>NC_080409.1:36582500-37271250 GCF_030265065.1 Corythoichthys intestinalis | reverse complement strand
GAGTAGCTGAGATCTGTCATGAGTAGAGTTGGGCATCGAGCATCGATGGGAACCGGTTCTAACACTCCGATGGTCCCGGAATCGTTCGAATTTTAAAATTTCGATTCCATGTTTCCATGCCCTGACCGCCGAGCGGGAAAAAAAATGCTCGAATTCAAAGACTGATATTTATATACAATAAAATAATGCAAACTGGTTAAACTAGTAGCTGAGATCGGTCATGACAGAACATCGCTTCAATGATATCTGGCGTCATCTAGCGTCGTGAATGGGTATAATGTCTAGACTGCGAATATAAAACGACCCCCTTTTTCAATCTTATTTCAATGCAAAAAACACCGTCTTATATTCGGCCCAATACGGTATATCACACGTGAGCATTGGAGATGGTCACCTAGTAAACTTTTGTATTCACTTTCTACGACAAAAAAACAAGCATCAATCGGTACGCTTGATTGTACCTGCGCAATGACAGTGTCGCTGACCTCTCCTCCCACGTTGTCAAAGTAGATGTCGATTCCATCAGGGCAGTTCTCCCGTAGCCCCGCGGCAACGTCCTGTCGCCGGTAGTCAATGGCTCCGGAAAAACCTAACACTTCCACCAATGTCTTGCACTTGTCTTCAGAACCACATATTCCGACGACCCTTAAAAAGACACCCAATCTTAGTGTTATCGATAAGTTCTCACCAAATCTGTCAAGTTTAACGTATATTTTCATCTAACATTAAAGATGATTCAAAGTCATTAATGAATTTGGCTTGCGTTACTTATTTCTTCTAATTTTTTCAAGTTCATTGAAGATTTTCAGTTGCCTTGAATGTTTACAAAAAACAAGTTTCAGTGTTTCTGAAAAAAGTACGTCAACTTCAAGTACAGTAAAATTCATGACTACTGCTTGCCATGTTTTATGATATTTCAGTTTAGTCTTGAATTTTTACAAAAAAAAAAAAAACATTTTAGCATTACTTTTAATGTATAAAAAGACAATTTATTAACCAATGAACTTGAGTACTTTTTGATAAAGACCTGGAACAACCGTCCAAACGGCCGATTTGTCCAGCCACAGAACCGCAGGCCCCAGCTGCGCCGCTGACCACCAGCGTCTGATTGGCTCCTTTGGTCACATGACCCTTTTCTCTCATGCCCAGTAGCGCCGTAAGACCCGTCATTCCCACCGCTCCGAGAAAGTAGGAAACATGGCCGTCCACCAGTTCGGGATTCACCTGGATTCAGGAAGAATTTTGTAAAATGCACATAATTATTGATGAAAAATATAACATCAGTTTAAAATATCATGTGAAACAAAAATACAAGTAAGCGCTTTTACAACTTTACACACATTTTTCAAAAATTGAGAATTTAGAGTTGTCTTTTTTTTTTTTTTTTTTAATCAACACTTAAAACGATATACACCTTCCATATAAAGTGGAAATGTATGTTTTTTTGTAAATATCATGAAATTGAAAGTAATATTCATTAGGGTTGTCCCCGAACTGATTACATCGTTTTTAGAGCATCGGAATTGGTGTAAAAATAAGGTCTATATTCATTTACCAAGTCGCTTATCCTCACAAGGGTCACGGGGGTTCTGGAGCCTATCCCAGCTAACAATGGGCAGCAGGCGGAATACACCCAGATTTTGTTACCAGCCAATGGCAGGGTTTTTAAATTGTATTTATTCTTAAGGCCGAGTTATATTTCTGCGTCAGACCTGCGCCGTCAAGGAAGACCCGAGTTACGACCCTGCGCCGTAGCCTGACGCGCTCCTCTCGAATTTTCTAACCTTCGCGTCGCGTAGACGCCTATGACGTGGCAGAAACGGACTGTGATTGCTCCGCTCAGACTGTTGTTTCCGGATCAGCGCGAAATCACCGCCATTGTAGAATAGAATCAAACATTATTTTCTACACGCAAAAATGGACCAAGCCGACGGAAATATCATCGAAGAGCAAGTCTCAAGACATTATTGTGATTGCCAAATGGCAAGGTCGGCGATTGAAAAAAAAAATAAATAAAAATATGGAAGAACCACCGAGACGTATGTGTTCGGAATCGAGTGGCCACACGAAGCGGTGACCCAGTCGGCCAAAAACTGCCAACTTTTTATCACTTTATGTCGTATTTTTGGTTGGTGCACTTCATCATTTATTGTGTACATATGTTTGCTGTGAGTCTGTGACTTATTTACGTGTCACACTTCAAGTATATGAAGAATAAAGCACAGATTTGGTGTCAAAAGAGTTGTTTTGATCTTTAATTTTCAATAACAGACAGTTCACACACGATACATCATCACTGATTGAGAGTGCCTCGGTGCTTTTTATGATAACGTTAAAATCAAGGCTCCCAACGCAGTTTGGGAAGTTCCATAGACGCCAGAAATCTGCTATGGCTTCCTCCTTGCTGGTTGTAGGACACTGCAAACAAATCGGGCTGGAGGGCAGATCTTGAACGCAGTGCTCGATGCCAGTTTGAAGCTAGTCGCCACAGCTAGCTCTCTCCACCAGAGTCTAAAACTCTCTGTGCGGCATCAAAAGTCGGCCAGACCGCCTCGAAACAGTCTTCTGCGTCGCCTGCCCCTCAACATTTGTATGTTCAATATTTATTCAGTGTTGATGAGCAGAATATTTACTTTCAAGAGTTCCATCTTGCATTCTTTATTTTTTCTCCGTTAAACTAGACTAGCGGAAGTCACCAAGCATGCCCCAAAACCATACAAACATAACGCCACAACCCTCTAGTGGCTTGGCGGTGAATTACAGAGCAACGCGTTCCCTGAGTATAACTCAGGCTTTAGTCTTGGGTATTAACTCCAATCCATTTGAACTGGGCTGATGTCCCATATCAAATGGATTGGGGCTTTCGGCATCAAGACACTAAATAAATTACCAAAAAGAAAAAAAACAACGTTATTTCAACCTTCTGTAGGATGCTCCCCTTCACGACAACGTGGCTCTGCCAGGGCCAAGTGAAGGATGTGACTACGTCCCCCTCTCGAAAGGCGTTGTGGCGGCTGGACAAGACGACACCGACTCCGCCGCCGTCCACGCTTTCCGACAGCTTCCAAGGTGTCAGATACTCCGCTCCGCTGTCTTCATTCATCCTGCATCTCTGAAATTGACATCCAGATGACAATTATACCATTTACAGTGATCCGTCGCTACTTCACGCTTCAAACTTTGCGCCCTCAGTCCATCGCAGATTTTTTTTTCAAATAAAAAAAATAAAAAATACAGATGAGCTGTCCCGGGCCGATTGCGTAGTCTCACTTTCCCTCACTCCCTCTCCCTGCACTTTGTTCATCAGGCAGTACACTGGTTGCTTATTAAAGTTAACGATGATTGACAGATGTTTGGGTTTGAGCTTGACAGAGACACGAACTTCAAAGTGCCGCATTCGTCAATCAACGTTTAACTTGTTAAACAGTTGCTGTGGCAACTCGTGTGTAAGTAAGCAGCTTGAGTGGATTTGAGTGGACTCACTCAATGAAGCATTTAACGAAGCCAAGCATCTTCTACTTTATTCTTGTTTAAAAATACTTAGGTGGGACCGTAACATGTTTAAAATTGATCAATTATCACATTTGAAGTTATATATAAATCATTTATTAAAATGTTATATTTACATAAGATTTTTTTGTTTCATTAAACATGTCAAATATATTTTTTTTTCAGTGCAAAATCTGAATAAGTGCATTGAACACACAATTTTTTTGGGGGGGGTGGCGCTACTTTGCGGTTTTTCACTTATCGCGGCGGGTTCTGGTCCCCATTAACCGCGAAAAATGAGGGATCACTGTATTATGATTACAGCTATTCCCAGTCAGTCGCACTGTGATGTCACAATGTGCAAACACTCCACAATTACTGTTTTGCAATGTGTAAATAAAAGCCCCGTTCTATTTGTCATGAATACAAGTGCAAAATATGAAATCGTACATCGTCCTGCAGGAAAACGCGTTGAGTGTGTTTAATACCATGTATGGATCAACAGATAGGTACTGAGTCTTAACCAGAACTTCCTCCTCTCCCAAATCAGGGTCAAGCGTTGTCTCCTCCAGGCGGAAATTTCCAGGATCTGGCACCCCATTTGACCCTCGATAAACGATAGCGAAGAAAAACTCAGTCCGGCCAGAAAAGGGGACATTTCTGCAAATAAAAATTTAACGTTTAACGAACCTGGTCTGCAGTTGAGGACGACTTTCTTCACTAGCATCCTTGATGACTAAATAGCACAAAGTTCAATCCGTGTAAAGCGAAATAATGTTCTTATACGAATTTCCGGTTTCGCTGGCATTCACAAAGATTGTTTTTTTAAGTGTTAAACATTTATAGCAAACAAAAATTGTTATAATCGCAAAGGGTCTCGCATAATAACATTTCTGTGCTTTAAAAAAATTGTCATTATGCGTTTGTTGTTGTCAAAATGCGATGTGAACCATATGACGGAGATAGCTATCTTGTAATTACTATCGTCTTTGCATGCTAGCGTCGTCCCCACTCCCAGCCCAGCAAGTAACGGCTAACAGCGCAGCATTAGCAAATCAAAAAGGTTGCGAAGTATCAATGTTTGTAGGCCGTCCATCAGTTCACCTAAATTATTGAAATTTCATTAGCACACTTCGTATGTGTGTAATTAATAGTTAACGAGTCGGTGCATTGAGTGACTTTTATCACTTTATGGCTCGCAGCGCACATGAAAGATGGACAGCTCACTGAATAACTATACCGGAGAAGTGAGCGACGCCTTGTGGAGGAATTTGTCACAAATCGCACTTTTACTACTTCAGGAACGATGTGGAGTAGTGGTAAAATGGTGAAGAAGCCAACTAAATCAAATGTAAGTACTGCGTTTTTTGTGCTTTTGAGCGTTTTGGCCAGTTGCGTCCTGACTAAGAAGCGAAAGCCTCAAGTGTCCGGCCCAAATAACTTGTATGCGCATGCGCACTGACACACAAACACACACAAAAACATGACATGCTTTGTAGAGGAATTTATTCCGACAAATAACAGTTGAGCAACTTTTCTGCACTGTAGAATTTGAAGCGCATAGTCATGACGTACATCGTTTTCTATCTTAATGTCTTAGTGTTTTTATTATTCTTATTCCATGGCTTCATAGGTGGCTAACTGCTAGTTTCGACCCACTGGTTCAAATATGTCTGAAACGTCAACTCTACACGCATGCGCGGTGAATAATAAAACACAATATGTCAAAGCTGAAGTTGTTACGCTTAACAAATTTATAGAAATGTGTCTGATAATAGTAAATTAATTAATTTGAAATTATGAATAATTAACTTTATTATTCAACCTTTGATGATAGATGTAATGAGTTTGATGTTGTTTCTATAACTCTTGACAGCACCAGACATCCAATCCATTTGAAGTGGGAGGGGCTTGCAGGGTTGGTCATTGATTGCCGTCAATGGCAGGCACTGGGTTAAAACTAAAAATAATTTTACTTTGAATTATGGCTGAACGATATTGGAACAAACTTACATTGCGCCTTTTTGGGGGTTTGCGATACATTGCGATGTTTATTGCAATATTAAAACTAGAAGAATTTTCACCAGATGACTTGAATTTCTCTGGGAAGACTTTGGCTGACTCACCATTTTCATGTATTATGTATTGCATTCAGTATTTTATTAGATTGTTTTCCCTTCATTTCCCCCTTGTTTTGATCGTTTATCCTTGTATTCTTAATTTAAAAAAAAAAAAAAAGTATTGTATATTCTTTAAACAATTAATTATAACATGTTATCTTAGTTTCTGTAATTTTTTTTATTGTTGCATTATAGATTTAAGGTGCTTCAATTTACTTAAATTGTGTATATTTATTATCTTTTCATTTAAGAACTGAAAGTGAAAAAAGCATACCCGCACTATATGATTGTATTCATATAATATAAATAATACAGGGCTGTAAAATTTATCGCGTTAACGGGCGGTAATTAATTTTTAAAATTAATCACGTTAAAGTATTTGACGCAATTAACGCATGCACGGAAGACCCGTGCAAAACAGTTTACAATGACGCCGTTTTAGCACATTGAGATTGACTTCCCATCATGCATTTGTGCAGAGCAAGAGACGATCTTTTTCTTAACATGCTTAATTGAACTCAACACAAAAAATATTGTATACCATTTGCAGCCACTACTGACAGTCATGGTTGTACAACTTCCTATCATGCATTTGGGCAGAGCAGGAGACATTTATTTTCTTATCACGCCGAATTGAACACAACGCAGAACATACTGTATACCATTTGTAGCCACCACTGACAGTCATGGTTGCCCTACTTCCCATCATGCATTTGGGCGGAACAGTTAAGTCGCTACATTTAGGAAAGCACAACAAAAATAATGTTCCTATCTCTCAAAAAGAATAATGTTCACAAAAAGAAAAGCGCTCAATATAAAGAGAACTGGGATTCCCAATCAAAATAGCTATGCGAAATACACATAAAACTTACTCACTTTGCCTTGGCTAGAGCTCTAATTAATTTAAAACTCGCCATTGACACCTTGTGGTGTATTTCAATCACTACCTTACATAGTTAAAGACACTGTGGAAGAACGGCAGGCAGCCCGATGTGACGTCACCACTCGGTGACGTCAACAATGGCGAGCAATTAGTTTATTATTTGATTGAAAATTTTACAAATTTTATTAAAATGAAAACATTAAGAGGGGTTTTAATATAAAATTACTATAACTTGTACTCAAATTTCTTTCTTCATCTTTCTATCTGTGGATCCCTTTAACAGAAAGAATGTTAATGATGTTAATGCCATCTTGTAGATTTATTGTTATTATAAACAAATACAGTACTTATGTACAGTATGTTGAATGTTTATGTACTTTTTGTGCAGAGGTTGCGCTAGACTTTTTCGTTGTCTGTCATTTTGACTGACAGGGTCATAAAAATCCGGTCATAATCTATTTTTACCCGTCACTTTAATTTTTCAAATGATGATAATGACATTGTGGTGACCCTTTGTTTGGCATAATTCACCTTCCGTACTTGTGTGTCCATTTGGCCGAGCGCGTTAGCGGCTATGACCAGTGTTGTTAATCTTACTGAAAAAAAGTAATTAATTATAGTTACAAATTACTTCTCCCAAAAAGTAATTGCGTTAGTAACTCAATTACCTGAATGTAAGAGTAATTAGTTACTTGGCAAAGTAATTGGTGATAATTACTTTTTTTTTTTTTCCCCTCAAAAAAAAAAAAAAAAAAAATTGGCCACACTATGTGAAGTTTTTTGTGAAGGTTTTTGGTACAATTGGCCCGAGCCCAATTCTTGACCCAAATTTACCCTTTACCCTGAATCAACTGTTAAAAGTTGTTAAAATTGCTGCCATTATTGCATTTGTTCCCTTCTCTCTACTTTCGACATATGAAAGTTTTAAAACTGTTTCATCATTTAAAGATAGATTCAAGTCAAGATTTTGCCGATTTAGAAGTAGTTTAGATAAAAAGTTACTTAGGTTCGCTAGGAAGGTTCTCTACAACAGAGCCGTCCTAAAAAGTCTACTGCTTTAAGATGGCGGCTGTCTACTAACGCATTTAGTGCCATGCAGTGTTGTTAATTTTACTTTAAAAAAGTAATTACAGTTACAAATTACTTCTCCCAAAAAGTAATTGCGTTAGTAACTCAGTTACCTGAATGTAAGAGTAATTAGTTACTTGGCAAAGTAACTAGTGATTTTTTATTTTTTTTTCTCAAAAAAAAAAAAAAAAAAAAAAAAAAAAAAAAACACAGGTCACACAATGTGAAGCTTAAAGGGTTTGGGGGACAATTTGCCCTAGCCCAATTCTTTACCCTCCACTTAACTAGACACAAGGGTATTGCGATAACTAGCTAGTAACCTTTGCTATGTGTGGAAGTCATTTAAAGTTGTGAATCAATCGTTAAAGTTGTTAAAATTTCTCCCGTTATTGCATTAGTTCCCTTCTGTCTACTTTAAACATGTGTAAGTTTTAAAACTGTTTCATCATTTAAAGATAGATTTAAGTTAAGATTTTGCCGATTTAGGAGCATTTTAGATTTTAAAAAATTACTTAGGTTCGCTAGGAA
The DNA here is from genome assembly GCF_030265065.1 of Corythoichthys intestinalis. Taxonomy (NCBI): domain Eukaryota; kingdom Metazoa; phylum Chordata; class Actinopteri; order Syngnathiformes; family Syngnathidae; genus Corythoichthys; species Corythoichthys intestinalis. The sequence continues at coordinate 37,263,162 of NC_080409.1, read as the reverse complement.
GGATCTCTACATCAGGGCCTTCCTAAGTTCCTGAGAGGTCTACTGCTTTAAGATGGCGGCTGTTTACAAACGCATGTAGTCCTTAAAACATGTTGGCAATGCAGCAGTGTCTGTCATTTGCATCTAGTTCTATAATATGATATCTACCATGTCATGTGGGCGTAGTTTGTCGGCTATGGCTGCAGTCAGGTATTATTGAAGCCACCTAGCATCGCGGTTGCAACGGCGTCTTCCCCACTCCTGCTCTGCTCTCGTCCCCGTGAGTCCTTTTCTCTCAGACTTTTTTTTTATTCAACCAACTTAGTAACGCATAGTAACGCACGCCTTTCCCGCCTCAGTAACGGTAACGGCGTTGCCAAGATGAGAAAAGTAATTAATTAGATTACTCATTACTGAAAAAAATAACGCCGTTAGTAACGCCGTTATATTGTAACGCCGTTATTAACAACACTGGCTATGACACAGTCACGTGACAGACACTTAAGAGCCGCGCGCGTTCACCGGCTTGAATAGAGAGTTCACAGAAAGCAGCAGAGCTACAGCGGCTGGACACAGCAATTCGAGCTAACAAGACTCTTAACATTGCATACCGCTTCAACATATTCAATAGTATTGAGTTTTCATTCAGTTTAAATGAATATTCTGTCCGAACAAGCTTAACAGAATCCACACCGTGCCATCACACATCAAGCAGATGAATATGTAACTTTTTCTCCGCAGTGACAAAAACAGCTGACTGTGGCCCCAGTAGGTAGGCTACATTATGGAACAATGAAATTAACAGTTCACCTGCTGTGGCCTGAACGGAGTCTTACACCTTCCTCCTGGTGCGCATGGACTTGAATTGCGTGCCCGCTTGTGCAGTCCCTGTTTTTTCACCTCTTTTATCAACACCATCGTCGTTTTGGGGCTTTTTGAAGAAACTTCGGACTCTCAGTTGCCTTGACATTTTTCAGAGTAAGGCCAACGACGTCATGCATCAAGAGAGACAATAGCTAATTAATATGCTCACTCTCCACCCTGTGGTCTGGGGTGTGAATTGCAACCTGTCAAAATGACAGGTGGACTTCAGTTTTTTCCGTCACCGTTTTAAAAAATCGGTCAACGACGGAAAATATTCGGTTAACGCGACCCCTGGTCTTGTGTCTTATCTTTCCATTCCACCAATACTTTACAGGAAAAATACTATATTTTTAGAGATGCTTTGAATTGCGATTAATTACGATTAATTCATTTTTAAGCTGTGATTAACTTGATTAAAATTTTTAATCATTTGACAGCCCTAATATAATAAAAGGTTTACGTGTTCAAAAAATAATAATAAAAATTGCACATCCTGCGATAGGACTATTGCACATGTGCACATCGCGATGGCGATATTCAAATGATATATTGTGCAGGCCTACTTTGAATGTGGAAGGAAGTTTGAGTATGCCAAGAAACTCAGGCTGGTACTGTACACAGTACTGCAGTTATGGCTCTACAATATGCTTGAACGTCTATGGCCATCATTGGCAGCCAATGCCAGGCAATGAGGTCATTTTGGGCCATTTTAGGTCATTTACCTGTTGATTTTCAGTTACTTCCTGTTGTTTTTGGGATATTTTATGGCTCACTTCCTGTTTATTTCTAGTTACAGAACAGGAGGTGACCTGGGAATCACCCAAATGATTAGGTAGTGACTCAAACTCAACAGGAAATGACCTGTAAATGAACAGCAAGTGACCTGTAAACGCCCCGAAAAATTGGACGGAACGACTGCGAATGCTCTGGTGTCGAATTAGTGCCGCAACGATTCATCGATTAACTCGAGTATTCGATTAGAAAAAAAGATTCAAATTAAATTTTGCTGCTTCGAGTATTCGTTTCATTAAAGTGGCGTTGTAATGGTTTGTTTTGAAAGTGTTTGCACTTATTTTCATTGATTTGGGTGGATGCACGGCCCTGTTGTCTACCTCATTTCACGTCGCTGAATCCCTCTGCTCCCTGTTAAGACCGACATAAGCTAAGTTTTTGTTTGAGCGTATAATTTTTTTGAATGCGTTCGTAATTTAGTTTAAATGTATATTTAGCCATTTTTTGTGGGAATATGTGTCTTAGCCGTTTGTTAAGAGCATTGTAAAAAAGCATTAGCATTTTATAGCTTTTAAGCTAGCGGACTTTTGCTATGTAAGTTAGTCAATTGTTCTTTTGTTGTACATAGATCCTCTTTTTTTTCAATATATACTGTGTGAGGCTCAGCTCAGGTATTTTAATTTTTTATGTTCCTTATCCGATTACTTTTTGGAAATAAATAGTTCATTGATTAATCGGGTACTAAAATAAACGATAGCTGCAGCCCTATTTCGAATGAACGAATGTTCCCAGTCTAAATGGGACACTATCATGGTGGGAGATTTTGGTAGCAAACTGTTGGTCCCTTTACATTGCCACCTCTTTAAAACGATATCTCGATTCTTGGCAGGCGCATATCGATAACCTTTTGGGACACAAAGCATCACGATGTATCCAGTGGCGCCCCCAGGGGGTGGCCAGGGTGGCCCTATAAATTTGTTGGCCACCCCACTGGCCACCCCGCTTGCCACTAAATCGTCGATTGTTGTAGCATCAATTATGCATTTCATCCCAAATTCAAATCTGCTAGCACCTGTTTTTCCCCAGTAATTATTTTGTTTTGTTAAATGTACACCTTCTGCCTAATATATACATAACCCAATAAAACAAAATTGTTGTGGAACTCAAAATGTTGACTGGACAGTTATGGACTATGCACATTAAATCATTAGTAACTACGAGTGTCAAACGATTAAAATTTTTAATCGAGTTAATTACAGCTTAAAAATTAATTAATCGTAATTAATCGCAATTCAAACCATCTATAAAATATGCCATATTTTTCTGTAAATTACTGTTGGAATGGAAAGATGAGACACAAGATGGATATACACATTCAACATATGGTACATAAGTACTGTATTTGTTTGTTATAACAATAAATCAACAAGATGGCATTACCATTATTAACATTCTGTTAAAGCGATCCATGGATAGAAAGACTTGTAATCCTTAAAAGATAATAAAATTGTAAAATTTTCATTGAAAAAATAAACTGGTAGCCCGCCATTGTTAATGCTAATAATTACTTACACAGTGCTCATGGGTGCTGAAGCCTATAAAATCAGTCGCACCCAAGCGCCAGCAGAGGGCGACAAAACTCCGAAAAACACAATAAGTACACATTTCACTGTGCTGTCATTTTAATGTTTGAGCGGGGCATGTGCGTTAATTGCGTCAAATATTTTAACGTGATTAATTTTAAAAAATAATTACCGCCCGTTAACGCGATAATTTTGACAGACCTATTAGTAACATCAAATATTACATAATACACCAAAGTATATCAGTAGCCGTGTCCTTAAGTCTTTCTTATAGTTTTCCCCCTGAACTTTTTACTGCAATAATATAATGAAAACCTGAAATTATGGCTTTTAGTTTTGGCCACCCCAAGATTTTGAGTGGCCCCATCTGGCCACCCCTATGAAAAATTTCTGGAGGCGCCACTGGATGTATCACCATTTCGATATTTTGTCACACCCCTAATGCAAAACCCACTGTACTTGGTGCAATATTGGCCAAGACTTAATAAACCTGTCAATTGCTTTTAAATACCCCCAGGGTGGTATCACAAAGTGAAAATGAAAGTCTTAAGAATCAATTCACTACTTTTAGTTTAGCCCTGTATATATATGTGTGTTGGAATTTCCCGTAAGGCCTTAAGTGAGCTAGCTTGCCCGGTAAATGACTTGTCACACCGGAAGTGCCCTTATAAGGGGCTCCGGAAAAATCAAGGGGGCGGGGCTTCGATGGTTGTTGTCACGAGACAAGCAGTCAGTCAATAAGCAGCAGCGGCAGCCGCCTTATTATTTTTTTAATGGTTCCGATTAATGCAATCGACCTCGCAATCATGTGCAATACCTACATTAACACGTCAGGTTAGCGTTGTTGTTTACAAACCACCAAATCGGAACTCCGCCTCTTGGAAGTGCAGAGTGGGAGGAGGGGTCGGGGAGTGAGGTCAGCAGCCGCCTAGCGTGAGTCAACCTCGGGCAATGCAACGCAGCAGTCCTCGTCGCTGCCGACGCCGCGGTTCTGCACGCTTAGGACTGACCGACTGTCAGCGTCGAACGTCCACATACTGAGCTTTCGTAACAACACTGCATAACGCGTAAGTACGACGAGTTGGTTTCTCCCTACATGTGAGCGCGGTGTCCATCTTGTTGTTGTCTTGGAAGTTGAGCACATGTCACATGTGCCTTGTTGACAATCGCGTTGTTGTGGTTGGCTGCAGGCGATCGTACCTAGTTAATCCCCACCCTGTTTTTTTTTTTTTTTTTTTTTTTTTGCTGTTGTTAGCACAATAGCGCAGGGGTTGGGGGCTTGAGGGGGGTCCTGCCTGCGTGCACGGTCCATACAGCCTACGCGTGCAAAGTCATGTTTTCTGTTAAAGGATTAGGACAGTAAACGGTAATGTTGTTTTATTTTAGGTGATTTTTGCGTGCTTATTTATTGAAAACGTTGGACAAGTGGTCAGAACATTTGCGTCACACTTCTAAGGTTCTGGGTGTGAATATGCGCTTCCTGTATGGAGTTTTGCATCTTCCTCCCACAGTCCCAAAATATGCATTTTAGGTTTCGTGTTTGTCTCAGTGTGCCTTACAATTAGCAGACAGGAAATTGTGCATACTCTGTAGAATTTCAATCAGGGGATTGACTTGGCCAAATACCGTATTGGCCCGAATATAAGACGGCTCTGATTATAAGATAACCCCCTCTTTTTCAAGACTCAAGTTTGAAAAAAGACTTTTTGAACACCAAATTAATTTTTATACACAAAAATAATTACAGTACATCCGACACAAATGATTATAACAATATATTTGAGAGGAAAAAGCATGTTATTTTGCCTCATTCAAATCTTAATATTTGAATATTTAAATATGTAAACTAAAGTGCAATCTCATTCGTAAATGTATGTGCAATCTCATTCGTAAATGTATGGCTTCTGGTTTTTGAAATGTAAATAAACCAATCTGTTGTGACAAAACAACAAAATTGCGATAACTGCATTAACCATAAACGTGAAGTCTAACTGTAACTGTAGTCTTGAAACAAATCTGAATAAGGAAAAACATTGCAATAAAATAATGCAAACTGATTAAACTAGTTGCTGAGATCTGTCATGACAGATCATCGCTTCAATGATATCTCGACGCCATCTAGCGTCGTGAATAGGGAGAGTAGCTGAGATCTGTCATAACAGAACATCGCTTCAATGATATCTGGCATCATTTAGCGTCGTAAATGGGTGTAATGTCTAGACCGCGAATATAAAACGACCCCCTCTTTTTCAATCTTATTTCAATGCAAAAAACACCGTCTTATATTCAGGCCAATACGGTACTTGACATTATAGCCCTGGCCGTGGATCCGTGGACCAGCTTTACAGCCTTGGCAGGGTCCTCGAGGGTGCATGGGAGTTTGCCCAACCAGTCTACATGTGTTTTGTGGATTTAAAGAAGGTATTCAACCGTGTCCCTCGGGGAGCCCTGTGGGGGAGTGCTTCGGGATTATGGGTTACCGAGCCAGTTGGTAAGGGCTCTTCGGTCCCTGTACGACCGGTGTCAGAGTTTGGTCCGCGTTGCCGGCAGTAAATAAAATTCGTTCCCAGTGTAGGTTGGACTCCGCCAAGGTTGCCCTTTGTCACTGATTCTGTTAATAACTTTTATGGACAGAATTTCTAGGTGCAGCTGAGGGGGATCCAGTTTGGGGGCATCAGCATTGCATCTCTGCTTTTTCCACTTTTATGGAAAGAATTTCTAGGTGCAGCCGAGGGGGATCCAGTTTGGTGGCATCAGCATTGCATCTCTGCTTTTTGCAGATGATGCGGTGCTGTTGGTCAAGCCGTGATCTCCAACTGGAGCAGTTCGCGGCCGAGTGTGAAGCGGTTGAGATGAAGATCAGCACCTCCAAATCCGAGACCAATGTCCTTTGTTAGAAAAGGGTGCTGTGTCCTTTCCGGGTCGGGGATGAGATCCTGCCCCAAGTGGAGGAGTTCAAGTATCTTTGGGTCTTGTTCCTTAGTAAGGGCAGGAGGGAGCGGGCGATCGACAGGCGGATCGGTGCAGAGTCTGCATTGAAGTGGACTCTGCATCTGTCAGTCAATCTACGATCCTACCCTCCCCTATGGTCACGAGCTGCAGGTCATGAACGAAAGAACAAGATCCCAGATACAAGTGGCCGAAATGATCTTCCTCCGCAGGGTGTCTGGGCTCTGCCTTAGATATAGGGTGAGAACCTCAGTCGTCCTGTCCTCTGCGTTAAGAGGCGCCATCTGAGGTGGCTCGGCATCTGGTTAGGTTGCCGCCCAGACACCTCTCTGGAGAGGTGTTCCAGGCATGTCCCATCAGCGGGAAGCCCCGAGGACGACTCAGAACACGCTGGAGAGACTATGTCTCTCGGCTGGCCTGGGAACTCCTTGGGATCCCCCTGGAGGAGTTGGTTGAGGGATGTCTGGGCTTCCCTTCTAAATCTGCTGCCCCGTGACCTGACCCTGGATTAAGCGGTAGATGATGGACAGATGAATGGATGGATGGACGTGGCCAGTCCAATATCTTCGCCCTGATGAACTCCTAACCGTCCAGTCCATTTTGACATTTCTAGTTGAAATGGACTGGCCGTCTATTACCGTCAATCGCACTAAAATATGATCATTCACTGTGCTTTAAATACAATGGCTCAATAAATTGCTTGGGGATTTTATTTTCTTCAAGACTTTGCTTTTGCAGAAAAATGCATACTCTGTTAGTTTTAAGTCTGGGGATTGGCTTTACTGTTGCAAAAGACTCCAAACTCAAAAATTTTCAAACGCGTGAATTGGGTTTGGTCATACTGCAAGAGACAAGCAACCAATCCAGTGTGTTTTCAAAGTCAGCTTTGAGAAGCTACTCCTGCTCCTTCTGAGTGAGAATGAGTGCGATAGAAAATGGATGGATATTTGGCACGCTTGTGCAAGGTTGCACGCTCCCCGCCTCCTCCAATCTTGCTGTCCTCTCCACCTTCAGCTGAAGATTTTGCTGCTAAAAGCTTTTGATGTGTGCAAGATTGCAACGTCGCTCTTTGCGTGTACGGAGGCTGCGTTGACACTGCACGCTTGGAGGGGCACAATTCGGATGTGGGTCTGGTATGAGTCATGGCAACTAGAGATGGAAAGAGAATTTCATATTGCGCTGATTGAGACTGTGAGGATCATGTTTGCATTGTCAAGTTCAAAATGAATGGTAAAATGGTTCCTGAAACACGGTTGTTAAGTTTGATCAAAAATTGTACTCTTAATTGACCTTAGGTGCGAATGTCTGTCTACGTGTGCCATGTGATTGGCCGGCGACCAGTCGAGGGTGTACCCCACTTCTCACTCACCACTTATCCTCACTTGGGTCACAGGTATTGAAAATGAATGGTTGGATGAATTGTTTTGAGGATTTACTAGCTTTGAGACTTCTCTTTAACAGGAAAAATACATACTCTTTTGGGTTCAGGCCTGATTTGAATAGTCCAACATCTAGGAAAGGATTCATTGGTCTTGACTAACCTTTTAACGCATTATCTGGCATTGACCTCGCTGCTAGCCAAAATGGATCGGATGTCTTTCGCCGTGAATAAGTTAGCTGTCATAGCAGTTGTTTCACATCATGTAAAAATCTAAATCGTGCCAGTGCAGCCTCGGCGAAGGGTTCCCGGGAATCCGAACATCACGAGGCATCGCAGTCACGGGTAAGGCTGAGCGCAGAGGGAGAACAAGCTCGCTTTCGGCCCCCTGAGTGAGCGTGCAGGATCCCGACAGCTGCAGCTTGTCTATTTTAAGGAGCTCCTCGTCGGGGTAAGGGTGACAATTGCCAGGCACTTCCTAGATTTGTCACAGGGTGGCCTTTTTGCCAAGTCCACAGTGGCCACGACAACATGGAACACCATTTATGATATGTTGTGCAAACAATCTTTGAATTATTTTGGCAGACAATTGATCACCAATTATTTTTCAATTAGTTAACTCATCGGCTCCATTTTCACATGTGATTAACTGTTATTCAAGTCTTTACATTTTTTGCTAAAAATGTTGATTGGAACAAAAAACTGCACTGAGGAACGTTGGATTACGAATACATCGTTTTACAATGCAAAAGCAGATCTTTTCAAATATATTACTTGAATTCATTAAAAAAAGATACGTCATCTGCTTTCATTGATGTCTACATGAATCAGATTTTTTTTTTTTAATAAAAAGATTTAAAATAATAAGATAAGTGCAAATTAAAAAAGGAACAAAAAGAGAAAACATTAATATCCTCTTTAGTCAAGGGACTATACAGGATTTTTAGAGTAGATTTAAAATTAGGAGTGGGAACCTCTTGGTACCTCACGATACGATTTGCGATACAAAGCTCACGATAACGATGATCTGACGATATAGCGATTCAACGATTATCGATACATTGGTCAGGAAATCATTCGAGGATATTCTACAAACAACTAATAAACAGAAAAACGAACTTCTGCTGTGAGTTGGAATGAGTTTTTTTACTACTAAATGTCCAATCCATTTGAAGTGGGAGGGTGGCAGCCATTTGCTGCCATCCGTTCCACCTCAAACGGATTAAACGTCAATGGCCGTCAGTGGCAGCCAATGCTAGGCAATGAGGTAATTTGGGCTGCAGCTATCGATTATTTTAGTAGATGAATAATCGATGAAATAGTTGGAATAATCGAGTAATCGGATAAGGAACATAAAAAAATTAAAATACCTGAGCTGAGCCTCAAACAGTATAAAAAAATGTATATAAAATAAATGAGGATCTATGTACAACAAAAGAACAATTGGCTAAAGTCCGCTAGCTGAAATGCTATAATATGCTAACGTTTTTTTTTTTTTTTTTTTTTTTTTTTTACAATGCTCTTAACAAATAGTCCAAAAACATATTCCCCCCCCAAAAATTGGCCAACTATACCTATAAACTAAATTACGAATGCATTAAAAAAAATATTAGCTCAAACAAAAACTTAGCTTATTTTGGTCTTAACAGGGAGCAGCTGGATTAGGCTACGTGAAATGAGGTAGACTAGAGGGCAGTGTAACTACTCAAATCCATAAAACTAAATGCAAACACTTTCAAAACAAACCGTTACGCCACTTTTAACTAAACGAATACTTGAAGCGGCAAAATGTAATTCGAATCTTTTTTTTCTAATCGAATACTCGATTAATCGTTGCAGCACTAGAGGTAATTTTGGGCCATTTAAGGTCATTTACCTGTTGGTTTAGTTACTTCCTGTTGATTTTGGGGTATTTTATGGGTCTCTTCCTGTTTATTTTGAATTACAGAAGAGGAAGTGACCTGGGAATCACCCAAATGAATTGGCAGTGACTCAAACGTAACAGGAAATGAACTGTAAATGCTCTAAAATGAACAGCAAGTGACCTGTAAATGCCCTGAAAATCGGACAGAATGACTGTGAATGCTCTGGTTTCGAATGAACAAACGTTCCCAGTCTAAATGGATTGGGCGTCCAACACCGTTAATGCAGGGTTAGAATTAACTGAGACACCATTCTGGTGGAAGAATTTGGTAGCAACTTTTTTTTTAGACATTGACACCTTTTTAAAACGATATCTCGATTTTTTGCAGGAGCATATCGATAACCTTTTGGGATACAAAGTATCACGATATATCACCATTTCGATATTTTGTCACACCCCTATTTAAATTACTTTTCCATTCCATGCGTTCTCCACCAATGTCCTGATGACTACACAGTGCCCTGACATTTGAACTGAAACTGCCCCAAAAAGCCCTTTTTCCTACCTTCAATAGAGAGTGTTCGAGACGAACAATCTGGGCGCGCACACGCCTGTGCACGTTCACGCGCGTCCCCACCGCCGCAGCGCTGTCTCCGCTTGGCAACGACACTTTTCCAACCCACATTTCTAACCCATTTTAGACTTGTAAATTATTGCATTTGCTGTTTTTACGTTTCTGGTGCTGATCTGATGGGCCAATCGCTTGTTGCTTTATGTTCGTGGCTGCAGGCTGCAGTTACGCTTTAGGCGAGAAGTGGCAGTCGCGAGTTTAAAAAAAAGAACAAAAAAGTGACAGACTGTATAGTCCTTTTAAGTTAAAATATACATTAGAAATCACAAAAATATATACAAATTAGAAAAAAGATTTTTTTTTCTTTTTTAACTAAAAATATAAATATATAGTTGTAGAGTATTTGAGAGCCTAAAAATGGATTTGGACAATTCTTAGGTCAACAACAGTGTTGTTAATTTTACTTTAAAAAAGTAATTAATTACAGTTACAAATTACTTCTCCCAAAAAGTAATTGCGTTAGTAACTCAGTTACCTGAATGTAAGAGTAATTAGTTACTTGGCAAAGTAACTAGTGATATTTTTTATTTTTTATTTTTTTAATTGAGAAAAAAAACATGTCACACAATGTGAATTTTAAAGGGTTTGGGGGACAATTGGCCCTAGCCCAATTCTTTACCCTCCACTTAACTAGACACAAGGGTATTGCGATAACTAGATAGTAACCTTTGCTATGTGTGTAAGTCATTTAAAGTTGTGAATCAACCGTTAAAGTTGTTAAAATTGCTCCCGTTATTGCATTAGTTCCCTTCTGTCTACTTTAAACATAAAAGTTTAAAAACTGTTTCATCATTTAAAGATAGATTTAAGTTAAGATTTTGCCGATTTAGAAGCATTTTAGATTAAAAAAAAAAGTTACTTAGGTTCGCTAGGAAGGATCTCTACATTAGAGCCTTCCTGAGAGGTTTACTGCTTTAAGATGGCGGCTGTTTACTAACGCATGTAGTCTTTAAAACATGTTGTCAATGCAGCTGTGTCTGTCATTTGCATCCAGTTCTATAATATGATATCTACCGTGTCATGTGGGCGTAGTTTGTCGGCTATGGCTACAGTCAGGTATTATTGGAGCCACCTAGCATCGCGGTTGCAACGGCGTCTTCCCCACTCCTGCTGTGCTCTCTCGTCTCCGTGAGTCCGTTTCTCTCAGACTTTTTTTATTCAACCAACTTAGTAACGCATAGTAACGCACGCCTTTCCCGCCTCAGTAACGGTAACGGCGTTGCCAAGATGAGAAAAGTAATTAATTAGATTACTCGTTACTGAAAAAAATAACGCCGTTAGTAACGCCGTTATTAACAACACTGGTCAACAATGTCTCAAAACGATTATGGCATGAAAAAAATAGTTGCCCATTAATTTGATGATTGATTAGTTGTTCAATAGTCAACTAATTTATGTGAAGTCACTGTTTAATTGTTATAGTATTAAACTGAACAAATGCAGGCATGTTTTTTCATGAGCATTCATTGCCACAATTTCCATTTTTTGCCACCACTGGCAGACTTTTGTGATACAGATGGTGTTTTAGTCATCATAATTATTATTTTTCTCCTTACCACAAATGCTGACAAGTTGGCACCATTGCCAAAGTCTGCTCAGAAACCTGGACACCCAAATCATTTTTATATTCATGACAGAGATTGCCATGGTGATATGGATTCATTACAGGCTGTCAAGTCCTTGCCGGGCCATTGGACTTTTGGGCTTCTAAGTAGTTTGTTATGACTTACACTTGCTCATTTTGATTTGGCCTTGCTTTTTAGGTTTTTGTGGTTCAAAGTCGACCTGAACGATATTAGAAAAAACTATCACTGCAATTTTGGGCAGTTTGCGATATAAGCGATATTTTATTGCCATATTAAAAACATTTTCACCAGATAACTTTAATTGCTCTGTTTGGGATAGGCCTGAACAATATTGGAAAAAATAGAATTGCAACATATATTGCAATTCTATTTTAATTTTTTTCTTAAGGTGCACATGCACAAAATGTAGGCACATTTTTCATTGCATCACCTTTAACGCCATACTTTTAATCACTCTTCTGAACCGGATATACTCACGAGGGTCGTGCGGGTGCTGGAGTTTTATCACCGCTAACTCCATGTAGAAGGTGTGGTACACCCTGAGCAGGTTGCCAGCCACATATAGACAGACACACAACCATTCATGCACACACTCACACTTACGGACAATTTGAAGTGTTCAATCAGCATACCATGCACGTTTTTTGGATGTGGCAGGAACCAGGAGAAAACCCATGCAGGCATGGGGAGAACTTGCAAACCCCACAAAAGAAGGCCGGAGCCGGGATTGCACCCACAATCCCCGAACTGTGAGGTGTACGTGCTAACCACTATCCCACCATGACGCCTTCATAATGGGAATTGTTTTTAAACAAGAATAACGTAGCGAAATGCTTGTCTTTATTAAATGCTCCACTGAGTGGGTCCACTAAAATTTACTCTCTTACACAATGAATGAGTTGGCACAGCACATTTAAGACTGGACTGCAGGTTTTACGGTGATTAACACATTTGGGCCTCTGATCGTAGATCTACTGTGGCTTCCCTGGCCAGATCAAAGCTACAAACCTGTTAATCATCGTTACCTTTAAGTACCAAGCGCCAGCTGCACCGGTGACCAAGAAAAACAGTTTGGTTGCACTGCTTAGCAGGAGGGAGGGTGAGAGGCTGTACAAGCATGAAGACAGAAAAACATAATTGACGGTGTTTTTTGCATTGAAATAAGACTGAAAAAGTGGGGGTCGTATTATATTTGCGGTCTAGACATTATACCCATTCACGACGCTAGATGGCGGCAGATATCATTGAAGCGATGTTCTGTCATGACTTGGGAATAGTTAAAAATTGAACGATTCCGGTTCCGATTCCACGTTTCGATTCCAGTTCCAAATGATTCTCAATTCCGATTCTTTTAAGAGGCAATTTAAAAAAAAAAAAAAAAAAAAAAAAAGAAAGAAAGGTAGGGTAAAAAAAAATTGGCATGTTTTGTACTAAAGTCTTAACTTCTGGATGATTTTTTAAATTATATGAACTTCTCACAGGGCTAATTTTAACTTGTATATAAATGTCAGTCTTTGAATTCGAGCATTTTTTTCCCGCTCAGCGGTCAAGGCATGGAAACATGGAATCGAAATTTTTAAATTCGATCGATTCCGGGAGCATCGCTGTGTTAGAACCGGTTCCCATCGATACTCTATGCTCGATGCCCAACCCCAGTCATGACAGATCTCAGCTACTCTCAAGTTTAATCAGTTTGCATTATTTTATTGCAATGTTTTTCCTTATTCAGAATTGTTTCAAGACTACAGTTACAGTTAGACTTCACTTTGATGGTTAATGCAGTTATTGCAATTTTGTTGTCTTATCACAATAGATTGGTTTATTTACATTTCAAAAACCAGAAACAATTCATTTACGAATGTGATTGCACTTTAGTTTACATATTTAAATGTTCAGATATTAAGATTTGAATTAGGCAAAATGACATGCTTTTTTCTCTCAAATATATTGTTATAATCATTTGTTTCAGATGTAGTGTAATTATTTTCTGTATAAAAATTCATTTGGTGTTCAAAAAGTCTTTTTCTCAAACTTGAGTCTTGAAAAAGAGGGGGTCGTCTTATAATCAGGGCCGTCTTACATTCGGGCCAATACGGTATATTTTTTTTAAAATTAAAAAGCCGATCCTTTTCACCCGATTCCGATTTTCTGAGAAATGGCGTAATCGGCCCGATATCCGAACACGTGATCGGCTCGGGGACATCCCTAATTTATATAATGCTGTTTAATCCAGGCTTGCTGTATTTACAAAGGATCCAGGATCTGCACACTTGCTGTTTTTATGAAGTAAAACACAAGTTAACATGTGCAAAAAACAATTGCATGTCCTGCATGTGACTATTGCAAACGATATATTGTGCAGTCCTAGTTCAAAGGCCATGAGCCCCACCACGCAACCCCTTCTTCTAATGAGTCACTGTGGTTTAACAGCCATTTTCTCTCATCTAAAGTATTTGCAGGTGGTAAAATGAGATACAGGGAAACGCTGCAAAAACAACAAAGGAGTTAATCAGAGACTAGAAGTTAGTTCCCTGATTCAAGCCCTATAACGCATGTATTTTTACATACTTGTTGAACTGAAAACTTGGAGAAAAAGCATCTGGTAGTGGTAACTGTGGTAATGCAACTTTGTTGCTATCTCTGCAGTTCCTGTATAGAGTAACTATAGTTTGTTAGCTCAGTTTTTATGTTGTCTGTGACTCATTGTTTAATGAGATGTGGTCATTGTAATAGTGCACCGCCCCTCATTTCAGCAAGGATACATTACAATCACAGTCGTCATAGTTGTTTTGTAGGTTTGTAGCAGTGCTGCTTGTTCTGAAAACAAGATGGCATGTTTGAAACCTGATAGTTTTGGTGAAATGGCAACACTTTACCCTAGTGATTAGCATCTCTGCCTCACAACTCTGAGATCCCATGTTCAAATCTCAACTTGGACCCTCCTGCGAGCATATCTTTGAAGAGGCAACATTTCCAGAAAGTTCTCCTCAACCCTCAAAATCTCCAGGTTCCAATAACATTGGTTGGACTCTGTTTGGATTGTACTGTGTGGTGTCATGTGACTAATGGCACACTCCCCCACCCATTCTGCTCCATATTCGCATACCCAACAATACCTTTCAGCTGAAGTTCTTTTGTTTGTCTATTGAGAAAGCAAATAGTGAGTTTTTTTTCACAACTGTGGCAGTGGTGGTAGTGAGTGAGACTGTTCTGTCAGGAAAGCACCTTTAGGGACAGTTTACAAAGCATTTTAGTCAAAAATGGGGAAGAGTGGAGTCATTTGTTTTTTGTCATAGCCTGAAAATGTCAAATGACTGTCTCTCAAATTCTCAATCCTAAAAACATGCACAAGAGTGTCAGATAGGTTTATCTCAGCATTTGGCTAGTGTAGGTCATGCCTTGGCTATCATATATGGTTTCAAAATTTGCCCAAAATGGCTACTTCAACACAACATCTCCGCCTTCCCCTTAAATTTCAGGCATATATGTTTTTGAGATGTGTTCATGCATTCTGTTATGATAGACACATCCCCTTAATTTAGTCCAGAAAATGATAGTAGCAGCTATCCATAACCTTCCCCCGAGACACTACTGACACAATTTTGGGGTAAGGAGCAGCTGGAACCCAAAATACATAAATATTTACCTGGGTACTCATGCATGCAAAAATTGTTGATTAAAAAAAGGAAAGGAAAAGAGTAAATCAATTCGAATCATAGACCTTACTATCAGTTGATGTAAAATGGGGCGTAGGGCCGCTAAGTAGGGGACCTGTTTTAAAAAAAACTTAAAATTATTGCGGGCTATCTGGCCCTTGACGTTTTTAGATTGAAATGTTACATAAAATAAAACACGTAAAAGTCCTTTTTTTTTTTTTTTGTATGGACACAGAAATGTCTAAATTACTAGTTTTTTTTTTGTCAAAAAACGAGCGGTTGGCCAAAAATTACCTGATGATTTGAATGTAAAGTTACGCTATTGTGTATGGATACAAAATCCAACATGGCAGCCACCACAAAACAAAAAGGTTTTTAGGTTGAAAATTATAAATAAATGCGAAAATCCCGGAATTTCTATCGATATGAACATAGAACAGTCTAGATCAGGGGTGTCCAAACTTTTTGCAAAGGGGGCCAGAATCGGTGTTGTAAAAATGTGGGGGGCCGACCTTGGCTGACATCCTTTACGGAGAACAATATATTTATGCAAATTTTACCATGCCATCCTGTGTGTCACATTTGCTTTATTTTTTTTTTTAATTAATAATTTCCACAAAATCTTGCCTTTCTGGCATTCTCTTTCATCTCTTGGGCTCTTGCGAAATACTGCTGCTGTAAAATTAAACTAGCTTTAAGTTGCTTCAATTTCTCGCTACGTATCTTCCCTGTAATCTTGTCGTACTTGTCAGCTTGACTTGTTTAGTAATATCGCCTCACATCAAACTCTTTAAAAACAGTGACTTTCTCTTTAAAAATGAGGCAGTTTTTGCGTATTTTAGTGAAGAAATAGTCCAATTTCCACCTATCCTAGATGCGTCGACCGTCACAGTCAACTTTCTTTCTTTTTTTTTTGTTTGACACCATTTTAGAAAATTGGGAGTAAAGGGTCACGCGGGGTAATGTTGCTTAGAGTGCTGCTGTCTTTTAATGGGTAAATGAGGAGCAGCATTTAGTGTGTAAGCTACTTCATATGCTGGTAGCAGTACTGCTGACCAATTTATTAGGTCTGTGTGCGGGCCAGACATTATTGATTTTATGACACAGGCTGGGGGCCGGATGAAATTTGACCACGGGCCGCATTTGGCCCTCGCGCCGCACTTTGGACATGTCTGGTCTAGATTCTTGGTTGAAAGCAAAAAAAAACGGGCAGTTCTCATTCATTTTACGTAGTGGTGCACGATAATTATTGGTCTGATAATTATCGGTCCGATAATAGGAATTATGACGTCATCCCGATAAATCCAATAACATTATTAATTGGACTGATAATATGTACTGTGCTGGCGTTACAGTTTACACACTAGTATGGGTTTGCGGGGCATTGCTGCCACCTGCTGGTCAGAATAATTCGCTGCATTTATTTTTTGTTACAGTAGTTTGGTTCACTTCATTCATTTACACATTGCGGTGTCTAGCGGTAGCATTGGCAATCGCGGATGCTTTCTGTTGCGTTTCCATCTCGGAAATATATGTCTGTAAGTATTTTATGTTTACTATAACATATGGATGTGCAATATATGTTTACTTCTGGGGTGAAGGGTCATATGTACAGAACTTCATAAGTTGTTGTGTTATAGAAGCCAGCCAATGCTTTTGTAGCTCAAGCTACTGTGCTATGCTATACATATAATAGTTGTGTATATAAGTGTGTTGTGCAGTTTGTTGTATAATGAGTAGTGAATATGTGTATTTTTCTGTTGTACTTTCCCAGTATTAAGACGAGAGTCTTCCCATAAAAGCAAGAAAAGACCAAGCCTTGCGGTTTATGGAAGTGCCTTCATTCTTAGCTGGCTGTCGGGCAGTGCAGAAGTGAAACGCACTGTTTTGTTCATGTCATTACGAAAAATCTGGTGAGATCAAAGGCAAATCTATGTTAAATCCAGCACTATTTTTTTTTTAAATCTCCAGGTGTTCAAAAACCCAGGTTATACATTTAATTAAATTATGTATTTATTATCGGTTATCGATATCGGTATCGATTGAGGAGCAGGAAGTTATCGATATCAGTATTGGTTTCAAAAAATGGATATCTTGCACCCCTAATTACGTAAATATTTCAACCTAAAGTTACGCTATTTTTTGCCATTCATTTTTTTCACATTTCTAAGTGTATGCATGGTGCTATTTTGTATAATAATTACCTTGAATCCTCCACCAAATCACTCTTGAGTCACTCCTGCCTGCTCGTATGCACTAAAACTCTCCTCCCGTTTCCACCTAAATCTGGCGTTAGAACGCAGCGTTTGTTAGAGTTTATCGCAGTGAAAGCTACCAGGACGCTCTGCCTGTCTGCCTACGGGAAGCCGTTGCGGAATGTCTGTAGGAGCTGTATCGTCATTTGATAGTAAAGCAATTCCAACGTAAGTTAAAGTGGCTGAACTGGACTATACTAAAATGAAAAGACATGACAAGATCTGACAATTTTTTCTCTTCACAGGTTGTCACCCATGAATGAGGGAAGCCAATCTACAGAGTTGGAAGAGGAAGATATGTCAATATTGTTGTAGTTGGACTCTTATTCAAGCTTGTTCAGGAGTAAGAACAATTAGTGTGACTGGAGGTATTTTCCCAATACCGGCATTTTAATGCTCGCCATGAGCGTACCAGCCCAGCAGAAACCTGGAGCAAAACGAACAGGCAAGCGTATCACATTTTTTGCCGACCCCTCTGGAGCCATGAAGGAAACAGTTCAGCACCCTGAAGGGTCCTACTACAATGAACCTGGGAAAACTGAAGTAGTGACAGGCATGACATCTAATCCGGAGGGCCATCGCATGTACCTCAACTCTGTCATCTTCAGCCCTGATAAGGGTGAACAGAATAGGAGTCACTATCAGCAGACGGTCCCGATGAAGTGGGCCCAGCAGGAATCTGGTGGGCAGCAGCAGAGGTCCACAGCCTGGACCACAGTGGCCAACTGGGGACAGAATTTTGCCAACTACTTGACTGACTCCAGGAACCAGACAACCTTTGTGAAACCCACCCAAGTCACTGGAGATAAGGCTGTAGAAAAACAATTGGTGGGGCCTGACCCTGTAGCGGACGTATACCCAGATACAGTTAAGGCAAGAGGCCTCGAGTGGGAACATCAGCAGCATCAGTCCCAGGCCTTTCAGGACACCCTGAAACCTGGGGCGTTGAACCCCCAACCGAACAGTACGTCACACCCAGCAGGGAGCTCGGTCTTACAGCCGTTTCAGTTGGCCTTTGGGCAGCCCCGGCAGCACCTGCCCGCCTACTACCAAAGCTTCCAAGGCAACGCCAGATTGCCCAACCCACCCAACTACTCTGTGCGGGCCAGGCCTTCACAGCAGAACCTCATCCAGCAACAGCTTCAACAGCAGCAGCAGCAGATCATTCTCCAGCAGCAGCAGCAGCTTCAAATGCAACGTCAGCAGTTGCAACAACAAAGCCAGCATGTGCTCGACTACTACCCCCCCAACGCCCACTCCCACCCGCAGCTTGTACACTCCCAGGAGCCGTCGTTGGCGGCTGCTCCCCCTCAGATCGAGGAACCACTCATCCAGGACATCACTCCTGAACCACCTCCGCTTCCCTCTCTCCTGTCAGATCCCTTGTCCCAGACACAAAATCTCCGCAGGTCACGGCGCCTCTCCAAGGAAGGTGGCGCGCCGTCGGATGACATCCCCTTCCCGGGTGACTCGGCGATGCAGCTCCCTCATAACGGGACGCGTGTTGAGGACGCTGACATCCTAGCTACCTCGACAGGTGTCATCCAGAGCACGTCGCAGCGGAAGCGCAGGGTGTCACAGGAGGTCAACTTGGAAACTCTTGCACAGAAGGCCTCAGAGATGGAAACCCTGCCATCACAGTGTGACAAGGTATGTGTCCTGGCTTTGTTAGAGCACATGTTCTTAATATACAATCTATAGACCAATTTTATTATCTCCAAAAGCAACCACAGATAATTTGATATAAAATGTACTTTCTAAATCCTAACCATGAGTTGACCACTCCAAGATTCTTTGACTCAGTTAAATCATGCAGGTACTTTCATAAAAGGGCGTAGGTTTGCATAGGAACGGTAGGGACATAACACTACCAACATTTCAGGATGCTCAAATTGTCCTCATCAACTTTTAAACAATCTTATTTGCATTATATAATGACTTTATTTATATTGGTAATTTAGGATCGGGTCCGATCACGTCATTTTCAAAGTATCGGAATCGGCAAAAAAATATCAACCATGCCTTTTTTTAATATATATATATATATATATATATTTTTTTTTAATTAAATTGTTTTCTAATTGTATTTAACGTTACAGACATAATATGTTACACTCATCCAGAGTCTTTAGTTTAGGCTTAAGGTAGGGTTATCAGATTTATCCCAATAACAGTGGTAATTAATTTTAAAAAATGTATCACGTTAAAATATTTAACGCAATTAATGCATGCCCTGCACGACCCACTTACGCATTGTCGCGCTCAATCTGTAATGGCGCCGTTTTACCTATATAGAGAGATAAAAGGCAGCGTAAAATGAGTAGAGTAGTGAATTCTGGCAGCCTTTGGAGCCTTTTTTTAATCGGCTATAGCCTTACAATCCCTCTCCCTATGATTAGAAATATCATGGGAAGCAATGTGGGGAAGCAAGGTAACAATTGATGCTTTTCTTAACACCTTATGTCATTTCCCAACGCAGAGAAGATATATCCATTGGTAGCACTACGCACAGTCATGGTTCCACTTCTCATCATGCATTTGGGCATGGCCACAGTATCATTTACTGCAAGCTCAACAAATACACTAGATGGCAATATTTAGTCACAATATACAAAGTCACTAGTCTTTCTATCCGTGGATCCCTCTCACAGAAAGAATGTTAATAATGTAAATGCCATCTTGAGGATTCATTGTCATAATAAACAAATACAGTACTTATGTACTGTATGTTGAATGTATATATCCGTCCGAGTTTTATTCATTTTTTTCTTAATGCATTGCCAAAATGTATATGATTGGGAAAAATGATCGGGAATGATTGGAATTGAATCGGGAGAAAAAAAAAAAGCAATCGGATCGGGAAATATCGGGATCGGCAGATACTCAAACTAAAACGATCGAGATCGGATCGGGAGCAAAAAAACATGATCGGAACAACCATGGTAATTTAGAATGTCTTCCCAAATGTGGTAGGGATAGAATTGACCCTACCTTATTAAGTGATTTGCATTATGTTCAGACTTACATTTACATCTTTTGACTTGCTGAACGTGCCATTCCATTTTTTTCCCTCAAACGCACGTTTGATTGGCTGATGACTTGACCCCCCCATCACACGCACTCACAGCCCTCACCCTAACCCTCACAAAAATGCAACATGTCGACAACATGCCACCTCCTCCGCCCCCTTTGAATTTTTTTTCGACCACTAGCAGTAGCAGCCACTGTAAGTAATGTAAAAAGAAATCAATGTTGTGGAGGTGGGGAACACACTACTAATTTTGCTACTAAAAGTCCGACCACAGAGTTAACATTAAACTGTGTTAGTTTGCTAACCTGCAAAATACAAGTTGGAAGCTGTTAACGTTTATTAGACTTACTAAACTTTTTGTTGTTGTTGTTGATCCCTGACTACGAATTTTTTTCAATTATATGTAATTTCTTTATTTAGACACACAATGTTGAGTTGTCTTAAGACAAATGTTAATTTTTTGCATTCCTGGATGGTTAAGGGATGATTAACACGTGTATGTTAATAGGCTTTATGTTCAAATATTGCAATTTAAATTTGCTAATAAAATCCAGACATTTATTCTGGAAGTTTTCAAAATGGTTTCATAGTTTTTGAAAACAAAGGTCTGAATCGAATGATTTGTTACCTGAACCAATACACATTAAAGTATAAGTCAATACAGATTTATTTTGTTTTATCACCTGAACCAACACACATTAAAGTACCGGTATAAGTCAATACAGATTTATTTTGCATTGATAATTTAGCCTATCAATTAATTAGGTTCATATTCATAAAAAATGTAGCCCTGACCCCCTTCACCCAATCTGCTTGGTCTTATTAATGTCCCGGCCCCAGCAAAAAGTGGACATGTAGTAGGTTATGCTGTTATATCGTCTCTACTAATGTTGAGACCAAACCTACGTCCTTGCTTTCATAATAAGTAGGGGTGTAACAGTACACTAAAATGTAATTTCAGCTCGGTTTTTGAAGTGCTCGGTTCTGTATATCTTTAGTACAAAAAAGGCAGGTTAAAAAATGCTTAAAATGCTTTTATTTTTAAAATTGTAGAACTTATGGAAATAAATAAAAGCAACCCTTTTGTGTGATATTTCAAATCTATTACAATTATAATTATTGATTGTGCCGTTTTAAGTAAGTTAACATCCGTGTAGCAATTGTTGACAAAACTATGGATTTATCTACTTGCCTTTGTCCATTGGTAAGTTTAACGAGGAAGTCAAAAAGTGTTTAACAGCACTGGCGGCGGCAGTAACGTCTCTAGCCGGCTACATCCCGGGCATCCTTCGCCACTCTGCTGGCGGGGCCCTACAGTAGTGAAGTACTGTAAGACAGTGTTTTAATTCAAGCTTCTCGCTTGTATTTGTCATGCCTGTAATTTACAGGACTCTATTGGCTGTAAAGCAGGGGTCTGCAAGTCTGGTCCTTAAGAGACTCTATCCAGCTTGTTTTCGATGTCTCCCTCCTTTATAGGGTTGGGCATCATTTAAAATGGAACGATTTCGATTCCACGTTTCGATTCCGGTTCCCAACGATTCTCGATTCCGATTCTTTTAAGAGGCAGGGTCCAAAAAAAGGCAGGGTCAAAAAAATTGCGTAGTTTATATTAATGTCTTAACTTCTCTATTATTTTTCAATTATATGAACTTCTCACAGGGCTATCTTTAACTTGTATATACTGTAAATATCAGTCTTTGAATGTGAATATGATTACGTTTTTTTCCACAGGAGTGCCTTTTCACAAAGATGTTAATTTTTCAAAAGCTCAGAGTAAACTACTCATATTCTTTTGCCATACATGTACCTTCACTGAGAGCTACGACGATGTATTAGTATAAATTCTTCTATTGATTATATTTTGATGATCTTTTAATACTGCTGATTTTAATGGAGGCGGCAACACGCTACGTAAAGTATATAGCTGCTATATAGGCTATAAAGACTGAGAAGTCTTCTGCTTTAAGATGGTGGCTGTTTACTAACGCCGGCAAGTCTCATTTTACATCTAGTTCTCCATTAGTGTGCTAACGCCACCGAGTCTGTCATTTCGCATCTAGTTCTATATACGTGATATCTACCGTAGCCCGACGTAATAATACTTATTAATAACAACTTAATAATACTTAGACTTATTCTCATACTGTTCCATCCATCCATCCATCCATCCATCCATCCATCCATCCATCCATCCATCCATCCATCCATCCATGAATGAATGAATGAATGAATGAATGAATTAATTAATTAATTACATGGGCATCAGAAGACATAAGACGTAAGTTATTGTTTTACTTACCTGGTTCCAACTGGTTAGAGGACCGACGCTTCGTGTCAAATATGCGATACTCAGCTATGTACTTGGCACTAGGCACTTGTATTCCATGAAGCCGTAGGTGTTTAATCATATTGGTTGTGCAGCCACCTTTGCATGCTATAGTTGTGTTGCAAATGTTGCACTGAGGTGACTGGTCATTTTCTTTGTACGGTTGAGCCAAACTTTTGAGCGCCGCCGCAGGGTGTCCATGGTTGTCATCAAGTTGCAATGCACAAACACATGCTTCATGTGGCTTCTTCTCCGTGGTTTTTGGCAGCAATTTTTTTCCGCTAGGCGGTCAGGGCATCCATATATGAAATTGAAATTTAAAAATTTGAACGTTTCAGGGAGCATTGGAGTGTTAGAACCGCATCCCATTGATGGCCGATGCCCAACCCTACTCATCAGCAAGCTCCGCAGGAGCCTGATAACGATCTCGATTATTTGATTCTCCGCAGGAGCCTGATAACGATCCTGATTATTTGATTCAGGTGTGTTAAAGGCATAGGGTTGGGCATCGGGCATCGATGGGATCCCCCTGGTTTAGGTCTTACACTCCTCCCACCTCTTGTGTAACCATGTGACATCACCGCCCTGCAACGTCAACAACTATGGCGACCTACTAATTAAACTAATTTTACAAATTGTATAAAAACGAAAACATCAAGAGGGATTTCAATATCAAATGAGTTTAACTAGGGCTGTCAAACGATTGAAATTTTTAATCGAGTTAATTACAGCTTAAAAATTAATCAATCGTAATTAATCGCTATTCAAACCATCTATAAAATATGCCATATTTTTCTGTAAATTATTGTTGGAATGGAAAGATAAGACACAAGATGGAAATATACATTCAACATACGGTACATAAGTACTGTATTTGTTTATTATAACAATAAATCAACAAGATGGCATTCTGTTAAAGCGATCCATTGATAGAAAGACTTGTAGTTCTTAAAAGATAAATGTTAGTACAAGTTATTGAAATTTTATATTAAAACCCCTCTTAATGTTTTCGTTTTCATAAAATTTGTAAAATTTTCAATCAAAAAATAAACTAGTAGCCCGCCATTGTTAATGTCAATAATTACACAATTCTTATGGTGCTGAAACCCATAAAATTAGTCGCACCCAAGCGCCAGCAAAGGGCGACAAAACTCCAAAAAAACACAAGTAACAACTTGGCATTGCACTGTGCTGTCATTTTAATCTGTTTGAGTGGGGCATGTGCGTTAATTGCGTCAAATATTTTAACGTGATTAATTAAAAAAATTAATTACCGCCTGTTAACGCGATAATTTTGACAGCCTTAATTTTAACTCATAACAACGTTTCTCTTTTAAGAACTAAAGGTCTTTCCATCCATGGATCCTTTTAAGGTGTCTGAGTGGAAACTCCCACAGTTCCGCATGCAGTGCTTTGCTCTAAATAGTAATAAATTTTCTGAGGAAAAAAAAAAAAAAAGCATAAAAAAATCCCGAAACGGTTCGCAAGTGAACCAAACATGTACATCTGAAACGATTTGGTTCAATCCATCCACGTGAACATTTATACCGTTAAATAATAATGCATGGTGTGACATTTCAAATGATCGCTGGCAACCCTCTCAGTCCAAATCGGTTGGACGTCAATGGCACTGAAACTTGATCATTCATTACCAGACATCCCAGTTAAAATGGATTTGATGTCACTATCAATAGCAGTGAATTAGTCAATATGGATATTTGACTTCTATCGCCATTAGTGGCAGTGAACGAGTTTTGTGAAGTAGGCTATGCCACGTTCAGAGAGAGCCTGTATCATGCAGAGTCATGCGCAGTGATTGCGCAACAAGTTGCTAAACAACACTGAGTCAGTCAAACGCAACGTGTCCTACATTTGCCTGCTGACATCTCGTACAAACCGTGTGTTTGGCTTCATGCCAGCACCGCCCCCTCCCCAATCCATCAAAGGAGAGAAACTTCAGCCTGGCCTTGGTTGCCCCCACCCCCATTTACCCACAACACACAAAAACACGCTCAGACTCTTGATTTCATGCAACACTCAGCAAAATATCTCTCCACCGACCACCACTCTTGTGTAGTTTTGGGGGTTTTCCACCAGCGATTGACGTTCACGTTACATCTTGACACACTGGTGGCTTAACTTCATACTTGAACGGTGAAAAGGCACTCCACTTGCAATTATTTTTGTGCAAACCTTACTCGTAAAACAAAATTTCCAATACTTTAGATTGAATGTAGTCAAATGTTTCTCTTTAAATTTGCTGTAAATACTACAACAAATGACTTTAAAATAATAGCAGAACATACTAGCACTGCTCAAAAAATTAGCATATTGTGATAAAGTTAATTATTTTCTGTAATGTACTAAACATTAGACTTTCATATACCGTATTGGCCCGAATATAAGACGGCCCTGATTATAAGACGACCCCCTCTTTTTCAAGACTCTAGTTTGAAAAAAGACTTTTTGAACACCAAATTAATTTTTATACAGAAAATAATTACAGTACATCTGAAAAAAATATAACAATATAATTGAGAGAAAAAGCATGTTATTTTGCCTCATTCAAATCTTAATATCTGAACCTTTAAATATGTAAACTAAAGTGCAATCACATTCGTAAATGAATGGCTTCTGGTTGTTGAAATGTAAATAAACCAATCTGTTGTGATAAAACAACAAAATTGCAATAACTGCATTAACCATCAAAGTGAAGTCTAATTGTAACTGTAGTCTTGAAACAAATCTGAATAAGGAAAAACATTGCAATAAGATAATGCAAACTTGTTAAACTTGAGAGTAGCTGAGATCTGCCATGACACAACATTCAATGATATCTGGCGCCATCTAGCGTCGTGAATGGGTATAAAGTCTAGACCGCGAATATAAGACGACCCGCACTTGTTCAGTTCTATTTCAATGCGAAAAACACCGTCTTGTATTCGGGCCAATACGGTATTTTAGATTCATTACACGCAACTAAAGTAGTTCAAGCCTTTTATTGTTTTAATATTGATGATTTTGGCAAAGTCAAGAAAACCCAAAAATCCCTATGTCAAAAAATTAGCATATTTCATCCGACCAATACAAAAAAGTGTTTTTAATACAAAAAAAGTCAACCTTCAATTAATTATATAAGCTATGCACTCAATACTTGGTCGGGAATCCTTTTGCAGAAATGACTTCTTTCTTCAATGCGGCGTGGCATGGAGGCAATCAGCCTGTGGCACTGCTGAGGTGTTATGGGGGCCCAGGATGCTTTGATAGCGGCCTTAAGCTCATCCACAGTGTTGGGCCTGGTGTCTCTCAACTTCTTCTTCACAATATCCCACAGAATCTCTATGGGGTTCAGGTCAGGAGAGTTGGCTGGCCAATTGAGCACAGCAGTGCAGTAAACCATCAGTCAGTAAACCATTTCCCAGTGGTTTTGGCACTGCGAGGAGGTGCCAGGTCGTGCTGAAAAATGGAATCTTCATCTCCATACAGCTTTTCAGGAGATGGAAGCATGAAGTGCTCCAAAATCTCCTGATAGCTAGCTGCATTGGCCCTGCCCTTGATAAAACACAGTAGACCAACACCAGCAGCTGACATGGCAAACCAGACCATCACTGACTGTGGGTACTTGACACAGGCATTTTGGCATTTCCTTCTCCCCAGTTCTTCCTCCAAACTCAGGCACCTTGATTTCCGAATGACATGCAAAATTTGCTTTCATCTGAAAAAGTATTTTGGACCACTGAGCAACAGTCCAGTGCTGCTGCTCTGTAGCCCAGGCCAGGCGCTTCTGCCGCTATTTCAGGTTCAAAAGTGGCTTGACCTGGGGAATGCGCACTGTGGCTCTGGATGTTTCTACTCCAGACTCAGTCCACTGTTTCTGCTGGTCCCGCAAGGTCTGGAGTCGGCCCTTCTCCACAATCTTTCTCAGAGTGCGGTCACCTCTTCTGGTTGTGTAGCGTTTCCTGCCACACTTTTTCCTTCCCACAGAGGTGCCTTGATACAGCACTCTGGGAACAGCCTATTCGCTCAGAAATGTCTTTCTGTGTCTTGGCCTCTTGCTTGAGGTTGTCAATGTCAATGGCCTTCTGGACAGCAGTCAGGTCGGCAGTCTTGCCCATGATTGCGGTTTTGAGTAATGAACCAGGCTGGGAGTTTTTAAAAGCCTCCGGAATCTTTCGCAGGGGTTCTGAGTGAATTGGTTGATTCAGATGATTAGGTTAGTAGCTTCTTTAGAGTACCTTTTCATGATATGCTAATTTTTTGAGATATGGATTTTTGTTTTTTTGTGACTTTTTTGCCAAAATCATCAATATTAAAACAATAAAAGGCTTGAACTACTTCAGTTGTGTGTAATGAATCTAAAATATATAAAAGTCTAATGTTTATCAGTACATTACAGAAAATAATGAACTTTATCACAATATTCTAATTTTTTTCGAAGGACTAGTATTTCTGACACAAATCCAATCACAAAAAGTGACAGAAAAGGCTCAATAATTAATGTAGATCCTAATATATCTTTTCATTTTTTGACAGCGTCACCATTTCTTAGGAACTTTAATTCAGACATTCCTTCGATATTATGTTGTTACTTACTTTTATTTGACTTATTGCTGGCATCCTCCCTCTCTCCTGTTTACCAGGAGCCGCACAGACCTTGGGCCCCCCCCCAACCAGGCGATTCGAACACCAAGCAAGCTCGAGATGATGGTCTGCTCCCACTTGTCATCCCCGTGTCGGTTCCAGTGCGCCGCCTGGACCTGGCTTCGTATCCCGATGGCATGCCACCAGTGTCCGACTTGCCCCCTCCGCCGCCGCCCAGAACCTCCAACCCGCTGGAGATCACCGGCGCTGAGCGCAAGCCGTCAGTCATCGTCACACGACGGCGTTCGTTGAGGAACTCGCTAACGGAAGGGTTGGAACAGGTCAGAAAGTTTCTACATATCTCTTTATTTTTATATTCAGTTCAGCTTTGTAAGCATATAGGTAATTCTGAAGTTGCCATTTCGGGTGGCCCGGGTTCGATTCCTCTTGTTGGTTGTGTCAGGAAGGATGTCTGGCGTAAAACTTTAAGCTTCAGACAACTGTTTCGCTGTGACGATCCCTAAGGGGAAGAGCCGAAAGAGATAGATGGAATAGGTAAGGGACTACCAAAGGCTTGATTAGCTTAGCTTATAGATCGATGGTAAAACTTTTATGACATTATTCATTTGATATTTCCAATATTTGGCATAATCACAGGGTTGCGAAGCAGTAGTAATGTTAGCTTTTTCTTACGTGTAGAAGCTAGCTGTTTAGATACTGGGGTGGTAACCTCTTGGTACCTCACGATACGATCCTATTTGCGATACAAACCGTACGATAACGGTGATGTCACGATATGGCGATACAATTATTGATTCATTGGTCAGGAAATCATCCTCAGATATTCTACAAAACAAATAATAAACAGAAAAACAAGCTTCTGCTGTGAATTGGAATGAGTTTATCACTAGTAGACGTCCAATCCATTTGAACTGGGAGGGTGGCAGCGATTGAACATGACATCCCTCCCACTTCAAACGGATCGAATGTTTATTGCCGTCAGTGACAGCCAATGCCAGGCAACGAGGTAATTATAGGGCATTACCTGTTGATTTTCAGGGGCAGTTTACATGGCGACTCTGTGACACAAAGACGCAATGACTGAGTTGCGGACTCGCCTCGCGTGCATATGGTGTCGGCGAAGACGAAAAATTCTGAATCCTGCCTCCAAAGTGGAAGAATCTGATTGCGGGGGGTTGAGGGAGGCTTCCTCAGCATACATATCAAAGGCTCCTGCGGCGCGAGACCGCGCCGTTAACGTCAGCACTCGTACATGTCACATTGGGCGTGCGCAGCGGTGCTACTAAACATTAAAAACAGCAAAAATGGCGGAATGTTGGCTTTAATTTACTGTTTTAATATTTTTAAATTAAATATGTTGAACGTTTAAATTTTTGTGCCTTTTTGAACAAAAGAAAAATGACATTGCTTCGAGTGGGCGGGCATATTTTCTCCGTGCTGAGGGAGCTTGGTGGGGTCAAAGTGCATCATTCTCTGTCGCCCAGTAAATCTGCACTGCCCCCTAGGGCCTGGCATGAATACTACATCGTTTTCACACGGAATTGCGACATTGTTCAAATGGAGACGCAAATGCAAATGCAAATTTGAAATTGTTCGTATTCTCGGAGAGTCACCATGTAAACGGCCCCTCAGTCACTTCCTGATGATTTGGGTGCATTTTATGGGTCACTTCCTGTTGATTTTGGGTTACAGAACAGGAAGTGACCCAGGAATCTCCCAAGTGATTCAAACTCAACAGGAAGTGACCTGTAAATGCCCTAAAATAAAGTGACCAGTATATGGCCTGAAAATGGGAGTGACTGTGAATGCTCTTGTTTCGAATGAACGACTAATGTTCGTTCGCCCCTCCCAGTCTAAATGGATTGGGCGTCGAGCGCCATCAATGGCAGCCATAGAGTTAACTGAGACACTACCGTATTGGCCCGAATATAAGACGACCCCCTCTTTTTCAAGACTCAAGTTTGAAATAGACTTTTTGAACACCAAATTAATTTTTATTCAGAAAATAATTACAGTACATCTGAAACAAATGATTATCATAATATATTTGAGAGAAAAAGCATGTTATATTGCGTCATTCAAATCTTAATATCTGAACATTTAAATATGTAAACTAAAGTGCAATCACATTCGTAAATGAATGGCTTCTGGTTTTTTAAATATAAATAAACCAGTCTATTGTGATAAAACGACAAAATTGCAATAACTGCATTAACCATCAAAGTGAGGTCTAACTGTAACTGTAGTTTTGAAACAAATCTGAATAAGGAAAAACATTGCAATAAAATCATGCAAACTGGTTAAACCTGAGAGTAGCTGAGATTTATCATGACAGAACATTACTCCTCAAGTTCAGCATTCGCTTCAATGATATCTGGCCCCATCTAGCGTCGTGAATGGGTATAAATTCCAGACACCGAATATAACACGACTCCCACTTTTTCAGTCTTATTTCAATGCAAAAAACACTTTCTTGTATTCGGGCCAAAACGGTATTATGGTGGAAGATTTTGGCAGCGACTTTTTGGTTCCTTTGTTGTCGTTGTTTTTTTTTTTAAACATTGACACCTTTTTAAAACGATATCTCGATTCTTTGCAGGAGTATATAGATAACCTTTTGGGATACAAATTATCACGATATATCACCAAATAAGCCGCACTGTACGATAAGCCGCAGCATTTAAAACGAAGGGAAAAAATAGCGGCTTGTAGTCCGAAAATTACGGTATTTGAATTAGTTGAGAAAAAAACAATTGTCTTTTTCTGATCATAGGCATAAGGCAGGGGTCGCCAAATCCGGACTTGGGGGCCCCTTTTTCCCATAATGTTTTCCATGTCCACCTCTTCCATCAAACCTGAATCAAATAATCAGGATCATTTTTAGGCTTCCGGAGAGCTTGCTGATGAATTGTTTGATTCAGGTAGGTTAGGGGGGAGTGACATGGAAAACACGACAGGCTAGGTGGCATCGAGGTTCGGATTTGGTGAACCCTGGCATAAGATGTCATGAGACATTCAGTCAAGGCTAACTATTTTATAAAAATCTAAGAAATAAAACTATAAATTTACTCTAGTGAAACTGCATATTTTTGTAGTGTTTTTTGCTGTTAATCATTCCAAATTTGAAAATTGGTTGGTGAAATGTCCTGCAATTCTGGAATGACCCATACCCTCTGACAAAGTATTCTTCAATTTCCGCGATTTTCGGCAAATTACAAACTAAAAATTCTGATGTACAGCAAGCTGAAATTGGTACTGGTAAAGTTATGTCACGTGCCAAGGTGTCCGTTTAGTCGAATTCTATCCGGCTCTCGGAGTTCAGTGTTTTCATCATTGGTTGTCCAAAAACAGTATTAACAAACTTGGCATTGGGAGCATAAGTTGTGTTAAATTGTGAGCTTTTCAAATTGGTGCTAAACTGTGCTAGTCGGGGACAAAAAACTCCTCTGGCTAGACAGCAATTTTGCAACAATGTAGAAAATGAATAATACACTTACAAAAACTGTAAAACCACAGCTGTCAAATCCTGAAAGCTAACCTCTGCCCAACTGACACCCCAAACAAACAAAGAAAAAACAAAGTGTATAGTGACTTTTGGACCATGCTGTACAAATAATTCCAAAGACTGAAAATGAAGCATGAAGTTAAAAAAAAAACAAACTCATGTGATCATATTCAATCAATCACTTCTCTTGTGACTTCTGCTAACATTCAGCCTTCACAATAGAAATAAACTGACAAGGGCTAATCCCTAGAAAAAAAGCCACAGCACTGTGCCGGGTCACGCATGTACGTCATCATGATAAATGCAAATGAATGTTATCCGTCCTCTTGCCAGCTATTCATGATAACTTCCACCATTGCGCAACGGAAACAGCATCCCAATGTTGTCATGTGGCTACAGTAGATCTACTGTATTCCATCACTTTCTCTCTCTGTGTAAATTCCAGTTATTATGCCAAAAGGGGCCTTAAAGCCTCCCCAACACACACACACACCACAGACATTCCCATCCCCCCGCCGATATCTATGTCCCCCTCCCCCCCATTGCTGTGCGCATCACGTTTCTTCCATTTCATTGGAAAAGGGAGTCTCCACTGTTCCAGATCAGGCAGTTAATCAGGTGTTCATGTTAGGACTATATGGCTCTGCTACAGTTTTTCTTTTGAATATACTGTACATACTGTATATACCTTTGATACTTCCAACCCTAAACCTCAATTTGTATGTTTTTAGCATAGGGAGAGTACATTTTGCTATAGGATGTAGAATTTAGTTAGAAATACGATCAGATTTTTCCGTCAAAATGGATTGGATTTCCATTGCCATTAATGGGTGTTTTTAACTCAATGGCTGCCATTTATGATGACAGACGTCGAATCCATTTTGGGTGGGATGGCAGAGATGGAATGATCTACAGTGGGGCAAATAGGTATTTAGTCAACCATCAATTGTGCAAGTTCTCCCACTTGATAAGATTAGAGAGGCCTGTAATTGTCAACATGGGTTAACCTCAACCATGAGAGACTGAATGTGGAAAAAAAAAACAGAAAATCACATTGTTTGATTTTTAAAGAATTTATTTCCAAATTAGAGTGGAAAATAAGTATTTGGTGACCTACAAACAAGCGAGATTTCTGGCTGTCAAAGAGGTCTAACTTCTTCTAACGAGGTCTAACAAGGCTCCACTAGTTACCTATATTAATGGCACCTGTTTTAACTCAATATCGGTATAAAAGACACCTGTCCACAATCTCAGTCAGTCACACTCCAAACTCCACTATGCCAAAGACCAAAGAGCTGTTGAAGGACACCAGAAACAAAATTGTAGACCTGTACCAGGCTGGGAAGACTGAATCTGCAATAGGTAAAACGCTTGGTGTAAAGAAATCAACTGTGGGAGCAATTATTAGAAAATGGAAGACATACAAGACCACTGATAATCTCCCTCGATCTGGGGCTCCATGCAAGATCTCACCCAGTGGCGTCAAAATGATAACAAGAACGGTGAGCAAAAATCCCAGAACCACACGGGTGGACCTAGTGAATGACCTACAGAGAGCTGGGACCAGAGTAACAAAGGCTACTATCAGTAACTCAATGCGCTGCCAGGGACTCAAATCCTGCACTGCCAGACGTGTCCCCCTGCTGAAGCCAGTACACGTCCAGGCCCGTCTGTGGTTCGCGACAGAGCATTTGGATGATCCAGAAGAGGACTGGGAGAATGTGTTATGGTCAGATGAAACCAAAATAGACCTTTTTAGTAGAAATACAGGTTCTCGTGTTTGGAGGAGAAAGAATACTGAATTGCATCCAAAGAACACCATACCCACTGTGAAGCATGGGGGTAGAAACATCATGCTTTGGGGCTGTTTTTCTGCAAAGGGACCAGGACGACTGATCTGTGTAAAAGAAAAATGAATGGGGCCATGTATCGAGAAATTTTGAGTGAAAATCTCCTTCCATCAGCAAGGGCATTGAAGATGAGACGTGGCTGGGTCTTTCAGCATGACAATGATCCCAAACACACAGCCAGGGCAACAAAGGACTGGCTTCGTAAGAAGCATTTCAAGGTCCTGGAGTGGCCTAGCCAGTCTCCAGATCTCAACCCCGTAGAAAATCTGTGGAGGGAGTTGAAATTCCATGTTGCCCAACGACAGCCCCAAAACATCACTGCTCTAGAGGAGATCTGCATGGAGGAATGGGCCAAAATACCAGTAACAGTGTGTGAAAAGCTTGTGAAGAGTTACAGAAAACGTTTGGCCTCCGTTACTGCCAACAAAGGGTACATAACAAAGTATTGAGATGAACTTTTGGTATTGAGCAAATACTTATTTTCCACCATGATTTGCAAATAGATTATTTAAAAATCAAACAATGTGATATTCTGTTTTTTTTTAATCCACATTCTGTCTCTCATGGTTGAGGTTTACCCATGTTGACAATTACAGGCCTCTCTAATATTTTCAAGTGGGAGAACTTGCACAATTAGTGGTTGACTAAATACTTATTTGCCCCACTCTATATCTGTGATGTCTGTTGCTGTCATTGGCAGTCACTAAGTAAAATACAAAAGTACATTTGATGTAACATTAATTCCTGCCATAATTTTTACTGATATAATAATGAAAGGCTTACCACAAAAAAGAAGTACAATACTGGCCAAAAGTATTCGCACCCCAGCAATTATGTCAAATTATCCTCAATTTCTCCCAGAAAAATGATTGCAATTACAAATGCTTTGGTAGTAATATCTTCATTTATTTTGCTTGCAATGAAAAAACAAGAGAATGGGGGGGGGGGGGGGGGGGGGAATGATCATTATCATTTGACACAAAACTCCAAAAATGGGCTGGACAAAAGTATTGGCACCCTTTGAAAAATCATGTGATGCTTCGCTAATTTGTGTAATTAACAGCACCTGTTACTTACCTGTGGCACATAACAACAGGTGGTGGCAATAACTAAATCACACGTGCAGCCAGTTAAAATTGATTAAAGTTGACTCAACCTTTGTCCCGTGTCCTTGTGTGTACTATATTGAGCAAAGAGAAAAGAAAGAAGACCAAAGAACTGTCTGAAGGTTTGAGAAGCAAAATTGTGAAGGAAGCATGGAAGCAATCTCAAGGCTACAAGTCCATCTCCAAAACCGTGAATGTTCCTGTGTCGACCGTGCACAGTGTCATCAATAAGTGTAAAGCCCATGGCACTGTGACTAACCTCCCTAGATGTGGACGGAAAAGAAAAATTGACGAGAGATTTCAACGAAAGATGGTGCGGATGGTGGATAAAGAACCTCAACTAACATCCAAACAAGTTCAAGCTGTCCTGGAGTCTGAGGGTACAACAGTGTCAACCTGTACTATCCGTTGGCATCTGAAAGAAAAGGGACTCTATGGTAGGATACCCAGGAAGACCCCACTTCTGAACCAGACATATAAAAAAGCCAGACTGGAGTTTGCCAAAACTTACCTGAAAAAGACAGAAATTGTTTTGGAAGAATGTTCTCTGGTCAGATGAGACAAAAATAGAGCTTTTTGGGAAAAGGCATCAACATAGAGTTTACAGGGGAAAAAAACAAGCCCTTCAAATAACACGGTCCCCACAGTCAAAACATTGGCGAGGTTCCCTGATGTTTTGGAGTTGCTTTGCTTCGTCTGGCACTGGACTGCTTCACCGTGTGCATGGCATTATAAAGTCTGAAGACTACCAACAAATTTTGCAGCATAATGTAGAGCCCAGTGTGAGAAAGCTGGGTCTTCCTCAGAGGTCAGGGGTCTTCCAGCAGGACAATGACCCAAAACACACTTCAAAAAGCACTAGAAAATGGTTTGAGAGAAAGCACTGGAGACTTCTGAGATGGCCAGCAATGAGTCCAGACCTGAATCCCATAGAACACCTGCGGAAAGATCTGAAAATAGCAGTTTGGACAAGACACCCTTCAAATCTCAGAGACCTGGAGCAGTTGGCCAAAGAAGAATGGTCTAAAATTTCAGCAGAGCATTGTAAGAAACTCATTGATGGATGCCGGAAGCGGTTGTTCGCAGTTACTTTGTCTAAAGGTTGTGCTACCAAGTATTAGGCTGAAGGTGCCAATACTTTTGTCCGGCCCATTTTTGGAGTTTTGTGTAAAATTATACAAATTTTTTTTCATTCTCTTTTGTGTTTTTTCCCTTGCAAGCAAAATAAATGAATATATTACTACCAAAGCATTTCGAATTGCAGTCATTTTCTAGGAGAAATTGAGCATTGTCTGACAGATTTGCAGGGGTGCCAATACTTTTGGCCAGCAGTTTACATTAGATTAAAATTATATGATTATAAGCGTACAAATAATTAATAAGTTGGCAATTACGGTACAAAGAAATGAAATGAAAGATTTCATGTTTGCAAATTGTCAGTTTCAAATTAGATATATGGACAAATCAGTTAATGGTTCCAAAATTGAAAATCGAATAAATAAACTAGAAACTGCAATTTCAGGAGAAATTATGATGGGTCTTTGCTGTGGTAGATACAGATCTATCAGGTCACTTCCTGTTGATTTGGGGACATTTCGGGGACACGTCTGGTTGCATGGCTGTCAATGGCATCGACTTACTTGGGCGCAAGTTGAATGTCAATGGGCTGTAATGGTGAGTTTTTGGTCAAAAATCTGTCAAATTTCTGCCATTGAAAATGAAATAGAAATTTGGACGTATATGGCCATCAATAGTATGGACATGCATGGCTGTCAATGGCATCGACATACTTGGGTGCCATTTGGCTGTCATGGTAAGTCTTCAAAAATCACAAGAACCTGTTTTCCTGCCATTAAAAATGAATGGGAAATTTGGATGTACATGGCTGTCAATGGCATTCCATTAGAAATGAACGGGCAAGTCTTTGGCGAATTTTGGGGGAACTGTAGGTTTTTGCCAAATTCTTTATACAACTTTATGCCCCCTACCGTCCTGGAATTTTTGATGGTCAAAAATTGTTGGACAAGTACCGTATTTTGCAGACTATAAGTCGCACCTGAGTATAAGGCGCACCAGCCATAAAATGCCCAACAAAGAGGGAAAAAACATAAGTCGCACTGGAGTATAAGTTGCATTTTTTTGGGGAAATTTACTTGATAAAATCCAACACATGGAACAGATATGTCATCTTGAAAGGCAATTTAAAATAAAAATACAATAGAGAACAACAGGCTGAATAAGTGTACAGTATGATAATGTTACATGATGCATAAACAACGGTGGCCGGTATTTTAACGTAGCATAGCTATTAAGAGTTAGCATGTTCTTTATGCTATAGTTATCTGACTAACAACTTTACCAAACCATCAGTTTCACTCCAAAACACCAAAATAACATGTGAAATGATGGAATAATGTCTTAATAATTTCACACACGTCGTTCCAGAGTATAAGTCGCACCCCCAGCCAAACTATGAAAAAAAAACCTGCGACATATAGTCTGAAAAATACGGTAGCATTTTAAATTGTTGTTCCAGTGCCGATCAGTCAAACAATTCGGGCTGTGCGGCGCGCAAAGCCCCATCTAATAAAGAACACTTGATCATGTTTATACCTTGCATTAATGCCAATCATTTTTTCCTGTGCAGAACGGCGACGACGACATGAAAAAGCTAAAGCGACGACCCCGCCCTGAACCCCTTTTCATCCCACCGCCAAAATCTGGCGTGTTTGTGGCGCCAACCGCCGTCTTTGCCGCCGTCACACCCTACCAGAGCCATCTGCGCTCACCCGTCCGCCTGGCAGACAACCCTCTGGCCATGCCGCCCTACACGCCGCCGCCCATCCTCAGCCCTGTGCGCGAGGGTTCCGGCCTCTACTTCTCTACTTTCCTGTCGGCTGGGGGGCCGCTGTCCGCCACGCCCAAGTCGGCCACTCGCAGCCTGCTCTGCTCAAGTATGTTAACTCATTGGATGGCGTTGACACTGTTTATCAAACAGGCCAAATCCTTCCTACTTTTCTAACTTGAAAACTCATTTGAATCCCTTATTTTGCTCTGAAACTCAATTTCAAACCCCTTTGTTGCTGGCTTAGGTAGCAGCGATGTAACTCCTCCGGTTTTGTCTGCAGTGAGCGAGCCCACTCCAGTCAGCATTGAGCCGTGAGTATTTTCCTGTATTACACACACATACAATACACACAGGAGTGCACGCTCCACAGGCAATTATCCAGATCATAACACTGAGCTGAATCATGAGCTGTCCTCAGTGAGACGTGTTGAAATTGTGACCCAGCAGTAACAGAATAACTAGGAATAAATGGCGAACCCTGAAAATATTGATTTACAAGTTGAATTTATGAAAACAGGACTTGCGATTTAAATCACCCAGCTCTTCCAATTACATTTTGTTGCAATGGTCTGATTCATTGTGTGTGGTGAATTGTCTCATCAAATTGGTAACATTATACTAAGCTTGTGCGGCATATTATAATGTTTAACCAAATTTAACTTATTCACTGTCGTTGACTGCGGTAGACGTCCAAATTGTTCATTTGCTGCAAATCTCCCAGTTTAAATGGATTGGATGTCTACGAGTAGTAAACTCATTTAAATTCACAGAAGGATGAAAGAACCACGTGGTTGAACGTCTATCATCGAAAGATTTTGCACAGAAAGATGGGATTGGTAAAAAATGTCTTTATTAGCATCAACAACACATCGAGTTACGTCCCTAAACATTGTCGGGAATCCCACAGGTCTGTTCACAGCACAAATCCACTTCAGTTTAAAAACCAAGTCGCTACAATTACCAATAAGAAATAATACAATTCACTTCTCCTTGACTTCTTAGCCTTCAGTGGACAGAGTACTCTTAAAATCACCATTGTTTTAATATACAGTGACCATATTTTGATTCCCAACAAAGAGGACACTTGGCCCGGCCTCGAGATATTTGAATTTTACTCGAGGTTCACTTAAAGATGCCTATATCACTTTTTCATATTTAAAGTGTGCCTCCTCCGTCTGGATAGAAAAATTCAGTTTTATGGGGAAAAAAAAAAAAAAATATATATATATATATATATATTGCCATATAGTATATATTATATACTATATGGATTTTTTTCCCCAACAGGCTATATTCTTACTAAATAATAATCAAACAATAAAAACGCAAAAAAATAATAAATAAATAAATAATAATAATAATTAGGGCTGCCAAACGATTAAAATTTTTAATCGAGTTAATCACAGCTTAAATTAAAAATTAATTAATCGTAATTAATCACAATTCAAACATTCTATAAAATATGCCATATTTTTATGTATATTATAGGGCTGTCAAACGATTAAAATTTTTTATCGAGTTAATTACAGCTTAAAAATTAATTAATCATAATTAATCGCAATTAATCGCAATTCAAACCATCTATAAAATATGCCATATTTTTCTGTAAATTATATATATATTCTGTAAAATAATTTGTTGGAATGGAAAGATAAGACACAAGATGGATATATATATTTAACATACGGTACATAAGGACTGTAGTGGGCATTTCACTCTACTAGCATTTAAATCTGTCTATGCTGTCCTCACTCCGAAGCGTATACTTTTTCCAAAGCTAGACAGCTAGTGACCGACGCCTTAATAATCAGACTTCTTCCTTTTTCATCTGATTTATTAATAAAATGGCCTCAAACCATTGTCCTCTTTAGACCGTCGTAAAACTACCAAAAAAAGTACACAAGCATTGCATTAGCAACAATGTTAGCTTAGCACGCTATACAGGTTCACTAAACATAAACAAAAAGCGTCTCATACAAAAAATAGAACATTTCGCTTACTAACATAATATGTACATTCTTTACAACAACCATACTTACGGACAAATCTTGTCCAAGGATCATATAAGCACAACATTACAACGTAGGCGTCAGCCCGAGACGTCGTGCAGCCATATTGAACTGGCAAGAAAGCAATAAACCATGTCCCAAAGCGACCACAAGAGTTCGCTGTTAGACAGCACAAAAAACCTTGCTGTAAAATTTACCAAAAGGCAGAATACTGTCTGAGCGGGACATGTGCGTTAATTGCGTCAAATATTTTAACGTGATTAATTAAAAAAATTAATTACCACACGTTAACGCGATAAGTTTGACAGCCCTAGTATATTATTGTTGGAATGGAAAGATAAGACACAAGACGGATATATACATTCAACATACTGTACATAAGTACTGTATTTGTTTATTATAACAATAAATCAACAAGATGGCATTATTAACATTCTGTTAAAGTGATCCATGGATAGAAAGACTTGTAGTTCTTAAAAGATAAATGTTAGTACAAGTTATAGAAATTTTATATTAAAACCCCTCTCAATGTTTTTGTTTTGATAAAATTTGTTAAATTTTCAAACAAAAAATAAACTAGTAGCTCACCATTGTTGATGTCAATAATTACACAATGCTCATGGTGCTGAAACCCATAAAATCAGTCGCACCCAAGCGCCAGCACAGAGCGACAAAACACCAAAAAACACAAGTAACAAATAGACATGACACTGTGCTGTCATTTTAATCTGTTTGAGCGGGGCATGTGCGTTAAATGCGTCAAATATTTTAACGTGATTACCGTATTTTTCGGACTACAAGTCGCACCTGAGTATAAGTCGCCTTTTTGGGGGATAAAATCCTTCACATAGAACAGATATGTCATTTTGAAAGGCAATTTAATATGAAAATACAGTACAGAACAACCTGTTGAATAAATGTACGGTGTACAGTGCATGAACAACGAAATGCGAATATACTGTCCTCACCAGGTCGCTACGGCTCGGTCCTGGCTATACAGCGAAATCCCAAATGACGATGCTGGACGTTCATATAATTTGCTGAATCAATTTGGTCCTCAATACCAAACAGGTTCACATCAACGTAAATAAATGATAATTAGGTTGTTTTACAGCAATGACATAAACGGTTAGCATGCGTTCGCTAGCATTAGCACATCGTTCAAACACCCACACAAATGGCTCTAAGTGTCCGATCCCGGGTGGAAAACACACAACAACAACAGAAAAGATGATACACACAGGCGTTGCCTCTGTAGAGATATTTTAAAAGCATAAACAATGAACTTAGGTTCACAACCGTGTTTCTCTCTCGCTAACTCACCCACTCACTCAGAGCTACGTAGCTGTCCGTCTTCTGGCGTGTGAGCGCTCTTCACGTAAACAAGTGCGAGTGCGCCCCCACGTGGGCGTGAAAGCGCCAAAAACTAATAGCATGCATTTCAATATAAAAAAAAGTCAATAATACAATTGAACATACATTGCCAAAGGCAGAACGCGAATGTGGCCATAGCTGTTAAGAGTTATTCAGATAACTATAGCATAAAGAACATGCTAACAAGTTTACCAAACCATCAGTGTCACTCCAAAACACCAAAATAACATGTGAAATGATATCATAATGTGTTAATAATTTCACACATAAGTCGCTCTTGAGTATAAGTCGC
The DNA here is from genome assembly GCF_030265065.1 of Corythoichthys intestinalis. Taxonomy (NCBI): domain Eukaryota; kingdom Metazoa; phylum Chordata; class Actinopteri; order Syngnathiformes; family Syngnathidae; genus Corythoichthys; species Corythoichthys intestinalis. Next base: position 37,222,742 of record NC_080409.1, on the reverse strand, counting down.
AACCCCAGCCAAAATATGAAAAAAAAAAAAAAAACGCGACTTATAGTCCGAAAAATATGGTAATTAAAAAAATTAATTACCGCACGTTAACGCGATAATTTTGACAGACCCATGGAAATGTATTCCAGTCAATACACACACACAATTTATAAATTTATAAATTACTATCAAACTATCAAATTGTTAATCCTGTCATTTAACGCTCTAGATTGCACACAAACAATAACTGAAATAAACTGACAAACTATTCAACCAGCATGTTTCCAAACGTAGCAGTTCAAAACTACATTTCCCATAATGCCTAGCGCAGCTTAGCTCACTAATAGCTACCCTATTAGCTAGTACCAGGAGCTGAGGCAAAGCGAAACTGCTATAAAATAATACAATCATCAGCAGCGCAACGATGCGACACCAAACTGCGTTTTACAGATCAAGCCAGCACAAAACTCCAACAGAAGTCAACAGTTTCCATTATAAACATATTTACCGTGAAAAACTCTTATCAACTGGGCAGACGCTCTGGGAACACGTCACAGGCAGCAGTACCGTAGCATTCTGTGCAAAGTTTCAATTTCAATGTCGATTTGGAATTTCCTCATATTAACATAGATCATGGAACCCTGATGCATAAAAAGAAACACCGCTACTGAGAATATAATACCAACATTCAACCAAATACACGAACGCTGAACAATTAATACAAGACTAATACAACATACTGCATCTCTATGTACACATATAACCCAATATACAACAGAAGACACATGATCGACATTAACAGGACATAAACTTACAGAAAGTGTATGGAGCGCTATAAACGTCTCTTAGAACTACTCCTTATTGTGGTCTGTAACTGCCTAATGTCTCGCCAAACCGTCAACCCAGTAGATGTCGGTATTGCTAACAAACTGCTAACAAAAAACAAGAGGAAAAAGTACTCCTTCTCCTACAACTACTAGTAGGAGCCACGTCAACGTAGGAGCCACGTCAACATAAGCAAGCGCTGCCCCCCCAGCGGCTGGAGGGATTCTCTTCAAATTGGTCTCGTGAAAAATCATAAAAAAACAGACATTTTCATGAATTTATAAAACCCGGCTGGACGGTAAAAATAGGACATAAAAAGAGGACTTGTCCAGGCAAAAGACGACGTCACCCTATTTTGACAGCTATTAGCGCTAGCACAGCAGTGCCATGGTAGTACCCTTCAGTTTTTTTTGTGGTTTTTTTTTTTTTCAAATCTGTCAAAACACTCACTAGTGCCCTTAATTTGTTCTTCCGTAATGGCAACAAGCATCGAAAAGACTATTCTTGGTTGATAAAATCCCCATAATGTCTAACGAACTTAGTGACGTTCTGGCACAGCAACTTCGTCTTGGCAAACTGTAGATATCACTTTTATTTTTTGTTTAAAATCTATCAAACCACTATGGTTAGTCTTAAATCATTCTTCTGTAGTGACATCAACGATCTTCCCTTGACAAGTCTGGATGTCCCTGGAAAAAACTTGCCAAGGAAGACATCCAGTTCCTTTGTACTGGGAGAGGCTCTATTTTCCTGATTAAAAAAAAGCTATAAAACCAATTAATCCCATTTTTGTGTGCCGATTTCAAGCCGGATTAATTTGGGGTCACAGTACCAGGCAGAGGTCCCGGAACTGAGGCCGCGCTCACTGGTTAAACTTGACACACACCGAGCAGATCTGCTCTGGGCTCCGCGGAGCGAGCTAGAAGACAAGCTGGACTACCACAAAAGAGGTACCCCCGCAAAAGTCACCTCATATAGGAAAGGGATAAGCTGATCTTTTGTCTTTGTTTGGTTATCATAGTGAAAGACCTGATGCACCTGGCATGTTCCAGTGCTTTGTACGGAGGAGGCAGCAACCAGGAGCTGGCCCACCATTGTCTGCATGAGTGCAATGGTGACATCATGGTGAGGAACTGGAGGTCTAACCTGCTTCCAACCCTTAAAAATGCCATTAAGTCCTAACTTTGACTTTCAAAACTGTTTTAAAACTGTTAACCCTTTTGCAAAAAATGTTAAGGACGGTTTTAAATTCAAAGGCAGTCTTGAAAGTTTCCCTTATTTGAAACCTAACCGTGATGTCAGATTCTTTCTTAAAGCAGTAATGTGAAGTAATTTCATAACATGCCAAAAATGGTCACAATTAAAGTAATTAAACATTGTCCAACAAATAAAGCATGAAAAAAATAATTTATATGTTGTATATTTGACAAAATAATCGCGTTTCCGAAGCCTGAAAGGGGACAAACCCGGAAGTGATACGTCACACCGGGAACAGCGATGGCAGCTCCATACATACGGCCGCCATACAAAGCCCTTCAAACAATGATTCAAACAGCGATATAAGCGATAGATCGAGCGCAGGAGATCCAAGTTTTTGAAGAGTTGGAGGAAGAAGAGGAGGTTGGAAATTTATGTTGGACCTAACATGTATTAGCCGGACACTAATCAGGATGCAAACAATGTGCCTAGACTAAGATATAGGCTGTTATTATTTTCATGATTTGAAGATACAGGCATTTGCACATAATTTTATGTTTTTGTCTATCTGATGACATTGTTAAAAAAAATAATAATCAGACTTCATGTTCATTTTGGCAGATCCGGCAGCTCTCGTGCATATAAAATAATAATATAAAAACGTTGAGGGGAAAGAAGGAGATGAGTCGTTGATGGCTTTCTCCACTTTATTGTGGCAACAATAAGAAAACAAAATAATAGCGGACTGTCGCCACATTCGACCGAAGTTTTGCTTCTCGCTGATCTCCTCCTCGCCTCCTACTCCAACGTCTCTTAAACGGATCATGCATAGTGTCTTGTTATGAGCTTTTTGTTTAAAAATGTATCGAACACATGGCGTGCTGACACCTTTGTTTCTTTATTAACACATGGAGCTAACAGTACGAACACAGCTTGGGGCTCTCGACAGGAAGTGGCGTCTAATGGCGTGAGGAAATGTAGTTTTTTCACACAACCGAACAGATTACAAAGCACCACTTCAGTGTTGTCCCGTGACTACATTTACCATGATTCACTGCGTGACCTGCACGCTCGCTGATTCGCTGCCAGACATTAAAACCAACACGCATGTTGTTGTCACCTGTCAGCGGCTCTCGTACGCAAAACACAAACTAGAAGGCTATCAAGTGATCACCGTGAAAGAAACGACGAACCGTACAAATGCAATGCAATGCTTGAAGCATGAAGGTGGAAATACATAATACAAATAAATGTGCACAAACTCACCGGCGGTGTGTGTCTCTTACGGCAACGTGACCGTAAATTACCGCGACGCCGACCAGCTTATATGCACATCCATACCCCCTTCCCGATTGACAGTGGATTAACCCTTCCGGACAAGATCGTAGATGACGCACAATTTAAACACGCTTAACCTAGCGAACGCAACAACAACTATGATCGTTAATTAATTTTTTAATTAATTACGTTGAAATATTTAACGGATGCACGGGACGACCCACTCATGCATTGCTGCAAACAGACAACAATGGCGCCGTTTTATGTATATTGAGAGCTAAGAGGCAGAGTCAAGCGAGAGGAGTGGACTCAGGCATTCATTGGGGCAGCGCTATTTGTTGGCATATGCTTTGGCAACTCTTCCACAACAATTATAACTATTGTGGCGAGCGACGTGGGGTAAAATGACAGGAGGTAATCTTCTTCTTCTTTCTTAACAACCTGCATTGAACACAACGCAGAGAAGATATACCATTTGCAGCCACCACTGACAGTCATGGTTGCCCAACTTCCCATCATGCATTTGGGCGGAACAGTTAAGTCACTACAGTATCATTTACTGAAAGCACACCAAAAATAGTATTCCTATCTCCCAAAAAAAATAATATTCACAAAAAGAAAAGCGCTCAATGCAAAGAGAACTGGCATTCCCAATCAAAATAGCTATGCAAAATAATACTCAGACTTTGGTCAAACTCTATTCAAACATTTCGTTTAGCTCAACAAAGACACTAGATAGCAATATTTAGTCACAATATACAAACTATCAGAGGTCTCGTACGTTGTGAAGTCAACACTCAAATGAACGTAAGGTACAATGAACCCAGAAACTACGGCGTCAGTCCAGGGGCAAAACACACTAGAAAAACGTGCCTAGATCTCTAATTAATTTAAAACTCACCCTTGACACCTTGTGGTGTATTTCAATCACTACCTTGCACAATGACAAGCTATTAGTTTAATTTTTGATTGAAAATTTTACAAATTTTATTGAAACGAACACATACAGAGGGGTTTTAATTAGGGCTGTCAAACGATTAAAATTTTTAATTGAGTTAATTACAGCTTAAAAATTAATGAATCGTTATTAATCGCAATTACCGTAATTTCCCGAATATAACGCGCACTTTTTTTCCCCAAAATTAACTTGTAAACTCATGGTGCGCATTATAAACGGGTACATGGATGGAGACAGAAATATATATGTATTACATATATATATAAACCGATTTTTTTTCATTGACACGGCCACGTTGTGTTGAAGAAACGTATGCGGCGACCCGTTGCCGACCATTACGGTACGTGACGTCACCATTTTGTTTCGGCAATACTTCACTCTAATCGGCCGAATGATTTCGTCTGTGTTAAATTCTGCTTTTTTCACTCTTCATAAAGCACAGAATTCAGTTTCTTGAACTCATTTGAGTCGACGTTTATTGCAGCTCCGCAATTCGGACCATAACAAATGTAAGGACACACACTTCCTGTGTCCGTCAACTATATCGGTCCCTCGTGAATCTCAAACCCAAATTACAATAGTTCCTTTGGTTACTGTCGTGTTGACAGTGATGAGCTCTCACGGATTTCCGACTTACGTTCTGACTTTCATTTTACCGTATCAATCCATGGAAGAAATATTTATTCATCATGAGGAAACGAGCAAGTTATACACCAGCCTTTAAAAGAAAAGTCACATCCGTTTTGTTTTCTCCTAGATTCTGGTAAGTTGGAGAAATTGTCAAATCATATTATTACCGTAAATATTGTCAGTTTACGGTAATGTTTTGAACTACCAATGTGCTATGCTTGTGCTGTGTTTCACCAGTCAGTAAAATGACATCTCTGTATCTGTACGCGAGCTCTGTTTTCTTGTATTTTTCTATTTATTGGTGCTAAAATTAGGGTGCGCGTTATAAACGGGTACAATAATTTTCCCTAGATTTTACAAGTAAATTTGGGGTGCGCATTATACACGGGTGCGCCTTATATTCGGGAAATTACGGTAATCGCAATTCAAACCATCTATAAAATATGCCATATTTCTCTGTAAATTATTGTTGGAATGGAAAGATAACACACAAGATGGATATATACATTCAACATACGGTACATAAGGACTGTATTTGTTTATTATAACCAGGGGTGCACATAAGTGGTCCGCATGCACGCATGCGTACTAGACGTAGACAAACGCACTGGCCCTCAACGGCTTAGATACGCTTTTGCGTACCGATGGCTGACCACTGTATTTGCGGCGGACACGAGAAAATAACTTCTCAAAATGTCGAAGAGGCAGGCCACACTGAGTAATTACTTCTGTGTTCCCCCACCCCCGTCAAAAGACAGACAGACGACAGAGACGTCACCGGAGCTACCGAAAAAAGGACTTTTGCTGAAAAGTGGCTACAGGATGTACCATAGCTAGAATGGTTTATGTTGGGTCAAAGAATTTCAGCCATCCAAATTTTGAAAAGCACGAAAAAACAGAGCGCATGTGGCAGTTACGCAAACTATCGATGTCAAACAGGACCCCACTCACCCTATGAACAAGTGGTGGAATAAAGGTAATGAACAGCGAAATGCACTGACGAACGTGTTTTTGCTCGCATTTTACAAAGCTAAACATGCACGTTCAATGAGATCTTATGAGGAGGACATCCCACTTTTAAAAAGGCTTGGAGTTAATGTGGGAGCCGCATAATGCCCTTTATTTTGAGTAGGTGCTTTTTATTTCTTTACATTTCACTTCAAAGTAATGGCAATTTTGTTGTGCCAGTTGATTTTAATCAAGCATTAATTGTTAATATAATTAATTAAAGTTAATTGGCTCTAAGTGAAGCTTGTCATAAATTTAGCGCATCGGGCGGGTCGGCTCTCAAGCTCAATGAGGACCAAGTCACATCTCCAGGTCCTCCTCTGAGAACCTGGGCAAAAAAATTATGTGCACCCCGATTATAACAATAAATCAACATTATTAACATTCTGGTAAAGCGATCCATGGATAGAAAGACTTGTAGTTCTTAAAAGGAAAATGTTAGTACAATTTATAGAAATTTTATATTAAAACCCCTCTTAATGTTTTCATTTTAATGAAATTTGTAAAATTTTCAATCAATAAATAAACTAGTAGCCCGCCATTGTTGATGTCAATAATTACTTACACAATGCTCATGGGTGCTGAAGCCTATAAAATCAGTCGCACCCAAGCGCCAGCAGAGGGCGGCAAAACTCCATAAAACACAATTAACAAGTGACGTTTCACTGTAACGTCATTTAAATTTGTCTGAGCGGGGCATCTGCGTTAATTGCGTCAAATATTTTAACGTGATTAATTAAAAAAATTAATTAACGCCCGTTAACACGATAATTTTGACAGCCCTAGTTTTAATATAAAATTACTATAACTTACTCACATTTATCTTTTAAGAAATACAAGTCTTTCTATCCGTGGATCCCTTTCACAGAAAGAATGTTAATAATGTTAATGCCATCTTGTTGATTTATTGTTATAATAAACAAATACAGTACTTATGTACAGTATGTTGAATGTAAATGTTCATCTTGTCTTTCCATTCCAACAATAATTTACAGAAAAATGTGGCATATTTTAGAGATGGTTTGAATTGTGATTAATTACGACTAATTTTTAAGCTGTGATTAACTCGATTCAAAATTTTAATCGTTTGACAGCCCTAGTTATTATACTTTTATTAAATATGCTATTGCTCCAAGTCAAACTGTCCCCCTTACTTGCACACGCTCAAATGGCCCCATGTTTCTTGTTGCCTGGGGCTCTCGGGGACCCTTGCTACGCCTCTGTATGTGATCAGTATCCGCAAAACATTTGATTAAAAAATCGGACTGGATGTTAAAAGAAATCTGTATCAGAGAATCCCTTTTGTAAAACTAACCCTTGTTTGGAACTATAAGCCAGTTCTGATATTTTATTTTGAAGCACTTAAACCCACATCAGAAAGTTTGAATTTTTATTTTTAAAACCGAAAAATAAGTTTAAGCTTTTTTAAAATCTCTTGAAAGCCTAAAGATTCGGTATTGCCATAATCAATTCTGACAACAAAACATGAATCTGAGCGTGCACAACAGGAGCCCAACCGTCTTGGTATGTTTTGCAGCAGTGCCAGGTTGCGATTCCAGGCCCTAACGACCAGCGCTTCTCAAGCGTTGTCAAGGAAACGACGGGAGAGCAAGAAGTGTGTGTGTGTGTGTGTGTGTGTGTGTGTGTGCGTGTGCGTGTGCGTGTGCGTGTGCGTGTGTGTGTGTGGTGGGGCTTTTAGGCGCCCACTCTGCTCTGCAGCATCAGTGTGGCAAGGCGCAAAAAGACGGCCGAGTGCAGAAGTAATTGATCTGGAAATCTATGAGGCACCTCATTGGTCAGCAATGTCCGGTGTCAAATAAATTGTGTTTTGCTTTGTTTTTCAGGCTGCTTTATCGCTCCTCATGCTCAGAGATCCTGTGTTGCCAAAGTCCCATTTGTTATCAAACTACCACTACTCAGGTTTGTCACTTTTTAAAAACTCTTGGGCTGCCACTTATGACACTAGATATCCAATCCATTTGGACTGGGAGAGCCTAGCAGCGATCATTCACTCTCCCAGTCCAAATCCTGACGTCATCACCATCAATGGCACTGAAACATGTTTGATGGTGTCTGTCAGGATCTGACAAGTGGTCTGCGGCTGAGCGATGTCAGTTCAACAAAGGCATGGCCACCTACAAAAAGGACTTCTTCATGGTGCAGAAACAGGCAAGTCTGCTTTGATGAAATATTGATTTAAGGTAGCACAAATTTATCAGTATGAATTTGAGTGTCAATGTTAGAACAATTAGTCCAAGGGCGTAGGTTTGCATCGGGACGTTAGGGACAAAACCCTAGCAACTTCTCAGGATGCTCAAATTGTCCCCCCCAACTTTTAGGCAACCTTATTTGCATTATATAATGTGTTCAGTTATATAGGTCATTTAGATTGGCTTCCCATACCGTGGGGAGAACAAGTATTTGATACACTGGCAATGGGAAAACCCATTGGCAGTGTATCAAATACTTGTTCTCCCCACGGTATGTTGTAACGATAGAATTGACCCTGCCATTATTAAGTTAATTATTTTCTGTCAGGAGTGAGCGGGCAGGCAGGTGGTGTGGACCCAAATGCAGGGAAACAAAAAAAGGCAGCAAGGCAGGGAACTCAAAAAACGTTTTCATTATAACTAACCAAAGGCACAAAGCACAAACAAAAGGACTGGGGATCAAAAAGGCAAGCTTCAAACAAAACTTACTTTACCGGAGGGACTAATACTCGAGGGCTTGGACAGGACTTCAACTTTGACACTGACATTGACATAGACAATCACGGGGACACACAAGGAGGAAACCAACACAAAACCTAACAGTACCCCCCCCTCAAGGGACGGATCCCAGACGTCCCGAAGAGAAAAAAAAAGGTCCTAAACATGGTGAAGTTGGACGCCTGGAAAAGGGAGCAACATCAGCTCATCCGGGCTAGTCAGGCGGGCGTCCAGGACGCCAGACGTGGGCCGATCGCACGGGTCGATCGGGTGGGCGCTTGGGGCGCCAGACGTTGGGCGACCGCACGGGTTGATCAGGCGGGCGCCCTGGGCGAGGTAGGCCTCTGTCGTTCATGCCGCCAAGCCGTGGCAGGAAGCGGGGAGCAACGTCATCGTCATCGTGAGGAGAGTCAGGCACGCAGTCGTCGTCGGAGTCGGGCGGACCAGGCAAGGAGTCGTCGTCGGAGTCGGGCGGACCAGGCACTGAGTCGTCGTCAGAGTCGGGCGGACCAGGCACTGAGTCGTCGTCGGAGTCGGGCGGACCAGGAACTGAGTCGACGTCGGAGTCGGGCGGACCAGGAACTGAGTCGACGTCGGAGTCGGGCGGACCAGGAACTTGACTGCGTGGAGCCGGCGCGGGAACTTGACTGCGTGGAGCTGGCGCGGGAACTTGACTGCGGGGAGCCGGCGCGGGCAGCAGACTGCGGGGCGCGGGCAGCAGACTGCGGGGCGCGGGCAGCGGACTGCGGGGAGCCGGCAGCGGACTGCGGGGAGCCGGCGCGGGTCCATGCCGTCGGCGTGGACCAGCAAGCCGAGGCTTCCGGACGATGTTCTGTGGCAGACTGGGTGGCACATTACGTGGTGAAATCGAAGGAGGGTAGTAGGAACCACGGCCCTTACCTGGGCGCCCCCGCCGGCCACCACGCGGAGGTCCAGTGTAGATGGCCAAACGGGAACCCAGGTAAGGGTCCAGGGAAAAAGGCTGGAAAGGGGACGTAGAATGACTGAGGCGTGACAAAAACTGAGAGGGTGAAGAATAGGGCATGGAATCAAAACCTGGGTCTGAGTCGGTGTCAGAAAGGAAATCAATGAATCGTGATCTTCAAAATCAGAAAAATCTGAATCTAAAAAAACGTGGCGAGGCAGAATATAATCAGGGGAACGGGCGGATGGTCGTCGGCGTGTACGCCGGTGCTGGATTTTTCCCGCTGGGTCCACTAGTGGTTGCGTCATTCTGTCAGGAGTGAGCGGGCAGGCAGGTGGTGTGGACCCAAATGCAGGGAAACAAAAAAAGGCAGCAAGGCAGGGAACTCAAAAAAACGTTTTCATTATAACTAACCAAAGGAACAAAGTACAAACAAAAGGACTGGGGATCAAAAAGGCAAGGTTCAAACAAAACTTACTTTACCGGAGGGACTAATACACGAGGGCTTGGACAGGACTTCAACTTTGACGCAGACACTGACATTGACATAGACAATCACGGGGACACACAAGGAGGAACCCAACACAAAACCTAACAATTTTCATTATTTTCAGACTTACATTTACCCCTTTTACACTTGCTGAATGAGCCAGGTCATGTTTTTTTTCTCAAACGCACGTTTAATTGACTGATGACTTGACCTAACACCCCCCCCCCCCCACACACACACACACACACACACACACGCACTCTCACAGTACAGAATTACATGTTGACATGTCACCTACTCCACCCGCTCTTTACTACTGAAAGTCCGACCTGCATCACAGTTCAGCATTACCATTACATTAAACTGTGTGAACTTGCTAACCTCAGTAGGAAGCTGCTTAGGAGAAGTGCCCTCCTGAATGTGTTTTCTACTATGTTAACGTTAATTGAAGTGAGAAATACAGTGGTACCTCTACATACGAAGTTAATTCGTTCCAGGACCTTGTTTGTAAGTCGAAATGGTTGTATGTCGAGCAGGATTTCCCCATAGGGATACATTATAATTCCATTAATTCGTTCCACGGCCCAAAAACTTACACCAAATCCTTAAAAAAATACTGCTGGTTACACATAGCAAAACAAATAAACTATAGATAAAAATCTGAATAATATAATAATAATAATAACAATAATTCCTGTAATATTGTAACAAATTGGGTTCTAATGTGACGGATGTTTTTTGCTGTACCTGAACGCACCGCGGGGCTGACGTGCCAGAGACAGAGCGGTGAGCTTGAGAGTTTCACTTTCGCTTTCAATGTTTTCTTGAGAACACCGTCAATTGCGTCAGAGAGTAGGCGTTTTGTGTCGAATAAGTTGTGAAATAAATGATAAAAATGTGGCGAAGCTGGCGATTTTTCTGGCGATGTTACCACAATAATAGTCGTCAGCTTAATTTATAAAGACTGGCGAACGGTGGTCGGATGAGGACCGTGGAGATGTATTCTTGAGCCACTTCAGGGATGCGCACCCCACGCTTATATTTTTCTATAATTTAGAACTCCATTTAAAAGGTAAGCGTCACATTTTTCTTTGTTTCACCACCTGTACCAACCTTTTTGAAACCTTTTGTGTTGATTTCTCACATAAGAAAATCCACCGTGCGTTCTCCTCCGGTGCTGTCCTGTCGTCGTATTTCGAGCATGCGTCGGATGTAGAAACAAATGGCAAGTCAAATTTTACGTCGGATGTCGAAAAGATCGTGTGTCGAAGCGATCGTATTTCGAGGTACCACTGTATAGTGAACTCTGCTCAACTGTAAGAAATGTAGTGAACCAAAGTTTACACCCTTCACCACAGTTTTCATTTTTACTTTGCTTAAGTGGTCTTAAAGAGACGCAAAGGAGCTTTCATTTTTTGTTGAGTTTGGCTGTCCTTGTGGACAAAAGCAGTAGTGTTTTTCCTGAAGGAAGGCTCCCCTTTTATTTCTTTGTTATTCCCTGACTAAGAAGATTTTTATTGTTATATTTAATTTTTTTTTGACTGACAATTTTGAGTGGTATTAGGACAAATGTTTTTTTTCTGGATACTTAAGAAATGGTTAACAAATTTGTGATTCTTGTTTATATTAATATAACTTCTGGTCAAACAATGCCAATTCAAAATTGCTTGTTTTCAAAATGTTTCTTCAGTAGGTGTCAAGTTCAAAAATAGACCCTTAGGTAGACATTTGTAAAATTACCCAAAAATAAGGAGAGAAGACACTCACTTTTCTTGGCCAAGGAAAGTAAGGAGGGACTAGACAGAGAAATGCTAGATTACGCTGTATAGTCACCAAAATTGATCTAAAAAAAACCTCCTTGCTCTTTCTTTTATAAGGGGTTTGTCCTAACACAGAAAGGTGCCGCCCTAAAGGGAGAGGGAAACCAAGCTGGAGACACCCATGTGATTTTGGTTGGCTATGTGTGAGCATGTAGGTGGAACTAACTAAATACACGTGTGTAAGCAAGGGCACTTAGGTAAAGTGGTCAGAATGACCCAGACACTTCAGTTATGCAACGCTGCGGCCATGGAAGATGTCCTCGAATGGAAGATTGTCCTCAAAAGTCTAGACGAAAGTCCAGACGTAAGATGCTGAAGATGTCCTAGAAGGTCTAGTTACGCAATGTTGCGGCCATGAAGCAAGGCAGTTGTCTCCCCGACCCTTTTTAACACTTTGTAACACTTAAACATTATACTACAGCCTAGTATAGCAAGCAATAATCATTTACTGGTTATATCAAATAAGAAAAAATATGGCAATATGTATTATGTATGTATTAGGTATATATGAGCACAAGCAAATATTCAATCAATCCTCGATAATTAACTCAACAGTAGGTTTTGAAAACATTTGAATAGTGTATCACCTGAACCAATGTATATGCACTGCAAAAACCCGCCTCCTTAAAACTGAAAAAACAAAAAACTTCAATTCCCTTGTCTACAGTGTAAATCTACTAGAAATAAGTGAAATTATCTGCCAGTTCTTCAAGTAAACTTTACTCAGATTTCTTGAAATAAGAAAAATAGCTAGCTGCAAAGAAGCTTAACAGACGTAATTTAAGCAAAACGTTTTTTACATTTAATTCTAAAAAAAACTTGTCAGAAATATCCTTAATTCAAGAATAGATATTGTTTAGAACATTATTTGAAAGCATTTTTTTTCTCGATTTAGGTGAAAAATGACCGACTTTTAGTTGTACATGGTAATATTTGCTCAAAGTAAGTGGAAGAATCTTAAAACTCAAAACAAGATGAATTTATTCCACTAGATTTTAGAAAAAATATCAGATTAAGATGTTATACTGTAATTTGGTAATGTGAAAGTTAGTAAAAGTAAATACAAATTTATTTTGCATTAATCATTCAGCCTATCAATTAATTAGGTTTTTATTGGTGATTCACCCAATCTGCTTGTCCTTATTAACTCATTTGCTCCCGAAAACGTATAAATACGTTCTATTTTTTAACTGTTTCAGTGTCCCAAAGACGTATTTATACGTCTTTTACATTGTGTTTTTTTTTCAAAAAAGACATGTCTGGGTCGTGATTCAATTTAGCTCCAAAGCACAAAGCTGAAAATCCATTTTAAAGCAATAAAACTGGCCACTGGAGAGCACTAGCGCATTTGGTAAGACCCGCACCCGATTCAAGAGCAACGAACGGCCAAGCCGCACGGCTGGGCGCCGGCGGAAGACGACCGAGCAGAACAACCGGTAGGACGCCCGGGATGCCAGGCGTTGGACGACCGAGCAGAACGACTGGGACCACTAGTGCAGCGGACGATGCATTTGAGTCCGTGCTGCTCGCGAGCAGAGCCCGCAGAGACAAAAAAATTCATCTTTATGAGACAGACGGCAATGAGGGAATAGTTTACCCGGCTGTCGCGGCCAGAACAGTGTCATCTTTCAGTTATGTGTAAATAAATTGTTACTTTGCGATCAATAGCTCTATTTGGCTTGTTGTTTATCTTATTTTGTAAAAAGGAAAACATTATTCAGATGTTTGGGATGTAACTAAAGCAAAAAATACCTATGTATAAGTCAAAGTTGTGTTTGAAATGTAAGCTCAATTTCTCCGTTTTTTTCATCAGAAATTGGAAAATTGCTCAAACTAAGCTATTTTCTAATGCTGATTTCTAAAGAATGGAAAAAGATATGAACTTTTTTTTTCTGCTGAAAGAAGAAAGTCTAATCTTTCTTTTGGTGGGTTCCATGTTTATATAGCAATAGAACAGAATTTTCTGTGGGCCTAGCAAAATCAGTCAAAATCCAGTAAAACAGCCGGGAGCGAAGGGCCTTGCTCAGGTGAAAATGGCTGAGAGTGATTGAGTTAATGTCCCGTCCCCAACAAAAAGTGCACATGCAGGTCATGCTGTTATATCGTCCCTACCAATATTGAGACCAAACCTACGCCCTTGAATTAATCATACAAAAAAGTTTCCAGATGTCACGCCCGAAAAGACATACACAGTCCTCTATTTTTGATAGAAGCAGACATGTTTGGGAAATTTTCCAGGGGTCCTTAGCTTATGTAAATTTGTCTGCAGGTGAGCACCAAGACAGTGGCACAATGCGTAGAATTTTACTACTCGTACAAGAAGCACACAAAGGTCGGACGCAACGGAACACTGATCTACGGCGAGGTTCCGCCGCCTGGCGGTGGGACAACCGAAGAGGTGACAAACCAAAAGGTAAGAATTGACAGTCACTTTTAGTGTAGAGCGCCAAAGGATTCGCCAGTCATTGCAAAATGTCCACGCAGGCTTCTCACAGACTGCAGCAGCTGCGGGAAGAGGACAGCAGAAAGTGGGAAGGCTCAGCTGACAGGAAGCAGGACGTCGGTCCCGTCGGGGTGCTGCCGTCGGCTGAAAATGTGAGTCAAACGAGCAAAGCACTAAAATAACAGGGGTGGATAAATCCTTTTTTTATATTGCTGAACATTTATTGCGTTTTCTTTTACGCTGTTGCAATATTGACCTCATGAGAACTCGCATGAAAGCTCGAAATGATATAATGAGCCCACTTGTGTCCCATTTCCAAGACTTGAAACATGGAATGACTTCAATGATTTCTTATCTTGAATTTCAAATTAAAATTACTCTCAAAGGCCGAATAATCCTTTGACATTTTGACAACTCACTTTCATTATTCTTTCATTGCCACTCTAGAATAGGGTGGAAATCCTTAGTCGCACACTAACATGCATCAAAAGAAGTAATCAAAATCCAGAAACACAAACGTTTACCAAAATGTATATTTTATAAACAACAATTAAGTTTACACCAGTGGTTCTTAAATGGGGTTCGGTGAGTAAGCCTCAGGGGTTCAGTGAAGGTTAAGAAAGACAGAGCCTTATTTTGTACGCTGACTACCGTACTGGCCCGAATATAAGACGACCCTGATTATAAGACGACCCCCTCTTTTTCAAGACTCAAGTTTGAAAAAAGACTTTTTGAACACCAAATTAATTTTTATACACAAAATAATTACAGTACCTCTGAAACAAATGATTATAACAATATATTTGAGATGAAAAGCATGTTATTTTGCCTCATTCAAATCTTAATATCTGAACATTTAAATATGTGAACTAAAGTGCAATCACATTCGTAAATGAATGGCTTCTGGTTTTTGAAATGTAAATAAACCAATCTATTGTGATAAAACAACAAAATTGCAATAACTGCATTGAACCATCGAAGTGAAGTCTAACTGTAACTGTAGTCTTGAAAAAAATCTGAAAAAGGAAAAACATTGCAATAAAATAATGCAAACTGGTTAAACTTGAGAGTAGCTGAGATCTGTCATGACAGAACCTCGCTTCAATGAAATCTGGCGCCATCTAGCGTCCTGAATGGGTATAACGTTTGGACCGTGAATGTAAGACGACCCCCACTTTTTCAGTGTTATTTCAATGCAAAAAACACCGTCTTATATTCAAGCCAATACGGTAAATCTAGGCAAAGTGGCGTTTTTAGACCAGGTTTTGGACTGGTTTGCCCTAAATTTACAGGCTTTATTCTATTTCTTTCATTTGCTAGCCCTATCTAATGGGAAAAGAAATCGGTGTGCTCAGTGGAAGGTTGACTGCCACTTGGTATGAGGAAGTATAACAGATCTACAAATTGACCTGCGTAGATAATTTAAAAAAAATAATAATAATAACTGCTATGAATTTCTGACAGGGCTAATTCTAACTTGTATATAAATATCAGTCTTTGAACTTGAATATGATGAAGTTTCGTTCTACAGGAGTGCACTTTCACAAATATTTTTCAGAAGCTCATGGAGAAAACATTTACACATATTATTTTGCCTATGTTTTAGAGTGTCTTATGCTGCAGGCATTTATTGTATTGCATTGTTTGTTTTAAGTGGTATTTCTAAAAGGGCTGACATCTTGTCACTATTGTATCTCCGGACGCTACAGTTTTTCTTTGGTTTTACTATGTGCGCTTGGCTTTCCCTAGTGGTGACTTACTGGAATAAGCAGCAGGCAAAAAGAACATACCTTATTGGCCCGAATATAAGACGGCCCTGATTATTAGACGACCCCCTCTTTTTCAAGACTCAAGTTTGAAAAAATACTTTTTGAACACCAAATTAATTTTTATACAGAAAATAATTACAGTACAGCTGAAACAAATGATTATAACAATATACTTGAGATGAAAAGCATGTTATTTTGCCTCATTCAAATCTTAATATCTGAACATTTAAATATGTGAACTAAAGTGCAATCACATTCGTAAATGAATGGCTTCTGGTTTTTGAAATGTAAATAAACCAATCTATTGTGATAAAACAACAAAATTGCAATGACTGCATAAACCATCAAAGTGAAGTCTAACTGTAACTAGTCTTGAAACAAATCTGACTAAGGAAAAACATTGCAATAAAATAATGCAAACTGGTTAAACTTGAGAGTAGCTGAGATCTGTCATGACAGAACATCACTTCAATGATATCTGGCGCCATCTAGCGTCCTGAATAGGTATAACGTCTAGACCGCGAATATAAGACGACGATGAAAAAAACACCGTCTTATATTCGGGCCAGTACGGTAAAACTAGGCAAAGTGGCGTTTTTAGACCAGGTTTTGGACTGGTTTGCCCTAAATTTACAGGCTTTATTCTATTTCTTTTAATTGCTAGCCCGATCTAAAGGGAGAACAAATTGGTTTGCTCAGTGGAAGGTTGACTGGCACTTGGTATGAGGAAGTATAACAGATCTACAAAGTGACCTTCGTAGATAATTAAAAAAAAAAACAAAAAAAAAAAACGTCATTTTACATAATGAAAATAGTATGTGATGCAAGGATGTGACTAGGGTTGAGCATCGTTTGAGTTTGAACAGTTCAGATTCTGATTCCAGGTTTCAATTCCGATTCTCTTAATCGGCAGGGTAAAAAAAATATTGCATAGTTTATATGAATTTCTTAACTTCTCAATTATTTTCTTTTAAACGATATGAACTTTCAATTAACTTTGCTATGAATTTCTGACAGGGCCATTTCTAACTTGTATATACATATCAGTCTTTGAACTTGAATATGATGAAGTTTTGTTCTACAGGAGTGCACTTTTACAAAGATGTTTATTTTTCAAAAGCTAGCGGAGAAAACATCTACACCTATTCTTTTGCATATGTTTTACAGTGTCTTATGCTGCAGGCATTTATTGTCTTGCATTGATTCTTTTAGGTGGTATTTCTACAAGGACTGACATCTTGCTACAGTTTTTCTTTGGTTTTGCTATGTGCACTTGGCTTCCCCTAGTGGTGACTTACTGGAATAAGCAGCAGGCAAAAAGAACATACTTTAGTTGGAAAAGAATCCTTGAGGTGTATGGACACTAAACAACTCCTCTGCACTACACATAGTTTGGAACCCTTGATAAAACAAAATCTTTTAAGTTTGCACGTTTTAGCAGAGGGTCTGATATCATTTCGGTGTGTTTATTCTGGTACTTTGTGGTCATTATGTGAAGCGAAGCAACGCGTTTTTGTGCTAAGCTAAATTAGCTACTTTATTTGATTTGCTCATAACGGAGCTAGTCTTCATGTGGCTTCTTCTTCGTGGTGTTCGACAGCTATTTTTTCGGTCGGCGGTCAGGGGATCGAAACTTGGAATCGAAATTTTAAAAATTCAAACGGTTTCGGGAGAACCGGAGTGTTAGTCTCGGATTCCATCGATGCTCAATGCCCAACCCTAGATATGGCATATGACAAAATGAGAATGTGGACGTTGAAAAAACAAAATGAACAGTGTGAAATAAAATGTTTCTTTCATTTACCAACGTGAAAATCTACAACAAAAGGCAAAAGTATTTGTGGTAAATTTGAAATCTGGAAGAAATTTGAACAGGAATTCACTTAGATGTTAGCTTACTAGGTTTTGAATTTGTAAAAAAAAATATCTCTATTATCAAATTCCGATGGGTTCAGTGAATGCACCTGTGAAACTTGAGGGGTTCGGTACCTTTAGCAAGGTTAAGAACCACTGGTTTAAACACTTACATAAATCTTAACATGATTGTCGAACTATTATTGTTTTGTTGTTGTTGTTGTTTTTTTTTTTTTGTTTTGTTTTTTTTACAAAAATGATTAGAAATGTTAGTAAATAACAAAAACTCTACAAATGTTTTTTCACCCTGAAAAATATGCAAAGAAATTACCTAGTCTATCATTTTAAGAAGGCATCACTATGAAAGAGATTTAACAAAACCTCAAAACACTTTTTATATATTTTAATTATTAAGGGAACATGTTATTTACTTACCAGCCTACACACTTTAACACAGTAAACTAGTAAAAATTGTTTCCAAAAAAAGGCTTTTGAAATCATTAATGTCTATTTTTGTCATTAATTTAAACTTTTATTGAAAGAAAATACATATTTTATTACTCTTTTGCTCTATTTAGGGCTACATCTATCGAATATTTTAGTAGTCAATTAATCGATGGACTAGTTAGTTCGAATAATAGAGTAATCTGATAAGTAACATAAAAATACCTGAGCTGAGCCTCAAACAGTATATTTTTTTAAAATGAAGATCTATTTACAACAAAAGAACAACTGTCTAACTTACATAAAAAAAGTCCGCTAGCTTAAATGCTATAAAATGCTAAAGTTGTTTTTACAATGCTTTTAACAAATGGTTCAGACACACATTCCCACAAAAAACAGCTGAATATACCTATAAACCAAATTATGAATGCATTAAAAAGCATTAGCTCAAACAAAAACTTAGCTTACGTTGGTATAAACAGGGAGCGGTTGGATTCAGCCATGTGAAAAGAGGCAGACCAGAGGGCAGTGTATCCACCCTAATCAATAAAATAAATGCAAACGCTTTCAAAATAAACCATTACAACGCCACTTTAATTAAACGAATACTCGAAGCAACAAAATTTAATTTGAATATTTTTTTCTAATCAAATACTCGTGTAAATCGATGAATTTTTTCAGCACTGCTAACCCTAACCCCTATTTACTATTTTAGCAATATACAGTATACTGTGCTCGCTGCCCTCTGGTGGACATCCATAAACTAACCCCATTTTATTGCATAATGTCACTTCACGCGTGCAAACGATGCATTTGCTGGAACACATTTTTCACGTGTAAATCTTCCGGTGTCCGCAGTCCACCACCGTTCTGATCATGAGGGCCCAAGAGGACACGGTAGGCAGGGATCGACCACCGCCACCGAACGTCATCGGCCCCCCGACGGGCAACAAGGGCGCTGGCGCCCCTGAGGGAGAGTTCCCCTGCAAGAAATGCGGCAGGTCGGTCATCAGACGTAACTGTGTCCTAGCAACAGCTAACCGGACACATGGAACACAATAACACAGTCAGTAACACTTGTGGTCTGACCCGCTTTTTCCACCAGGGTGTTCTACAAGGTGAAAAGCCGCAGCGCACACATGAAAAGCCACGCTGAGCAGGAGAAGAAAGCCGCCGCGCTGCGTCAGAGGGAGGCAGAGGACCGCGCCCGGGCTGCGCAGGCCGCCGCCCGAGCCGCCGCTTTCACTGCTGCCCGGCAACAGAACGGCACACAAGCGGGCGGTGACAGCGAGGACGACGACACGTCGGTCACCGAGGGGGACGACGATGACTGGCAGTGACGCACACTTGACAGGGCGGGGGGCATTCAGGGACATGCGTGCATGCGTGCGTGTATGTTCTCTAAGCTCTAAAATAGAAAGCCACGCTCTTTTTTTTCCCCCCTGCCATTAGAAAGTACAGGACCCTTTTTTACAGGCAGGTGGCGATCTTGTTGCACTCTATAGCGTTTTGGGCCTTTTTGACAATCAAAAAAATATATACTGTATACTTACATGCTGTACATATACAGGGTATTATTACTCCTTCTGTCATGTGAGGCTGCTTCATGTTTCCTGTTGTGTTTCTATCCTTATTCATAATTATTATTATCAACAACCGTCTGTTTTTTTAAAAAAATTTATTTATTTCAACCAATCGGACGGCTGCCTGTTACTGTGAAGACAAAAAGGGCAGGCGTGCAATAGATGAAGTAAAAAACACAAAACCCTTTTTACTTGATGATTTTTTTTCCATTGTTAGGACAGTGGGACTCTTCTCCATCACAAATCACCTTCCCCAATTGTGTGGAGATGTCTTATTTATTTGACATGTTGACTTACATTTGCATGATTTGGTTCCATGTCATTTTTTTTTTGTTTTTATTGTGAGGTCAAGGAGCTCTATTGAGAGAGCTGAGGCGGCTTTGTGACCGACCCCAACCAAGAGGCTTGTTCCCGGGCTGGGATGTAATTTCTCCCCTCCGCTCTCACGTTCTCTTATGCGTGGAAGTACAGATGTTGTATGAACTCAGAGATGTATTTATGATAGGATGCTTTGACAAACATGTTATCGGTCCTATTTTTATGTTGTCCCACATTTTACACCCAATTCACATCAACTCCAAAAATGTTCAAAAAAAGGGTTATATTATTGATTAGCCTGATAATACAAGGGTCTCCAAAATTTTTCTGCAAAGAAAAGCATCATTCGTTTCCAATGGCTCACTCAACCTAAAACATTGACATTGTTGATTCAATTCACATTTTTACCAACACAAAAAACTCACTCACTCCCCTTGACATTCAACTCGAACCCACAAAAAACCTCCATTGTCTCCCATTGACATTCAATTAGGAGCAAGAAAAAAATGTCACCACTAACGGACCTACAAAAAAAAACATCTCCACTGGAGCCTATTGACAATTCACTCATGCTCACAAAAATCACCATTGACACTCAACCAGGATCTCCATTGGTAGACCCACAAAAAATTTCCACTGACAAACCTACAAAAAAAGTCTCCCATCAGCTCCTATTGACATTCAACGCAGACGCATTAAAAAAAAACCACCATTCCCTCCCTTCAACATTCAACTCGAACCCACAAAAAAAACATCCTTTGGCTCCCATTAACATTCAACTAGGAGTCACAAAAAATCACCACTGACCGACCTACAAAAAAATCTCCACCGGAGCCCATTGACAATTCACTCGTGCTCACAAAAATCACCATTGATAACTCAACCAGGATCTCCATTGACAGACCCACAAAAAGAATCTCCATTGACAGACCCATAAAAAAAATCTCCATCAGCTCCTATTAACATTCAACGCAGACCCAAAATAAAAACTCTATTCACTCCCTTTGACATCCAACTCAAACCCACAAAAACCTTCATAGGCTCCCATGGACATTCAACTAGGAGCCACAAAAAAATCACCACTGATGGACCTACAAAAAAAATCTCCACCAGAGCCCATTGACAATTCACTCACAAAAATCACCATTGACACTCAACCAGGATCTCCATTGGTGGACCCACAAAAAATCTCCATTGACAGACCCACAAAAGATCTCCATCAGCTCCTAATAACATTCAACACAGACCCATTAAAAAAAACTCCCAATTATTCCCTTTGATATTCAACTCGAAGCCACTAAAAAACCTCCATTGGCTCCCAATGACATTCAATTAGGAGCCACAAAAATATCACCATTGGTGGACCTACAAATAAAATCTCAAACTCCCAGTTACTCCCTTTGATATTCAACTCGAAGCCACAAAAAACCTCCATTGGCTCCAATTGACATTCACTTAGGAACCACAAAAAAAATCCCCATTGGTGGACCTACAAACAAAATCTCCAAAAAACTCCCAATTACTCCCCTTGATATTCAACTTGAAGCCACAAAAAACCTCCATTGGCTCCCATTGACATTCAATTAGGAGCCACAAAAATATCACCATTGGTGGACCTACAAATAAAATCTCCCCAAAACTCAAATTACTCCCTTTGATATTCAACTCCAACCCACAAAAACCTCCATTGGCTCCCACTGACATTCAACAAAAATATCGTAATTGGCGTAACATACAAAAAAAATCTCCACCGCAGGCCATTAACAATTCACTCTTGCTCACAAAAATCACCATTGACACTTAACCAGCATCTCCATTGATGGACCCACAAAAAAAATCTCCCACAGACAGACCCACAATAAAAATTTCCATCAGCTCCTATTGACATTCAATGCAGACCCATAAAAATGTTTTTAAAAATCTGCATATATGCCCATTGACATTCAACTAGAACCCACAACATATATTTTCCATGACCAATTTAAACATTTCTAACTTAGAAAACTCCTGCTCGTCGTTTTGGACATTTTTGGGGGAAAATTCCACATAATTATAACGCTTTGGATTTTTTTAACTCCATGGTCAACGTTCTCGAACCCACCAAAAACTCCCTAATTTGCTCTCTTGCATTGAATTCTGATCCAAGAACAAATCTCCAATGAGTCTCATTTACATTAAATTAGGACCCACAAAATCCCGATGGACTCTCACCTCAGACCTACAAAAAATAATTAATTGGTGGTCATTATTTTTGACAAAAAAAAACTCTAATTAATTGGTGGTCATTATTTTTGACAAAAAAAAACTCCAATAAATCTTGTTCACACTTTCAAACTTTATTTTAACATATTACTAATTATCTAAGCTACTTTACTTTCGGAAACCACCCATACTCTGCTGTAGTAATACAGCCACAAAATTTTTTTAGGACTATATTTAGGAGTAAGAGCTGCCTTGAGATTATGTCACAGAAAATGAAATTGGGTCTATGCACAGTCTGTTTGTATGCGTGTGTGCGTTTGTTGGTGAATACAAAAATAATGGAAGACTGTTCCTGTTTGCTATGTGTAATTTATATTTTTCCTTTACAATTTGGGGCTTGTGTTGAAAAAGTTGTAAAAAATATTTAGTGTAGGGGATGTGAATAAAGGTAAACCTTGGCATACTTTCTAACACTATTTTCACACTAACTGTTAGAAAAAATGAATCAGGGCGATTGACTTTTCAGACCGTGTAATTTATTTAATTTTGTTTTCCACCACCTTTTCAGGTGAATGATTTATGAAGCACTGTTTATTAAACAAAATCTAAACTATGTCTTTTTTTTTTTCTTTTAGACTTGTGTAATATAGCAAAAATACACTAGAGGGCGGCCATACTGCCATGTATTGACGACGACTGATCTCCAATTGAATGATAACTGTCAACTCTCCCCGTTCAAATGGATTGGACGTCTATCCCCGTCAATGGCAGCGTATAAGTTAATAATAAAGAGGGTCTCTGTTCGGTTGTTTAAGCAGGGAACAGCTGCCCCGAGTGTTTGTTTATGTTTGCTGACTTGTTTGTGTCTGTTGCCATGGCGACATACCACCAGACCGGAGCGACCCTGGAATGCTGCGACAAATTTGTAGCAGGCTCAAACAAATGTAATGTGGAGTACTATATGTAGGTAGTTAGATGCTTCTAGATTTATACAATCTTTTTCAAATTGTATTTTATTAATAAATATGAATTAATGTTAATTCTCTGATTTTAAATGAATATACACTATGTGATTAGTTTTATTTTGGAGGGGTATCATGAATTCTAAAAGTTTGAGGTCTTTATAAAAAAATTAAAAAAAATGAAGGTGAAAATAAATATGGCGGAAAACACAGACAAGACTGAAAAAGCAGTTTTTGCTCTTGCACTCCTCTCTAAAAGAAACTGCTTTATTTTAATCCTAAACAACTGTTGTATTTGATAGAACAATATGTCTATATGCTGCCATAGCAGATTCATGGCGCATGAAGCCCCCGAACTATTTTTAATTTGTTCGTTTTACCCTGAAAACCCCCGTTTACAGACGTCGCGCAACCGCTTTTGTTTTAACCCAGCCATAAAACTAAGGTATTTAATTATATTTATTATTAAAAATGTCTGTTATCTTTAGCTTAGGATCATGAATTGATCTCTAATATTTCGTTAAAAAAAAAAAAAAAGAAGACAAAAAAATTAATCACTCGCATATTTTAAACTTTTAAACAAATGACATCACAATGAAAAAAAAAATGGTGTCTGTAAAAAAGTCTTGGATATCTACCTCATAACTATCGCTTAATTGTATTTTTTTTTTTTTTTTGTTACTGTTGCATTTTCTCCGATATGTTAGATGATAAATAATGGATCCAAAAAAAGAAGAAGAAAAAAAAAGTTCAAAGGGGTAAATATATGAAAAAGAATATCTCGACCACTCCTTGATATCTGCGATTTCTGCATCGCGACCCTTGTTCTATTACCATATTTCACCCATAAAATCCCCAAAAAATCCAGCTGTGGCCATTCACCACTAAGTCTCGACACTCAGTGATACATGCTACATGGAGTTTTTGGATCGAAACAAGGTAAGTACGCGATAATATCTCGTTAAAGTCATGGCGTCTGTAATTCTGCTGTCACGTGCTCTCGCCTCCAGATAGGGTTTTGCTGTTTAAAAAACATTTTCTTAAAAATGCCCTCCTGTTCAAAATGTTTCTTCCCCCAGAAAATGGAGATTTTAAGTTTTAATGTTTTCGGATATTAGCTGTTTTGTTGTTTTATTTGCTGTTTTGACTTTTATCGCAATGCGCTGTTTTTGTTTTCGTTTTTTTTTTTCTTCTTAATGTCATTGTATAGTACTTTCCTGCCTTTTATTAATCATGAACTATGTCGTTGTTCTAAAACACTTTGGGGACCTTTCGGGTTTTTGTAAAGGGCTATAGAAATAAATTTGATTGATGGATTGATAGGTAAGTTTGTCCTGAGAGAGAAAAAATACCATTGTTTACAAAAAAAAAAAAAATCTAACAAAAATAAGCACAATGTTACTCATCACTCGAGTTTTCTTTTCACTGGAAACTTTTTTTTTAATTGTACTTGAGTGCCTTTATTGGATGACTAATTTTACTTTTACTTGAGTAATATTATTTTGAATTACTGCTACTCTTACTTGAGTAAAATTTTTGGCTACTCTACCCACCTCTTCTTGTGTGCCATTAGTACTACCTGCTCTACGCTTCCTGCAGCAAGCAGGAAGGCATAGCATGCATCACAATACAAATGCCAACTTAAAAAAAAAAAAAACCAAAGAGAGACTCCGGCATCGTAAAAGCGAAATCACGTAAGTCGGGTATGTCGTAACCCGGGGACTACCTGTAATGACATTTACAGTGTACATACAGGAGAGTTCAAATAAAACACACTACACATTTAGTACTCCAGTTAATTTTTCTAACCTTTATTATATAGAATTCATTAAAAGATAAAGCTTAAATCCGTTTGTGATTGTTTAATTGACTAAAAGTATATGATGAAAGCATTTAATGCCTTATCACAAAAAAAAAAAAAAAATATTCACTGATTTTATTTGTCAAAATTTCCACTTTAAAAACACTCCAATATAGTAAGGCAAATCATGATGAACAGTGAAAAATGTTTACAAATTTAATATGTGTGACTCTCGGTTCCACCGCGTCCAAATCCTGCAAGGGAAAAAAAAAAAAAAAAAATCAAAAAAGCAATAAATGTTGAAATTAAAAGGCTAGTGGGCTAAAGTTTAATTACCTTGTGGTCCAAAAAGTGCACTGTAGCAGGGCTTGTGGCAGTACGGCTTGCCTTCATGCTGAAATAAAGCAACGCAATAACAACGACTGGTTAATTAATGGTTTATAGACATCCAATCCATTCGATCGCAGTCAGCCAACCCAGTATGAATCGATTAGAAGCAAGGCCGTAGGTTTGCAAAGGGACAGTAGGGACAAAACACTGCCAACTTTTCAGGAGGCTCAAATTGTCCCCACCAACTTTTAATCACCCTTATTTGCATTAGATAATGTGTTCAGTTATATAGGTCATTTACATTGTCTTCCCATATGTTGTAACGATAGAATTGACCTTACCATTATTAAGTGAGTTATTTTCATTATTTTCAGACTTACATTTACCCCTTTTTCACTTGCTGAATTTGCCATTACACACACACACACACACACACACACACACACACACACACACACGCAACTCTCACAGTACAGAAATATGTTACATGGAAGGGATATTAAAAGTTATTTTCGGCCAGCAGCAAACGTAATTGTTAGAAAACGCACCACTAATTTTGCTACTGAAAGTCCGACCTGCATCACAGTTTAGCATTACCATTACATTAAAGTGTGTGAACTTGCTAACGGAGTAGGAAGCTGCTTAGGAGAAGTGTCCTTCTGTATGTGTTTTCTACTATGTTAACGTTAATTAAACTGAGAAATATAGTGATTTCCGCTCAGCTGTAAGAAATTTAGTGTACCAAGGTTTACCTCCTTATCCCCAGTTGTCATTTTGCTTATGTGGTTTTAATGCAGCCCAAAGGAGCTTTCATTTTTTGTTCAGTTTGGCTGTGCTTGTAGATAAAACAGTAGTGTTTTTTCTGAAAGAAGGCTCCATTTTTATTTATTTTTGTTATTCCCTGACTAAGAAGATTTTTTGTTATTGTTGTATTTAATTTATTTAGACAGACAATTTTGAGTGGTATTAAGACAAATATTATATAAAAATTATTTATTTTTTTGCATTCCTGGATACTTAAGAGATTATTAACAAGTTTAGATTTCTTGTGTATGTTAATGTAATTTGTGCTTAAAACTTCAAATAATGCAATTTAAATTTCCTAATAAAATCCAGACATTTATTTTGAAAGTTTTCAAAAATGTTTGTTTAGTAGTAATTGAAAACAAAGATTTGAATCAAACGGTGTATCACCTGAACCAATACATATGCACTGCAAAAACACACCTCCTTAAAACTGGGGGTAAAAAATAAATAAATAAATAAATTCCTTTGTTTTCAGTGTAAATCTAAGTAAAATCTGTTAGGTTTTGTGTTGGTTACCTCCTACTGTGTCCCTGTGATTGCCCATTGATTTCACCTGTTGAGCCTGCTCCTAGTGTATCCTCCAAGCTGCATCCTCCTGTGCCACCCACCTGCTCCTCGTTGTCTCGTTACCCCTTATCTGTGTGTGTGTATATTAGCTCCCAGTTTCTTTTCACTCCTTGTCGCGACATTTTCAATGTGCATGTCCACGTTCATGTCAGCGTTTTCCCCCAGTTCCTCGTGTTCCTCGTCCTGCTTTGAAAGTAAGTTGATTTGTTAGCCTGATTTCTGTTAAGAGTTTTTGGATCCCCTGGTCGTTTTGTTGGTACTTTGTTTTTTTGTTGGCATTAATGAAAACATTATTGCACCGCTTTTTTTGCCTCACCTCTGTTTCCCTGCACTTGGGTCCACACACCACCTGCCTGCCCGCATTCGCTGACAGAAATTATCTTCAAGTAAATTTTACTCAGATTTCTTGAAATAAGAAAATAGCTCGCTGAAAATAAGTCTGAGTCTACGTTCATACTACAGGTCTTAATGCACAAATCTGATTTTTTTTTCTTGTTTTTCCGACTCGAGTGAAGCATTAACTTGGCGGTCTGAACGTGACAAGTCGCATAGAACTGGACCATTTCAAATCGATCTGGGTCACTTTTGTATGTGGTTCAAATCCGATCTGGGCCACATTTTTCCAGACTGTCGCGGTGGTCTGTACTGTCCAGTCTCTCAAATCAGAATTCATGCAGCAATTACGTCATCAAAAAGCGAGAGAGACGCTACGGTAGTGGTGCAGCTGTGCGTTATTAGCGCCTAGCTTGCCTTGAACACGGCTTTTTAGGAAGGGTCGGACTTGACAACAGTCATTAAAAAAAATGAAAATGGGTTGAGGATAAGCCTGAGAATGATCGGTTTTCTGTCTGCTCCATATAAGCAATATTTCAACATTGCTTACACGGCCGAGAGTCGGGGCAAACTGCGCGTATGTGTGTGTGACATGCACGGACAGTGCATGCATGCTATCAGTCCATATACTTTGAATATAAGCCTAAATTGGGATTATTTATGTCTGTTATTTGTGTCCTCTTTTTAAAAAGCAAAATATGATATATCCCTGGAATGACGGATGACAGCCAGCATGTGTGGTCATTTGTTTTGATGCTTCTGCGCATGCGGGTCGTCTTGCTCAGCGCGTGTCGGACTGCGAATTCGTGCGCATGCGTAATACTTGAATGGTCTCAATGGACAAAGGCAGTCTGAATGGGCACGCCAAAAAAACAGATATGATAACAAATCGGATTTGTGCATTAAGACCTGTAGTATGAACCTAGCCTAACAGACTTATTTTAAGCAAAATGTTTGTATATTTCAACTTTAAAAAACGTGTTTCTCAGAAATGTTCTTAATTCAATAATACAATGAGCTAACGATACCACCAACATATTCATAGTTAGTGTAGGTGTTCAATGTATTTCTTGTTGTTTGTGCTTCTTCTGTCTCTCTCTCCTTCTTTTCTTCTGTTCCCCCATTAACCCTTCCTGTGTGCAGCTTTCTCCTAATAAACGAGGTACATTGAATGATCACAATGGGAGTATGTCATACTCCAATGTGATAGATTAAAACTGTTTTGACCAATCGGGCACTCTGATCTCCATTCTCTGTGTCAAGCAGCTGAACAGGATAGGTTAAAGAAATATAAAAGAAAAATGTTCTTAATTCAAGAATAGATATTGTTCAAAACATTATTTGAAAGCATTTTTTTCTGGATTTAGGTGAAAAATGACTGACTTTTAGGTGTATAGGCTTAATGAAAACAAATGGTAATATTTACTAAAAGTAAGTGGAAGAATCTGACGCATTACTCTGTTAACTAGCCTATAAAACTCAAAACAAGATAAATTATTTGACTAGATTTAAGAAAAAATATTAGATTAAGACGTTATACTGTAAATTTGCAGTGTGAAAGTTAGTATAGGTCAATACAGATTTATTTTGCATCAATCATCAAGCCTGGTACCGTACTGGCCCGAATATAAGACGGCCCTGATTATAAGACGACCTCCTCTTTTTCAAGACTCAAGTTTGAAAAAAGACTTTTTGAACACCAAATTAATTTTTATACAGAAAATAATTACAGTACATCTGAAACAAATGATTATAACAATATATTTGAGAAAAAAAGCATGTTATTTTGCCTCATTCAAATCTTAATATCTGAACATTTAAATATGTAAACTAAAGTGCACTCACATTCGTAAATGAATGGCTTCTGGTTTTTTAAATGTAAATAAACCAATCTATTGCGATAAAACAACAAAATTGCAATAACTGCATGAACCATCAAAGTGAAGTCTAACTGTAACTGTAGTCTTGAAACAAATCTGAAAAAGGAAAAACATTACAATAAAATAATGCAAACTGGTTAAACTTGAGAGTAGCTGAGATCTCTCATGACAGAACCTCGCTTCAATGAAATCTGGCGCCATCTAGCGTCCTGAATGGGTATAACGTTTAGACCGCGAATATAAGACGACCCCCACTTTTTCAGTCTTATTTCAATGCAAAAACACCGTCTTATATTTGGGCCAATACAGTAAATCTAGGCAAATTGGCATTTTTAGACCAGGTTTTGGATTGGTTTGCCCTAAATTTACAGGCTTTATTCTATTTATTTCAATTGCTAGCCCTATCTAATGGGAGAAGAAATCGGTGTGCTCAGTGGAAGGTTGACTGCCACTTGGTATGAGGAAGTATAACAGATCTACAAAGTGTCATTTTACATAATGAAAATAATTTGTGATGCAAGGATGTGACTAGGGTTGGGCATCGTTTGAGTTTGAACAGTTCCGATTCTGATTCCATGTTTCGATACAGATTCTTTTAATCGGCAGGGTAAAAAAATATTGCATAGTTTATATGAATTTCTTAACTTGTAAATGTTAAAATTAGGGGTGTCAAACGATTTAAAATTTTAATCGAGTTAATTACAGCTTAAAAATTAATTAATCGTAATTAATCGCACTTCAAACCATCTATAAAATATGCCATATTTTTCAGTAAATTATTGTTGGAATGGAAAGATGAGACACAAGATGGATATATACATTCAACATACGGTACATAAGTACTGTATTTGTTTATTATAACAATAAATCAACAAGATGGCTTTACCATTATTAACATTCTGTTAAAGCGATCCATGGATAGAAAGACTTGTAGTTCTTAAAAGATAAATGGTAGTACAAGTTAAAGAAATTTTATATTAAAATCCCTCTTAATGTTTTCGTTTAATAAAATTTGTAAAATTTTCAATAAAAAAATTAACTAGTAACCTGCCATTGTTGATGCCAATAATTACTTACACAATGCTCATGGGTGCTGAAGCCTATAAAATCAGTCGCACCCAAGCGCCAGCAGAGGGCGACAAAACTCCGAAAAACACAACAAGTACACATTTCACTATGCTGTCATTTTAATGTTTGAGCGGGGCATGTACGTTAATTGCGTCAAATATTTTAACGTGATTAATTTAAAAAATTAATTACCGCCCGTTAACGCGATAATTTTGACAGCCCTAGTTGAAATGTAAATAAACCAATCCATTGTGATAAAATAACAAAATTGCAATAACTGCATGAACCATCAAAGTGAAGTCTAACTGTAACTGTAACAATAAAATAATGCAAACTGGTTAAACTAGTAGCTGAGATCTGTCATGACAGAACTTGGCTTCAATGATATCTGGCGCCATCTAGCGTCGTAATTGGGGAGAGTAGCTGAGATCTGTCATAACAGAACATCGCTTCAATGATATCTGGCGTCGTCTAGCGTCGTGAATGGGTATAATGTCTAGACCGCGAGAATAAGATGACCACCTTTTTTTTCCAACCTTATTTCAATCCAAAAAACACAGTCTTATATTTGGGCCAATACGGTTATTAGTTATGTTCTTATTGGAGAGAATTGTAGCCCTACCGCCTTTCACCCAATCTGTTTAGTGTTGTTAATGTCCTATCCCCAGCAAAATGTGTACATGCAGGTTATGCTGATATATTGTCCCTACCAACATCGAGACCAAACCTACCTCCTTGATTAGAAGTATATCACCGTCAATAGCAGGGAATGAGTTAACTGTGTTTTGGCATACCTCGGCGTGTGATCCCGACGACAGCACCTTCTTGCACTTTTCACATCTGAGGCACGGTCTGTGCCAATCTTTGCCCAGGGATGACACTTTCTCCGCTGCCAAATAAAAATAGGCAGTGATTTTCATATTTATGGTCACGTGACACCTTTGTTTCTAGGCGGAATTTACAGGAGTTTACTTAATACTGTGCTACCAATGAATAAAAAACAGAGCAGGGAATTTGAAAAGTAGCACAAGTTGTTTGGGCGTAGCGCTGGAATAAATGTGTGCTCAAAGACTCTTTTGTTATCTTGAACAAGCGCCATTTTTCCGTGATGTATCCCGTAAAAATGTGGTGGGAGAGAATGTGTGGAGCAAAATTTGTATCCCTCTTTTGTTATGTTCCATGTTTTTTGTTCCATTCTTGTCTATGTAATGACTATTATTATTAGTTGCACCTGTCCTCGTCAGTCTTTTTCTTATGCAAGCCAATTAGCTTACCCCACTCGTGTCCTGTCCAGGTGGGACCTGTTCTCTCGTCAATTTGTTTGTATAAAGTTTTCCTGTTTCAGTTATGACATTGTCAGATTTTCAAATGTCATTGTCTCTGTTGTTTCATGCCCTTTGTGTGAATTTTCATCTTTAAGTTTTGTTCTCAGTAGCTTTATTTGGATTTTTTAAAAAAACATATTGTTTTAAGATTAAACCTCTTTTTTTGTCTTTAGCTGTTCCTTGGCCGCTCCTTCTTGTTTCCGTGCACTTTGGTCCACCCTGCTACGCCCATAGTTCACCGACCAACAGTGCTGGCACCCCTGCAATTCCGTCAGATAATGCTCAATTTCTCCCAGAAAATGATTGCGATTACAAATGCTTTGGTAGTAATACCTTCATTTATTTTGCTTGCAATGAAAAACCACAAAAGAGAATGGAAAAAAAATAAAATAAATCATTATCATTTTACTCAAAACTCCAAAAATGGGCCGGACAAAAGTATTGGCGCCCTTTGGAAAATCATGTGATGCTTCTCTAATTTGTGTACTTAACAGCCCCTGTTACTTAAATGTGGCACATGTGGTGACAATAACTAAATCGCACTTGTAGCCAGTTAAAATGGATTAAAGTTGACTCAACCTCTGTCCTGTGTCCTTGTGTGTACCACATTGAGCATGGAAAAAAGAAGACCAAAGAACTATCTGAAGACTTGAGAAGCAAAATCATGAGCACGAACAGAGCACAAAAAAATCGGGTCCATTCTGCGGTAAATTGGGGGGCTTGGGATATTATTTCGAGTGATGATGTCCCTCTAAGCCCCTCATTTACTGCAAAATGGTTCCGAATAGATGCCATTCGTTTGTGCTAGTTGTTAGGACACCCCTCTGTTATTGAGAGAGTTGGTACGCTCCATTAGCTGCAGGAGCTAAGCTAAGAAAAAGCTACGAGTGACGTCCCCACTCAAAATTAATATCTCAATTAAAGCATAATACTATATCTACAAAACCGTTGCAGCACAAATGATTAACATCATTTTTTATAAAAATTTGCGTCTGATGGGGGGGCAACTTTGCAGAGGCCCGTAGAGATGGTCACAAAGCACATACAGCAAAGAGTGACGTCTTTTTTATTATTATTATTATTATTTTTTAACTTCTGGGTCATCGTCTTTGCAATTGTCTTGCGAGCCTTTTGTGGTCGTTCTGCGAGCCATTTGCTGTCGTGTTGGGGCAATTGGCGTTCGTGCTTCTGCCAATTTGCAATCGCACTTTAGGAATTAGGGATTGTGTTGTGGCAATTTGCATTCGTGCTGCGAGCCATTTGCTGCCGTGTTGTGGGAATTGGGGTTCGTGCTTTTGTCAATTTGCGATCACGCTTTAGGAATTGGGGATGTGTTGTGGCAGTTTGCATTCGTGTTTTTTTTCTTTTGAAAAGCGTTTGCAATTGGGGTTCGTGCTTTTTCTATTTGCAAAGTGTTTGGACTTTGCATTTCGCCTGACACCTCTCGGCCACCGTACAATTGTCTGTGTGTTGTGCTGAGATTGTGGTGCAGTGTGTTGCAGCACCCCCTGGTGTTGGGTAGATTCGTTTTAGGGCCTGAGCACCAACTGGCGCGAGAGCCCTTTTGGAATGCAAAGGATTATTTTCGCATAGAAAATGAAAATGACCAATTTGGAGGCCTTAACATGTATGAAAACGCACCAAAATTTGCAGATACATGTGCTTTTTCTTAAATTTAGATAATTTTGCAACGTTGCGAAAAAATTTAACAAAATGGCTCAGTGGCGCCCCCTTGAATTTTTCAAAAAGGCCTCTCCTATTATGTTTTTCAACATAGAGCGATGACATTTGAGGAGTTGATACGCTGTGCAAAACTGCTCCTAAAAGTCTCTTGCAACAATATTCCACACTCAACAGGAAATCGGGTATTTTGGATTGAATGTGAATTTTTTTATCGATTTACATGGTGCACATTTGAGACCTTGGTGGCTAGGGAGTTAGTTGGATCCTCCTCAAAATTGGTGAGACTGTTAATGAGACATATGGGATCTTAAGTTGTTAAAATGGTGAGTTTTCATTCACGGGCCTGACCTGGGCGGGGTGCCAAAGTCGGCCATTTTTATGGCGACACTCCATATTCGGTAAATGACTAATAACTCCGATACAAGGTGCAGTCTTTTTCATATCTGCCATGTATGAAAGGTATCCTACCCTGAAACTACTGCATTGAAATATTTACCCATTAGGTCTGGCGCCCACTAGTGGGAACAGGAAACACTCTTTTTTACGAGACAGGCTTCTCCTTTAAGGGAAAAAGATCAATTGACCTCAAATCTGCTTCAGAGGAGCTTTGAGACATGTGTTCAGGTGCCTGATGAAAAATATCAAAGTTTTGTTGAAGCTGAGGACAGCAAACAGGAAAGTGAAAATGACCGTCACCATTTTGTCTCTCTCTTTTAGTTGTACATGTCCAGTTCTTTTCAGTTTGGTCATTGAAGTAACAAGACCTTTTGTAATACTACATTTTAAGGCCCATGTCCACATGTCTCTGTCTGTTGCCTTTAAAGTTGCACCGATAACGATACCAGTATCGGCAGGGGGCGCCAATCTGGCCCGAATTGGTGGTATCGGTATCGACAAGTACCAACATTTAGGGCGCCGATACTATCTACTGGCATTTGAACGCAAATATACTGTCCTCCCCACGTGAGCTTACTTCCCAAATCATTACATCTGGATGTCTGTCTCGAAATGACCACACGAACTTTACACCTTCGTCTTCCATATTACGGATGTACACTACATCGCAAATCCGCGATGTTACGCTGCTCATTTAACATGGTATTCACAAACGATTAGCATCCGTAAGCTAACGCTTGCTATTGTAGCGTCGATGGGATCAGAAAGGTTAAGACCGTGGGAGACTCCGCAAACTCATGATTTCATGATGAACAATGAGTGGCAAATTAAGAGCGCCGTAATTCAAACTCGTCCTGTTTATGAAAGTCGATTGTCATATGTGTTGTGCAGTAATGAGCAGAAGTGACTTCTGTGGCCAGAAAACACTCAAGCGGCGCAGTGCGCACACTAGATATCATCAAATAGCAATCTAGATGTCCTATGTTAGATCCCATGCCAACTCTTGCACACACACACTAGATATCATCAAATAGCAACCTAGATGTCCTACATTAGATCCCATGCCATTAGCTGCGTGAGCCCAGAGCGACGCGTAGTCCATAGATTACATTGATTAAATAGAAACCGCCATGACTGAATGGAAGTTAAGCAGGCCAAATCAACCCATACCAGTGACTATAGATAATGCTGCAAATACTGTTAATTCAGTACATGTTACAGATGGACTCGGACCACAAATAGGATGTTTAAATATAGCTGCCAAGAGAGCTGCAGCAATGTGTGTGACCCACTTTACAAACAGTAAAAATTGTTCTCAGCACTTATATACAAAATTTTTCATCAGATCAGTAAGAAGTAAGCACATAAATATTATGCACTAAAATGCTTGTTTATATGATGGTGCTGTTATTTTTGCTTGTTAGCAACAAAAAACAAATAAAATAAAATAAAATAACAGTTGCATTTTCTGTTTCAGGGCATTAAATGTATTTAATTGTATCGAAAATGGTACCGAACCGTGACTTAACTGTATCGTTGCACCCGTTATACACACACACACATATATACATATGTATTTTTTTTTTTTTTTTGCAAACAGAGTGGTATCGGAATGGTATCGGTATCGGCCGATACTGCACAGCCAGGTATCTGTATCGGTATCGGGCCCAAAAAATGGTATCGGTGCAACACTAGTTGCCATAACGATTCTCTGTTCACCATTAAAAGAAAGCAGATTTTTAATGGAGTTAGGCAGCTTTTAGAGCCACGAAATTTCGCACACTTGGTCGAATTGTCCCAAATGCGCGAAAAATGAGGGTATACAGCAAAAAACTGCGAAAACCGCAAAAAGCGAGGAAATACAGTAAAAATATTTTTTCGCTGTATTCCCCCCTTTTCGCAGTGTTAGTCTGAGTTGCGCCAAACTGCGATGGCCCGTTCAGTCCTGCTTGCAGGCCTAGTTTGTTGTTGTTGTTGTTAAAAATAAATTTAAAAATTGAAAACATTGAAACAAAATAGTGTATTTAACTTTAGGGATTAAACATATATGTTGAAAAAGTTTTTTTTTTTGTTTGACACCTTGCTTTCTACCAGGTCACGTTGGATAAGACGCTACTCGAATGGAAAAGTTAACTGTTGACAGAGGAGGCGTTAACATGGCGCAAAAAATGAATTACAATTTTTTTCTTAACGAAAAGAGCGAAATTTTATAAAATTAAATTCGAGGTCGAAAAAAAAGATGATTATGATAGTTCATAATAGTGCTCAGCGAGGAAAAGTTTTGGACCATGGAGAACTTCAAGCCATATTATTGTTTGTTGTTGCTGTTGAGCTGTCACCGTGCAGAGCGCTGTTGGACATTTGTGTGTAATTTATTTGAGTGTTGTGAAAATCGAGTGTTTAACCGAGGCTTATTGGACCTTTTTAGTTTTCAAATGTGTTTGTGTGTCATTGCGCGGTCTAGCTGTGGGGATTTGCTGTATAATACACGGGCGCTTTTATTTCCAATACAAAAACTCCAACACACACTGTAGGTGAAATAGAACGCTGTCTTTGTTGTAGCCTAGTAGTAGTACGTAAACTGTCCAGCATGCGTTTGTACTGCCATTGTGCACGTCTTGTATGGAGAAAAAGTGTGAGCATGACAAATTTGGATGGAAAAAAACAAAGATCCTCAGCACCCCCTGTTGTGACTTAAAGAGCCACTGTTGTGGTGGCCTGGGTTTGAATCCCACTTGCACTAATACAGTATGTTGCAAATATACTTAAGGTGCTACTTAGATTTTTCTTTTTCCATTTTGATTTTTTGAAGTTTTCCATCAAAATTTGAAAATTCAAGTAAAATTGGCTGATTTCAAATTTCAAGGTACTGTATGTACAGTGGGGCAAATAAGTATTTAGTCAACCACTAATTGTGCAAGTTCTTCCACTTGAAAATATTAGAGAGGCCTGTAATTGTCAACATGGGTAAACCTCAACCACGAGAGACAGAATGTGAAAAAAAACAACTGAAAATCACATTGTTTGATTTTTAAAGAATTTATTTGCAAATCATGGGGGAAAATAAGTATTTGGTCAATAACGAAAGTTCATCTCAATACTTTGTTATGTACCCTTTGTTAGCAATAACGGAGGCCAAACGTTTCCTGTAACTCTCCACAAACTTTTCACGCACTGTTGCTGGTATTTTGGCCCCTTCCTCCATGCAGTTCTCCTCTAAAGCGGTGATGTTTTGGGGCTGTCATTGGGCAACATGGACTTTCAATTCCCTCCACAGATCTCCTATGGGGTTGAGATCTGGAGACTGGCTAGGCCACTCCAGGACCTTGAAATCCTTCTTTCGAAGCCACTCCTTTGTTGCCCTGGTTGTGTGTTTGGGATCATTGTCATGCTGAAAGACCCAGCCATGTCTCATCTTCAATGCCCTTGGTGATGGAAGGAGATTTTCACTCAAAATCTCTCGATACATGGCTCCATTCATTCTTTCCTTTACACAGATCAGTCGTCCTGGTCCCTTTGCAGAAAAACAGCCCCAAAGCATGATGTTTCCACCCCCATGCTTCACAGTGGGCATGGTGTTCTTCTGATGCAATTCAGTATTCTTTCTCCTCCAAACACGAGAACCTGTGTTTCTACCAAAAAGTTCTATTTTGGTTTCATCTGACCATAACACATTCTCCCAGTCCTCTTCTGGATCATCCAAATGCTCTCTAGCGAACCGCAGACGGGCCTGGACGTTTACTGGCTTCAGCAGGGGGACACGTCTTGCAGTGCAGGATTTGAGTCCCTGGCGGCACATTGTGTTACTCATAGTAGCCTTTGTTACTGTGGTCCCAGCTCTCTATAGGTCATTCACTAGGCCCCCCCGTGTGTATCTGGGATTTTTGCTCACTGTTCTTGTTTTTTACGCCACGGGGTGGGATCTTGCATGGAGCCCCAGATCGAGGGAGATTATCAGTAGTCTTGTGTGTCTTCCATTTTCAAATAATTGCTCCCACATTTGATTTCTTTACACCAAGCGTTTTACCTATTGCAGATTCAGTCTTCCCAGCCTTGTGCAGGTCTACCATTTTGTCTCTGGTGTCCTTCGACAGCTCTTTGGTCTTGGCCATCGTGGAATTTGGAGTGTGACTGACTGAAGTTGTGGACAGGTGCCTATTATACCGATAATGAGTTAAAACAGGTGCCATTAATACAGGTAACGAGTGGAGCCTCGTTAGACCTCGTTAGAAGAAGTTAGACCTCTTTGACATCCAGAAATCTTGCTTGTTTGTAGGTGACCAAATACTTATTTTCCACTCTAATTTGGAAATAAATTCTTTAAAAATTAAACAATGTGATTTTCTCGGGGTTTTTCCCACATTCTGTCTCTCATGGTTGAGGTTTACCCATGTTGACAATTACAGGCCTCTCTAATCTTTTCAAGTAGGAGAACTTGCACAATTGGTGGTTGACTAAATACTCATTTGCCCCACTGTATCATGCTTTTTTGTTACAGTGCAGTCCTTTTCCCAATTGAGGGTCTGCGGCATTTGAAAATGAAGCACGGTTATGTCACAACACTGCATCAAGGCCTGTCCCAATCCATTCAAATTCTAAAGATGCTCCAAAGCAGCGTCTCAAATGTATCCCAGGATGCTTTGCTGCTGCAAGAAGTCATCTAATATGGTGTCGCCTACTGGTGACAACCTAAAAATGTAAGTTTTTAAACTTTGTCGATTTTACCGTATGTTTTTTTGGGGGGTTGTTTTTAACTTATTTGAACATTCAACACGCTGAAGCCTGATTAGTTACTGCAAGCCTCCTTTTTCCAATACCCTGGCAATGATGCAGTCCTCCCGAGAGCAAATCCATCTGATTAAATTTGGAATGTTTTGGCATTTTCCTGCTCTGCTGGGCTTGTTCTAGCCTTAAATAACATTCCATACGCACACACAACATTATTATAAAGTGGCAACTATGTAACTGGAGTTCTCTTTGCAACTGCCAAATTGTTCTCACCCTATGTATTAGGTTTCCCCAACAAATGAGGAAGTGATGCATTATTCATGCAAATTTCACAAGTGTCTTTGAAGCACTTTGAGGATATTCTGACCGTTTTTTTTTCTTGTGGTAAATATGGTTTAAAATGGTTGTTACTGTGACTGTGACTGTGACTTTTTATTTTATTTGTAGAAATTCCAAATATCAAATTGTGATATTGTTATATTGTTAGGGTGAGTTATGCTTTAAAAAGAATTGTATTTATTTGTCACTATTATTGAAATTAGGCAATGCTGACCAAAAGGACATTTAAAATATTAGATTTTCCCTAATTTATTGGAAAACCCGTTTTTTTTTTTTATAGATTTTTTTTGCATTAAATAATAATATTAATTATAATCATTATTAATAGAGATGTTGATGCCGATCGATCGGGTCCGATCACGACATTTTCAAAGTATCGGAATCGGCCCAAAAATATCGGCCATGCCTTTTTTAAATATATATATATTTTTTAATTAAATCGTTTTCTAATTGTATTTAACGTTACAGAAATAATATGTTTATATATTTAGTTTAGGCTTAAGATAGGGTTATCAAATTTATCCCGATAACGGCGGTAATAAGTTTTTTTTTTTTTTAAATGTAACGCAATTAATGCATGCGTTGCTCGACCCACTCACACATTGTCGCGCTCAATCTGTAATGGCGCCATTTTACCTATATAAAGAGATAAAAGGCAGCGTAATGTGAGTAGAGTGAATTTTGGCAGCCTTTGGAGCCTTTTTTTAATTGGCTAAAGCCTTACAATCTCTCTCTCTATGATTAGAAATATCATGGGAAGCAATGTGAGGAAGCAACGTAGCAATTGATCTTTATCTTAACACCTTATTTTATTTCCCAACGTAGAGAAGATATATCAATTGGTAGCACTACGCACAGTCATGTTTCCACTTCCCATCATGCATTGGGGCATGGCTACAGTATCAATTACTGAAAGCTCAACAAATACACTAGATGGCAATATTTAGTCACAATATACAAAGTCACAAGTCTTTCTATCCGTGGATCCCTCTCACAGAAAGAATGTTAATAATGTAAACGCCATCTTGAGCATTTATTGTCATAATAAACAAATACAGTACTTATGTACTGTATGTTGAATGTATATATTCGTCCGAGTTTTATTCATTTTTTTCTTAATGCATTGCCAAAATGTATATGATCGGGAAAAATTATCGGGAATGATTGGAATTGAATCGGGAGCAAAAAAAAGCAATCGGATCGTGAAATATCGGGATCGGCAGATACTCAAACTAAAACGATCGGGATCGGATCGGGGGAAAAAAAACATGATCGGAACAACCCTAATTATTAATATACAACGTGCATGTTCTAATTTTGTCTACATTTTGTTGTTCTTTTTTTTTTTTTTTTAACCTTGTTTTTATTGAGTTTTTGTTTTCGGCAATAGCAGTGTGGAGCATCAAACATAACAATACAGTGATCCCTCGTTTTTCGCGGTCAATGGAGACCAGAACCCCCCGCAATAAGTGAAAAAACGCGAAGTAGCGGCACCACCCATAAATTTTTATTTTTTCCCAATGTATTTATTCAGATCATTGGAAAGAGATAGATATAAGAGGTTTTTTTTTTTTTTTTTTTTTTTTTTTAAACTTTTCCCTCAAAGTATAATTAAAAAAACATTTGTGTGTGTGCGTATATATATATATATATATATATATATATATGTTTTAAGCACTTTAAATGTAATAATTATTATAAGTTTTAAACATGTTATTGTCCCACAGAATTATTTTTAAAGAAGAAAAAAAAGTAGATGCCCGATCCATTTAAAAAAAGTAATAAAAAAATAAATGCTTGTCTTTCTTAATTACGTCATTGAGTGTCCACTCAAATCCGCTCCAGCTGCTCACTTATACACAATGAGCTGCAACAGCAACTGTTTAACAAGTTAAACAATGATTGATGCAGAAGGCGCTTTGAAGGTCGAGTCTCTGGCAAGATCAAAGCTTAACCGTCTGTCAATCATCGTTTACTTTAATAAGCAACTCCAGTTCACTCTCTGATGAACAAAGAGCAGGGAGAGGGAGGGGACAGCTCATCTGTATTTAAAAAAAAAAAAAAAAAAAAAAATTTTAAATCTGCAATGGACTGAGGGTGCGAAGTTTGAAGCGAGAAGTAGCGAGGGATCACTTTATGACCAACAGAGATAAAATACATTAAAAAGGAAGGGGGAAAAAAATTAAAAAGGAGAGCCATCCAGGGCTTGTTTATTCAAATATGCGAACAAAGGCATCACAACCTTAAAATTAGAAAAAGTTTCCATTTCTCCCAGTATCTTTTACATTTTTCAGCTGAGTGTCTTAGGGAAAAGGTCATTCGCTCCATGATGTAAATCCCGTGTATTATGTCCATCCATTCAGTGACAGTAGGTGGTGTTTCCTTTAATCACTTTCGAGTTATTGTTTTCTTGCTTGCAGCTTGCAGTATCTGTAGAAGGTACCTGTGTCGTTTTGTAAGCCCAATTGGGATATTACTAAATAAAGTTTAATAACAAAAAAAAATCTGAATAATTCATTGCAGTTTAGATTTACCTTTTTTTTGTTATTGTTTTTTTGTGCATAAAATAATTAATAAAAAGATTGCAATTTTTTGTGTGAATTTTTACCCCAAAAAATGTATTATAGTTTAGATGATTAGCTTTTTTAGTTATACTTTTTGGCATTGAATATTCATATGAAAGGTCACAATTTATGAGTGCACTTGTAATTAATATGGGAATCCTCAAAAGAGTTCAGTAACTAGTTCATTAAAAAAATGAGAATAATTTTGTATATTTCAGCTAATACTTGACTAAACAGAAAAAGAGGTAAGCATGTTTGATTTTCTTTCAGGTGGTGTACAAAGAAAATTAAGATGAGTAACAAACTGAAAATACAAGCATACTATAGGATAAGTAGGGGTTTTTAGGGGGGAGTGGGGGTATTTTTTATCCGAGGCTAAAATCCAACAGTTATCCCAAAGATTTATTTTTTTCTCAAATGAGACATCAGATCTGCTTTAACTGGAATTTTTCAATCTCCTACGAGGCAACAAACATTTTTCAGTCAAGTGTTTTCACTCTTTCTCGCAGTGCCGCATTAAGTTAAGAGAGAGTCAATATATTGTGTGTGTGTTTGTGTCTGCAAGAATTTCCTATTTCCTATTTAGTTGCAGAATATGTTAACGTCTAAAAACACAAGGTTAAAGAATGCAATTCTTACCAAAGTAAACCTCCTTGTTGCAACTTGGACACTTTGGCATGTTGCTGTTAGTCTCCTGATGATTGATGATGAGAATTGATTGATGTGTGTGACACCACCACAAAAATGTCAGCCCGCATGCACACCCGCACCTTTATACTACATACTTTTTTATTTTTTTTTTATTTTGTGGGAGAGGCTTTGGATCTGCTTCTCCTCCTTTTGTTAAAGAGACAGGCTACCTACTGTAGAGTGGTTACTTATGAATTTAATTTTTTACATGTCGACGTTCACAACTCGGGCAGACTGACGTCAAATTATGGGAAACTAAATTTTTGGGTTGGGAATTAAAATGTTGCCCGTTTTTAACGTATGTTGTGCTATTGAAGGCAAGAGACTTCCAATACATTTTGCCTTGGAGGGCTAGTTGCAATCATTCACTGCCATTCTCTCCCAGTCAAAATGAATTGGACGTCTATCAATGTCAATGGCAGCTAATGAGTTAAGAAAGAAATAAAGTTACAGGTAGTCCCCGGGTTACGAATGAGTTCGGTTCCTATGTTGGCGACGTAACCCGAATATCTGCGTGAGTCGGAATTAACGCTTTGGATAAAATAACTATCCAAAAAGTCAAAAAGTATTGCAGTTTCTTTAATGATGCCCTCTGGTGGTAACGTTGGGTGTGGCTGGACTGTCACCTTGGCTTCTATAACTGAGTAGGAGCATAGACTTCATATTATATTGACGGGGCGCCAGGCCGATTAATAGGCGCCCTATCTCCGTCAAAGCTGACCGAGTGGAAACACAGACAGAGCTTTTTACGATGGAAATTCTTGTGAATAAATTTTTAAATCCCTGAATTCTTTATAGATATGGACGTAAAACAGTCTCCATTCTTGGTTAGAAGCAGGAAAAAACGTGCAGTTAGCATTTATTTTACATAAATATGTCCAATGTGCTGCTAGTCTTTAAGCCATTATGGTGCCACCTGATCACCACTAAGAGCTTTTTACGTTGAAAATTCTTGTGAATAAATGCGTAAATCCCTGAATTCTTTATAGATATGGACATAAAACAGTTTATATTCTTTGTTAAAAGAGCAAAGAACCAGGCAGTTAGCATTTATTTTACGTAAATATGTCCGATGTGCTGCTAGTCTTTAAGCCACTGTAGTGCCACCATATCACCACTAAGAGCTTTTTACGTTGAAAATTCTTGTGAATAAATGCGTAAATCCCTGAATTCTTTATAGATATGGACATAAAACAGTTTATATTCTTTGTTAAAAGAGCAAAGAACCAGGCAGTTAGCATTTATTTTACGTAAATATGTCCGATGTGCTGCTAGTCTTTAAGCCACTGTAGTGCCACCATATCACCACTAAAAGCTTTTTACGTTGAAAATTCTTGTGAATAAATGCTTAAATCCCTGAATTCTTTATGGATATGGACGTAAGATAGTCTCGATTCTTGGTTAAAGGCAAAAAAAAAAAAAAAAAAAAAACGGCAGTTAGCATTTATTTTACGTATATGTGTCGAATGTGTTGCTAGTCTTTAAGCCACTGTGGCGCTGCCTTATCACCATAAAGAGCTGTTTACATTGAAAATTCTTGTGAATAAATGCTTAATTTCCTGAATTATTTATAGATATGAACATAAAACAGTCTCGGTTCTTCATTAATAGAGCAAATAACCGG
Source organism: Corythoichthys intestinalis (assembly GCF_030265065.1). Taxonomy (NCBI): domain Eukaryota; kingdom Metazoa; phylum Chordata; class Actinopteri; order Syngnathiformes; family Syngnathidae; genus Corythoichthys; species Corythoichthys intestinalis. Next base: position 37,179,214 of record NC_080409.1, on the reverse strand, counting down.
GCAGTTAGCATATATTTCACCTAAATATTGCAAATTATGACACCAATGCCGTAGCGGTTAATTTCTCCCATTGATTTTTTTCACAACATTTCATAATGCATGCATGGTACGAAAAATATAATACTTACATTCAATCCTCAAATCACTCCTGAGACAATCCTTCCTGTTTGTATGCGGTACAGCTTTTGCACTTTTCAACCTAAATCTGGCGTTGGATCGCTACATGGTTTTGAGAATAACTGCGACCGACTTCGACCGACTGAAGCAGAGTGTGGGATGGGCTCCTACTAGAAGGCGGGCTGCAGTGTCAGGGGAATGTGTCTTGTAAATATCAATATGAAGTCTGTGGTATGAGACTAGTGTGACAAGGATCTCGGAAAGCCGCCCTCTTGTTTGGCCCACATAAGGCTGTAAGTTTTTTCAGCTAATCTTTGTTTGTGTGTGCATTTGTAATTAAGTTTGGAGCAACAGTTTGTGGAGTTGCAGTGAAAATTGTAAACACACTACCGTTCAAAAGTTGGGGGTCAAAGCCACCCCCAACTTTTGAACCGTAGTGTATCATATGGGATTTTTCATTATGTACACTACGGTTCAAAAGTTTGCGGACCAAACTCTGACATCGGTCATACAGGGACCGAACAGCCCATACCAAGGGGCTTGATATCCCATACTCCCAGAGCATCCCCCACAGGACTCTTCGAGGCACACGGTTGAACGCCTTCTCCAGATCCACAGAACACATATAGACTGTTTGGGGGAACTCCTATGCACCCTCGAGGACCCTGCCGAGAGTGTAGAGCTGGTCCACTGTTAAACAGCCGGGACAAAACCACACTGCTCCTACTGAATTCGAGATTCGACTTCCCGACGGACACTCCTCTCCAGAACCAATGAATAGACTTTACTGGGGAGGCTGAGGAGTTTGATCCCTCTATAATTGGCACACACCCTCTGGTCCCCCTTCTTAAAAAGGGGGACCACCACCCCGGTTTGCCAATCTGGAGGCGCCGTCCCAGATCTCCACCGAATTTGTAGAGCCGTGTCATCCACAACAGCCCCACAACATCCAGAGCCTTTAGGAACTCCGGGCGGATCTCATTGACCCCCGGGGCCTTGCCACCGAGGAGCTTTCCAACCACCTCAGTGACTTCAACCCTAGAGATCAGAGATACCACCTCGGAGTCCTCAGACTCTGCTTCCTCTTCGTCGGTGGAATTGAGGAGGTCTTCGAAGTATTCTCACCACCGACTCACGACGCCCGAGTCGAGGTCAGCAGTACCCCATCTCCACTATACACAGTGTTAATGGTGCACTGCTTTCCTATCGTCAGAAGACCAGAATTTCCTCGAAGCCGTCCGGAAGTTGTTCTCCATGGCCTCGCCAAACTCTGCCAGAAGCTGCAGTCTGCTTAGTTAGCCGGTACCTGTCAGCTGCCTCCGGAGTCCCACAGGCTGAAAAGGCCCAGTAGGCCTCCATCATCAGCTTGACGGCATCCCTTACCGCTGGTGGGTTCTGGGATTGCAGCCACGACAGGCACCAACCACCTTACGACCACAGCTCTGATCAGCCACCTCAACAATGGAGGTGCGGAACATAGCCCACTCGGACTCAACGTCCCCCACCTCCCCCGGGACAAGGGAGAAGTTCTGCTAGAGGTGGGTGTTGAAGCTCTTTCTGACAGGGGATTCTGCCAGACATTCCCAGCAGACCCTCACAATACGTCTGCGCCTGCCAGGTAAGGCCAGCATCTTCCCCCACTATCGGAGCCAACACACCACCAGGTGGTAATCAGTTGACAGCTCCGCCCCTCTCTTCACCAGAGTGTCCAAAACATGCGGCTGCAAGTCCGATGACATGATTACAAAGTCGATCATCGACTAAATACTGTACATTTTGACTAATGAATAAATGCAAGAGCAAGATTTTTGGTTTCAAAAGTGTAAAGTCACAAAATGCTCTAGCCTTCTTCCCTTCTAAACCAGGCCGTTTACAAGAAGAAAAGCAGCAGTATGTGTTTTTTGGACTATCAATACTTTCCTGTGTAACACAGAATGAGAGCCTTCTCTTTAAACAGCTTCTTGCTCACGTTTTGCTGGTTCTAGTTTCCAGGAGAGTTCACTAAATTTCTCACAGTTCAATTAACAGTAAAAAAACAAACACAGGAGGACACTTCTCTCGAAGCAGCTTCCTACACGTGTTATGCAGGTTAGCAACACAAAGTTTAATGTTATGCTAACTCTGTTGCAGGTCAGACTTTCAGTAGCAAAATTAGTGGTGTGTTCCCCACAACAGTGACATCTTTTTTGTATTATTTACAGTGGCTACTGCTGGCTGAAAAAAATGCTAAAATCCCTCCTCTTCAAAGGGGGCGGAGGAGGAGACATGTTGACATGTATTTCTGTCAGGGTTGTGTGCGTCTCCGTGTGTGTGTGTGGGGTTGGGGTTGGGGTGGGGTCTACTCATCAACCAATCAAACATGCGTTTGAGGTGGGGAATAAATGGACTGGCACAATTAGCAAGACAAAAGGGGTCAATGTAAGTCTGAACACAATGAAAATAATTTACTTAATAACGGCAGGGTCAATTCCTGAGAAGATATCATATGGGAAGACAATGTAAATTACCTATATAACTGAACTTATTATACAGTGCCTTGCAAAAGTATTCGGCCCCCTTGAATCTTGCAACCTTTCGCCACATTTCAGGCTTCAAACATAAAGATATGAAATTTAATTTTTTTGTCAAGAATCAACATCAAGTGGGACACAATCGTGAAGTGGAACAACATTTATTGGATAATTTAAACTTTTTTAACAAATAAAAAACTGAAAAGTGGGGCGCGCAATATTATTCGGCCCCTTTACTTTCAGTGCAGCAAACTCACTCCAGAAGTTCAGTGAGGATCTCTGAATGATCCAATGTTGTCCTAAATGACCGATGATGATAAATAGAATCCACCTGTGTGTAATCAGGTCTCCGTATAAATGCACCTGCTCTGTGATAGTCTCAGGGTTCTGTTTAAAGTGCAGAGAGCATTATGAAAACCAAGGAACACACCAGGCAGGTCCGAGATACTGTTGTGGAGAAGTTTAAAGCCGGATTTGGATACAAAAAGATTTCCCAAGCTTTAAACATCTCAAGGAGCACTGTGCAAGCCATCATATTGAAATGGAAGGAGCATCAGACCACTGCAAATCTACCAAGACCCGGCCGTCCTTCCAAACTTTCTTCTCAAACAAGGAGAAAACTGATCAGAGATGCAGCCAATAGGTCCCATGATCACTCTGGATGAACTGCAGAGATCTACAGCTGAGGTGGGAGAGTCTGTCCATAGGACAACAATCAGTCGTACATTGCACAAATCTGGCCTTTATGGAAGAGTGGCAAGAAGAAAGCCATTTCTCAAAGATATCCATAAAAAGTCTCGTTTAAAGTTTGCCACAAGCCACCTGGGAGACACACCAAACATGTGGAAGAAGGTGCTCTGGTCAGATGAAACCAAAATTGAACTTTTTGGCCACAATGCAAAACGATATGTTTGGCGTAAAAGCAACACAGCTCATCACCCTGAACACACCATCCCCACTGTCAAACATGGTGGTGGCAGCATCATGGTTTGGGCCTGCTTTTCTTCAGCAGGGACAGGGAAGATGGTTAAAATTGACGGGAAGATGGATGCAGCCAAATACAGGAACATTCTGGAAGAAAACCTGTTGGTATCTGCACAAGACCTGAGACTGGGACGGAGATTTATCTTCCAACAAGACAATGATCCAAAACATAAACCCAAATCTACAATGGAATGGTTCACAAATAAACGTATCCAGGTGTTAGAATGGCCAAGTCAAAGTCCAGACCTGCATCCAATCGAGAATCTGTGGAAAGAGCTGAAGACTGCTGTTCACAAACACTCTCCATCCAACCTCACTGAGCTCGAGCTGTTTTGCAAGGAAGAATGGGCAAGAATGTCAGTCTCTCGATGTGCAAAACTGATAGAAACATACCCCGAGCGACTTGCAGCTGTAATTGGAGCAAAAGGTGGTGCTACAAAGTATTAACGCAAGGGGGCCGAATAATATTGCACGCCCCACTTTTCAGTTTTTTTTATTTGTTAAAAAAGTTGAAATTATCCAATAAATTTTGTTCCACTTCACGATTGTGTCCCACATGTTGTTGATTCTTGACAAAAAATTAAAATTTTATATCTTTATGTTTGAAGCCTGAAATGTGGCGAAAGGTTGCAAGGTTCAAGGGGGCCGAATACTTTTGCAAGGCACTGTATAATGCAAATAAGGTTGCTTAAAAGTTTGTGGGGACAATTTGAGCATCCTGAAAAGTTGGTAGTGTTATGTTCCTACCGTCCCTATGCAAACTTACGCCCTTGTGTAAAACGTAATCACCTTTTGTGTTGTAGGTGGGTACCTCATAAATTCCACTACAAGCACTATAATTTCCATGGTAACAAAGAGCAAAGTCTACATGCTGATATGGAATTATCAACTTGACCTCATTGGGACTACTTCAGTGTAGTGCTGATGTCATCTTTAACTGACTGATTGACCTAAACCGCCCGGCAACAAGCCTGACCAAATATTTGTGAGTCTTGCGTTGTGCACAAGACCTTGACCGAGACGCCATCCAAAATTAGGAATCATTGAAATTAGACTTCAAATCAAGACTCATGGGAGTCAAGACCGAGACCGAAACAAGCTCAAGACTATGACTGAACCGAGACCATGTCAAGATAAAGGCTTTTGGGCGTCATGACCAAATTTGAAACTAAACGAAAGATCAAAACAAGACTGAGACAAAGTCAAGATTAAGAATTTTGTGAGTTCAGACCAAAACCAGACTGAGATTAACTTTTGTGTAAATTGTTAATGATAAATAAGTTAATGTAAAATCATGTAGTGAGTGTTACCTGCAGCCGTCTGTTTCTTTTCGGTAGGCAAAATACTCCCATACTAGACTAGACTTTTTTGAGGCAGTTTTGAAAAAGCTCAGGTGTTGTTTTGACAGCGACAGCAGTGTCACCAACACAAAGGACAAAGTAACAACCGGACCGGGAGGGGTGAACGCTGCATTTTTGGGACAGAAAAAATAGCTAATTCCGTCTGACGGTATGACGGAAAATTTTTTATGGTTTTGAAACCGTGACGTTTTTATACCACGGTAAACCTTGATTCCGGTAACCGGCACATGCGTAGTTTCAACCATGGTCTGGGTTTTGACTCACCAAAGTCTCAATCTTAACTTTGTCTTAACCCTTTAGGTAAGTAAACGCTGTCATGAACGTTTCTCACCAGCTATGAGAGTTCGCTCCAGCGTGCTTGTGTGTCTAGCGATGGTAAAACAAATATTATAACGTAAGCTTGTTAACAAGACGGCTAACTAGTTTACTCTTTTGTAAAAGTGTGCTATTGTAAAGTCTTTTACCATTGAAAACATCTGTTAAAAATAACATTTTCATAATACAGCATGTGGTGTTTTTACTCTCTGGCAACTTTCTGTGTTGAGAGAGGGTGTGTGTAACCTGTAAATAATGATACGAGTCATACACACGCATCTCTTGCTCTCAATCTCCATTGATATTCAATAAATTAATATTAATAGTAGTTGTGGTATATTAACCCAGAAAAGGTGAACATACAATTCTGCCACGTAACTTGGACTGAGAGAAAAATATGTAGAAAATGAGCAAGTTTCTAAAAATGTTGAGATGGAGCTTTAAAGTCAGTGAAGTAACTGCTATATACAGTGGGGCAAATAAGTATTTAGACAACCACTAATTGTGCAAGTTCTCCCACTTGAGGCCTGTAATTGTCAACATGGGTAAACCTCAACCATGAGAGACAGGATGTGGAAAAACAAAAACCTAGAAAATCATATTGTTTTATTTTAAACTAATTTATTGGCAAATCATGGTGGAAAATAAGTATTTGGTCAATACCAAAAGTTCATCTCAATACTAAGTTATGTACCCTTTGTTGGCAATAACTGAGGCCAGACGTTTTCTGTAACTTTTCACAAGCTTTTCACACACTGTTGCTGGTATTTTGGCCCATTCCTCCATGCAGATCTCCTCTAGAGCAGTGATTTTTTTGGGGCAGTCGTTGGGCAACACGGACTTTCAACTCCCTCTACAGATTTTCTATGGGGTTGAGATCTGGAGACTGGCTAGGCCACTCCAGGACCTTGAAACGCTTCTTACGAAGCCACTCCTTTGTTGCCCTGGCTGTCTGTTTGGGATCATTGTCATGCTGAAAGACCCAGCCACGTCTCATCTTAATGGCCTTGCTGATGGAAGGAGATTTTCACTCAAAATCTCTCGATACATGATTAATTCTTTCCTTTTGCACAAATCAGTTGTCCTGGTCCCTTTGCAGAAAAACAGCCCCAAAGCATGATGTTTCCACCCCCATGCTTCACAGTAGGTATGGTGTTCTTCGGATGCAATTCAGTATTCTTTCTCATCCAAACACGAGAACCTGTGTTTCTACCAAAAAGTTCAATTTTTGGTTTCATCTGACCAAAACACATTCTCCCAGTCCTCTTCTGGATCATCCAAATGCTCTCTAGCGAACCGCAGACGGGCCTGGACGTGTACTGGCTTAAGCAGGGGGACACGTCTGGCAATGCAGGATTTGAGTCCGTGGCGGCGCATTGTGTTACTGATAGTAGCCTTTATTACCGTGGTCCTCTCTGTAGGTCATTCACTAGGTCCCCCCGTGTGGTTCTGGGATTTTTGCTCACCATTCTTGTTATCATTTTGACGCCGTGGGGTAAGATCTTGCATGGAGCCCCAGATCGAGGGAGATTATCAGTGGTCATGTATGTCTTCCATTTTCTAACAATTGCTCCCACAGTTGATTTCTTTACACCAAGCATTTTACCTATTGCAGATTCAGTCTTCCCAGCCTAGTGCAGGTCTACAATTTTGTCTCTGGTGTCCTTCAACAGCTCTTTGTTCTTGGCCATAGTGGAGTTTGGAGTGTGACTGACTGAGCTTGTGGACAGGTGTCTTTTGTACCAATAATGAGTTAAAACAGGTGCCATTTATACAGGTAACGAGCGGAACCTCGTTAGAAGAAGTTAGACCTCTTTGACAGCCACAAATCTTGCTTGTTTGTAGGTGACCAAATACTTATTTTCCACTCTAATTTGGAAATAAATTCTTTAAAAATCAAACAATGTGATTTTCTGTTTTTTCCCCCTCCCACATTCTGTCTCTCATGGTTGAGGTTTACCCATGTTGACAATTACAGGCCTCTCTAATCTTTTCAAGTAGGAGAACTTGCACAATTGGTAGTTGACTAAATACTTATTTGCCCCACTATAAATTTTTTATTTAGAAGTATATTTAATTTTTATGGCAAATAATTATTTTTGTTCTAATGTTTAGCAACTTGAGCGGTGGCTGTGGGTTTAGTCTATAAGTTTTTTTCAATTTAAAACAGTTCAGTTATTTCTTAATTTTAACATTATATTCATGTTGATGTTCCAATATGCAAATCGGTTGTGGAAAAAAAAAAATAAATTTTTTTTCAACCCATACATCTCCAAATTACACATTTTAGAGCTATAATTGCAATACTGTGATACCATGAAACTGCTGTATTTTTGCTTAAGGTTATTATACCGTCAAACTCTTATACGCGCACATGCCTCGTTGAAACTAGACTAGGATCAAAAAAGGCTAAGATCCAGACCGAAAAAAAAAACAAAGACTGTGTCAAGATTTTTAGGAGTCAAAACGAGGATCAAAACAAGACTGACTAAGTCAAGATCAAGACTTTTGGGAGTCAAAACCAAGAACAAAACAAGACCAAAACTGAAACCGACACAATGTCATGACTTTTGGATTCTGGGTTTTAATATTCATTAGTAAAAATGCAATATGTTAGCTGTGTTTTTCTGGTAAAAACCCTGTTCGAGCCTTTCCGAAACAACTATTCATCGCCCCTGGCAACAGCTGGCTGTTTGTTAGGCCGGTCACCATGACGACAGGAAGTTCCTCAACACAGGAAACGAAGGAGGAGCTTCACACGTGATAGTGATATCACCTCAGATCACCTTGTCTTGCTGCGATCAGACCAAGGAAAAAAGTGACATCACCTCATTTTGTTCTCAGTTCAAACGGCTTGGACGTCTATCACTGTAAATGAGTTCAAAGGGATTTTTAAAAAAAACTATAGTGCGTGATCTCACTTGAACACAATGATGTAATAAAGAGTAGCTGCAGGAAGGAAGTAATTTGTGAATTGTTTAGTGTTGTCCCATAAACACACCAAGCAAACGGCTACTAAGGAAGTAGTGTGCATGCTGTACTTTAGTGTAGACTTAATACACACTCATAGTTTTTATACAAAAATTTGCTGCAATCTGTTGAAATCATTCATTGAAAACATATCCTTCACCCCAACATCTTCCTCTCATTCGTTGGTCATCATTATTAGTTCGACTGGACAAAATGCCAACATCTGCTTTCTATCTGCGGCCTTTCTCTTCTTCATCCATGCAATCAAATCCTGGCATCGGCTTGCTCTGGTGGCCAGCCGACGTCTTTAATGCCAGAAATACACTTAAGCCTTGAACTGCGGCTACAAGAAAGACTGACATCATCCTTCGAAATAAGCCTAGAAACAAGATGGTGGTGCCTTGAAGTGTTAATCTGGCCTTTTTTTTACCCTAAAAATGTGCTATACATCTGAAGAACAACAAACATCAAGCTGGACATACTGGTTTTAGCACACTGAAGAAATAGATATAAAGAAATAAACATTATTCGCTGGTGAAACAAATAGGAATCCTGGAAATGTTATAAAGTCACTCGAGGTAAAGATCCCAAACCCTAGTTTGAAACCTTAATTTGGAACACTAACTCTACTTTGGAATACTAGCCTGAGTTTGAAACCCTAAATTGGAAACCCAACCCTACTTCGGAACCCAAACTTGGATCACACATCCTAGCTTTAAACCTAAATTTGGATCGTTGAGCCTGTTTTGAAACCCTAACTGGCAAACCTAATACTATTTTCGAACCCTATTTTGGGACCCGAATCCTGGTTTGGAACCCTAAATTGGAACCAGAACCCTGGTTTGAAACCTAAAATTTGACCCTTAACCCTCGTTAGAAACCCAAAATTGCAACCTTAACCATTATGCGCTGGTGAAACAAATAGGACATCCTGGAAATGTTATAAAGTCACTAGAGGTAAAGATCCCAAACCCTAGTTTGAAACTTTAATTTGGAACCCTAACTCTACTTTGGAATACTAGCCTGAGTTTGAAACTCTGATTTGGAAACCTAACACTACTTTGGAACCCAAACTTGGATCACACATCCTAGCTTCAAACCTAAATTTGGATCGTTAAGCCTGTTTTGAAACCCTAACTGGCAAACCTAACCCTGTTTTGAAACCCTAATTGGCAACCCTAAACTATTTTGGAACCCTAATTTGGAACCCCAAACCTGGTTTGGAACCCTAAATTGAAACCATAACCCTAGTTTGAAACCTTAATTTGGAACCCTAACTCTACTTTGGAACCCAAACTTGGACTCCTAGCTTTAAACCTAAATTTGGATCGTTAAGCCTGTTTTGAAACCCTAATTGGCAACCCTACACTATTTTGGAACCCTATTTTGGAACCCGAATCCTGGTTTGGAAACCTAAATTGGAACCATAACCCTGGTTTGAAACCTAAAATTTGAACCTTAGCCCTCATAAGAAACCCAAAATTGCAACCTTAAACATTATGCGCTGGCGAAACAAATAGGACATCCTGGAAATCTTATAAAGTCACTCGAGGTAAAGATCCCGAACCCTAGTTTGAAACCTTAATTTGGAACCCTAACTCTACTTTGGCATACTAGCCTGAGTTTGAAATCTTAATTTGGAAACCTAACCCTAGTTCGGAACCCTGACTTGGATCATACATCCTAGCTTTAAACCTCTAATTGGATCGTTAAGCCTGTTTTGAGACCCTAATTGGCAACCCTACACTATTTTGGAACCCTAATTTGGAACCCCAATCCTGGTTTGGAAACCTAAATTGGAACCATAACCCTGGTTTGAAACCTAAAATTTGAACCTTAACCCTCGTAAGAAACCCAAAATTGCAACCTTAAACATTATGCGCTGGTGAAACGAATAGGACATCCTGGAAATGTTATAAAGTCACTTGAGGTAAAGATCCCGAACCCTAGTTTGAAACCTTAATTTGGAACCCTAACTCTACTTTGGCATACTAGCCTGAGTTTGAAATCTTAATTTGGAAACCTAACCCTAGTTCGGAACCCTGACTTGGATCATACATCCTAGCTTTAAACCTCTAATTGGATCGTTAAGCCTGTTTTGAAACCCTAATTGGCAACCCTACACTATTTTGGAACCCTAATTTGGAACCCCAATCCTGGTTTGGAAACCTAAATTGGAACCATAACCCTGGTTTGAAACCTAAAATTTGAACCTTAACCCTCGTAAGAAACCCAAAATTGCAACCTTAAACATTATGCGCTGGTGAAACGAATAGGACATCCTGGAAATGTTATAAAGTCACTTGAGGTAAAGATCCCAAACCCTTGTTTGAAACCTTAATTTGAACGCTAACTCTACTTTGGAATACTAGCCTGAGTTTGAAGCCCTAATTTTGAAACCTAACCCTACTTCGGAACCCAAAGTTGGATCACACATCCTAGCTTTAAACCTAAATTTGGATCGTTAAGCCTGTTTTGAAACCCTAACTGGCAACCCTATCACTATTTTGGAACCCGAATCCTGGTTTGGAACCCTAAATTGAAACCATAACCCTGGCTTAAAACCTAAAATTTTAACCTTAACCCTCGTTAGAAACCCAAAATTGCAACCTTAAACATTATGCGCTGGCGAAACAAATAGGACATCCTGTAAATGTTATAAAGTCACTCGAGGTAAAGAACCCAAACCCAAGTATGAAACCGTAATTTGGAACCTTAACTCTACTTTGGAATATTTTGAAACCCTAATTTGGAAACCTAACCCTACTTTGGAACCCAAACTTGGATCACACATCCTAGCTTTAAACCTCAAATTGGATCGTTAAGCGTGTTTTGAAACCCTAATTGGCAACCCTACACTATTTTGAAACCCTAATTTGGAACCCCAGTCCTGGTTTGGAAACCTATATTGGAACCATAACCCTGGTTTGAAACCAAAAATTTGAACCTTAACCTTCGTTAGAAACCCAAAATTGCAACCTTAAACATTACGCGCTGGTGAAACAGGACATCCTGGAAATCTTATAAAGTCACTCGAGGTAAAGATCCCAAACCCTAGTTTGAAACCTTAATTTGGAACCCTAACTCTACTTTGGAATACTAGCCTAAGTTTGAAACCCTAATTTGGAAACCTAACCCTACTTTGGAAGCCAAACTTGGATCACACATCCTAGCTTTAAACCTAAATTTGGATCGTTAAGCCTGTTTTGAAATCCTAACACTATTTTGGAACCCTATTTTGGAACCCGAATCCTGGTTTGGAAGCCTTAATTGGAACCATAACCCTGGTTTGAAGCCTAAAATTTGAACCTTAACCCTTGTAAGAAACCCAAAATTGCAACCTTAAACATTATGCAGTGGCGAAACAAATAGGACATCCTGGAAATGTTATAAAGTCACTCGAGGTAAAGAACCCAAACCCTAGTATGAAACCTTAATTTGGAACCCTAACTGTACTTTGGAATACTAGCCTGAGTTTGAAACCCTAATTTGGAAACCTAACCCTACTTCGGAACCCAAACTTGGATCACACATCCTAGCTTTAAACCTAAATTTGGATCGTTAAGCCTGTTTTGAAACCCTAATTTGCAACCCTACACTATTTTGGAACCCTAATTTGGAACCTCAATCCTGTTTGGAAGCCTAAATTGGAACCATAACCCTGGTTTGAAACCTAAAATTTGAACCTTAACCCTGGTTAGAAACCCCAAATTGCAACCTTAACGCAACACTTTCAACTTTGAAAAGCAACTTTTCAATGTTTTTCAAATATTTTCATAACATTTGTGAATCTTGAGGGGGTCTGTATCGCTTTCACCAGCACTAATTAACTCTGAGGAGGGCGGCAGGAACCCTGTCACGCCCCAAAAAATGTGCTGACTGCTTTACGGCATACATCACTTGCCCCTCTCTCCATTCATTATAAGGACGGAAGTCGATGCTAACGCTTTTGCGCGAATGCTGGAAAGATGGCAGAGCAACAAAAGACACAAAAAGTTTTGTCTGAGGAGGAAAAAAGGAGGGCTACCAGGATACATAGAATAAACATTGGCCCGGCTTTCACTCGCTGGCGTGACACCCTCCCCCTCAATCGAACTCGTTAGCGTTGATGAGTTCAGGTTGGGTTGTGGGTGTTAGCCACACAAAGCTACACGGTTGCTAACCGTCATATGCTATTGTTTAGCCACAACTGGATTCATCACCTTATTATTCATCGTTCTATACACAGCCGGTGGAAACAGAAAGGTTGTTTAATCCATCTGCAGGCGACCAGAGACCGATGTTTGATTCATTGACGATTTTACGACAGTGTGTGCTGGTCCCCATGGGAAACGCAGTCTTCCTTAAAGGGATCCACGGATAGAAAAACTTGTAGGTCTTAAAAGATAAAGGATATTATGAGTTACAATAATTGGATATTGAAACTCCTCTTGATGTTTTCGTTTTTATGCAATTTGTAAAATTAGTTTAACTCGTAGGTCGCCATTGTTGTTGACGTCACAGGGCGGTGACCTCACATGGTTACGCTGCCGGGCTTCCAGAGTATTACTCTGGCGACAAAAACATGCCATTTGTTCAACCCTTTAAATTTGAACCCAAGAGGAACATTAATGGTTTATTAATGGTCATGAAAGGACTGTTGATATGTCACAAAACGAGCAGCAAAAGCAAAATTAACAGGAAAGACGGGATGAGACGAGAGTAGAAAAAAAACAGTGTTTTGCCAAAATGTGCTAAACCGGCGAAACCGACACCTAAAGTACTACCGTGCTCTTTCCACTTGTTTTTTTTTTAGATGCAAACAGACAACATATTAAAGATGCCTTAATAAAATACTTAAACATAGTAATATCAAATAAGGGTGATTTAAATATGCTCTGTGACTAATGTGGTCAACAGTTCAACAATCTGCTTTAAAGCTACGGCAAGAAAACTTAATGCTTAAAAGTATGAGAGGGAAACACATGCAAAAAGTATTGTGAGGCAATGAAAAGGTAATAAAAGACTCAATAAAAACACAAATAGTAAGTACTCGCCATATCTAACCGATCAACGCATGTGTTGGACGTCTCGCCACGTAGAAGGAATTGCAGTAACCCGGTATATTCGTCGAGTGACATTGACAATCTACGTCATCACCCCGAGCGTCCATTGCGCACTTAAAACACGGCACCCTCCGTAGGTCAAAACATGTACTAAATATTATAGATTTTTAAATCAATGGCAATATTTTATGTGTTTTTAATAACATATTTTGGTAAAATTGAACAATTGTGGCTTAATAGAGCCTACAAGTTTATAAATCCGAGGTTCCCTTTAAGGCAAAACACTACCACTTTTGTCCACCGGCATCACTAAAATTAACCAAACTGAAAAGTTACAAAGTGTTGCTTCAACCTTACTTTGGAACCCCTGGTTTGAAACCCTAAATCGGAAGCTTACCCCTGATTTAAAACGGTAATTGACAACCCTAACCCTTCTTTTAAACCCTAATTTGTTACCTGAACCCTACTTTAGAAGCCTAGTAGAAACCCCAGTTCTGGTTCAAAACTCTAAATTGGAACCGTAACCCTGGTTTGAATACCTAATATGCAACCCCTACCCCTAGTTAAAAAACCAAGAATTTGTGAGATGTGTTAATTCAACAGGCTGGGTGGTGACCTTCCTCTCTTGCTTCCTTCCTGTGTGATGCAACAAGCCACATATTACTACTTTCAGCACTGGAACTCACAGATCAACAACCTTCCTTGTTTGACTGCCATAAGACCGTCATAATTATGACATGACACTATGATGGGCATTAATGAATGCTTATGACAGATGTCATTAAGTGTCAAATTATGTCACTAACTCCATTTATGTCCAGCTCGGATCTTTTACGTCCATTTAAAAGTGAGATAATTTGCCGGATGATACAAAATGACATATGTCATAGGCATTCATTAATGCTCATGGCAGTGCCATTTCATAATTATGATGGTCTTATGACAGTCCTATGGTGTCACTGTCAAATAAAGTGTTACCAAATACTATAAATAGCAATCAATTAAACAACTGGAACAGTAACTGAAGAAATAATTAGCGCAAAACATGAATTTTGATTGTTATTTACACCTGTAGCGCTGCAATGCATGCTAGGAGGCATGTTGGACCACAACAGTATTGACAGAAGGTGGCAGCAGAGGTTGACTGACTCCCCAGACGGAGCAGTGATGACCTGTCAGATATTTGTATATCACTTTGGAAAAAACAAATCAAAATGGACATAAAAGCATAGTTTTATTTCAACCAAAAACACACGTGTAAGGATGGATACAGACGGATTTTAAATTGATTTAGATGATAGAATTGGGTGACGTAATATCGCGATATATCTCAAAATCTATTTTTTTAACTCCCCTAGTGCACACAATTATTCTATAAATTGTTTTTGAGGAGCCCTAAACAGCAGGAAACCTTAGCAAAAATAATTTTGATCTTTGGATGGTCCACAAACCTTTTTTTCACCACAGATGGATTACAACTAAAGACATTTTGTGGATTTATTGTTATAATATACAAATACAGTACTTATGTACAGGATGTTGAATGTATATATCCGTCTTGTGTCTATTTTTCCATTCCAACAATAATTTACAGAAAAATATGGCATATTTTAAAAACGGTTTGAACTGCAATTAACTACGATTAATTAATCTTTAAGCTGTGATTAACTCGATTAAAAATGTTAATCGTTTGACTACCCTATTTTTTACACATAGTTTGTTGCTTCCAGATGAGTTAAAGTGAAAATGATGCACTGCTTTTCCCGCTGAGTGTGTATTATCATCCCCAAGTTGGGGTTGTCCTTGTAGAATCTACAATATGTGCTCGTCTGTCTATCTTAATTGGAAATTGTTGAAAACCTTTTAATTTTTGGACTTTTACAGACAATAACATTTCGAGTAACCATCGACTAAAACTAGACGAAATTTGTATGAGATTTCGTCGACTAAAACTATACGAACACATTTTGAAATGACTAAAATATAAATAATACTAATAAGTATTTTTTTCCAAAAGACTAAGATTAAAACAAAAATGAAAATGGCTGCCAAAAACAACACTTGAAATACGAACCGCGACTAAAATGCGTTAATTTTTCAAATTTGTTAAATATTTTGTAATGAATTGTTAGGTCTAAACTCACTTTTGTAATTAATTAAAGACCCAGAGAAGGACTGGAGAAGGATCGGACCAGGAACGGAGATAAATTTTCACTGGTGGCCACCAGGGAGAGGACTGACAGTGCTGTACGCTTTACTCGCAAGTCAGTGATTCTCTCTCAGCCCCCTCCCTGGGGTTGCGCCTTTTATTGAGGACTATTGATGAGCAGAATACAGTTACAACACTGTTGTCCAACGTGGCAGGTTCGGTCGGGCAAATTCCTTATTCTAGTCAGTGATTGAACAGTCACACTTCCTGATTAAACCTTCCTGATTGAATTACCTGAGCAGGCAAGATATCTTTGTTTTGAACCCACATTTTGCACTCAAAATACTGTAGCTTGCTGGAAAAGTACTGAGACGTTGTGTGATGAATCAACATATGTGTGTGTATCTACTTATCAGCAGGTTGTGATCAATCACCGGTAAGCACATGATCATCGGCTAAAACTGTATTCTTCATAATAGCTTAGGAGTGCACGTATAATAGCTGTGGGAGAGAGTGGGATATTTGGCACCCAAAAACAAGCTTATCTTACATGAATTAATAGTAATTATTGTGTTAAAGACCCACCCCTCTGTATTTAATAAATACCTTCATTCGCTGCCATTGACAGAGTTAGACGTCCAATTTATTTGGACTGGGAAGCGAAAGCCTCTCCCAATTCAGATGGATTGGACGTCCATCGCTGTCAATGGCAGTGAATGAGTTCATGCACAGTGGCGTGGTAAAAAACACAACGGCACTTTCTCAATCGATCAATCAAGCAAATTCCGCAGACTAAAAATAACCTAAAAATATCTCTGTTGAGTCCAGCGCAGTGATGTCACGGCGGTTCCCACAGTGGCGGAGGTCTCCCGAGGACCCTCGTTCAGGAGCCTCGTGCCTGAAAAAACAAGGCCGCCGCGTTGATGTTGTTGTTTCGGTAGGCGGTTACCGTGGAAACCTGCCTTTTCTCAGACAGGCAGCATTCCGCGTGATTTCCAACTCTCAACAACTCTTTACCCCGCTTTTTTGTGCTTGCCAATATTATCTTGACCTCGTTATCTTGAAAGTAAAGACGCGTTCCGGTTTCAAGTTTTGCAAAAGTATTCCAGCGCTAAATGCTGCCAATGAAAAAAAATAGGGCGGGCCTTCATCCGGAATCTCAAAGGTCAAGCGAGTCAAAAAAGCAACTTTAGATGGAAGACTGGTTGCATTTTTTCAGGTGCAAGAATGCATTCACACATATCTTTATGAACATAATAAGCACTTGCACAAAATTGACTCTGTTTGGCGTCACACTGTTAAATGATGCAATACATCTGCTGTTGAGAACTACTGTACAGTGGTCCAACTCTGTTTTTGCTCAGAGCAGAAATGACTAGACAAAAGGTCTACCACTCTTAATTAGGGCTGTCAAACGATTAAAATTTTTAATCGAGTTAATTACAGCTTAAAAATTAATTAATCGTAATTAATCGCAATTCAAACCATCTCTAAAATATGCCATATTTTTCTGTAAATTATTGTTAGAATGGAAAGATAAGACACAAGACGGATATATACATTCAACATACTGTACATAAGTACTGTATTTGTTTATTATAACAATAAATCAACAAGATCGCATTAACATTAACATTCTGTTAAAGCGATCCATGGATAGAAAGACTTGTTGTTCTTAAAAGATAAATGTTAGTACAAGTTATAGATATTGTATATTAAAACCCCTCTTAATGTTTTTGTTTTAATAAAATTTGTAAAATTTTCAATAAAAAAATAATCTAGTCGCTCGCCATTGTTGATGTCAATAATTACACAATGCTCATGGGTGTTTAAGCCCATAAAATCAGTCGCACCCAAGCGCCAGCAGAGGGCGGCAAAACTCCCAAAAACACAAGTAACAAGTGGACATTGTGACACTGTGCTGTCATTTTAATCTGTTTGAGCGGGGCATGTGCGTTAATTGCGTCAAATATTTTAACGTGATTGATTTAAAAAATTAATTACCGCCCGTTAACGCGATAATTTTGACAGCCCTACTTTTAATCAAGGTTTAGTTTAATTATTTTCAGATGATCAATTATTGTGAGCGCAACACTGGGCCAACATCCCAAAGGGTGAAGAATAGGGTTGGGCATCGTTTGAATTTCAATGGTTCTGATTACGATTTCACGTGCCGATTCCAGTTCCAAACTATTCTCGATTCTGATTCTTTTAATAGGCAGGCTAAAAAAAATTGCATAGTTCATATTCATTTCTTAACTTCTCGATTATTTTTCAAATTATATGAATTTTCAATTAACTTTGCTGTGAATTTCTCACAGGGCAATTTTTAACTTGTGTATAAATATCAGTCTTTGAACTTGAATATGATGAAGTTTCTTTCCACAGGAGTGCACTTTCACAAAGATGTTTATCTTTCAAAAGCTCACAAGAAAATATTTACACATATTCATTTGCCTATGTTTTAGAGTGTCTTATGCTGCAGGCATTTATTGTATTGGATCATATGTTTCAGGTGGTATTTCTACAAGTTATTTAAAGTTCCTGTGACAGCATAAAAATAAATAGCATCATTATGTGAATTAGAATCATGTTTTGCGACGAATCGACTATATACAACAATTTGGCAAAGCGCAGATGATGAGAAATTAGTTTTTTAATCTGCCGTGTAGCCCCGCCTGTCATTATAGCGCTTTAGCGTCCCCAGCTGGAGGATGACGTCGGCAGGGTCACAATGTCATCGGATTTAGAATGCAGCCCATTGAGGGGGAATTATTCAGAACGAAGAAAATGCGACAAAGAGAGCAGCAAAAGGTCATTGTTTCAATCTCTCTACTCTAATATTTTTACAGGACATCCTTTTTATTTGAGTATTTTTGCAATTGCTAAGTAAATGGTATGGTCATGACAAATAATAGGCTTGTGCTAAATGGAATATGAAATATCAGAAATGCATTTATTCAGTACGACATGGAAAAATTACTCCATAATGGTCAAAACTGTCGATTTCTTGTACCTCCCGAACGATATTTTATGCCACCGGAGTTAGTCTGGCTTTTGTCATTTCCCTGCCGTGGCTTCGGAGAGCGTGAACGCTAGCTAACATGCTAACCCAAACCGAGCAGCGTTTCAAAGTCTTATTCTCACCTTTCGAAGCGAAAAATCATAGAAAACTACCTTGGGTCATACCACACGGGGGCGGGGTTGTCAATTGTCTTCACCGATCGGCAACCCCCCCACCCCGAGCAAGTTACAGCTCGTCGTTCCCCTGCTGCGGGCAGGAGAGCTCGTTTGCCGGGGAAGCTGCTGGAGAATGACCATCGGGCAAACCGGCCGATGTTGGAGGAGCTACTCGACCCAAACCGGAGGATAGTGGTATACTGCCGGGCATACGAAGAGGGCAGAGGGGGCTGGAAGTCTGGACGATATGGAGAACTGCGTCAGCATAAGCCGAGTATAGCGCTCTGCCGGCGGGCACGCAAAGAGGACCGAGGGGTGTATGCGACAAACCGCCGGCCGTCGGCCAAGTGGCATTCTCAGTGGACAAGGAGCATTGTCAGCCACAAAATGCAAGCCACCTCCTTAGTAAAACGTATATTACATATTTGACATAATAAAAAATTCGTAGCTTACTCACTTCCTCGTCAATCCAATGGTCCCACAGTTGTCGGACTTGTTTTGGCCATTATCCGCGGTGAACGGGAACTTTTTGGATTTTCAAAAAATTCCCACGTCAGACCCACTGAGAGTGTTTGTTGCCAAAAAGCTCAATCTTGGTCACACACAAAAATACACACTGTCCCAGGCTTCAACTGGGACCGTGTGCTTTGGTCAGATGAGACCAAGATTGAGCTTTTTGGCAACAAACACTCTAAGTAGTCTGGCGTGCCACGAAAGATGCGCATGCTGAAAAGCACCTCATACCCACTGTGAAGTATGGCGGTGGGTCAGTGATGCTGTGGGGCTGTTTCGCTTCCAAAGGCCCTGGGAACCTTGTTAGGGTGCATGGCATCATGAATGCTTTGAAATACCAGGACATTTTAAATCAAAATCGGTTGCCCTCTGCCCGAAAGCTGAAGATGGGTCGTCACTGGATCTTTCAGCAAGACAATGACCCTAAACATATGGCCAAATCTACACAGAAATGGTTCACCAGACACAAAATCAAGCTCCTCCCATGGCCATCTCAGTCCCCAGACCTTGCTTTGTTGGCAAAAGGGGGTTGTACAAAGTATTAACACCAGGGGTGCTAATAATAGTTGTGACACACATTATTTGATGTCAAATAATTTTTTCTTTGTGCAGGATTTTTTCCCCACTGAATGAATGCACTTGTATTGAAGGTTGGATTTTTCTCTTTTTTTCCCATTAAGGTCCCATATTATTTGAATTAAAAAATATATTAGAAGCTAAAAAACACATCTTTTTCAGGGGTGACAATAATTATAGAGGGCACTGTATATAGTGTAGTCTACCATCTTTCATGAAATACTAATAGCTTTTCCAGATGTTTGGACTTGGACCATTATTATGCTTAGCTTTTTTTCATCACGGGTTGTCATTTCTTTCAGGCATTCTGAGGTCAACTAATGGAAGTGAAAAGGAAGGCGGTACTCTAGTTGTGGATATAAGTTTAAGCAGTACAAATTAACCCCTTTAGATTCACATTTTTTCTGATAGGCTAAAAAAAAAAAAAAAAAAAAAAAACTGCTTTACTCTACTCAAACAGCAGAACAAAATGCAATTTTTTTGGTCAGGGTTTTTCATGCTTTTATTTTTTATGTTAAATGTTAAAGTAATGTGTTTTTGATAAGCAATGAGCACTTAAGTTTTGCCTTTTTGAAGTTGCATTTTGTCGTAACCATTTTCAAAGAGCCAAAAATGAGCAAAGAGCGTGTGCTTAATCTTATGATTTGATTTCGATGGGTAAAGTTTCGTCCGTCCAATCATTTCCCAGAAGGTGCAATAGCAACTAAATTCAATGTATTTATTGGTCTAGAGACGTGAACATGTCATGTCCTTCAGCAGCATGCTCGGGTCTGAAGGGGTTTAATCAGAAATAAAGAATTTCAACTGAGTGAAAAAAGCAAACGTGAAGTGATGTCGCACATGGAAAGTCGTGCCTAAACTTTTTCGATACGTTTTCACAGTGGCGCGGGAAGTGGGGTGCTGAGGGTGCTGCAGCACCCCCTGGTGTTGGGGGGGAAAGTGAGTGTTTTGGTACATTCTTTAAAAAATAAATACATTAGAGCTGTCAAATTTATCGCGTTAACTGGCGGTAATTAATTTTTTAAATTAATCACGTTAAAATATTCAACGTACTGTATATAACGCATGTGCGGGGCGACCGACTCATGCATTGCCACAAACAGACTACAATGGCGCCGTTTCATGTATATTGAGAGCTAAGAGACAAGCGAGAGGAGTGGACTCAGGTATTCATTAGGGCCGCGCTATTTATTGGCATAAGCTTTGGCATCTCTTCCACAACAATTATAACTATTGTGGCGAGCGATGTGGGATAGCATGACAGGAGATAATCTTTTTCTTAACACCCTGTTTTGAACACAACGCAGAGAAGATATACCATTTGTAGCCACCACTGACAGTCATGGTTGCCCAACTTCCCATCATGCATTTGGGCGGAACAGTTAAGTTGCTACAGTATCATTTAGTGAAAGCACATTAAAAATAATATTCCTATCTCTCCAAAAAAAATAATGTTCACAAAAAGAAAAGCGCTCAATGCAAAGAGAACTGGCATTCCCAATCAAAATAGCTGTGCAAAATAATACTCAGACTTTGGTCAGACTCTATTCAAATATTTCGTTTAGCTCAACAAATACACTAGATGGCAATATTTAGTCACAATATACAAACTATCCGAGGTCTGGTACGTTGTGAAGTCAACACTCAAATGAACTTAAGGTACAATGAACCCGGAAACTACGGCGTCAGTCGTAGCACTAGAAAAACTTGGCTAGATCTCAAATTAATTTAAAACTCGCCCATGACACCTTGTGGTGTATTTCAATCACTACCTTCCACAATGGCGAGCTATTAGTTTATTTTTTTATTTAAAATTTTACAAATTTTATTAAAACGAAAACATACAGAGGGGTTTTAATATAAAATTACTATAACTTGTACTCACATTTATCTTTTAAGAATTATAAGTCTTTCAATCGGTGGATCCCTTTCACAGAAATAATGTTATAATGTTAATGCCATCTTGTGGATTTATTGATATAATAAACAAATACAGTACTTATGTACAGTACGTTGAATGTATATATCCGTCTTGTCTATCTTTCCATTCCAACAATAATTTACAGAAAAATGTGACATATTTTAGAGATGGTTTGAATTGCGATAAATTACAATTTTTAAGCTGGGATTAACCTGACTAAATTTTAATCGTTTGACAGCCCTAAAATAAATAAAACATAGGAACGATAGCGTATTTAACTTTAGGGATTAAATATTTCTGTTGAAAAAGTATTTTTGTTAATAACACCACCTGATCTTGCTTGCTACTGGGTCACGTTGAATAAGGCGTTATTGGAACGAAAAAGTAAACTGTTGACAGAGGACGCGTTAACATGGCACAAAAACGAATTAACGTTTTTTTTTTCTTTATAAAAACAGCAAAACTTTCTAAAATACAATTGGAAGTGGAAAATGAAGATGATTGTCCTTTGATGTCTGCAAAGAGGTAAAATATGCTTGCATTGAAGCCACATTATTGTTAGTTGTTGCTATTGAGCTTGTTGCAGAGCGCTGTTACATATTCGTGTGCAATTTGAGTGTTGTGAAAAGTGGGTGTTAAACCGGGGCTTATTGGCTCTTATAGTTTTAAAATGTGTTCGTGCGTCATTGCGCCGTCTAGCTGCAGGGATTTGCATTATAATACACAGGCGCTTTTATTTCCAATACAAAAACTCCAACACACACTGTAGGTGAACTAGAACGCTGTCTTTGTAATAGACTTGTAGTAGCGCATCAACTATCCAGTGTGTTGACGTGCGTGTGTGTGCACTCATTGTGTGGAAAAACGTGCAAGCATGACAAATTCGGAATGAAGCGGCTGTTTTTGGATGGAAAAACAAAAAAAAATATCCTTAGCACCCCTCGGTGTGAGTGACTTCCCGCGCCCCTGCATTTTCATCTAAAGTTAGCAAAACAGGAATGGTTTTACATGCTTTCACTTTTTCATCGTCTAACTATTCATAATTGCTGGTTCGGAGTGAGCCTTGGATCTACAGTTTTGTAACCAGGCAACCTAATGTGAAAAATAGTGTCACCACAAATTTGAATTTCAACTTTATTCCAAATACTGTAATAACAACGGGTGCGGTGGTGAATGGCGGAAATTTTCAGCACTGACATCAGCCCAAAGGAATTCAACTGAGTATCTGCCTGTCATCCAAAAACACCACCACCTGTCACATTCCCAGTTTTTGACACAAAAAAGCAGACAGGCATCTAGTGAGGCCGCATTACAAACACTGCACCCTAGGCGAAATAAAAATGAAAGACAAATCATGAAGGAATCCACAGTATGACCAAAGTCAAATGCGATGTTCATCTCATTTAACTTAAATTTAAATGCATGTGTATATTAGTGATTTTATTAATTTGCTTGTCAAATGTTTGCCTCCAAAACATATTCAGTAACAAAAAAATATTAAACCATATTTATATAAAAGTCCAGGGGGTATACTAGTATTAGGGCTGTCAAACGATTAACATCTTTAATCGACTTAATCACAGCTTAAAAATTAATTAATCGTAATTAATCGCTATTCAAACCATCTCTAAAATGTATTTAATATATATTTAATATATAAAAATATTTTTCTGTAAATTATTGTTGGAATGGAAACATAAGACAAGAAGGATATATACATTCAACACACTGTAAATACAGTGGGGCAAATAAGTATTTAGTCAACCACCAATTGTGCAAGTTCTCCTACTTGAAAAGATAATTGTCAACATGGGTAAACCTCAACCATGAGAGACAGAATGTGAAAAAAAAACAGAAAATCACATTGTTTGATTTTTAAAGAATCTATTTCCAAATTAGAGTGGAAAATAAGTATTTGGTCACCTACAAACAAGCAAGATTTCTGGCTGTCAAAGACTTCTTCTAACGAGGTCTAACGAGGCTCCACTCGTTACCTCTATTAATGGCACCTTTTTTAACTCATTATCGTTATAAAAGACACCTGTCCAAAACCTCAGTCAGTCACACTCCAAACTCCACTACGGCCAAGACCAAAGAGCTGTCGAAGGACACCAGAGACAAAACTGTAGACCTGCACCAGGCTGGGAAGACTGAATCTGCAATAGGTAAAACGTTTGGTATAAAGAAATCAACTGTGGGAGCAATTATTAGAAAATGGAAGACACACAAGACCACTGATAATCTCCCTCGGCCTGGGGCTCCATGCAAGATCTCACCCCATGGCGTCAAAATGGTAACAAGAACGGTGAGAAAAAATCCCAGAACCACATGGGGGGACCTAGTGAATGACCTACAGAGAGCTGGGACCACAGTAACAAAGGCTACTATCAGTAACACAATGCGCCGTCAGGGACTCCAGTACAGAAGCCAGTACACGTCCAGGCCCGTCTGCGGTTCGCTAGAGAGCATTTAGATGATCCAGAAGAGGACTGGGAGAATGTGTTATGGTCAGATGAAACCAAAATAGAACTTTTTGGTAGGAACACAGGTTCTCGTGTTTGGAGGAGAAAAAATATTGAATTGCATCTGAAGAACACCATACCCACTGTGAAGCATGGGGGTGGAAACATGCTTTGGGGCTGTTTTTCTGCAAAGGGACCAGGACGACTGATCTGTGTAAAGGAAAGAATGAATCGTGCCATTTATCGAGAGATTTTGAGTGAAAATCTCCTTCAGTCAGCAAGGGCATTGAAGATGAGACGTGGCTGGGTCTTTCAGCATGACATTGATCCCAAACACACAGCCAGGGCAACAAAGGAGTGGCTTCGTAAGAAGCATTTCAAGGTCCTGGAGTGGCCTAGCCAGTCTCCAGATCTCAACCCCGTAGAAAATCTGTGCAGGGAGTTGAAAGTCCGTGATGCCCAATGACAGCCCCAAAACATCACTGCTGTAGAGGAGATCTGCATGGAGGAATGGGCCAAAATACCAGCAACAGTGTGTGAAAAGCTTGTGAAGAGTTACAGAAAACGTTTGGCCTCCGTTAATGCCAACAAAGGGTACATAAAAAAAGTATTGAGAGGAGCTTTTGGTATTGACCAAATACTTATTTTCCACCATGATTTGCAAATAAATTCTTTAAAAATCAAACAATGCGATTTTCTGTTCCCCCCCCCCACATTCTTTCTCTCATGGTTGAGGTTTACCCATGTTGACAATTACAGGCCTCTCTAATATTTTCAAGTGGGAGACCTTGCACAATTAGTGGTTGACTAAATACTTATTTGCCCCACTGTAAGTACTGTATTTGTTAATATAACAATAAATCCACAAGATGGCATTAACATTATTAACATTCTTTCTGTGAAAGGGATCCACGGATAGAAAGACTTGTAATTTTTAAAAGATAAATGTGAGTACAAGTTATAGGAATTTTATATTAAAACCCCTATGTATGTTTTCGTTTTAATAAAATTTGTAAAACTTTCATTCAAAAAATAAACATGAGCTCACCATTGTGGAAGGTAGTGTTTGAAATACACTACAAGGTGTCAAGGACGAGTTTTAAATTAATTAAAGATCTAGCCAAGTTTTTCTAGTGCGTGGTTTCCCTCGACTGACGCCGTAGTTCCCGGGTTCATATATCCCGAGTCGAGGTCAGCAGTACACCAATTTCATTATACACAGTATTAATGGTGCACTGCTTTCCTCTCCTCAGACGCCAGCTGGTGGACCAGAATTTCTTCGAAGCCTACTGGAAGTCGTTTCCATGGCCTCGCCGAACTCCTCCCATGTCAGAGTTTTTGCCTCGGCGACCACCGAAGCCGCAGTTCACTTGGCCAGCCGGTACCTGTCAGCTGCCTCTGGAGTCCCACAGACAGTGTTGACTTCACAACGTACGAGTCCTCTGATAGTTTGTATATTGAGACTAAATATCGCCATCTAGTGTATTTGTTGAGCTAAACGAAATGTTTGAATAGAGTTTGACCAAAGTCTGAGTATTATTTTGCATAGCTATTTTGATTGGGAATGCCAGTTCTCTTTGCGTTGAGCGCTTTTCTTTTTGTGAATGAATGCCTGTGTCCACTCCACTCGCTTGTCTCTACTTCTTAGCTCTCAATATACATAAAACGGCACCATTGTAGTCTGTTTGCGGCAATGTGTGAGTGGGTCATCCACGCATGCGTCAAATGCGTTAAATATTTTAACGTGATTAATTTTAAAATAGACCGCCCGTTAACGCGATAAATTTGACAGCCCTAACTAGTATATTTTGATCAAAGAAGTATTGCTGTACTTCATTTTAAAAAAGCATTCCATCTGAACTAATGACTTGTTCAAAATGACAATATTTAAAATGTGTAATGTATTGGGTTTTTCATTTTTTCATCAAAATGTATTAAAGAAAAAACAAAAAAGACAATATTACACATTAAATATATTTACAAGGTTTTGTTGATTATAGAAAAATACATTCCTTTTTAAAATTCCAATTGTGTATTTAATTGAATTTAAACGATTGTGATTGCATTTTCCCCCTTTACATTAAAAACATTACCTCAACAGACCCAGTTGAAGTTTTCAAATGCAATCCCGCTCTCTAGCGGTGGTATTAATGTGTTACACTTTTTATTGATTGACTACATGTTTATTTCGAATATTAAATACATAAGTACCAATATTCAGTGACAATAATCAAATAAAAGAAAAAAATAAAATATGAGTATTCGAAAAGGAGTGAGAAGAAGTAAAATTTAAAGTGCAGATATATCAGTTCCAGTCCATACATTTAAACATATAAACTTCAGTTTTCTTATGCCTGAATTATGTTTTGAAGAACACTTCAAATATATTTCGGTTACACTTCCAAGTTTATGTGATTGGACGTGGCTATTTACATCCACCCGGAATTCCATCTATCATCCTATATACAGTGGGGCAAATAAGTATTTAGTCAACCATTAATTGTGCAAGGTCTCCCACTTGAAAATATTAGAGAGGCCTGTAATTGTCAACATGGGTAAACCTCAACCATTAGAGACAGAATGTGGACAAAAAAACAGAAAATCACATTGTTTGATTTTTAAAGAATTTATTTGCAAATCATGGTGGAAAATAAGTATTTGGTCAATACCAAAAGTTCATCTCAATACTTTGTTATGTACCCTTTTTTTGCAATAGCAGAGGCCAAATGTTTTCTGTAACACTTCACAAGCTTTTCAGGCACTGTTGCTGGTATTTTGGCCCACTCCTCTATGCAGATCTCCTCTAGAGCAGTGATGTTTTGGGGCTCTCGTTGGGCAATACGGACTTTCAACTCCCTCCACAGATTTTCTATGGGGTTGAGATCTGAAGACTGGCTAGACCACTCTAGGACCTTGAAATGCTATACGAAGCCACTCCTTTGTTGCCCTGGCTGCGTGTTTGGGATCATTGTCATGCTGAAAGACCCAGCTTCGTCTCATCTTTAATGCCCTTGCTGATGGAAGGAGATTTTCACTCAAAATCTCTTGATACATGGCCCCATTCATTCTTTCCTTTCCACATATCAGTCGTTGTGGTCCCGTTGCAGTAAAACAACCCCAAAGCATGATGTTTCCACCCCCATGCTTCACAGTGGGTATGGTGTTCTTCGGATGCAATTCAGTAATCTTTCTCCTCCAAACACGAGAATGTGTGTTTCTACCAAAAAGTTTGATTTTGGTTTCATCTGACCAAAACACTCAGTTCTCTTCTGGATCATCCAAAAGCTCTCTAGCGAACCGCAGATGGGCCTGGACGTGTACTGGCTTCAGCAGGGGGACATGTCTGGCAGTGCAGGATTTGAGTCGCTGGCGGCGCATTGTGTTACTGATAACATTCTTTGTTACTGTGGTGCCAGGTCTCTGTAGGTCATTCACTAGATCCCCCCGTGTGGTTCTGGGATTTTTGCTCACCGTTCTTGTTATCATTTTGACGCCACGGGGTGAGATCTTGCATGGAGCCCCAGATTGAGGGAGATTATCAGTGGTCTTGTATGTCTTCCATTTTCTAATAATTGCTCCCACAGTTGATTTCTTTACACCAAGCGTTATACCTATTGCAGATTCAGTCTTCCCAGCCTGGTGCAGGTCTACAATTTTGTCTCTGGTGTCCTTTGACAGCTCTTTGGTCTCGGCCATAGTGGAGTTTGGAGTGTGACTGATTGAAATTGTGGACAGCTGTCTTTTATACCGATAATGAGTTAAAACAGGTGCCATTAATACAGGTAACGAGTGGAGCCTCGTTAGAAGTTAGACCTCTTTGACAGCCAGAAATCTTGCTTGTTTGTAGGTGACCAAATACTAATTTTTCACTCCAATTTGGAAATAAATTATTTAAAAATCAAACAATGCGATTTTCTGCCCCCCCAAAACCCCCCATATTCTGTCTGTCATGGTTGAGGTTTACCCATGTTGACAATTACAGGCCTCTCTAATCTTTCAAGTAGAACTTGTACAATTGTTGGTTGATTAAATACTTATTTGCCCCTCTTGTTTTCAAGACATATGGCCTTTAGTTGTTTGTCATAGGGTTTGCACGTCTTCCTAGGTCGACCAGTATGCTTAACTTCAACAACCTTGCCATGCTGTTTGTACTTGGTCCAGATTTTTGATACAGCTGACTGTGAACAGCCACCATCTTTGGCAACCATACGTGTAGCGTAGCCTTCTTCAAGAAGTTTGATAATCCTCTTCTTGGTCTCAAGAGACATCTCTTGTTGGAGCCATGATTCTTGTGAATCCACTTGGTCCATCAGCCCTCCAAGGTGTGATAACTGCACTTTTTAACTGCTGACTAACAAGCAGATCTGATCTGAGACAGGGGCCCAATTAAGGAAAGGAAATTGACTGGGTGTGTATTTTCTACTCAAAATGGAGTGATTCCAAATTTTTGTCTTCAGAATAGAGTGATTTTGTATTTATTTCCCTTGCTTGCTCTATAAAATTAATATTTACTGACCACAGTAATGGTTTTTATTTATTTTAGTGTTTGTGAATGCCAAGGAGTACTTTTGAATTATTTTTTCTTTTTATCAGAGTTTGTTCAACATAATAAAATGTCTGAGTGCTTGTCTGAGACTGGTGAGTCCTTACTTTTTGCTAGGGGTTGTAGAATGTGGAGTGATTTGAAATCTAAAACCCTTTTTGCTTTATTATTGCAATGTTTCGTGAGATTTTGCCCTGTATATATTTGATATTTGTTTCCAGTTTTCATTAATAGGTACTACCAAAAACCTGATTTCATCAACTTTCTCAATTTCTATTCCTTATCCCCACTTTTATCCTTAATGGAAGAAAAAATTTAAAATGACTTTAAATATGGGAGAAAAAAAAAATTTAAATTGTTTTTATACCTTGTTTCGTTTTATGCAGAAATTGTAACATTCTTTTAAATAAAATCATTTATACATAGTAACTACAATTATATAAAAATAAAATGCAACATTTTGCCACTGACAAATATGAGGCAAACTGTACTTTTCACGCTCTTATAAAAAAATTTAATAAAGAAAAAAAAAATCCATGTTATTAGATAAAAATTCAACATGAAATAATTTAAAAATGGATTGAACACATAAGGGTGTGAACCTTTTTAAATAACATTTTAGTAACTGACATGCATGATAAAAAGTTTCATATCACACGACACACTGGCCATGTAGTGTTGATTTATTGCATCTTATCTAGACAACAGACATCACAATCGGCATCAAACACAAACAGATGGTGACTACCATAAATATTAATACTAAAACATTTTCTGCCGTTCATGAGTGTCAAATACTAAAATAACAACAACGGAACGCAGAGCAGTGTCTCTATGAGCTACGCAAATGGAACACTTTGTCGTCTAATGTATTGAAAAAGCGAAACAAAACATTCTCATGAGTCAAATATAGCAACAACAACAAAAAAATGACAGTTGTCTTGGCAATGCATGTCTTCTGTATTTTCCGTTCCCAAACCACCGGAATTCATTACGCTCACGTACGCAAAATTGAACTTGGAATGGGTCAGAATTTAAAGGTGAAGACGAAGAACAAACTGGAAGTAGGTGCCGATGCAGGTTGGGAGGGCAGGGAGTCATCTAACGTGTTGAAAAAGCGAAACATAACATTGTCATGAGTTAAATATAGCAATAACAAAAAAAAATGACAGTTGTCTTGGCAATGTAACAATCTCCTGTATTTTCCGTGCCCCAAACCACCAGGAATTCATTGTGCTCACGTGCTCAAAACTGAACTTGGAACTCGGATTGGGTTGGCATTTAAAGGCGAAGACGAGGAACAAACTGGAAGGAGAAGGTGCCGATGGCGAGTGGGCGGGGCAAGGGGCGGGGCGAAAAAGAGGAAAGCCGGGTCACTCGATGGGATCGTAGATGTAGCTGCCCACGCCGCCTGTGTTGACGCCTGGAGGAGGAAGAAGCACAAAGGGAAGGAGTCGGGGAGGCTCATTTACATAACGGCTGGCGGAGTTCTCTGTTATTTGTCGCATTAATAGAGGCTTCTAAAAGAAATGCACTTCAAATTCTCATTAAATGGCCCTGATATTTCAATAGAAATTTTAAAAATCAAAATAATACAGGGGGCACGGGTTGGGAGTGGTAAGCACGTCCGTACCCCGCCTACTTCCCATTGTTAGCTGGGATAGGCTTCAGCAGCCCCGCAACCCCCTTGAGGATGAGCAGCAAGGAAAATGAATGAATGAATAAATATACACTTAAAAATAGATGTTCTTGTTCAAATAAACTATTATACACATTTTACATTGATTACATTTACAAGTTAGCTGGCTCGCTTGCCTGATTTTAGAGTAATCTCATTCCAAACTCCTTTAACGAAATCACATTTTTGGGCAAGAAAATATTCCATATTACTAAAAATCATTGATTTTCATGGAATCTTCTTATACCTGACTCCCTTAGCAAAATTACATTTAATGGAAGTTTGTTCATTCAAGATTCCCTGAGAAAAATTAGATTTTAGGTGTAATCTCATCTAACATTCTCTTATCAAATGAAATGGTCATTTCAAGAATTCTTATTCTAAACTCGCTTAACAAAATGTCAGATTTCAGATCAGTCTTATTGTAGACTACATTGTGAATAGTGATGTAATTTTCGGATTATAAAATGCCACTTTTTGCCGTATTTGAAATCTACTGTTAAAAGTCCTGTGCAGCTCAAAGCTGAACGAATATCGTTTTCTTGTCAAATTTGGTAGGTGCCGCTTATAGTCAGGTGTGCCTTATAGTCCAAAAATTACTTGAAGAAAAAAAAGTAACTTGTTTCCAGACTCTCTTTTGATTGAAACGGATTGATTTCACAGAAATAACATACGTTTCCACAGTCCCTTTTGAGCAATAACGCCATTCCACATGATGGCAACCCATGAGTTAAAGATCTAATCAAGCCCTTGAGCTCAAAATGTTTCCCACCCCAAGTGTGAGAACGTGTTCATGACATTCGGGTTGCGGTGTATCAGCTGATGTTTGGCGGGTGGACATCGCCCCCTAGCGGTTACCTTCGGGCCCGAAGAGGACGGCGTAGCATGGCTTGTGGCAGTACGGCTGGCCGTCGTGCTGAAAAATCACAAATAAATGAATGAAAACCACATTCAATTTCCACTTGGTGAAACACCACGTCTCATATTCATGCGTGATGTCAACACCTCTGCGTGGCCGCCAGCGGACAGGGTCTTGCTGCACCTCTTACAGCGCAGGCACGGCCGGTGCCAGTCTTTGCCCAGTGATGTCACCCTCTCGGCTGCGTGCAAAGAAAGTTGGCTGTGCCCGTCAATAAAATTCAAGCGAGTTGAGACGTCAAATCTTACTCACCGAAGTAGACCTTCTTGTTACATCGGGGACACAGGTTGGCCTCGCCCGAAAAATTGGTGACGGCTCCAGCTGTGTATTTCAGTTCAAAACATACAGTTAACTCCCATTTTTAAACTGGCTGCCATTGATGTCAATTACATTGAAACATCCTTTACTCCCAGTTGGTCAATTGTTTTAATGTGAATTACAAAAAAAAACAAAACTATAAATAAGTCAAATACACGACGTAATATTTGTAATTTATTCTTTTAGGAGATGAAGGGTTAAAAAATTATGATGAAATATTAAAAAATATATTTTTATGCATAGTAAAATTGGTTAAGCCATAGACTTCTTAATGACATTGACGGGTCACGGGGCACAGGGCGATTAAAAGGGGGCCTATCTCCGTCAAAGCTGACTGATTGTAAAGACAGACAAAGAGCTTTTTACGTTCAAAATTCTTGTGAATAAATGCTTAAATCCCTGAATTCTTTATATATATGGACGTAAAAAAGTCTCGATTGTTTGTTAAAATAGCAAAGAACCGGGCAGTTAGCATTTATTGTACGTAAATATGTCAAATGTGCTGCTAGTCTTTAAGCCACAGTAGCACCGCCTGATCACCACAAAGAGCTTTTTACGTTGACAATTCTTGTGAATAAATGCTTAAATCCCTGAATTCTTTATAGATATGTCGATTCTTGGCAAAAAAAAACGGTAAGTTAGCATTTATTTTACGTAAATATTGCAAACTATGACGCCAATGCCGTAGCGGTTCATTTCTCCCATTGATTTTTTTTTCACAACGTTTCAAAATGCATGCATGGTACGAATAATATACTACCTTGAATCCTCAAACAAATCACCCCTGAGAACATCTTTCCTGTTTGTATGCGGTACAGCTTTCGTACTTTTTCAACCTGATTCCGGCGTTGGATTGCGGCATGTGTTGAATAACTGCGACCGACTGTGAATAACTGAAGCGGACTGCGGAAAGGCGTGGCGCTGTGTCCGTGCAATGTGTCCCATCAATATCATCAGAAAGTCTAAGGTTAAGCATAATGCATTCACACATTGTATGACTGCATCTTATTGTAATACTGATAATTGGTATTTAAATAATGTATTGTATTTTAAAAAGTGTATATATTTCGTCTGTACAAAAACAAAATTCACCATGATTAAAAATAATTGAGATAAGCAATTTTACACACAGTACTTAAAACATTGTTATTAAATTTACTGTTTTTTGACCTTCCAAAAACTTCCTTCGTTTTTTAATTAAACTTTTAATGTTAAATAATCAATTATTTTATCAATTGGTTTGGTCATTTACACAAATAAAACAAAAATATGCAATCCAATATATTGACATTATATAGTTATTTATTACATTAAATAAGGGCTGCAGCTATCGATTATTTTAGTAGTCAATTATTTGATGAACTAGTTAGTTCGAATAATCCAAGTAATAATCAGTTATGGAACATAAAAAATTAAAATACCTGAGCTAAGCTTCAAACGGTATCAAAAATAAATGAGGATCTAAATACAACAACAACAAAAAAAATTGGCTAACTTACATAGCAAAAGTCTGCTAGCTTATATTTTAAAAAACTTTTTTTTTTTACAATGCTTTTAACAAATGGTTCAAACACATTGTCCCGCAAGAAATGGCTAAATATACCTATCAACTAGATAACGAATGCATTGAAAAAATTTGCTCAAACAAAAACTTCTCTTATGTTGGTCCTAACAGGGAGCAGCTGGATTCAGTCATGTGAATTGAGTTACATCATACTCACTGTTGCCACTAGAGGGCAGTGTATCCACCCAAATTAATAAAACTAAATGCAAACACTTTGCAAACAAACCATTACAACGTCACTTTAATTAAATGAATACTCGACGCAGCAATATTTAATTAAAATCTTTTTTCTAATGGAATTACTCGAGTTAATCGATTAATCGTTGCAGCACTATATTAAATGATTGGTTAAATAATTATTAACTCTTGAAGCAAAAATTAAAATTTAATTGCTTTTTTGCTTTCAAGTGATGCTAAATCGAGTTGAGAAAGGTACCTTAATTAAAATACAAGGAATAAATAATAGAATACAAATATTTTTTTAAAAATTATAAAATACATATAATTTTATGGATGATGCAAATTAGCTACAACAGGCATCTAAAAAAGCCTTTATTCTGCTTTGATCTGGAATGTGACTAATTCGCAAAAATAGGTATAAAATGGTTTAAAGTTAAAAATATGCGAAAAAGCATTGTCCTTTTTATTAATATATGTTCATTTTATTTTCTGAATTAATTTATCACAGTTTTATTCAACATTCCAACTGTAATTTATTTTCCCCATCTAAAAATCAGAACCAGAAAAGCGTATCCTATTTTTCCTGCTGCAGTGTTGTCCTCCACCCAGCAGGTGGTAGCAAAGAGCAAGGAAACTAATCTCTGATCACAGAAGTCGCCATCTGAATTGCACTCACCTTTGGACGGCTGTTTGGCGACGAATGTCTTCTTCTCCTCGGCCTCCTTTTGGATGCTGTCCCCGCCGGCGGGCGTCACTTTGTTGTTGTTGGCCGGCTCGTTGTACACGTAAGAACCGGCCCCGCCGATGTTCACGCCTGTAAAAAAAATGAATGTTGCTGAAATGTGTTGTTTCAAAACAAAAAGAAAGAACTTCCATACTGCACCTTTAGGTCCAAAAAGGGCAGCGTAGCACGGCTTGTGGCAGTAGGGTCTTCCGTCATGCTGAGAAAACAGACAATGTGATGCAATTGTGAACATTTGTCACAGGAACCTTAAAAGTCTCTCCAAAAAAGGCCTCTCTTTTCTGTGAATGATGTCATCTCGACCGGTCCACCCAAAACATAACAGGTCATATTTCCACTTGAACCTTTGGAGGGCTGTTGCATACTGGGAAAAAGGGTGGAAGGGGGCCAACCATTGGTCCAGAGTTCAATGACCATAGATGAGGACAAAGAGGTGGCACTGTCATATGCTACCCAGAATACTCTCTGCTGGGGTCACATGGCTTTACTCAGTATGGGTAAACTATGGCCTGCCAAGCATCTTGCACATGAAAAATCTGGAGTCTTAGAAATTTCTATTGTTACAAATGGATTGGACATCTACAACACTTAGCAAAAAGTATGAAATCACCAGTCTCGGACGAGCACTCACTCAGACATGTTATCATGTAGAACAAACTCAGATAAAATGCTTGAAAAAATAATGAATTAGTTCTAAAGTGCAACTCTTTAGCATTCAGAAACACTAAAAGAAATTGATTAAAAAAAACATTGCGGTGGTCAGTAAATGTTACTTTTATAGAGCAAGTGCAGGGAAATATATATGGAATCACTCCATTCTGAGAAAAAATATATGTAATCATGGGAAACAAAAAAATAAATAACAATCAAAACACATCTCTAGTATTTAGTAGCACCACCTCTGGCTTTTATCACAGCTTGCAGTCTCTGAGGCATGGACTTGATGAGTATTCTTCATCAATTTGGTTTTAGTTTGGCCTTTCTGTGGACCATTTGTTTTCAATTTCCACCACAGGTATTCAATAGGATTGAGATCTGGGCTATTTGCAGGCTATGACATTGGCTAGATGAGTCTTTCACCAAGGAATACTTTAACAGTTTTAGCTCTGTGGCATGATGCGTTGTCATGATGCGTTGTCATCTTGGAAAATGACAAACATATTTTCAATTGAAGGGATAAGAAAGCTGTCTAAAATTCCAATGTAAACTTGTTCATTTATTGAAGATTTGACCACAGCCATCTCCCCAGTGCTTTTGCCTGACATGCAGCCCCATATCATCAAGGGCTGAGGGAATTTTGATGTTTCCTTCAGGATATCATCTTTGTAAATCTCACTGGAACGACACCAAACGAAAGTTCCACCATCATCACCTTGTCAAGAGAGTCAAGAATCTGCATTGGTCGAGGTGTCAAGAGTCAAGAATCTGCATTTACATATTACTACTACATTTACTGACCACCACAATGTTTTTCATTCAATTCTTTTAGTGTTTCTGAATGCTAATGAGTTGCACTTTTGAACTAATTCATAATTTTTTAAAGCTTTTTATCTGAGTTTGTTTTACACGATAAAATGTCTGAGTGAGTGCTCGTCCGAGACTGATGATTCCATACTTTTTGCTATGGGTTGTACTAGTGATAAACTCTAAACTATGGGATCGTTGGACACCACACGATTGGACGTCTATCATCATCTTGGGAATGGAGACAAGCATCATTTTAGCGTCATATTGGTACCGATACTAGTATCGGTGAAACACTATAGTCATTTTAAAGCCTTCTCTAATTTGAGAATGATCCCTGTCGAACTCTGGACAACACCTGCATTTTTGATCAAGCGCTGCCCTCGAGAAAGAAGAATAGCTGTAGGAATTTTCAGTGTGGGAAGTTGACTTCTGGGAAGGGAGTGGGTTGCAGTGCTGATATATATAACAAGAAGCTGCGTGCGTTTCCTGAGAAAGTCATCAGTCGGGTAGTAAAAATCCAGACCATAAGAGAACCAAAGAACTACTTGTGACATCTACACTGCAGTCCAGCAAGAACTTGTGACCGGCATACCCTGACAATCAATTTACTGATAGTTAGGACTTCTGTCGACAGCATGGGATCAATTACAGAAGCAAAATTGAGTCCACTGTGCTGTTGGCTTCACTCTCAATGAGTGAACACCACCACATCTCTTCTATCAAAGTCTGCATTTGGATGAAGTCCATAGTGGATGGAAGAAGGGGGGCCATGTGGGACTACTGTACTGTAATCACATAGAGATTAAACAGTGGCATCCTTTTGAGGCCTGTCAGGGGAATTGCTTTCGACGCCGAGATCACGTCGTCCTCCATACACTGTAGTACAGCGGGGGGAAGGTTATGTTAGCAAACGAGTGACACATTCCAATGTGGTTGATGGGAGAAAAGTGGAAAATATGCTAGTCCTGGGCAATTGTATGATCCAGAAAATTGTTTGGTTCATTTCACTTGTGACATATTTAACAAATTAAAGACAACTGAAAAGCAGGCTGACTACGAGAGGTGGGAATCTTGGGGCACCTAACGATTCGATTACGATTCAGACTATGATTCGATTATAAATCGATTATTTATGACCCCCCCCCCCCCCCCCAAGCTATTAGCTGCTTTTAATGTAAATTAGTTACAAAAATTGTACAAAAATCCTCTCAGCCTTAAATAAACTACTATTTCCCGATCAAGTTAACTTTTAAAACAGTAAATACTAAATAAAATAAAGTCCCCATTCTGAATCAGCAGCTTTAAACTACATTCAATTAATTTAATGTTGTGAATCAACCGTTAAAGTTGTTAAAATTGTTCCCGTTATGCCACAATTTCCCTTCTGTCTACTTTCGAAATGTAAAAGTTTTAAAACGGTTTCATCATTTAAAGATAGATTCAAGTCAAGATTTTTCCGATTTAGGAGTATTTTAGATAAAAAGTTAAATAGGTTCGCTACAACAGAGCCTTCTAAAGAAGGCTACAGCTTTAAGATGGCGGCTGTTTACTAACGCAGGCAAGTCTGTCATCTCGCATCTAATTAATATATATCTACCGTAGCCGTATGTGGCTGTATGTTTGTAGCAACTGGGCATTTTTTGTAGCAGCTGTCGGCTGCAGTCAGGTATTATTGTTTTTTTTATCTGGCGGCATGAGTGGAACATGATATTTACTCTCTGTCTGTTCCTTATTGCGTCCCGAAGACCGCGCTGGCTGTGTTTTAGTTCCGCTTTACCTGGTATAATGCAATAATCGGAATTTGGATGTTTGTTAATCGCTCTGGAATCTTTCACGGCCAAATCGCGAATATTCTAAGAATCGGAAACTTCGCACGCATCTAGTAGTCATCAAATAAGGGTGGTTTAAATATGCTATGTGACTAATGTGGTCAACAGATCAACAATCTGCTTTAAAGTTACCACAAGAAAACCCTATGCTTAAAAGTATGAGAGGGAAACACATGCTAAAAGTATTTTGAGGCAATGAAGACCTAATAAAAGACTCAGTAAAAATACAAATAGTAAGTACTCGCCTCTTTTAACCAATGAGCCCATGTGTTGGACGTCTCCCCGAATAGAAGGAATTGCGATAACCTTGTAGTATTACTCGAGTGACAGTGACAATCTACGTCATCACCCCGAGCGTCCAAAAAAACATGGCGCTCTCCGTAGGTCAAACATGTACTAAATATTATAGCTTTTTAAATAAATGGCAATATTGTATGTGTTTCTAATAACATATTTTATAAAAGAGAACAATTGTGGCTTATTAGAGCCTACAAGTCTTTGTCAGAGGTTCCCTTTAATAAATTCCTTGCATTCTTCAGTAAAATTGTTAGATTTTTGTATAGTATTTATCGGACTATAAGTCGCACCAGCCTTAAAATGCCCAACGAAGAGGAAAAAAACATATATAAGTCGCACTGGAGTATAAGTCGCATTTTGGGGGGAAAATTTTTACTTGATAAAATCCACATAGAACACACACAACACATAGAACAGATATGTCATCTCGAAAGGCAATCTAAAATAAAAATACAATAGAGAACAACATGCTGAATAAGTGTACAGTATGATAATGTTACATGATGCATGAACAACGAAATCCGAAGGTGGCCAGTATGTTAACGTAACGTAGCTATTAAGAGTTATTCAGATAACGATAGCATAAAGAATATGCTAACAAGTTTACCAAATCATCAGTGTCACTCCAAAACGCCAAAACAACATGTGAAATGATATAATAATGCGTTAATAATTGCACACATAAGTCGCTCTAGAGTATAAGTCGCACCCCCAGCCAAACTATGAAAAAAACTGCGACTTATAGTCTGAAAAATACTGTAATTTCTTTTATTTATTATTGTCGTTTCAGATATTGCCCATCAAAAGTGTTTGCAAGAGATTGGCTACATTTCATGTAATATTTCCTTCCTATGTGAACAAAAGTTGAAGTACTGGCTCGTTTCCTCTGTTTTCATTGCAAATTCTTTAAAAATACATGGAAAAAAATCTTGGAAAATTGAGATCTGACAATATAAAACAATAGATTTGTAATAATACTTTTGTCAGATTGACCTAAAAACCATGCAGTGCTCAATGAATCAGTTGTGACAAGTCATGTGCTGTACGGCGTCAAGTAACCATCCCCAAAATGTCGTCATACTGACCTCAGCGTGTCCGCCAGCATTCAGCAACTTATTGCATCGGTCGCACTTTAGGCACAACTTGTGCCAGTCCTTGCCCAGCGACGATACCTTCTCGGCTGTGCACACAAACAAAGACACATACATGGAGACACACAAATGAGTCAACAAGGGCTTTTCTTTGTTATTTGACAGAAGAATGATGAACTTGTGCTTCTAGCCTGTCATCAGGCCAAGCCAGTGATGGCTAGGAATGTCTGTGAACTAGACAGGACGCTAAAATGATGTCACCAAGGGACAGTTGTACAGTTATGGGGTCCCAGTCCAGCTGGAAAAAAAGGCGGCAGCCCCGCCTTTCCATATAGACCCCCTCCCTCCACCCCTTCCCCCAACCCAAATCCTTTGTTTAACAAACTCAGTAGTACATATACTTAGGGATTTTGGACTGGTGATAAAATAATTTAAATTCACAGCAGAAAGATGAAAAGAGCCACATGTTTGGACATCTATCACCCTCAATGGTAACCAATGAGTTAAGGAAATTATAAAATCATAAACTTCGATTAAATAAATAAAAGTTACTATACTTTAATGTGCGTACGACAGGAGAAAAAAAGTCCCAAACAGCATTATTATGTGACTTAGAATCATATTTTGAGACGATTCGACTAAATACAACAATTTAGCAAAGCGCAGATGACGAGAAATTAGTCTCTTAATCTGCCGGTTAGCCACGCCTACCATAATAGAGCTCTAGCGTCCCCAACACGTGGATGACGTCAGCGAGAGAATGGTCTCATCGGTTTTACTATTCAGCCCATTGAGAGGGAATTATTCAGAACGAGGAAAACGCGACGAAGAGAGCCGCAAAATGTCATTGTTTCAGTCTCTCTACTCCAATATTTTTACAGGATATTCTTTTTATCCAAGTATTTTTTCCCAATAGATAGATGAATGGCATGGTGTCATGACAAATAACAGTCTTGTGTTAAATGGAATATGAAATAATAAAAATGCATTTACTCAGGACGACATGGCAAAATTACTCCATAATGGTCAAAACTGTTGACTTCACCTTTACTGTCGCACCTCCCGAACGATATTTTATGCCACCTAAGTCGGGCTTACGTCATTTCCCTTCCCCGGCTTCGGAGAATGTAAACAAACCAAGAGGCATGACAGCTAGCCCACACGCTAACCCGAACCGAGTGATGTGTCAAAGTCTTCGAAGCGGAAAATCACACATAACTAGCCCGAATTATTTCACCTGACGACTGGGTTATCGATTGTCTTCGCCGATCGGCAACCCGCCCGGCGGCGAACAAGTTAGAGCTCGTCATTCCCCTGCAGAGGGCAGAGGGCTCGTTTGCGGGGCCAATGACAGCCGGACAAACCGGCCAACGTCGGAGGAGCGTGTAGCTGCCAAATGGTTAATACGAATATGGCAAAATAATGCTTTACTACACGGCGAAGTAAACAGCAAGAGACTCATAGGAGGGCGGCTGAAGATGTTATGCAGCTAACATTACAATATGCGTATAAGGAGAGCTTTTTACATGCCCATCCATGATCAAACATACAGTAAGTAGTCCTTTATTTAAAGAAAGTTTGTAGTGTCTACTTTGTAATCGCTTTTTTCGCGGCTATTTTTAACACAAAGTTGCAATTTCTGATCGGTCGGAAAATTTGACAGAACACTGGGCACATGAAGAGGGCAATAAGCCGAGTATAGTGCTCTCCCGGCGGGGGGATGTGCGACAAGCCGCTGGTCGTCGGCCGAGGGGACGAGGAGCATGTCAGCCACAAAATGCAAGCCACCTACATATTAAAATGATCCCAGTATTTGACATAATACAAAACACGATGTTTACTCAATTCCTCGTAAGTTCCATGGTCCCACAGTAGTAAGGCTTGTTTTGGCCAATATCCACCGGTGAGTGGGAACGTTTTGAAACCCCAAAAAGGCGCACACGCCTCTCCGTCATACAGCAAGATTTTTCTGCAGCCCTTTGGCTGGCGTGACGCGAAAAATAAACAAATTAATCCGCTAAATCAGCTGAATCCTTAGTCCTTCTTATACAACAGTACGGCTGGATAGTGAAGAGGACTCCTCCTTCCGTACACGTCACAGCGCCCTCTTCCTCAATGCAAGATCGAAGCCGGAAGTCTGTCATTTTCGTAGCGCGGGATTCAAAAAATTGAATGAATATATCGATCGCTTCTTCACACATCCAAGTGGTCCATTTCATTCATGAGCATAAAATACCGCGTGTAGTATGAAATAAACATGCTTTTTCGTGTCACAGGCACTTTAAATGTACTGTATATACACATACGTGAAATTAGACAAAAACCTTTTGAATTTTTCATGAACTAAAACTTTCACAAAGAGATGAATAAAGAGCATTTTGGTTCCAAAAAACGAAACTAAGACTAAACCTAAATGACTACCAAAAACAACACTGATTTTATCATGATGGGTTCGACCCCCCCCCTCCCTTCAATAAAAGGCTGAGAGTTCATTGGACAGACACACGAGAGCATTACAGTACCTTAAATGTTCTATTTTCTCTCCACTTTGACTCAAGCTGCAATTTATCCAAAGCCTGCTGGTCATTCAAATTTGGAATTTTGGCTCACAAAACAAAAAAATCTAAATCAACTAAGACATAGCTCGGAAGTTGGGGCATTCATATAGGAACCGCTGTATCAGTACTTTTTGTCTTGCACTTCCGGACTGAGCTCCCCCCTTCGCCAAGGGCCCTAATAATACTCCTTCCAATAATAAGTCTGCTCGCACACAATGGTGCCCCAAGGAACCAAGTGGGGCCAAAGAGGAAAAGCCCTCTCTTATCACAATTGGACACAAATATCCGGAAACCGGACTTCCTACCCCAAAACCCCCTACCAACAAATCTCCCGTCAGATTCCATGAGACAATTTCCGTGCAAGTAACCATAAGCGAGGGAAAGTACAACACTAGGCAGCACGAGTCCCAGTTCAAGTGTATTTGCTATTTTCTCTTCTTTGGCACTGAACAAGTTAAGCCAGCTCAACCGGACTTAAGTGAGCAGTGGCAGCAACTATTCTAATAATGGGAATTCTCTTCGGCTGTTCTTTTCATACTATGGCGATATGTTGCTGGGATAGGCTCCAGCACCCTCGTAACCATGGTGAGGATAAGTGGTCCAGAAGATGAATGAGTGGATTAATTATGGAAAACCCTTCGGGATTCCTTGCTTATAATTTTAGGTCATAATGACGAAGAATTTTATGCAAAGGTCATCTACTATTGTAGACTGGCAAGCTAGCAGACATTAGAAAAATGAAATGTATTTTCTTTTTTAGTGCACAATATTTGTAATTTTCTTTGCTGTATGTGTTCATCTTTATAGTTTAGTCCTCCTGGACATAGACATTGGCCTCTTTGTGAGCTACTGTTCATAACATGCAAACCACGTCAGTTTGCATTTGCATGCGTATGCATTCATTTAACCCATTCATTCATCTTCCGAGCCGCTTATCCTCATAACTGTCGCAAAGGTGCTGGAGTCTATCCTGGCCTAACTATATGGGCAGGAGGCAGGAAACATCCTGAATCGGTTGCCAGCCAATCGCAGGGCATAAAGTGACGAACAACTACATAGCAGTGACTGCTAATGGGAAACCCATTGGCAGTGTATCAAATACTTGTTCTCCCCACTGTATTTATGCACACACTCATACCTAGGGACAATTTGAAGTGTCCACTCAGCCTACCAGGAATGTTTTTGGGCTGTGGGAATGGTCGATTAAAGAAACACGTGGTAATTTTTCAGTTTTGATCGATTTTAGCAACGCCAGTGGACAAAAGCAGTAGGGTTTTGCCACCTGGTAAGTGTCGTGACATTAGCAGTCAAAAATCAATCTCCCGGTCACTTGCAGATGGAATAAACAACATTTCTGTTTTCAGTCAGTACAGTTTTCGTTTTTCAGGGTTTTTTTTTGAGTGGCAGGGTTCCTGCCACCCTCCTCAAAGTTCGTTAGTGCCGGTGAAAGCGATACAGACCGCCTCAAGATATAAAAGAGGTGTCATCCAACTAGTTGTCAGTCAACATGTTATCACAAATGTTATGAAAATATTCTCTAAAGGGTGAAAAGTTACCTAGTGTTTGTTTAAAAATATTGCGGTTGATCACTGAAATCGAGGTGGCGAAAAAAAAAAAAAATCCATCTTTCATCTTAAAATCGTCATCCCTACGTATAATTATCAAAATTAGTAGAAGATGGGGATTCAAGCTGTGGATATTTACAAAAACAGTAAGGAAATGAGTGATTTAAAAAAAACAAAAAGTTTTTTCTTTAGGTTAATTCTCATGTCTTGGTGGAAAACATTTTACAAAATGAGATTTTTGTTTACTATGATCATGGAACTTTGAATCGATAATGAGGATATTTTTGCTAGTCAGAATCTCTGCAACTTCCGACTCATTTTGCCTTGCTAGATAACAAATATGGTGCTGATGTACAGTGGTACATCGACATACAATCGCATTGACATGCGATCCTTTTGACATCCGACATAAAATTTGACTCGTCATTTGTCCCGACATATGACGACATGCTAGAAATACGATGATTTATGACAGCGACGCAGTTTCATTGTTTACCCGCGAGAGGGTGAGGGCCGCACGGCAGATTTTCTTGCGAGAGAAATCAATATGGGTCTCAAGAAGGTTAGTGCATGTGGTGAAAAAAAGGAAAAAGGTGACGCTTACTATTGAAATTGAGAATAACAGAAAACTATGAGCGTGGTGTGTATGTCAGTTAACCGCCTCGACAATCCGGCCAGAATATGTCTATGATCTTGAGGAAGAATATTATTATTATTGTAACATCGGCAAGGAAGTCGCCAGCTTTGTCAGGTTTTCATAATAATTTATTTAAGTTAATCATTCATTTCAGAACTTGTGCAACACAACACAGCCGACGCCAACAACAACAAAACATGGAAAGAGAAAGTAAAATCTTTGCCGAAACTCTCACTTTGTCGACAGTCACAAGGTGCGTTCAGGAGCAGCATGCAAAACAACCACCACATTAGAAACCAATTCGTTATATTATTATTATTATTATTCCGATTTGTATTTATAATTACAT
The DNA here is from genome assembly GCF_030265065.1 of Corythoichthys intestinalis. Lineage (NCBI taxonomy): Eukaryota > Metazoa > Chordata > Actinopteri > Syngnathiformes > Syngnathidae > Corythoichthys > Corythoichthys intestinalis. Next base: position 37,135,374 of record NC_080409.1, on the reverse strand, counting down.
GTTTTTCTATGTGTAAATGCTATTTGTAATTGTACCTGTAGTATTTATTAATGATTTGGCATAGGTTTTTGGGCTTTGGAACGAATTAATCAAATCATAATGTATTCTTATGGGAAATTCCCGCTCGACATACAAACATTTCGACATACAAACTAGGTCCTGGAATTAATTATTCGAATGTAGAAATACCACTATATCTCGCCAGAGGAAGCACTCAAATGTCACCTTTGTGCTACCTTCATTGTTTGTGTGTCGTAACATAACGACGAAGTGTCGACCGAATATTTCAAACAGGCCTTTTGATTTTTACCATTGCAAATCCGAGGACAACCAGTAACATCCTGATACCTCTCTCCTAATTTTAAAAATAGAACCACCCCTCACCATCCAGTGTGTATCTACTCGTGTGCACTTCATTGATAAAAAGTGCATTGCTTTAAAAAAACAACAAAAAAACATCAATTTTAACCTCTCACTGTTGTTGTTTTCAGTGCAACATGTAGTTGTGAGTGGGGGGAGGTGGATCAGTGTGTGTGGCCTAGTTGATGTTCATAAGCGCCCACCCCCAGTGAAGCAGGATTGCAATCCTCATTATCCGCAGGAATGAGATGTCAAGGATTCATCTGGACGGTTACCGTAACAACGCATCAACGGGGTATTCATCAAACGGGGTCCTTGGTTACTGCTACTGCCGGACATACCGTTTTTTTCATTGGAATGTTTTGTAATGATGACCTTCGACTGTATTTTTTAAAAGAACTGTTTACTGTTGTTACATCTTTACTGAGGCGTTAGAATTGCTTAGTGATCTGCAACAAACTCCATCATAAACCAACCCTGGAGCTTTTTTTTCCACTCCAATCAATTGCGTCCAATCAGTTGCGTCAGACTGATTCACTAAGATTTTGGGTTGGAAGTTTTTAAACATATAATATACCTTATATTCTGTATGTTTTGTTGCCTTAATTACATGGGTCTCCTTGGAAAAAGACGGTGCTGAAATATGAGGTTTTGAGGTTACAAAAGGCGTGCAATTAACTAGTTTGCTGGGTGGGGCAAGAAAATGTGGTCAGAAGGAACATTCAGTAGCTTCTTGTTTTTTTCATTAGTCCAGATGATACCTGCGTGACTGTAAGCCGCTTAAGTGAAACGTTTCAGTTGAAGGTCAACGTTTGGAATGTCACGCAGACACAATTTTGATCTTTTTTCAATTCAGTTCAAGGAGTAATTTTTTTTGACGCACTATGAATGCATTAACACCAATTTTAAACTTTTAAACTTAAGATTTTGCATACTCACAAGCTATGGCTTAAGCTCAAACTCTTCTTGGAAAAGCTAAGTGCCGACAGCAAGATGTCAAGTGACTGATTTAATTTCAATGTACGTCAAACTCCAGAATTTCAAGAGAAAAATTGTGATTACCAAGAATTGGATGAAACACATGGGCGGAATAACTTTTTACCTCAATGACTTAATTGCAATTGATTTGTCCGGACTGAACGGAGATGCTACCCGAGTTGAACAAAAGGGTCATCCTACCTCTTGAAAGTCCCCAGGGTGTTAATTTTTCATACGCAGCGGATATCCCAGAACACAGCTCGGCAGGAATGTCCCGACAATCTATAAATCGAGCGTGGCGATTCAGCTATGTTGGGGGTTGGATGTTAAATGGCTTTGACAGACGCAGGAAGTCCACTCTGAGCTGCAATAGGAATGGGAAAATTTTGGATCAAACGACGTCTGACTGGACTTGCTTTAGCCTGCGGCACATTTTCTTCATGCCAAAAAGGGGCAGCTGCGAATCTCTGCGAGCTTCAAAAGTCTGAGTTGACAAAATATGAAAGTCCACTGGGGGGCAAATTAATTTCTAATAGTCAGTCAACAGCATGGTTTCAACAGTGTTCAATATACTGATGAACCATACTAAAGTTTGTGCATTTGTAATAGAATGAGCTTTAACACTATGAGAATTTCTGAAAAGAGTCACATTCCTTAGGTTGGAAAATGATGTGTGGCAGCACCTCTTTGACTTAGGTGCATTTTTCAGCTACTGTATTGACAATCACTAAGCGGTTTTCACTAAACCAGTTCTCAGGCATACAATGAAGTCCAGTAATGTAACGGTGTTTAAACGGAAGAGAACTTGCCAATTCACTTTCCTCTGACATTACATGGTAATTCACCACCTAGCACCTTGTCACAATTTCAGCTCATTTGCGGTAGGCTTTTTCTGAATACCACTTCAGACGGACAAATTCATGACGTACAGTGCTGGCCAAAAGTATTGGCACCCCTGCATTTCTGTCAGATAATGCTCAATTTCTCCCAGAAAATGATTGCAATTACAAATGCTTTGGGGGTAATATCTTCATTTATTTAGCTTGCAATGAAAAAACACAAAAGAGAAATGGGGAAAAAAAGATTATCAGTAAACACAAAACTCCAAAAATAGGCAGGACAAAAGTATTGGCACTCTTTGAAAAATCATGTGATGCTTCTCTAATTTGTGTAATTAACAGCACCGGTTACTTACCTGTGGCACATAAAAGGTGCTGGCAATAACTAAATCACACTTGCAGCCAGTTAAAATGGATTAAAGTTGACTCAACTTCTGTCCTGTGTCCTTGTGTGTACCATATTGAGCATGGAGAAAAAGAAAGAAGACCAAAGAACTGTCTCAGGACTTGAGAAGCAAAATTATTGAGAAGCATGGGCAATCTCAAGGCTACAAGTCCATCTCCAAAGACCTGAATGTTCCTGTGTCTACCGTGTGCGGTGTGATCAATAAGTGTAAAGCCCATGGCACTGTGGCTAACCTCCTTAGATATGGACGAAAAAGAAAAATTGACAGATTTCAACGAAAGATTGTGCGGATGGTGGATGAAGAACCTCGACTAACATCCAAACAAGTTCAAGCTGTCCTGCAGTCTGATGGTACAATGGTATCAACCCGTACCATCCCTTGGCGTCTGAATGAAAAGGGACTCTTTGGTAGGATACCCAGGAAGACACCACTCCTGACCCAGACACATAAAAAACGCCATGCTGGAGTTTGCCACCACTTACCTGAGAAAGCCAAAAACGTTTTGGCAGAATCTTAGCGCTTTTTGGGAAAAGGCATCAACATAGAGTTTACAGAAAAACAAACGAGGCCTTCAAAGGAAAGAACATGGTCCCCACAGTCAAACATGGCGGAGCTTCCCTGGTGTTTTGGGGTTGCTTTGCTACCTCTGGCACTGGACTGCTTGACCGTGTGCATGGCATTATGAAGTCTGAAGACTACCAACAAATTTTGCTGCATAATGTAGGGCCCAGTGTGAGAAAGCTGGGTCCCCCTCAGAGGTCATGGGTCTTCCAGCAGGACAATGACCCAAAACACACTTCAAAAAGCACTAGAAAATGGTTTGAGAGAAAGCAGAGGAGACTAAAATCTAAAGTGGCCAGCAATGAGTCCAGACCTGAATCCCATAGAACACCTGAGGAGAGATCTGAAAATGACAGTTTGGAGAAGGCACCCTTCAACGACCTGGAGCAGTTGGACAAAGAAGAAATGTCTAAAATTTCAGCAGAGCATTATAAGAAACTCATTTATGGATACTGGAGGCGGTTGTTCGCAGTTATTTTGTCTAAAGGTAGTGCTACCAAGTATTCGGCTGAGGGTGCCAATACTTTTGTCCGACCCATTTTTGGAGTTTTGTGTGAAATGATAATGATTTAATTTTTTTTTTTCATTTGTAATTGCAATCATTTTCTGGGAAAAATTGAGCATTATCTGACAGAATTGCAGGGGTGCTAATACTTTTGGCCAGCACCTAGCTATTACGTGATTGACCTCACATGACAAAATATTGTTATTCTTTTTACCGTAACATGGAATTATATATCTTTTGACAAGTGTTACGCAAAGACCATAAAACTAGTGATGCACGATAATGCATTTTTCAACAGATACCGATAACCGATAATTTCCTTCTCATTCCAACCGATAACCGATAATGTCAAGCCGATAATTCTATTAAAAGATTTATGTAAAATTTTAAAGTATACACAAAAGAAAATATTACTGTGCAAAAATATAATTTATTGCTCTTTTTTTCAACATAAAGTATGAACAAGTCATCAGTTCAAACATCTAAATAATGACAGATTGTCTGACATTGTGTAATGGTAAACCTTTGGCAACAATTACTTACAGAGTAAATACCTAAGTTGCACAAAAATGCATTTAAAAGTAAGCCATTCCTAACATATATAACATTAATCCGCTGCAAAACACACCTCCTTAAAACTAGTCAGTTTTAAGTGTAAATCTATTGGCAATAAGTGAAATTATCTGCCATCGCTTCAAGTGTATTTCTCTCAGATTTCTTGGAAGAAAAATAGCTAGCTGAAAATTATCTTAACAGCCTTGTTTTAAGCAATACATTATTATACTTAATCCAAAAAAAAAAAAAACTTGAAGAAGGAAAGATTTTGAATAATATTTGTGGCTACAGAATATCGATTTAAGAATTTGATTACCTACTGTGACTGTAATTGAGCAGAGAAATAAGTTAAATAATTTGAAAAGTGATTGCTAATGTTATATGCTTTGTTGCACACTGTGAAAATGATTACCTCAAAAGAGCGAGATGTCATGTACCCATTCTGGAGCGCTTTGTTTACATTTGCGGCTTTCACGACATTTGCGTTACAGCAGCTAAACTGCTACACGGCAGTACTATTTGGACGGAGTTGGAGCTCGCATCCACGTGCGTGTTGTTTTGTGCCTGAGTTTTATTAAGCCGAAAATAAAGGCAGCGTTACAAAGTCATCTGACCGCTCGTCATTTCACATTGTGAATGCATTATTGACTGGCTCACTTCGTTTTCTCCATGTTTAAATTATCTTATAACCACTGTGCCGTCATGATAAGGTTGCTTACCGGACATCACTTTTTCATGAAGAATGGTGGTCGTTTAACTGCATTATTTCTTTTATCCAGGGCTTTGGTTCTCGGGTCATTAAGGTAAAAAAAAAAAAAAACTGTGTCTCGTCTCGGCGGCAGCTACATTCGTCCCGGATAAGCCGGCCGGTTCGCCGCGGCGTATTCGGGTCCTGGCTCTGCTCGCACGCCGTGGGGGAACGCTCGAGAAACCGGGGTGTTCGCCGGAGGTCCAAAGGCCGGGGAACCGGTCTCGGCCCGCCCCGCCTATGGCGAGGCGGCGGCGGCGGCCTGCCGGACTGGCCAGAGCGGCGGGCTCCGTCAGAAGACGGCTACTTGCCGACTATCGGTCTCCAGTAGTGCCGGTGTTTAGCCTTAGATGCGAATTTACCACCCGCCTTGGGCTGCATTCCCAAACAGCCCGACTCTGTATCGTCACAAGCCCTGTAGTTTAACTTAGTGTTTACAATAGCTTTAGCATTCCTGCTAGCAGCAGCCTCGTATTTGTTCCAAAATTCTTTGTGATGCAGTTTTAAATGGCTGCTGGGTTAGTGGTTTTGAATGAGGACGCGTTCTTTCTGCCTCGTGGAACTTATACGGTACGTTTTGCAGATGGCGAGAGCGTCGTTTTTTTAGTAACAGCCGCCATAATATTCAACTACTTCTTGTCTTGTAACTCCGCCTCCTCAACCCCTCCCCCCTCAGGGGCTTCAGAGAGGGGAGGGGTTGAGGAGGCGGCGTGCTGAATTCTTCGGTTGCGCACATTTGGAGGCAAAATCAAGTATATAATCATCGGATTGCATTATCGGTTGAATTTTTTAATTATCTGGATTATCTGTGTGACGTCATAATTGCCATTATCGGCCGATAATTATCGGTGACCGATATTATCGTGTATCTTTACATAAAACTAATCAAGATACCAAACTGAAACGACATCAAAGTCTGACAGCTGCTGGATCTTAGGGCTGAGAAAGACACTGTATAATTGTTGAATGGGATGGTGCGGGACTCGGTGGTTTACAACTGCACTTTGTAATTAATGTTTTGTTAATGGGGCTGCCGCAATCTACAACTAAACCACCAGTAAACTAATGGACGACTATTTTGAATGTCGATTAATCGCTTAGAGATACTGTTGTTCTGCAATTTGTCCAAATACTCATTTTTAAAGGCTTTTAACTCATTGGCTGCCATTTATCCATTTATAGCGATAGATGTCCAATCCATTTGAAAACGGAAGTGCTGGAAGTGAACCCACTCTAATTGGATCGGATGTCTACCGCTGTCATTGGCAGTGATTAAGTAAAAAAAAATGCATTTTATGTTACTTTATTATGTTTGTGTGACGACTGTTGCGATCAATGGCAGCCAGTGAGTTAATCGTAAAATTTTTTTCGTAATTATTTATTTCTTTGAATTAAAAAACAAAAAATGTTTTTTCCAAAATAAAAAAATTAAAAAAGGAAAATCAATAAATATATTTTTATATACAGGTAGTACCTAAGTTACGACGTACCCGACTTAGGTGATTTCGACTTCACGACACTGGAGTCTCGTCCGCCATTTTGTTTCCAGTCATTTTTTTAAAGTCACGTAAACATTACTTTATTGTAGCTCCCAGTGTCTTGTTTAACATAACGAGTACATGAGTAAGAGCGCATGTACACACGAAGAAGAACGTATTTGCGCACACGAAGAAGAGCGCATGTGCACCCACGACGAAGAGTGCATGTGCACCCACGACGAAGAGTACATTTGCTCCCATGAAGAAGTCCTGCGGCCGAGTAAGAGAGCGCGGGGAAAGATTACAGTTTAGCTCGCTGCCACGACTTTGCTCCAACGTATTGGAGAGGACAGTACAATGACAGATAATAAATGTTATTTGGATAGTTATTTTGAGATTTAGGGGGTATTAGGGGTATATCCGATTTACGCGGAAATTCGGTTTACGTCGCCAGTGTAAGAACGGAACACATTCGTACCTCGAGGACTAACTGTTTTTTTTTTTTGTTTTTTTTTTAAAGGAAAATAACTTTTTTTTATTTAAAAAAATTAATGGAAATTAATGTAAGGATTTCCTTTCCTGTCTTTATATTTTCAAATAAAAAAAAAAAAAAACAATATTGGAAATTAAACACTAAGTATCGTCGGATTTCTGAAATACACACTGATAGCAGATGACTATATTATGAATCAAAATGAGATCTTTACGAACATCTGCTTTTGCACTGGAAAAACAATTAGCGTAGTAGAACAATAAATAACTTGATTCATATAAGCCGATTAGTCGACTATCCAAAAAAATTGTCTTTTGAAGCCCTAGTAGTTAAACAGTAAGGCATGTTTATAGCGCGCATTGTCATTTATTGATATATTTTTAATAAACTTTAGAATATTTAGTGTGGTTTTAGAGTCCACCCCTGACAAGAACATATGAGGTTCCCTAATCTGGCAAAGTTGACACCTGGAAAATAAAGTCAGCTCAGTCCTTACATGACTTTGTTTCAGGTTGACTGAAGGATATTTTCTGCTACTACATTTTGACAAAATGGGAGCGAGGAAAACATTTTGTGGTTTAGGCAGCAGCTCAGCGTGAAACGGTGCAATCGATTTCTTCTGGGTCAGCGTGTGCGTACAGTGGGCGCAGTGCCACGGCATGCTTTTTGGAAAAAATGGGCCTCTCTCCCTGCGGCTGATGCAACCTGGCGGCAAAATTCAGTTGTGGAGGTCGTCTGTCGCCTGGGACGAGGCGAGGTTCCCTCCGCGGGCCAATCCCCCTCCCTCTGCGGATAAAAAGAGGCCGACCTCGTGAATTCTTGCTTATGACGTAAATGGGCTGTAGTTAACTCGCATCCTGTCTGTGGTGGTCAGGGGAAAAACGCCGGGCAAAACTGCAGCCCTGCCTTGGTGACTCGCTTCTCCGGGTTACACGCACGCATCACAGAAATTTTATGGAAGTTTAGTGACGAGAGTGAGGTTCCCGAGCTTGGCAAAGATGGCACGTTAAAGAGGGAATAATCGTATATTTTTCAGGCATAGTATCATTCTAAAGCAGGGGTCCCCATTTGCCGGGCCGCATTTCCTACCAGGCCGCACAGAAATAACAATTTAATAACAACCGCATTCTGGCCGAATTAACCCTGTGCCCCTGCTTAACACACCAATATCTGTCTACTCTAGATATAATACTACGGGATAGATTACAATGTCGTCATAGAAGTCCATTGATTGGACTGCTAGCAGTACATCTTGTTTGTGTATATAATATATCTATGTGCGCTTGTCCTCGATAATAACGTCTTACTAGGCCGCGGGCGCAGCACATTTGTTCCCGGAAATAATTAGCCCCCACACGAGCGAAGATAACTGGAAAACAGATGTCTTTGGAGATATTTTTACGGCGAAAAGGATATTTTTACGGCGAAAAGGGCACCTGACGAGCCTACAACCTCGAAGACCCACGAACTGCGAAGGAGTGGATTCGTGACCCGTTTGTGAATAAACAGAGTGATTCGAGCATGTCTGTGCAACAGGAAGATCAACTTGTAGAGATCGCAAATGACGGCGAGATTATTAAACGTACATTTCAGACAACAACTCTACCGAGGTTCTGGATTAAAGTCATTCTGGAATATCCTGACATAGCGACAAGAGCATTGAAAACCTTGCTACAATTTCCAACATCGTATCTTTGTGAAGCGGGCTTCTTAATTAATGTTTAACGACAAGGCGACGTCGTTAATGGTGAGCGCGGTGTGCAGTTGTTGTGTGCAGCTTACATGGCAGGATGAATCTGAGGAAAACTTTTCTACAAGTCCTTCCATGATCAAACGTAAGTTAATATTCCTTTCTTTCAAGAAAGTTTAGTGTTTACTTTGGAATCGCTGCATTTGCGCATTTTGCGGCTATGTTTAACGCATGCGCAGAACCGCATCGTTGCAATTTTTGATGGGTTGCAAAATTTGTCAGAACACCGGTCCGAGACCCAACTAACACCGGTCCGTGGTGCAAAAGAGGTTGGGGACCCCTGTTCTAAAGCACATTCAATTAACAATTTTAAATTGGTTTGATTTCTGAAAGCTATATATTTCATACAAGACTTAATAGAAAATTGCTTTCTATCATGGCTTTCTCAAACGGCTGGAAATGGGGTTCTTGTCTCTTTAAGAACCTCTTCCCCTCCCTGAGGATGCCCCCTCCCAACTCAATGCCGAGCAATCTGGAGTATACAAAAATGCGTAGGGGAAACTCAAACCACGGAAGTGAACTGCGTGGTACTTCAAGTCATAGAGGTGCGCAATCAGTTTGACTTCCATGACTTTTTCAGCTGTCAAAATTGTCGAGGTTCCCTGGTTGCGGTTTTACACTTCCAGGAAATATATTCAGTGCCACACCATGTTTCTATTTGTTATTTTCCAAGTGGTGAGTGTGCAACGATTGTAACACACCAAGTAACGATGTCAGGCTTTCGTTGTTGTTTTATAAAGATTTATTTGAATCACAACTCGGCGACTGCTCGTAAAAGCCGAACTCTCTTTTGTGTTGTCAACTGTTTAGACGTCGAAGGGGGGGAGGGGGGGTTGGGTCGCGTTTTCAAGATTTCCACTCTGGAAGGCATTTTCAAATTTTTGCATTTTCAGCCTCCCCAAACGCTGTCGCTGTTTTTGCGTTATCACCCGTGTTACCATTGTCGTGTAAACGGCCCCTAAGAGAGTTTCTTTCAATACCGTTCAGGCCTATTCAAAAGCTATCATTGCAATTTTTTGGGGGTTTGTGATATATTGCGATTTTATATTGCAATATCAAAACTAGAAGAATTTTCACCAGATAACTTGAATAGCCGTTTGGGATAGGCCTCACTGATATTGGAAAAAAATTAACATCAACATTGCGATATACTGCTATAAATGTGTAACTATTTTCTTAAGGTGCACCGGCACATAATGTAGGCGTACACACTTTTTCATTGCATCACCTTTAACACCATACTTTTAATCACTCTCCAAAACTTTCATATAATTCATTCATTCATTCATCTTCCTCACCAAGGTCGCGGGGATGCTGGAGCCTATCACAGCTAACTCCAGGCAGAAGGCGGGGTACACCGTGAACTGGTTACTAGCCACTCATAGGGCACATATAGACACAAAACCATTCAGCCAGGATGGAACTTACAATTTCAGAACTGTGAGGTGGATGCGCTTACCACCGTGCCACCTTCATGATATGAATTATTTTCAAACAAGAAGAACTTAAAAAAAAAATCATTTCTTTATTAAATTCTACATTGAGTGAGTCCATTCAGTCTCTCACACATCCCCTCATGCTGGCAGTGCAACCAAGCATTTTTTGTCACCAGTGCAGCTGGCGTTTGGTACTTAAAGTTAATGATGATTGACAGGTTTGTAGCTTTGATGTAGCCATAGTAGCTCTACCATCAAAGACAATTCAGTCATTGTGTAAGTGAGAGGCTGTTCTCGGCAGCGTGAGCATCTAAGCGTGACTGAATATCACACGTCCTTGCGATGCGAATATTGTACATCCACACATCGTGATGACGATGTTCAAATTATCGTTCAGGGCTACTTTTGAATGACACCCATGATAAAAATCTGATGGGCAACATAGAATTTGGCTTAACATTTGCTGGCATGCACACTTTGAGGAGTCACTTTCAGTTCAAATGAACGCTTTTGATGGACTTTATTGCTCTTAGAGAAGATTTATCTATGAGACTGATATAATGTTACATTGAATGGAGTGAGGTTTCACTGCTTGGTGACGTTAGCGTATCAAAACCAATACATCACTGCAACTTTGATGTCTTCTGAGCTGGAGTGAAAAAAAATGGAGTGAGATTTCCCCAGATCAGCAAAGTTAGGACATAGGGCAGGGCGGTAAACCGAAAATTTACCGTCACCGAAATTCTTAACGATGACCGACGTAATTTTGACCATGTCGGTAAATTCGGTAAATTAATAAAACAAGAAAATATAGTCTTTTCATCCCGCTTTGATTCTGTGTTGTTCGTCTATGTTCATTCCCCTTTAAGAAAGCAGTCAATGGGCTTACGTAGGGAGTCACGTGATCATCAAGAAGCCAATCAAACAAAAGCCCGGTAAGCTAACGCTAGCAGCTAACGCTACAAGCAAAACGTGATAGAGTGTGGATTAAGGGAGGTTCACCAAACTTTCAACCGACATTTAGTAGACTCTTTGTGGCATCCAGACGGGCTTTCACCCGCTGTCCTCCCTTGTTCTCACGATTTCCGGAGATGGTGCTTTCAGTGCTTTCTACTGGTAGCCAGGCTAACGCTAGCTAGCGGCTAACGCTACAAATGAACGTGATGGAGTCGGATAGCAGCTCTAACTTTGTCGAAACGGCTGAACTTAATGAGTGGATTGGGCACGGACTGCATCTAGCAATTACTATGTGGCGTTATTTTGTATCTGTCTGTGTGTGATTCCTCTGATAGCTTACAATCCAATAGTACAATCCAACGGCGAAACTTATAATGACCGAGAAATGGCCCCAGCTATTTTTCTGTATGTGCTTATTTCTGTGTCATTATTGCTATCATAAAATCTTAAGCGTTTCATTTGAAGAAGATCAATATAGCTTTAATGTGTGTGTCTCTCTCTGTTTGTTTGGGGGTTCATTTGTGCGTGCATTTATTAAAAAATGCACTGGGGGGGACCCTGAAACCATAATGTAAACACTTGTATTTAATAATTATGTCACAGCAGCCATTAACAATAGGTTGTCTTTTTGAAGTGTACTGTTCAAGCTGCAAGTCATTTGTGTTACAATGACATGTTTGCACAGGCATATTGATTTTGATAGTGTACATACTTGAATTCTTATTGCTTACAATACATTTTTATAAACTTAATGTTTAGACTGCATGTACAATTGTTAAATACAGTATATGAAATTGAATGCTGGTAAATAAATCAACAAGAAACAGTTAATCTGTATTTCATGCATTGATTCAGATTTTCAAATTATATAACAGTACGCTTGGGCGAATTTATCGTCCTTTATCGTTATCGAGATAAATCTGCTCAATTTATCGTGATACATGTTTAAGGCCATATCGCCCAGCCCTATTAGGACATTAGCACCTATGCATTGACTAACACTTGATACCCTTAGATCCCCTCTATCAGGGGATCCTATTTGCGCCTCCGAAAAGGCAGAGGACTGGCATTGAGCGACAGTTATGCAACGGCGCAGCAAGGGAAGCAGCGACTCAAGAAAATGGACATTACGTAACTGACGAAGAGCATTCACGCAGCCGGGCGGAAAACAGGGTACTCTGCATACACTGACGGATATTGTGTGGTCAAAGTGGCATTTAGGTGTGGGAAAGAGCACAGGCGCAGGCCCGCGGAGGGGATGGAGCTACTCCGCCAGAGGGGAAAAAAACCCGGTATGAATGGAAATGTCGTCTCTCATTATAATGCATGAGGCGCTTTGGGACACTCCTGTTTAAATAAAGGCCAGCCATTTCAGACCAATGAGCCAGCGTGCCATGAGAAATTAGCGCGTCAAAACATGACGTAGCGTTTACTCATTCGCTGCCATTGACGGTGATAAACGTCCAATTCATTTGAACCGGGAGGGGCTGGCAGATGGCGGCGAATTAGTCTAACGTCAGCGCCGCTGGAGCAGAACCGCGACATCATAGCAACACCTGACACGGCGGTCATCTTCATGCAAGGAATCATCTGCATTTATTTGACCATCAATCTCAAGTTTGTACTTGAAAAGTAAACAGCTTTAAAAGGAACCAATGGAACTTTCTACAAACATTTCCTGGCCAGACAGCTGTGGTTTTTCTTTTCCTTGCGGGGGTTAAAAGAGGGCAGTCAAGTGTTTGGACTTATCACCTGCAGTAATTCAACAAATGGCGACAACAGCTAGAAGTCTACTAGTGTGGCTTGTTACTCGCTAAATTTGACTTCTTTTACAAGACTGGGTGAATAAATTCTACCACAATATGTAATATGCTACGATTAATCGATTATCAAATTATTGAACACAATTTTGAGTGTCATTTAGGCTAGGTTCATACTGCATGTCTTAATGCGCAAATCCGATTTTGTCGTGTTTTTCCAACTCGAGTGAGACATTAAATTGACGGTCTGAATGGGACAAGTCGCATAGAAGTGGACCATTTCAAATCCAATCTGGGTCACTTTCATATGTGGTTTAAATCCGATCTGGGCCACATTTTTTCAGAATGTCGCGGCGGTGGGAACTGTCAAGTCGTCAAAGCGCGATACGGTAGCGGTGCAGTTGTGTGCAAGTGCCTAGCTTGCCTTGAACACGACTTTTGGGGAAGGGTCAGCCTTGACAACAGTCATAAAAAAACAAAATGAGTTGAGGATAAGCCTGGTCGGTTTTCTCTCTGCTCCATTTGAGCAATATTTCAATATTGCTTACACGGCCGAGAGTCGGGGAAAACTGTCCGTATGTGTGTGTGTCATGCACCGGCAGTGTGTACATGTTATCGATCCATATAAACTTTGAATATAAGATAAAACCGGGATTATTTATGTCTGTTATTTGCGTCTTCTTTTTGGAAATCAAAATATATTCACTTTTGCATGACGTTGAGCCAGCATGTGTAATCATTTGTTTTGATGCGCCTGCGGGTCAATTTCCTCAGCGCATTTCGGACTGCTAATTAGTGCGCATGCAAAAAAATCAAAACATCAATGCAAAATATGCTCGTTGAAAAAGGTTCATAATTTCATACGGTCTTCAAAGTATATTGACACGAAACTTTTTTTATCTAGCTAAAAAACACCACATCCACCATTTATTTTTATTCACTTTTTTTTTTTTTTTTTTAAAGGGGACACCGTTTGCAAACATCACTCGTTTTGCTAGCATAGGGACATGTATCCTTAATTTTAGAATTATCACCACTTTAGAGAGTTAGTTTACATTAATTATACATTAGCAAAATTGACGAAAGAGACAACAACAGGAATTTGTAACAATTAATACTGTAGTATACTAGCATTTTGGCAATAAATATTGCCATCTCACCCCCTACCAGCTTTTTACATAAAGCAACATGGTGTTATTCAATATCCACAAGCATTGAAGGCAATCACTGCCGCCCCAAAAAAAGTGTTGTAAACTCCTAGGTTGAAAATTTCCCGCGCATTTCCGGAAAAGGAGGAAACATGCTGATTCTACAGAATCTGAACTCACTGAAAACCTCAGAACTTTACCACGTACACTCCCTTTTCCCATTTGCCTTGTCATGTAGGTTTCTTTTCCTGAACCTTAATAACGTGGCAAACGTTATGCGGGCACGCTTGTTTTCCATTTATGTAAGGCGCACCCCGACAGAAATAACTATACTATTACATAAAATAAAACGCTGGCTGCATCCATGAACACTGGCATAACGCATCTTCTGTACGATTCCTGGGGCCGCTGTTTTTTTTTTTTTGGCGGGATAAGCAGCAGCTGTGTCACACCACTTACGTAATTGATTTAGAGGCCAGAAATTAAAAGGCAGCATGCTTTGTTGTTTGCATGGATGAATGGTCAAAGAAGCAGCACTTTTATTATATAATTGTTTTATGAGAAGATAAGGATGCTTGTTGACTGTACATGTTTTCTTCCCACGTTGCTTGATGCGGGCATATGGTGTTATTGCACACTTGGCAAGAGCAACGCCCACATTGCCTGCCAAGCTGCCTTGTTGACCAAAACAACAAATTCAAATTAAGGTTTGAGAAATTAAATCATGACTGAGAGGATGTTTATTTCTTCTTTGCGTATTTATGGTACGTTCCACTGCTTTGAATGTTACTGTTTTATTGTGGCTTTGTTCCGTAACAAGGTACTTCAGTCTTGCAGTGCTATGATGATGATGATAGGAAATGCATTAAAGCAGACTGATTTTTTTTGTTTTTGTGTTTAATAAAAATATTATATTTGCTAACTTCAGCTTTTGAAATAATGTTTTGAATTTGAATTAACTAATCCGCTGCCGACGATTGACGTCCAGTCAGTTTGGACTGGGAGGGGCTGGCAGCGATTGAACAGTCACTGCCAACCCTCCCAGTTCAAATGGATTGGACGTTGATCGCCGTCAATGGCACTAAGAGCTAACTTGCTCAGGGATGATTTTTTTTTTTTTTTTTTTTTAAGTATTTATTTCAACAAACGTGATTTACTAATTAATTGAAAATAACAATCCACAAAATAAATAATTAGTTAAACAATCCTTAGTAGTGTAAAGATTGAACTAAACAATGCAGACAGGTGTAACGGTTTGTAACAGTTTTTAGGAAGTGCAAGCTCAATTGCTTTCATTTTCGCCAGTGAAGGATGCAGGTATTTGTAGCACAAAATATTGAAATTCATCTTTTGCTTGAAAGTAAAAAAAAAAATCAATGATTTGTCTCATTTTCCAGAAAGAAAAATAACGTAGCAAGTGCAGTGACCGTTTGAACGGTTCTGAACAATGTATCCAATATCGTATGTTTGAAGAAGCACATTTGTGTGATATTTGCTTTTTCTGACCCCCTTTCCCTCCTAAAGTTTGTGTCAATCATTGACGTTTTTCCTTTTAGTCCCTTTCCATTACAGGAATGCATTTAGTAAATGTAAACATTAACAGCAGCGTGGATGTAAGTGTGATGTGCATGAAACTATTTTATAGAAAAGGGATTAATTGCTCCTTCTATGAAGCTAAAATAACAGTCAAAAAGAAGGTCAATACAATCGATATTTTAGCTAGTACCACTAAAATGGAGCCAATTTCCAGTGCTAAAGAGAAGACAAAGGGAAGAAAACTCACCGAAGTAGACCGTCTTATCACACTTGGGGCATTTTGAAGCCATGTTTGGAGGGAGAAATTGATGTTTTGACGTTGAATGGGAGCGTTGTGTGTCTTCTTTTCCATCCACAGTGCAAGTGCCGTGACGTCGACGCCAGCACGAGAGGCTGTTCAGCCAACGGTTGCTCATTTGCATAGCCACACCCCTCACGCTGGCGGTGCCTTCAGGTGCATCGGAGGAAACTAGATAATGCAACTTCTGGAGAAATTGTGACGGTAAAAAAGATAACATAAACAGTATGTATGTATGTATGTATGTATGTATGTATGTATGTATGTATGTATGTATGTATGTATGTATGTATGTATGTATGGATGGATGGATGGATGGATGGATGGATGGATGGATGTGTTAGGGTTGCCACCTACCTGAAAAAAAAAAAAAAAAGGGACGCCTCATTGGTAGAGTAAGCCGGCCCGATAAACTTCACCCTTTAATATTCTTTTTGTATGTTAAAAGTGTTTTATTATTATTATTATTATTATTTTTAATCATAATAATTTTACTCCAAAGTAATTTAATTAGATACATATTTGAGCGATATAAGCACATGAAAAACAATAATTATGAGCAATGTATTTTTAATACAAAAATACGTACTAGAATAAAATTAACATCTGTCATGTTAAATTTAAAACTGTATATTGTAATTTAACCCTTTTGAGTGAACGTGTGGGTGGGGGGTGCGTGTGTTTTGGGGCAGTTTTTGTTCTTTAAAAAAAAACAACAACAACAAAAAAAAAAACTGTCCTGTTCAGCTGCTTGACACTGAAAATGTTGGGATGAACAGTTTTAATGTATTACATGGGAGTATGATATACTCCCATTGTCATAGGAGCGCGTTTGTTTTTTAAATACTTTTAAAAAACATGCAAACATAAACTCTTAGATAAAATAGTTAAAAATAAAAAGTTTAACATTTAGGTGCGTTCAAAGTGCTCTCAGCAATAACAGTTTCACAAATGATCACTCCAAATATAATTTGGAAATGCAACCGAAATTGACAGAACACAAAAATACAATAAAAACCAGTGAAAATAAAGTACACAGAGAAGAACAAGAAAAGAAATGATCATCATTTTGAACGTGCTTTTTACTTGGGCTTTGCTGAAACCTATCATCTTCCGTTTTCCTTAGGACAAACGATGGTACCTCCTCAACCAATGAGATGAGCGGAATTGTCATTGTACTGTAAGCTCGTGGTCAGAAAGCTGGAGAGGTGGGGGAATGCTTTCCCCTACATATTCTTGAAATGCACCATACCAGTGTTCGTTCGTTCTATAAATAAAACCCTATTTTCGATTTTCATGATAATACGGAACAAAGTGCTTCCCTTGTATGCTGAAGGGAATAGTATCTTTTCTCGTATTCTCGTACAAACAGTCGTACCGATCGACTGTTTGTATTACTCTGACGCACCCAATATAAAATAAATAGCACTTTTATCATAGTTTAAGGAAAACAAGCAGAATATATTTGACATAGGGCATAAGAGATACATGACGCCTTCATATCACGGAAGCTCAACGTGTGCGTCATGCAACTAACTGTGCAAGATTGACGCTGACGAGGCAAGACATCTACAAGCCTACGTCTGCACCACCAACTCCCGCAATCAGTTCTTCCGGACAGCCCAGAACAGATGGCGGGACATCTTGTCTTGACAAGGAACATCCGATCAGGAGGAACCCGCGACCGAGAAGTGAACTCTCAGCACTCACATTGCGCTGAGGTGGCATAATCCCCAACCCTCGTTGCCCTGACAACAGTAACTCTCGAATCCTCCTGTCCAATCCACAAACAGACAATAATCCTAAACAACGCCCAAACACACCCTTTTTCTGCCCACAGCCCGCCCCGCGAAACCCTTCAAAAAGAATGTTTAACTAATCGTTGTCATTTTTCTCGGGAACCTTTTGTTGACTTTTGATATGGTGACCTTGGAATGAGTCTGCCTCCTCGCCTGTGTCTGTTTCGCCTCGCCGTTTGATCACTGTCTTCCTGAATAAATTGTCAACTTGTGCTTCGAAGCGTTTTTCCATCTTTCAAAATTGAGTCAGTACAAGGGGTTACGACTAAGGTGATCGCACAGAGTTTGGCCTTTTGGCCGGGTTGTTGGATTCCCGCCGGCCCGGGTCGTTCGAGCTGCGCCGGCTCGGGTCGTTGGAGCTGCGCCAGCGCGTAGTGTGATTCCGGCATTCT
This sequence comes from Corythoichthys intestinalis, assembly GCF_030265065.1. NCBI lineage: Eukaryota > Metazoa > Chordata > Actinopteri > Syngnathiformes > Syngnathidae > Corythoichthys > Corythoichthys intestinalis. The sequence continues at coordinate 37,117,374 of NC_080409.1, read as the reverse complement.
GGCTAAAAGGTCAGATTCCGTCAATGCTTAATACGAGATGCGCACTTGTTTTTTAATATGGGACGATTCCGTTTTTCAAGGGACGGTTGGCAACCCTATTATGTTTGTATGTATGTATATTATATAAGTGTATATAATTTTGTTTATTATGCAACTACAACTAAATATAAAACAATCAAAATCTTTATTTGATTTAAATTTGATTAAAATTTAAATCAATAAAATTGAAATCACTTTTAACTCATTGGCTACCATTGACGGTAATGGATGTGGCTGTTTTCACCCTTCTGATGTGAATTTAAATTAGTTTATCACTTGTAGAAGTAGACGTCGAATTCACTTGAAGTGAGAGGACTAGCAGCAAATGAACACATTTTTTGCGACTGTTAAATTAGTTTACCACTAGTAGATGTCCAATCCATTTCAATTGGGAGGGTAGGAGCGCCGTCAATTGTTAAATTATGTACAAAATAATTTCAACAAAAATATAAGAAAACATTTGTAATCAATATGAATGACAAATATCTGTTATCTACTGTATCACATAACTGAAAAGGTCGAATCAACAGGACTAAATACAAATGTATGGACTCATCATTACTATTTCACAATTTTACAAATTTTATAAGTATATATCAGTGCTAAGTATATATCAGTGCTGTCAGGGTTAAAGCAAATGATTGCTGCCTATTATCCCATTTCAAATGGATTGGGTTTCTATCACCTTCAATGGCAGCTTATTAGTTAATGCTGTCAAAGTTCAAGCTTTAACTTTGATCCCCAGACTTAAAAGGCTTGAACTTTGACAGCACAGGTGTACATACAGTATGTATTAAAAAGTAGTCCGTAAGGCCAGACCATGCAGCTTTCAAGCTTGACTGAGGCACTTTCCCTTTCCCACAGCAACGGAAATAGGCCCAGTTTCACAGTATGACAATGCTGCCTTTGAGACCCACTGACTAATAGGAATGCATCAGGCAATGGAAGAGCGCCTCGGGCGAACCCTTTCCTTCTCCGGTTCTAATAAAAACAGCGTCAAGTGTCGCATACGTCCAGGATTACCGAGTCAGACATTTCATTATCACCTTCTCCGGCAGCCGGGCTGAGGTCATGTGCTTTCACACGTACTGTAAGCGTCATCTGCCGGCAGACGAAAAGCAGATGTCGGCGGCGGCGGAAGGGCAGATTTCAGTACAGTAGTGGTAGCGTGGAGATAATGTTTCCAATGACCAACTCATTTTGCTTCCGTTTGTCACAGTGTACAGTTTTAGTAGGGTCATGGTGAGTGAAAAACATTTTTTACATTATTGTGTGGGAGTCCCTAGGACATTGGATATTAGCACCCACAAAGATGAGAGTACAGGGACACTCACAGAGATTAAGTGGCAAGGACACTGCAATGTTCTTTCTCTTTGCTCCATTGGACATTTGCAAAAACGCTTACACAGAAAATGTCACACTGTAGTGTATATCCTCATATACTCTTTGAACATTGAAACTCAAATATACAGTGGTACCTTGCCAGATGAGAGCAGCAAACTTTACAATGGTCAGTTTGCCCAATGACAATAGAAGCAGAAGAGAAAGAAAGTTGTATGAGGAAGGACAACAAACTAATTCCATTCATGCTATGTGCTCATATTTTCAGAATTTTCAAGGTATGCACTATGCATTGAGCAAATGTTATGACTATGTGTTTTTGGAAAGTATGATACGGTTGAGTACAATTTTTCCTCTTTAAAACTCGCCCAAAAAATAATTTTGGGGGCATTCTGTGTATTGGGAGCGGATTAATTGTAGTTTTGTTCATTTCATGTGGGAAAGATGAATTGAGATATGGGTGTTTTTGAGATAAGAGTGGTCACGTAAAGTATTAAACTCATCTCAAGGCACCATTGTGGTCATCTGGCAGTTGTCCTTTGAAATTCGGAAAAAAAAAAAAACACGGTTAAATTATATTTCAAGATGACATTTTTCAGTTAATTAATCAATTCATTCATTTTCCAAGTCGCTTATCCTCATAAAGGTCACAGGGGTGCTGGAGCCAATCCCAGCTAATTATGGGCAGTAGGCGGGGTACACACTGAATCGGTTGCCAGCCAATCAAGGTACAAGGAGACAAACAACCATTCGCACACACACTCACACCTAGTGAAGATTTAGAGTGTCCGATCGACCTACCATGCATATTTTTGGGATGTGGGGGAAAACCAAAGTACCTGGAGAAAACCCACGCAGGCATGGGGGAAACATGCAAACTCCACTCACAACTGTGAGGCGGACGTGTTAACCACTCTGCCATTTTTTTCAGTTTTTTTTTTTCAACTTGAAACATATTCATTGGTCTTTGATATCTATCCATTCATCCATCATCTACTGCTTAGTCCGGGGTCAGGTTGCGGAGGCAGCAGCTTTAGCAGGGAAGCACAGACTTCCCTCTCCCCAGCAACTTCAACCAGCTCCTCCGGCGGGATCCCAAGGCATTCCCAGGCCAGCCGAGAGACATAGTCTCTCCAGCAAGTCCTGGGTCGTCCCCGGGACCTCCCGCCGGTGGGACATGCCAGGAACACCTCAATGTCTGGATATCTATTTTGTCATTAAAAAAAACAAAAACATGACTTAAAGTGGCACAATTTTTTTTTTTACGATTTTTTTTTTTTTTTTTAATAACCTTGGACGTGATTTACCAGGTTTGCGCAACAATTTGCATTGAAAGTGTCATTTTAGTTGGACCTTTTGTAGGTCTTCCGTAGATGTGTAAGTTTTCATTAATATGCAGCTGATTGGATCTAATTTGACTACTCAGCATCAATTTTTACTCTTTGCTCTGATTGGCTGTCGGTGGAGTGGGTGTGTCGTGAGAAGCTCGTGGGTGTTGGAAGTTCATGTTGTGACTAACACATCGTGTGTACACGGATTATAGTTATTCGTTTTTCAATGATACCAAGCTTCACTAATTCACAATTATACTAAAATAAAATATTTATCTCACACTTCTGCTTCAGCAGGGTTCCATGCACGCTTGCACCCAGAGAGATGTATTTCAGTCAGAAAAGCAAGATTTTGCTGTCGGGCTTCCTGGTCCAAAATTATTAAAGAATTCCCTATTTCTGGTTGTGTGACAAAAGTATTGTACTAAACCACAGCAAATGCATGTGTATATATTTAAATAATGCTTTATTTATATACTGTATGCTAAATATGGCACATTTTAGAACTAAGAATTGTTAACGTCCAGACGGCTTTTCTCTGTGCCCAGCGCTCCCGATATTAATCGGCGTGGCGCAAGAACGAAGTAGGCAGGTACTTGTATGATATCATCTCATTGACTGCCATTGACGCCAATAGATGTCCAGTCCATTTGGACTGGGAGGCCTCTCCCAGTTCAAGTGGATTAGGATGTCAACTGACGTCATTGGTACTGAAAAATGATCATCAACTTTAACTTATTGGGTGTAACTGCTGGAATGCACGTGTTGCGGTCACGTGCGCAGACCAAGCGAGTCAGCATTAATTATTGAAATGTTCCCACAACGCCCAGCTCATGGGACGCTGGATTATTTTAGAAACTGCCGCCTTGTTTAGGAGCCGACGGCAGCGAGAGGATAAAACGCTGGCGGACAGACTTGAGTGTTCATTGGGATTCAAATGGACAGATACATTATCTTGCGGATAAGGCTTAAGAGCTCTGCTTTGTCTCGCACCCCTCTTTTTGGGTCTCTCTGCGTGATAGATGCAACCATGTACAGCAGTGGAACTATTTCTGTATCTCAGACACAGATGGAAGATAAAAGCGTAGGACTTTCACTCAGTTTAGTTAAAAATAAATATTTGCTGCATGTTTTGTTGAAAAAATACTTAAGCCTCACAAAACAATACCCAAATTTGTCCAAATAGTCTCAAAAATGTTCCCCCCTCTCTTCACATCAATTTGTTGTCACCCTTTTGAGTCCGGATAGATCAGATGTCTATCACCATCAATGGCAATCACTCTTATAACAACATTTCAGACGCTAAATCTACTCTCGTTTTCATCTCTGTGACCGGCTTTATCATGTATGCCATGGGTTCAGATAAGCCAGCGGAGACACAACAAAGCGCCTCTTTGGTGGCTTCCATGACCGCGCATTTTTCCAGACAGCAGAACGGCCTATGACATTTTCTTTGGCGATGTCTGTTCAGGGAGGTCATTCCGAGTGGGTGGGATTGGGATTCCAACAGAGTCCATTTTTAGGCATGTAGGTCCCAAATGTCTTCACTTGTCGCTTTGGCTTTTGTTTGCTCTGGTATCCACAACACTTTATTTACCTTGTTGGGGAAATGACGCAGTCGGCTGCTCTTGCCTTAAACTAGATGGATGGGTATGGCAGGGACGAATGCAGCATATTACCAAATTAGAATTATGAAAACGAATCACATTTGCCAACTTCTCCCAGTTCAAATAAATTGGATGTCTAGTGCCATCAATAGCAGCCAATGATTAATCTTTTAAAAAACACTTTAACTTGAATTTTTTTTTTTTTTTTTTACAATTTAAAACGTCCAACCATGGCTTAGAATCAAGGGTGTAGGTTTGCATAGGGACAGTGGGGACAGAACACTACCAACTTTTCAGGATGTTCAAATTGTTCCCACAAACTTTTAAGTAACCTTATTTGCATTTCATAATGAATTCAGTTATATGATAATAATTACTATATTTATATAATATGATAAAAATTTAGATTATCTTCACATATGTTGTAAGGATAGAATACACCCTACCATTATTTAATAAATATTTTCATTATGTTCAAACTTTAAATCTTTCCACTTGCTGAATATGCCGGTTCACCCCCCCCAAACGCATGTTTGATTGGCTGATGACTTGATCCCCCCCCCCACACACACACACACCCTCCCGCCACACAGACACACACGCACACTCACACAACCCCGACAGATTCATATTGACAACATGCCGCCTCCTCCACCCCCTTAAAAGAGGAGGGATATTAGAAGTTTTTTTCAGCCAGCAGCAGCCACTGTAAGTAATGTAAAAAGATGTAAGTTTTGTGGAAGTGGGGAACACAACACTAATTTTGGTACTGAAAGTCAGACCTGCATCAGAGTTGGCATAACATTAAACTGTGTGAACTTGCCAAACTGCAAAACGACTTCCGTCAAGCTTGCCATCCCTCATTTGGATCATTATTTATTTGCATTATGTGCTTCACGGTAATGCAACACGGTGGCCTCAGAGTGCAAGTCCCTTTATTTGAAGTCTTGGAGTAGTCTAGTATGGCTCGGATGTAGATCGGTCCTTGGACAGTTCATATTTTTCTTCATTGATTTTTTCCCAAATCACTTTTATGTTGCAATATTTTAGTTTGTGTCTTGGGGTGCTCCAGTGCCCCCAAAAGTAGACACATTTTTGTTCCGCGTTTTTCAATACAGGGACTTGTACTTCAAATGGTTCTTTAATAGTTTTTGAAAACAAAGGTTGGATTGAACGTTGTTTCACCTTAACCAATACGCATGAAAGTTGGTATAAGTCAATACAGATTTATTTTGCATTGATCATCATCTCTTATCTCATATTCGTGAGAAATGTAGCCCTGACCCATGTTCAATAATTTGTTTGGTCTTATTAATGTCCCGAACCCAGCAAAACGTGCACATGCAGTTTATGCTGCTATATCGTCCCTACCAATGTTGAGACCAAACTTACGCCCATGCTTAGAATGTTACAATGTGAAGGCCTGGCATGACTTATTCACCTTCCATGACAGGAAATAAATCAACCAGAGTCAAGTTCTTGCTCCTTCCAAGCAAGTCCCAGTGAAAATCCAAGTCTTAAAATGTTCTTATGGCATTTGCCATTCCAGTGATTCCTGGTTTTGGTGTGGTCAAATTGCACCAAGCTGAGAGAGCAACTGTCAAGATATATACCACTTGTGCAGAAGCTCACCGGCTGTGCTGCTGTCATCTGGTGGTATGCGAAACTATACCACTCCATAGTAGAATTCCCAAGTGAGGTGAGGCAAGATACATAAACATAGTCCACAAAAGGACTTGGAATTTTAATGTACTGTATGTGTACAGTGACTAAAGGTTTAAAATTAACTACCAAGTCAAATTTGTGATATATTAACTCATCCACTGCCATTTACAGCAATTTCTACAGTTTAATTTACTGAGGCAGACGTAATTGCTCTATGACTGCAAGGGAAGTTCAGCTTCCTCTAAAATGTCAAAAATAAGCGAGCAAATGTACGTATACTGTTTTGCAGTGTTGTTTTTGGCAACCATTTTAATTTTCGTCTTAGTCTTTTGGACGATAATACTTATTAGTCCTAGTCATATTTTTGTCATTTTGACGGCTATGCATGTCGAATCTATTCATGCCAATGTACTTGGATTCAATTCACTACATGAATGTCGATGCCATTGACGGCCATGGACGTCCAAAATTTTTCCCATTCATTTTCAATGGGGAAAAAACTAAATTTCCCCAAATCAAAAGAAAATGACCAGATATCAATAGGACATATCCCCCAAACGTCCCAACTCCATTGACGCTTATGGGGGGTGCTGCCATTGACGTCCACGGACGTCCAAATTTTTTCCCATTCATTTTCAATGGGATTTTTTCCCCCCCAAAATCAAAAGAAAATGACAAGATATCAATAGGACGTGTCCCCCAAACTTCCCCAATTCCATTTACGCTTGTGGAGGGTGCTACACCTGAGTGGAGCTAAGATCTGTATCTCCACAGAGGAAAGACCCAGGTGTAATTTCTCCCGAAATTGCATTTTCTAGTTTCATAATGTGTTTGTCTTTGTCTAGTTTTTGTTGATGAAAACTCAACATTTACTGAAAAATTTTGTCTGTAAAAAGTTTCACTCCAAATACAAATAATTAAAAAAAAAAGTTTTTAATTATTTCAAATGAACATTGACTGATGAGCACCTATTGTAGCATCTACAAATCTATCACATGATAATACACACTCAGCGGGAAAACAGTACCTTATTTTCAATTATTTATACCCACCTGGACGCCAACAACTGTATGTACAAAAAAAAGTTGTTCCAGAGTTTAAAAATACGCTATAGCTTAATGCTAACGTGAATAGTATGCTAACGCTACGAGTTACATTTAATGTGTGATAATCACTCAGCACAGACCTTTAAAGGCTAAAGCAACATTGCATATTCTTTCTTCGTAAGATAAGATGATAAATCTTACCGTGTGTGTCTCAAAACAAGCAATGGGAAGACTGGAGAGAACACTACGGGGTGCAGCACGTCACATGAGCAAGACATCCAGACACTGCTACAATATAGGCTAACTACACATAATATGTCAGTCATTGTGAACATGCGACGGAAACTATGGCGCATTTTCATCTCGTTGTGGTCTCATCAGATGAAAATTGGCATTCATGTCGTTATGTTTTAGTCTCCCAAGACACATTTTTAGCTCGTTACCGTCTCGTCATTCTCATGAAAAAATTGTTTTTCGACTAAATATTTTCGTTGTAGTCATCGCTGACAAAAACAACAATGCTGTTGTAGTACATTTCATTTACTAAATATGTGCTACAATGCGCTCAACCTTTGTTCCGAATCAGCTTCTTATCACTGGTTACGACGCAGCTTTCTTTTCATTCATTCACGCAGCTTTGCAATACTTTAAACAGTGTGGACACTGAGTGTCTACAGAGCTAAGAATATATTGTTCCACTGCAGCGAAATGACACGAGTCATGGGATAAATGCTGGGCTTCTCCCGCCCATTGAACGTCCAGGATATCTGGGTGTCAATGGGGCAGTGAGCGGGGCTCTGCTGGCCCTGACACTCAGCTTTTCTGCATGATTGACATCAAAATGAACAAATCAGCGATCTTGTGATATAAACATCCACGGGAGCATTTTGCTGGTGTACAGAGGAGCTTCTCCCGTTGAAAGTAGCTCAATTCTTACACTTGCAACAGCATGGGGCAAGGCTGTTTATGCAGCCTTGCTCTGCTACTCATTGAAAGGATACTAGTCAAGCCCCTGGAATAGACGCCTTGTTGGTGCAACAGGGTCACAGATCATTGTCTTGAAAAGGGATAGTGGACATTTTGCGTATAAATAAACAGACACATTTTATGAAAGACCTCCTTGACCTCCTTGAAAGACCAGCATCCGCCACTGGACTGAGGGGCATGATGCCATTATTACTTTAATATTAGGAGTAGGACTGTCAACCGATTAAAATTTTTAGTCGAGTTAATCACGGCTTAAAAATTAAGTAATGGTAATTAATCGCAATTCAAATCATCTCTAAAATATGCCATACTTTTCTGTAAATTATTGTTGGGATGGAAAGATAAGAAGACGGATATATACAGTACATTCAACATACTGTACATTAGTGCTGTATTTGTCTATTATAACAATAAATCCACAAGATGGCATTAACATTTTTATCATTCTTTCTGTGAAAGGGATCCACGGATATTAAGACTTGTAATTCTTATAAGATAAATGTGAGTACAAGTTATAGTAATTTTATATTCAAACCCCTCTGTATGTTTTCGTCTTAATAAAATTTATAAAAATTTCAATCAAAAAATAAACTAATAGCTCGCCATTGTGGAAGGTAGTGATTGAAATACACCACAAGGTCTCAAGTGCGAGTTTTAAATTAATTGGAGTTCTAGCCAAGTTCTTCTGGTCCGTTATGCCCCTCGACTGAAGCCGTAGTTTCCGGGTTCATTTTACCTTACGTTCATTTGAGTGTTGACTTCACAACGTATGAGACCTCTGATAGTTTGTATATTGTGACTAAATATTGCCATCTAGTGTATTTGTTGAGCTAAACGAAATGTTTGAATAGAGTTTGATCAAAGTCTGAGAATTATTTTGCATAGCTAATTTGATTGGGAATGCCAGTTCTCTTTGCATTGAGCGCTTTTCTTTTTGTGAACAATATTTTTTTGAGAGATAGGAATATAATTTTTGTTGTGCTTTCAGTAAATGATACTGTAGCGACTTCACTGTTCCACCCAAATGCATGATGGGAAGTTGGGCAACCATGACTGTCAGTGGTGGCTGCAAATGGTATATCTTCTCTGCGTTGTGTTCAATACAGGGTGTTAAGAATAAGATCATCGCCTGTCATTCTTCCCCACGTCGCTCGCCACAATAATTATAATTGGTGTGGAAGAGATTCTTAAGCTTATGCCAATAAATCGCGCGGCCCCAATGAATGCCTGTGTCCACTCCACTCGCCTGTCTCTGCCTCTTAGTTCTCAATATACATGAAACGGCGCCATTGTAGTCTGTTGGCGGCAATGCATGAGAATATTTTAACGTGATTAATTAAAAAAAACAATTACCTCCCGTTAACGTGATAAATTTGACAGCCCTAATAAGGAGTTGCTTTTATTGCGTTAATACCATATTAGTACCATGTAATTACAATGCAAAGCGTAGTTTATTTGGATTGGAGGTCTACTATAGTCGATGACAGTGTATGAGTTACATCATATTACCCATCTCCACACCAAATTTAATGAGGTAATGTGTATGAACAGTATAATTTAAGTATTCTACAACCGCCTGGTGGGCAAAGAATGTATCTCAGCCATTAAAATAAAACTGCCAGTTCAAATGGACAAAGAAAAACTGTCCAACAGCGCCCCCAAGTGTTTTACACTTGTTATCACAGTCAGTCATAATATTAATGCATCTGCAAAAGGACTGATGTATTGGGATTTGGGACACAGTTGTGATCAGTTCATCTTATTGGTTCAATCGAAAATGTAGGGGGGAAAACGTAAATAGGTATACTGTAGTTTGTAATCATTACCACATGTGATTATTCAATGAGGATTATGACATTTATAAGAATTTATATATAGACAAGTTTCCTGAGCGAATACTGGGTGGCAGCATCTTAGACAAATAATGTTACAGAAACAAGAAAGCCCGCCTGTCTCATCAGACCATAGGACATGGTTCCAGTAATCCATGTGCTTTGTTGACATGTCTTCAGCAAACTGTTTGCGAGCTTTCTAGTGTACCGTCTTCAGAAGAGGCTTCCTCCTGGAGTGACAGTCATGCACACCAATTTGTTGTAGAGTGTGACATATGGTCTGAGCACTAACGGGCTGACCCCCCACCTCTTCAATCGCTGCAGCAATGCTGACAGCATTCCTGTAACAAGTCACATGACATTTTGGAGGGAAAATGACAAGCAGTACTCAATTTGGAAATTTAGGGATGTATGCAGTTTCTAAGGGGTGTACTCACTTTTGTTGCCAGGGGTTTAGATATTAATGGCTATATTTTGAGTTTTTTTGAGGGGAAAATAAATGAACCATTATATAAGCTGCACACAGACTACTTTTCATTGTGTCAAAGTGTCATTTTGTCAGTGTTGTCCCATGAAAAGTTCTACAGTACTTAAATATCTGCAGAAATGGGAGGGGTGTACTCACTTTTGTGATTCACTGTATATTTTTAATACAAAATTGTTATATTTTTAAAGCGGTAGTAAAATTATATTTTCAAAAAAGCCATATACTTGAGAGCAAATGTTATGTATTTTTGGAAAATGTGGAATATTTTCAGGGAAAAGGATTATTTTTTGAGCACATGACCCATACATTTTCTTGACAACAACAAAATTGTAGTTTTTCTTCATGAAAAGCCTTACACTTTTTTGAGAACAAGTTATTTTTAAATGATTATTTTCTAGGAAGTCATATATTTGAAAAAGAATGTCTAGGTCAAACATTTTTTGTCTTTTTCTGAGAGAGGTGCGATATCAATAAAGTTCTTACTTATTTACTTATATATGTCCAGAAAAAAACTTTACGTATTTTCAAGACTTATACATTTCTGAGAAAAAACTGTCCATTTCTTCGATTGAAGTCATAACATCTGGAAAAGGTAATAATTTACTGAATTAAACATTTATTTTTAGAAAGTCTTGTATTTTTATAAAGGAAGTTATTGTGACAAATTTGTACGTTTTTAGAAAAGACATAGAAAGTGTTTCTAGAAAAATGTTTTAAAGTTCTAATTCTACGTTTGAAGGGGGAAAAAACAAACACTTGCACACTATCTTTGACAAAAAAAACGACCCTCCCCCCCATACATACAATGCATAATACTGTAGTCACCAGATATTTTGTTTCAGCGCTGATGCTACTATTTTGAAGTATGTCTGTGAAAAATGGCAAATCCAAAAGTGTTATTTTAGGCATAAGCGGCCCACATTGAGTGGGAAAAGCCCGTCTTCATGCGTTTATTTTCACAAAAGGGATCATCAAGCATCTCTTCAGTGCTACAGGCATGGCGCCAACTTGACCGGAGGGGGTACACACCATTGGCTCTTTGGTGCTCACGTGACCACAAGGCCCAAGTCCCATGTGTCAAGCTCCAGTAATTGAGGCTTACACATGGTATAGATCAGATTGAGCTCTGACCGCAGCATTCCGATGGCAAGGAGAGGACCCACGCTTTCAAACAAACGGCCTGAAATGTCACGTCAAGATTCCATTTGCGTTTAAACAATGTTCATGGTGGTAGCCCATTGAGCTGAGGGATTGAGGAGCAACTCTGATCTGCATGGTACATAAGAGTATCAGCAGGTGAAACAAAGTGCAAGATGCGTTAAAAAATAAAACCGGATCTTTTCTGTTGTACATTTGAGCAAAAATAGAGAAAGTTTTTAGTTTTTAAAAAAAAATCATGATTTATTAATACATATAAAGCACATGGGTCCGCCACATTGTTTTGTGTTACCCACAAATGTCAATTTAACGTCATGTTTCTGAGTACTGCAAGGAGAGAATATTTTTTATTCCCTTTCTTAAAAAAAAAAAAAAAAAAACAATTGAAAAATGAAATGAGACGGTTTACCTTTGCTCACTTTTGTTTTTAATTTAAAAAACAAAAATAAATAAAATGAATATTCAGTTTTTTCCTTTTTTTCTTTTAACAAAAACGTAAATCAGTAAAATAAATAAATAAATAAAACAGAGGACATAAAATATTTATTTTTTTAGATTAAAAACAAATATTGTAAATAAAATAAATAGAAATACAAAACTTCATTTACCTTATGTTTTTAAATAAATAAAAACATATTTGCTATTCAAGTTCAAAAAAGAGGCAGCGAATGACAGTTGCTTGCCCTCCCAGTCAAAATGGATTGGACGTCTAGCGCCGTCAATGGCACTGAAAGATGAGCAGCCAGTTCTTCCAGTTGAAATGAATTGGATGTCTATCGCCGTTAAGGGCAGGCAATGAGTTAACAGTGAATATTTTTGTACTCTATTTATTTTGAAAGTAATTAAACTATTTGAAAAGAACAATAATAATAACATTAATTATGATTATATTTTAGAATAAAAAAATAGGGAGAGCAGTAAATATTCTCTTATTTGTTTAAATTTCCTTTCTTCTTCTATTTTATTCATCCATTCATTATCTACCACTTAAGCCGGGGTCGGGTCGCAGGGGTAGCAGCTTTAGCAGGGAAGCCCAGCCTCCCAACCACTTCAACCAACTCCTCCAGCGGGATCCCATGGCATTCCCTAGCCAGCCGAGAAACATAGTCTCTCCAGCGTGTCCTGAGTCGTCCTCAGGGCCTCCCGCTGGTGAAACATGCCCGGATCACCTCTCCAGGGAGGTGTCCAGGAGGCATCCGAACCAGATGCCCAAGCCACCTCAGCTGGTTCCTCTCAACGTGGAGTATCGGCTCGACCCTGAGTCCTTCCCGGATGACCGAGCTTCTCAGCCTATCTCTAAGGGAGAGCCCGAGCCCTGCGGAGGAAACTCATTTCAGCCGCTTGTATCCAGGATCTTGAGCTTTCGGTCACGACCCACAGCTCGTGGCCATAGGTGGGTAGGAATGTAGATCAACTGATAAATCTAGAGCTTCGCCCTTTGGCTCAGCTTTTTAACCACAACGGTGCAGTGTCCTCATCACTGCAGACGCTGCGCAGATCCACCTGTCGATCTCCTGCTCCTTCCTGCCCTCATTCATGAACAAGACCCCAAGAAACTTGAACTCCTCTACTGAGGGCAGGATCTCATCCCCGACCCGAGGAGGACAAGCCACCCTTTTCCGATTGAAGACCATGGTCTTTGATTTGGAGGTGCTGTTCTTCATCCCAACCGCTTCATACTCGGCTGCGAACCGCTCCAGTGAGAGTTGGAGATCATGGCTTGATGAAGCTAACAGCACCACATCATCTGCATAAAGCAGAGATGCAATGCTGATGCCACCAAACCGGACACCCTCAATGCTTCGGTTGCACCTAGGAATTCTGTCCATAAAAGTTACGAACAGAATCAGTGACAAAGGGCAACCTTGGTGGAGTCCAACCCTCACTGGGTACGAATTCGACTTACTAACAGCAATGCAGACCAAACTCTGACATCAGTGGTACAGGGACCGAACAGCCCTTGCCAAGGGGCTCGGTACCCAATACTCCCAAAACACCCAAAACATGACACGATCGAACACCTTCTCCAAATCCACAAAACCCATGTAGAACGGTTGCGCGAACGCCCATGCACCCTCGAGGACCATGCCGAGAGTGTAGAGCTGGTCCAATGTTCCACAACCGGGGCAAAAACCACACTGCTCCTCCTGAATCCGAGATTCGACTTCCCGACGGACCCTCCTCTCGAGCACCCCTGAATACTTTACTAGAGAGGCTGAGGAGTGTGATCCCTCTATAGTTGGAACACACCCTCGGGCCCCATTCTTAAAAAGGGGGACCACCACCCCGGTCTGCCAATCTAGAGGCACTGTCCCCGATGTCCACACAATGTTGTACAGTCCCTGACAAAAGTCTTGTTGCGTATCCATTTTGTAGAAACAATTGCTAATAACCTGACTTTTAATTATTCAATTGGTTTCAGAAATGGCTCATATGAAAGCTAAGACCATCACAAATGACGTTGAATGTACAAAAATATATTTATTTCACTGAAAAAAGATTTATCATTTAATGAAGACATAAAGCTCAAATTTTGGCAAGACAGAAGTTTTGTCGCCTACAGAAAATAGTGTGAAAATTGAACAAAAAATGTATTTCAAATACAAAAATATGTTACATAACATAAGCGAATTAAGTAGTGGTGCTGTGAGATCCAAATTTAATATTTTGTATGACTTCCATGGACTTGAAGGACTGCATCCATGCGGTTCGGCAAGGATTCATACAATTTATTGATGATGTCATCAGGAACATCAAAGAAAGCAGTCTTGCATGCCTCCCAGAGTTCATCAACATTCCTGGGTTTCGTCTTCCATGCTTCCTCTTTCATCCTCCCCATGTCTGGTGACTGGGCTGGCCAGTCCTGGAGGATCTTGATCTTCTTTGCCTTAAGGAACTATGAGGTAGAGATTGAAGTATGCGATGGAGCACCATCCTGCTGCAGAATTTGTCCCTTTTTATGGTTAGGAATGTAAGAGGCAGCTAAGATTTGTTGATATTTCAGGCTATTTATGTTGCCTTCCACCCTGCAGATCTCTCGCACACCCCCATACTGGATGTAACCCCAGACCATGATTTTGCCACCACCAAACTTCACTGTTTTCTGAGTGAATCTTGGATCCATGCAGGCTCCAGTAGGTCTCCTGCAATATTTGTGGCGACTGTGGTGTAAATCAATGGAAGATTCATCTGAAAAATCCACCCTTTGCCACAAAACAGTGAAGTTTAGTGCATACGCGACAAGACTTTTGTCAGGGACTGTAGAGGCGTATCAGGCACGTCAGCCCCAGACCATTCAGAGCTATTTTTTTCAAGCGGTCGCTCAATCGTCACACCGCAACGTGCATTCCGTAGATATTTCAATATTGCCCCCCGTGGTCGTGTTCCTGGTCGGCAGTCGATTATTGCACAGGTAAACAACTTCAGGGAAATGGGTGATGTGAAAAAAAGAAATCTGGCCTCCCAAGAACAGCAAGCAAAAATTGACGCGGTGAGACAATCTGTTTTGAGCTCTCCCAGACGGTCTGCCCGCAAAAACTCATCTGCTCTTGGGTTGTCTGATCATTCTGTTAGACGAATCCTCCATGAAGAATTGAAATTTCATCCCTACAAATTATATACGGTGCAGGAACTTAATCCATGCGATCTTTTTGCTCACTTGAAAAAAAAAAAAAGCCTCAACAGCGAAAGCGTGTTCCAACTTCGTCCATTCCATGATGCTCACTGGGGTTCCTGAAAAATAAACACAAAATAAATAACGCACGTTAAGAACCAAACTTTAAGCCCCACCCTCTCAAATAAGTCCATCCCTACTACCCTCAGCGCAACCTTCGCTTCAGGGCGCCAAATTTAAATCAGCAAGTTGCTCTGCCCCACCCTGTATTCAGTTAATTCAATTTTAATTAACATTTTAATTTATGGGTGTGAATATATACATTTTATTGATAAAAAATATATTGAAAATGACTGATTTTGAGACCTGGTGTCCACATATGTGGACATTCAATTTCGGGTCAAGAAAGCCACACCCGTGTTAAACCAAATGATAATATACATGACACAAAATGAGAAGTCCCTGTAGATGTACTAGGGGTGTGACAAAATATTGAAATGGTGATATATCGTGATTCTTTGTATCCCAAAAGATTATCAATATCCTGCCAAGAATCGAGATATCGTTTTAAAAAGGTGTAAGTGTCTAAAAAAAATATAAAGGAACCAACAAGTTGCTAGCAAAATCTTTCACCATAATAGTGTCTCAGTTAACTCTAAGGCTAAATTGACGGTGCACGAGGCCCAGTCCTTTTAGACTGGGGGTTTTCAGGGCATTTACAGGTCACTTGAGGTTCATTTTAGGGCATTTATAGGTCATTTCCTGTTGGGTTTGAGTCACTGCCTATTCATTTGGGTGATTCCCAGGTCACTTCCTGTTCTGTAACTCATAATCAACAGGAAGTGACCCATAAAATACTCCAAAATCAACAGGAAATAACTGAAGCTCAACAGGTAAATGACCTTAAATGGCCCAAAATTACCTCATTACCTGGCATTGGCTGCCACTGACGGCCATAGACGTTCAGTCCGTTTGAAGTGGGAGGGATGGCAGCTAATGAACAAATGTTCACTCGCTGCCACCCTCCCATTTCAAATGGATTGGACGTCTACTAGTGATAAACTCATTCCAATTCACAGCAGAAGCTTGTTTTTCTGTTTATTAGTTGTTGGTCAGAAAATCATTCTAGGATATTCTACAAATGTATCGAAAATCGTTGTATCGCCATATTGTCAGATCATCGCTATCGTGAGCTTTGTATCGCAAATCGTACCATATCGTGAGGTACCAAGCATAGGCGGAGTTTGACTTTTGGGGCAGGGGGGGCACAACATGTTGATCAACCCAAAACACAGTTACAGCAATAAAATTAACTACCAAGAATAATTATCATAATAAGTTGAAAATGAGCATTTTTTATTTCCCATTATTTTTGAGGGGAATTCTAAATCAGGCTGCTTAGGACAGCTATACTTTTCCCCAAGATTGTCATCCATTGAATATGGTTCGCCCGCGGTGTTAACAGGTGTTCTGTCCAATTTTGCACCCCATCAGAAATTGCAACTTTGTGTTAAAAATGGCAATGAAAACAGCGGTTACAAAAGTGACCCCTACTAAATTTTCTTTAAATAAAGGAATATTTACTTACGTTTGATCATGGACGGACATGTAGAAAAGTTCTCCTCAGACACATTCTACCATGTTAGCTGCACACAACAACTGCATGCCGCTCTCTCACTGTTCACGTCTTCGCCGTGTAGTTAAGCGCCATATTCATGTGGAACATGTATGTTTACAATGTTACTTGTTTATTTAGCAACTGCGGATAAGATTGAGAATCCAATTGAATGTAAAAGAGGGCTTGTTCACCGCCACAACAGCTTTGGGAGCAAAATAATATAAGGGTGCAAAATTTGTTGTACAATTAGCGTCTTCAGTGGGGCAAATTGAAACTCTGCTCAACATTTTGGAGGGGCTCTCTGGCTTTTCATGGTACACATTTTTAATCATTGGTTCTTGCTCAGTAGTTGTCGCTTTTGAAAGCTTAATTAGTTATATCCATCTTGCCTGTTCGTTCCTCAGGTGGTTTTAGCTTAGCAAAGCAAATGACTGTCTAAGTCTAAGGTGCTAGTTGTGTTACTTTGTATTTGTGGGTTTCTTGAATAAAACAACTTACTGAAAGGGTTGACGTTTTTTACCGACAGATCTTTAGTTACAGAACAGAAAAGAGGCATTATCAACATTAACTGTCCACTGGCGGGCTTTTTATCAGCTGTCTCGAGCTCGCTGCGTATCTCTGACTTCCATGTGCTGTGATGAGCAGACATTACAAATTGAACATGCAGATACGATTTGTTCATATCATTACAATAGACCCCAATCATGTGACGTCACAACTCCGCCCCCCTGACTGGTGGCGCCATATTGTCCGTCAGCTCATCGTGTTTACATATTACCGCTACGTACATTCCTCCTATTACTGCGTGTTTTTCTGCTTGTCTAAGGAATCACCGCCTAGTAAACGAACCCAAAAACCTTTCTGACAATCGTTAACATTGATTAAGCACAATGGTGAAGGCATGTGTGGCGGTTGGTTGCAGTAACAGAGAAGATAAACGGTCATTTTAGTAGTTGCTGTGTGCCCATTATTAAAAGGGCAAATCTCTAAAGCAGCACGGTTTGTTTATCTCGGTCCATGATGCGTTTGTGTAGCGGCGAAAACATCAATATGATGCCAACACGATCGCAGACATCATCAGACTGAGACTACGAAGCTCGTTCCCACGGTCGCGCAGCAAGATGGTGAGCGCGACAACAGGCGAAATGTCCCCCCTGACGGGAGCGCCCACACGGAAACGACTTTCTTGTACTATCAATATGTATTATTTTACTCTGCTTGAACTATAAATGTCATACCTGTGCGATTGTCATTGGGATATGGTTGTGAAAACCTGTAGACTAATACATTTCTGTTCTAAGATGGTTATGTGGCCTAGTCCACGATTTGTTACTAAAATACAGTACTAATATTTTGTGTAATTTAATTATTTAAAACTGATCTTAGTCGTAAATCCATTACTGTAATGCATCCATGAAAACATTTGATGTTTTCACGTCAATAAAGCGTTATAAATAAGCGCTCCCCTCAGGGGGGACATGTCACGCGGGGCAGCTATTTTTCGACACACACCAGCCCGTTGTCGATCAAGTTTCATTTTACAATCGTGACAACGGTGACGCTCAGCTGACCAAATGTCGGCTTATAGTCGGGCCAGTGCCGATTTTGGGTACCCGACTCCTCATCGTGACATAAACTGGAGTATGATTGGAAATTTTGTGGTCTCAGGACGAGCTCTGACGCACGGGACGGGACCGGACGGGAGGAAACATCGGTTTGGGCATCAAATTTGGATCTGGCGACTGGATCAACCGAAACTTTTCCAAATAACGGCTTTTATGCAACTCATCCAATGAGTTTACAGCGTCTGAAAGCACCGGGGCTTTCATAATTTGCAAGTGAATCCACCTTTAGAAACTACGATCATTGACAATATGGACACACAATGACGGACAATATGGTGGCACAATACAGCGATCACGTGATTGTGTGACGTTGGTGACTGGGGTCTATAGACCCTACTCACCAACGTCACAGAATGACGTGTCGCTGTATTCGGCCGCCATATTGTCCGTCTTTGTTTATCCGTATTCTCAATGGTTTCAATTTGTCGTGCAATTTATAGTGCAATTCATGGAAGCCCCGGTGCTTTCAGACGCTGTAAACTCATTGGATGCGTTGCATAAAAGGCGTTATGCGGAAAAGCTTCAGTCTATCCATTCGCCAGATCCATATTTGATGCCTAAATCGATATTTTTCGACCCGCTGTCTTCGCCCTCTCGGCCTGACATCTGCTATCCTGATATCTACAACTATCTTGTCCACAGAAACTCAGCCTATTCTCACGAAAGTTTGAAAAACTTTAAGAGCAGCACTCTAAGCAACATTAACCCGTGTGACCCTTTACTTCCAATTTTCTAAAATGGCGACAATCAATAAAAAAAAAGTTGACTGCGATGGCCAACGCTTCAAGGATAGGTGGATATTGGACTATTTCTTCAATAAAACACGCAACAACTGTGTCTGCCTCATTTGCAAAGAGACAGTCGCTGTTTTCAAAGAGTACGATGTGACGCGATAATGATATTACCGAACAAGACACGCTGACATGTACGACAACATTACAGGGAAGATACGCAGCGAGAAATTAGAGCATCTTGAAGCTAGTTTAATTTCACAGCAGCAGTATTTCGCAAGAGCCCGAGTATCGAAAGAGAACGCCACAAAGACGAGACTGTTGAAATTCTGAATAAAAAAAAAAAAAAGCAAATGTGACACACAGAAGGGCTTGCTAAAATTTGTTTAAATATATTGTTCTATGTAAATCAGCCAAGGTAGCCCCCCCGCATTTTTACCACCCAAATCTGGCCCCCTTTGCAAAAGGTTTGGACACACCTGTTTAACTGATGATCCGTAGACGAGGCCAGCTTCTTTCACTTGGTTCCAGCTAAATATTATTCAAAATGTAATGATGGTGGAAGAAATAAGCATCTTGAATTTGAAACTGTATGTTGTCGGCGATTAGCCTTGCAATGATCTTAATTGTGGTTGTCAGCCCAAAACCCTCTAAATATATATTAAATGCATCTTACCAGATATAAAATGACTACTACATAATCTGTGGTAATCGTTTGGAGCCCAGTTTTCTCGTCAAATTGCAGCAGTCCATCTCGCTCTCCTCTCCAGGTCTCTCGTAATACGGTAGAACTTCAAGTCTCTCCGTCTATCTTCTGTTATTGCAACCAACCGCCACACACGCCTTCACCATTTTGATTATTAATGTTAAAGAGCAGAAAAACACGCCATAATAGGAGGAATGTACGTAGCGGTAATGCGTCAACACGACGAGTTGACGGACAATTTGGCGCGGAGGCGTGGTTGTGACGTCATGTGAGTAGGGTCTATAGCCACATGATCTATTCAAAAATTAATTTTGACCCATTATATATATATATATATTTTTTTGTTCATTTCATGCATTTTTGTTGTTTGTTTTATTGCTTTATAACAACTTTTATAGACACTATTCTACCGGACTTTTTTTCATTTTAAAATCATATACGGGAAAGTCAATTACATGCAGTGACACTTTTCGGCCACCGGGGAGGGCCTTGCCCCCCTGCCCACCCTTAAAATCTGCTTATGGTACCAAGAGGTTCCCACTCCTAATATGTACACCAGTCTTCATGAGGCTAAGTTTTTAAATTGCCAAAATTAGTCACTTGCCCTAGAAAGGCGTAAACTACCACTTAACGACATGTTTTTTTCTTTTTTTGTAGGGGCCAAAAGTGGCTACCTGCCCTTCGAAGCTCTGCTCGACTCGACTCTGCTGGGCTCGGGTGTACTGTCTCTTTAAGGTCTCCAAGGCTGGTCTGTTTCGTATTGATCCGGCCACCATTTTCCAACACACAGCGGCGGCAGCACAGCTAGCAACACGGCCAACCGACAGCCGAGGAAGCGGGGAAGCAGCGAGACGGCGAGCCGACCCACCCTCACGACCCGGAGAGAGGAGGCTTCCTTCTTCTCGGCACCGGCGGGGCAGCCATGGCGGCCAACATGTACCGGGTCGGAGGTAAGACAAAGTGTGTAGGGGGTGGGGGGGGCTGGTGAGAACGGGGAGGTTTGACTCACTCAGTCACGGTTGGACCCGCCATGGTAAAATGTGTGTTGATGCATTTGTCTTTTTCCTCCTTCCCCTCCTCCTCCTCCTTTTGGTCTTTTTTTTTTACTCCCTGGTTGTGCTGTTAGAGCCTCCCTCACGATGACGCTTGCGGGTGGCAATGAGGACTCGTGTTTTTGTCTTAACTTCTAATGACCGCCAACTACCTCTTCCTTGGAGTGTCACATTTCCACTAGAACGTCTTATAAAGTTATCATAAACCACTTTCGCCTTAGGTTAAAACGCGCCAATCAGCGTCAAACTAGCGTTAAAAGAAGTAGTTTTAGCTAATGCTATGGCTAAAATATCTTTTAAAACATTTTTTAGTGACAAAACGAATGTTGAGCACGTGAGACAAAACATTAGGCACTCCTGCACGTTCAAACAAATGCAAAGGATGAGGAGGGTGGCTATACAGTGACACATAAAATAGTAGCTGGACAGTTGAGAACTTTAGACATGACAATTGCTTTTGACAAAACAAGTGGTGTGCCAACTTTCAAACTTACCACCTCTGTTTCATCCTCCCGGCATTTCCTTCTGCACAGGTGTTGTTATGACTTGTGGTCGAATATTGCCGGGAAGACGTCTTCCCTCCCGTATCAGGCTCAGAAAAATGACATGACATTTGCTTTGCAGGTTGAGTGTTGAGTAAATTTAAACACCCGGTCCCATCTTAAAACAAGGGCATAGGTTTGGTCAGGGGCGCTGCCAGGGATTTTGGGCCCCATGAAAAGATATCACTTTGGGCCCCATCGCCAGAGCCGGGACACACACACACATTTAGAGTATCAACTACGTAATTTCCTGCATTCTGGTGAATCTTTACACACTGATTTGTGCATTTTCTGCATTAATTTAAGATGAAAATATATTTAAGTAAACATACAGTGTATAGAGCAATAATGAATAGACTGATATCATCTATAAGAAATGTGCTGAAGGCCATCTTTTACAATCTAAATATATTTTTATTAGAAATACTCTCAAAGCAAATACCATAATGAATGACTTAGAATAAATGGTTTGTTTGAACTTAACTATACTACAGTATACATTACAGTATACAACTGTTTTAGTATGACGAGATTGCTAAGGATTTGCCTGCTGTTCTGATTAAATGTAAGCTAAAAGTGGAGCAAACACTAACTAGCAAACAATTACAGTATTTCATTATGGAGTAGGCTTAGCCTCATCTGGAAATTTGCGATCTCCACTAAAGGCTTCAGCTCCGAAGCGAGGTCCCTTGTTAACAAACTTAATTCAATTGATGACAAACTAAATTCAATAAATTCTTGACAAACTGGATTCAAGCCGATTATAAAAAAAAAAAAAAACATTGCCCTTATTATTTGGAATTCATGTTTTTGAATAGTTGCATGTCGCTCACTGAGGCCGGGAAAATCCCGTATTTCTTACGGAGTGAGCTGGGACCCCGCTTCGGAGCTAAGATAACAGGTTAATTTTCAGCACTACACAGACACAAGACACCAACCTTCCTTTGTGAAGTACTTTGTCACATCCTGTTGGCCCTTTCTACCCATCTCCTGTTTTGCTTTCTTTTCTTTCCTCTTTTGAAAACCCAATTTTTGTTCTGAAAACATTTCTGCACTACCGCGCTCTGCCCGCTTCGAGTCTTTGACTGGTGTAAACGCGCACCGCTTTGCTCCCGGTCTGATCGAAGGAAGGGCGGACCAAACCATTGAATGAAAATACGGGGGTTGGGGGGAGGGGTGGCTGGCAATCCATATGCTCTCTGGGTGTTTAGTTTTTGCCAAAAACAAAACAAGAAGACGAAACCCTTCGTTTTATTCCTATTAAAATGATAATTATTAATATTTAAATTTGCAAACGATTACCTAATGTTCTAATTTTCTTTGTGGGCCCCCATCAGGGCATGGGCCCTTAGAATCAGTACCACTTTTCACCCCTATACGGCGCACCTGGGTTTGGTCTCAACATTGTTATGGGCGATACTACCTTAATGTACATAATGCAAACAATGATCCAAATAAGGGACGACTAACCTGACTTCGTTGTTCCTTGTGAAGGCTGGTTAGCAAGTTTAATGTTATGCTAACTGTTGCAGGTCGGACTTTCAGTAGCAAAATTAGTGGTGTTTCCCCCACCTCCACAACATTGTCTTATTACATGACTTACAGTGGCTGCTGCTGGCCGACAAAAAAAAAAAATTCTAATATCCATCATCTCCGTCGAGGTTGTGTGAGTATGTCTGTTTGTGTGTGTGTCTTTGTGGCTGGACGAGGGGCTTCAAGTCAATAGCCAACCAAACGTTTGTTTGAGAGGGAAAAAAATGCACCGGCACATTAAACAAGTGAAAAGGGATAAATGTAAGTCTGAATATAATGAAAATAATTCACTTAACAATGGGAGGGTCTATTCTATCCTTACACCATTTGGTAAGACAATCTAATTTACCTACCATATTTTTCGGACTATAAGTCGCACCTGATTATAAGTCGCACCAGCCATAAAATGCCCAACGAAGAGGAAAAAACCATATATAAGTCGCACTGGAGTATAAATCACATTTTGGGGGGAAATTTACTTGATAAATTCCAACACATGGAACAGATATGTCATGTTGAAAGGCAATTTAAAATAAAAATACAATAGAGAACAACATGCTGAATACAGTACATTACGTGTACAGTATGATAATATTACATGATGTATGAACAACGAAAAGCGAACGTGGTCGGTATGTTAACGTAACATAGCTATTGAGAGTTTTTCAGATAGCTATAGCATAAAGAACATGCTAACAAGTTTACCAAACCAGCAGTGTCACTCCAAAATAACATGTGAAATGATTTAGTAATGTGTTAATAATTTCACACATAAGTCGCTCCAGAGTATAAGTCGCGCCCCCAGCCAAACTATGAAAAAAAAACTGCGACTTATCGTCCGAAAAATACGGTATATATTTGAACTCTTTATATAATGAAATAAGGTTGCTTAAAAGTTGGTGGGGACAATTTGAGCATCCTGCTAATGTTATGTCCCTACTGTCCCTATGTAAACCTACGCCCTTGTCTTCAAAGATGAACTTTAGCCGCGTTGACGTCTTCTCTTGGCGTCCACGTAAAAAGGAAGCGATAAGACCTCACTGTCAGGTTTCAAATATCGCACGTGTGTTCTATTGTTACCCCTTTGATAGGCTAGACCTCCAGATGCGGAATATTGCTTGGATGACGACTTCCTTCCGACTACTACATGAGAAAGTCCTGCAAAGTTATTAAACTGTGCCATCACTCTGGAAGTCTCGTATGCAGCGATTGCAACTGAGTAAAAGATTAGTTACCCAATTTCGCAAACCAGAAGCTTGAACCAGAGGTGTTTTTAAACAAGTCAGTAGGAGTGAACATTTCTCCCACAAAATCATTGTCTTGCGCGTTAGGGTCCTTGCTTTGAACTGAGAAAGGTTAACAGCAAATGACCATGTGTCAGTACCACCTGCCAGCCATCCCAATTCAAATGTATCGTCGACAATGGCAGCCAATGAGTTACAAGTAAATTAACACTTCACCGGCCAACAAATATGTCTCGCCTCATGACCGTCTTGTTTTGAAGTCCGAGTGCTTTAGTCCGAGGTGGTGGTGTCTGTTGGAAACTAATTTGTTTGGCGTGGAGTATAAATGGCTGATTAAGGGGATTTGCCTGCTCTGTTCTCGTTTTAACTCCTTGGATTGTAGCACGCGAGCTGAAATGCATTTGAATGTCACAATTAGGCCCGATGCAGCACAAACAAATTTGCAACTGAGTCTACATAATCGTATTGCATAAGAAATGCGCTGTTTGCACATTCCGTTTTTAAATAATCCCACCAAGAGGAGATGTTTGAATGTTTTAGGTTAACTTTTTGCAGCGTTTTAAAAGATAATTGACACTTTGTAAGACGATGCCTGTCCATCTTGGGAGAAGCAAGGACTTCCCTGAGTAAATGAAGCCGGGACAAAAGCGGCCTTGGCAGGCCTTGATGTCTTTGTTCCCCGCTACCTTCTAATACATCCCCCAATCCCCGGTGAAGGCTGCAGTCCGCACTTCCCGCTGCCTGGCTTCCAGCCTCTTGGAAAATGTGACCGACAAAGCACTAGCTTAACCGTCCCTTCACCCCAATGGTCCAAATGTTCGTTTGCTTTGGATTGGAGATGCATGAATCTTGGATGAAGACTTGCAAGGGATTCTCACGTGGTTCGTTAAGCCCGCTACAAACTTGTAATAACTGGAAAATTCAAACTTGGTCACAAAAATCCAAATTCACATGAAGGGTTTCCCCCAGAAAACAAAAAAAGCAAATTTTGATAGTAGAGAAACCAACCGGCTGTCCGCCGTTTTTGGAAAAATAGATAAATAATAAAAATATTACATTGACAATATTTAAAAAAATATTACATTTGTTAGCAATACTTAAATGTAGAGTCTTACAAAAACAGTTTTATCAAAAAACAAAATACAACGCAATTTCAGTGCAATGGCAAAGAGTCGGGGCAGGTTTGTTTACATATCAAACATAAGATGTTGCCATTGCGCTTACAACCATATGGCCAGACAGGTTTAAAATGCAGTAAAAAGATGTACGGTGGTACCTCAACCTACGAACACCTTGACATACGATCCTTTTGACATCCGACATAAAATTAGACTTGTCACTTGTCTCAAAATATGACGATTTATAACAGTGTCACAATTTCAATAATTTCATTGTTTCCCCGCAAGACGGCAGGCAGCATGTCTGATTTTCTTGTGAGAGAAACCAACATGGATCCCAAGAAGGTTAGTGCAGGTAGTGAAAGAAGGAAAAAGGTGACGCTTACCTTTGAAAGTACGGTCGAAATGATGGAATATGTAAAGCTATCGAATATTTTAGTAATCGAGTAATCGACTGAAAATTCTATCGATTTATCGAGTAATCAGATAAAACATATTTTTAGGTGAAGAGCAATTATAAATACATGAGAAAACAAGACATTTCATCTAATACTGAACCTTTTTCAGTCAATCAATGACTTTATTTTCGATGTACATAGTTGAAAACAGCCAACAATTGAATCTCAGATGTAACTAGACTAAAAAAAAGACTAATTCACTGCTTTCACTCAAAAAACTTCTAGATATTATAGGAAAAAAAAAAAATTCTTACCCTAAAAATATAATTATGCTTGATAACACACACCACTTAAAAGTTAGGTGTTTTTCCCACATGTTTCAATTGAATTTCCATTTGTGTCAAGCTATTTTTAAGTTCTAGTTAAGTTTTAAGTCAGTCTAAACTGTAAGTCCTTATAGGATTTTGAGTTTTTGCAGTGTTCAAAATAAATGTATGATACCGGCTGTATTGGAGCACATTAGAGACAAGTGCTACTTGGTGTTTTATCCTGCAATGACTACTGAGCTAAAATTGACAGTTAGCATTATTGTTTTTATTTTACACCCCCATCACTCTACAGCGCTATGTTTTCGCAGATTAAATAAAGCCTGTATGTAAGACACGTTAGCCATGCATCAACAGTGGTCATAATTAATAGAAACCTAGCCCTTCGCAGGGCTAACGTTATGTGAGCGAGTGACAGTACCGTTAATCTTATTTATTAGCGCTTAGAAGTCTACTGTTTTAAGATCGCGGCTGTTTGCTAACGCCGCTGACTCTTTCATTTCACATCTAGTTCAACATACATGTGATCTCTATGAGACGCATCAGACGCTACCTGCTACCACCGTAGCATCATGTGGTCTAGTTTTTTGTAACGTCGGCATCGTTTGTAGCGGCTGTCGGCTGCAGTAAGTTTTTTTTTTTTTTCATTGCTTTTTCCTCTACGCACGTGACATCAGCCGTCCGGGCAAAACGTGATGCTTAGAGCTGTCAAAATGAAACGATTACTCGAGGTGAATAAAACTACTCTGGTCAGTTTTTAAACTCGAGTTACTCGAATGCTCGAGTATTCGTTTCAGCTCTAATCTAAACGGTCCTCCTTCGACCGCCGTTCGCCAGTCTTTATAAGTTAAGGTGACAGTTATTATGAGTGTAACATCAGCAAGGAAATTGCCAGCTTTGCCGTTTTAATCATTTTTTTTCAGAACTTGTGCAACACAATATGGCTACTGTCTGCCTTAGCCAACACCAAGAACAACAGAAAATGAAAAATGGAAGTAGAAACTCTTCCACACCGCTGTCAATCTCTCGTCAGTGACCCATTGCGTTCAGGAACAGCATGTAAAACACAACCACCATATTAGAACTAGATTCATTAGATTATTATTATTATTATTATTTCAATTTGTATTTACAATCTATTTGTTTTGCTATGTGTAATTGCTATTTGTAATTGTACTTGCAGTATTCATGAAGGATTTAGCGTAGGTTTTTGGGCTGTGGAACAAACTAATCAAATTAAAATTTATTTTTATGGGAAAATCCCGTTTGACATTCTACCATTTCAACTTACAACCCAGGTCTTAGAACGAATCAAATTTGTATGCAGAGGTACCATTGTATACTTTTATACTTGGTACTATTTTAACCTGGTAGAGGGAGGGTAAAGAAAAACCTGGCGGTCCGCCAGGCTTCTAAAGCACCGAGGAAACACTGTCATGTGTACCCTGTAATGTCCATCAGTTGCTACAAGTTGGCATTAATGAAGGATGTGAGTTAATATTTCAACGGCACTAGACAATCAGGTTCAACTCGTTAGGAAAAAGTCATTAAGTCCATTTTTCTACGGATCAAAGAGTAAATCAAAGAGTTGAGACGAGTCTGCTGACGGTTATAATACAAACCACTAAGAAGAAAATGTGGACGTTTGCCCGCGGCAGCTCGGAGGGAGCAATTAAATGGTGAGCCAGATGACGTCGCGACACAACATGAGTGTTGCGTTTTTCTCGTCACCAAAATGGTAGAGGCGCTGGCTTGTACTCTTTGTTCCTGAGCGAAGTTGCCGTGGAGGGAGCGACGGATATCGAGTGGCGCAGTTGGGCTGCTGAGAATTTCCGCCATGTGAGAGGCCCGCGGGCTGAGCGACATCGCTCCGTCTCTCTCGGTTTCCCATCATCACCCATAAAAGCTACCCTCCCCCCGGTGCCGTCAAATCTTTCAGCGT
Organism: Corythoichthys intestinalis; assembly: GCF_030265065.1. Classification (NCBI taxonomy): domain Eukaryota; kingdom Metazoa; phylum Chordata; class Actinopteri; order Syngnathiformes; family Syngnathidae; genus Corythoichthys; species Corythoichthys intestinalis. The sequence goes on along the minus strand of NC_080409.1, from coordinate 37,089,433 downwards.
CGTCCGACCACCGGCCTTCCGAGACCATGACGTTGAAATTTGCTTGAGCCAATGGAGGCGTATTACTGAGAGAAACTGCTGAGTTGATTCGAAGCAGGCCAGCGAAACGCGAAAGGGAAAACGTTAGAAAGATGACAATTAGTTGCTTGCTTAATACACACATGTATTCATGCTGTTCAGGTACTAAAAAAATCGGAAACGCTTGTGTTTTTTTCAATGAGGATTTGAATGAATTCATGAGAATACCTGTCGTTTTCTCCTGTTTTAATATTTAAACAAACAAACAAAAAAATGCGGTAGTGTAAAAGGGGCTTTCTTGCATACAGTATGTTACTGACTTTGTCCCCCAGGGGGGAGCACAGATTTGGGGGGATGGGGGTTTGTGTGTACATGTGCGTTTCGGGGGGCCCGCGAGGAGAACGGTAGCTCCAGGCAGCTGACCAAGTGTGCGGGGTATAATCTGACTGTGCTGGGCCAAGACACATGCCGGGCTAAAACCGGGCGCCCCACCAAGCCCCAGGGGCCGGTGGGGACATCCTGGTGAGCGCTAAGCCTCCCATGAGTCTGGACTCATGCCAGGACCCACACAAACACGCACATCTACACTTAGGGAACAATAACATTTGTATGTGGGTGTTGAGATAACAAATGGCTACTAAAGGGATATTAGCTCCAATAAAATAGTCCATATATATGTTTATATAGGAAGGAAAGTCTGTTCAACATGATTGATGCTTCTTTTTTCTTGTTCTCCTTTCCCAATTTTACACCCCTACTGCTCCGCCTCCTGCAGATTATGTTTATTTTGAGAACTCGTCCAGTAACCCTCTGCTGATCAGGAGGATAGAGGAGTTGAATAAGGTGAGTTTGTGTGTGTGTGTGTGTGTGTGTTTCTCTTTTCAATGTTATTGATTTTGATGAAGTGGTGATTTTAAATTCAGCCCGTTTGTATAATGGAACTCTTTAAATCATTCAAGTTCATTTGCAGCCATTGACGTAAACATATTCAAATTGATTAGAAGTCTTATCGCTGTCAGTGGCACTGAAATAATTTTTCTTATTCCTTTTTTGAAATATGAAAAAACATGGCAGTATTGTGTTGATTTTGGTCGAGGGGGAGAGTGGTTAAATAAGTCTATATAGATTGGATGTCTATTGTGGCACTGATATTAATATGAAATTAATCAAATGAAATGATAAAGAATTTGAAAAATTCAATAAATTAAATGGAAAAAAATAATTAAAAAATAAAACAAGTTCAAACAAACTAAGACTAAGCACACCCAAAAAGCGCACACACCCTCTACTCACAAACTCGGAACCTACAAGCAAAAATAAGTCCGCAATTAATTAATCAGCCCTGAGATCAAAAATTAAAAAAGGGAAGGATGGAGCGATAAGAGCTTTGGCGGACTTTCTAGTTGCCTCCGGGCTGCGTAGGATATAAACTAGTGATGCACGATAATGCATTTTTCAGCCGATACCGATAACCAATAATTTTCTCCTCCTTCCAGCCGATAACCGATAATGTCAAGCCGATAACTCTATTAAAAGATATATATACAACTTTAAATTATACATAGGAGCAAATGTTACTGTGCAAAAATAGAATTTATTGCTACGTTTTCCACATCAAATGTTAACAAGTAGTAAATTCCAACATCTAAACAATTTGTATTAATTGATTAATAATATTTACAAAGTAAATACTTAATTGCACAAAAATGCCTTTAAGAGGGGTTGGAAGCAGGCGCAGAATTGGAAAAAACTGCGTCGATTGCACACATTTGGAGGCTAAATCACATATATAATTATCGGATTGCATCATTGGTTGCATTTTTAAAAACCTGGATTATCGGTGTGACGTCATAATTGCCATTATCGGCCGATAATTATGGGTAACCGATATTATCGTGCATCTTTAATATAAACGTCATTACGTGATTTGACCACATTGAGAAAGGCTGCAATGTGCCAGTAGGCATCGGGTCTGCCGGAAATCAACAGAAAAAGAAGAAGAAAAATTAAAAACCGGGCTCTGAGAATAGATGCCTTTATACTAGTATATCCCGAGAATATACCTACCAATTTTGATCCTGATCTGTCCATGAATAACGATTGAGTAGCAATTTTAATTCCATTCCTTAATTAATTAATCTACTTAATCAGCCATGAGACCAAAAAATAAAGTCTGGCTCCGATAATCGATTCGTATATACCCATAGAATATGCCTATTAAATTTCATCCTGATCTGTCCTCGAATAATGGAGGAGCAGAAATTTTAGCTATAGTCCTCAACAACAACAAGAACAAAACAAGCGATTGTCATTCACTCTATCACTTTTCAAATGGATTAGACATCTATTGCTGTCAATGGTAATGAAAAATCTTTTTTTGTTCTTTCTTTTTAAATATGAAATAATTTTAAAAAATTGAAATACATTTTCAAAATTAAAAAAAAACAAACAAACTTACATTTACAATGAGACGCTGCGACTGCAATCCGCAATGATTATGTTTGAAGAAAATGACAAGGGGAGAACAGTTTTGAATGTCTACGGAGTCTTTAGTGGCACTTTCAGGAGCCCTGTCAACACACAAAGAAAACCCTATGTTTTATTGGTACTTTTGTTTCTATATGCTCGTGTGGTATATTGATAAATTTGTATAACTTGATTTTATTTAATTCCCCATTGATACACATACACAAACACTCTTAGAGGGCAAGTTAGAACAAAAGCATCATTGTATTTAAACCTCGTGCAAGAATAAACAACAACTCCAGTGTAATTCATGGATTTTTGTTCAGTTAGAGGGGCTCGTCATCAACATTACGTTCATATTTTGATGTTTTGTACTCCAGTGTAACGCGAAATAGTCATTCTAATTATCCGTCTCTTCAAACAGAGGCAGAGGCAGGCGAACGACCGCTAGGCTGCCATTACCATTTCGCTGCTAGAATTATTGAAAAACAATGTCTGTTGTTTGAACTGACTACCTAAGATGAGGAGTATGTGGTTGAGGAAGTGTTGGTGGTTGTGATGTAAAACTGCACTTTTCCCTACTGCATGGTATGAATACTACATCTCATTCATCTGGACTTGCGGCGTCGTTCGAACTAAGGTCAAAATCGAGCTCTGGTCATGTGGACGTAACTCTAAAATGGAGCATTTCCGGTTGATTTGGTTGGCGAGTCTCCTTGTAAACGGTCCCTAATTAGACGTCCATCGCCGTCAGTGGCAGCTAATGAGTTAATGTCATTGTCATTACATTAGATCAGTGGTGCACTAAAGTCCACCGATCAATGTCTAACTGACCATTATTGCTCTTTACACTTAATTATTTACCCACTCTCCCCTTCCACCAAAATCAATACAATCCTGCCATCTTAAGTATTTTCAGCATAACACAGAATGACAGTACTTTGACTTTCTTGAGTCTCAGAAACGATGAAGGAATCACATGTTAAAATTCCCTATCATTGTTCTTGTGATTTTCACAGCGTGAAATTGCCTCAAACTGTGTCTGCAGCAAATTTAAGAATGAGCCTCCTTTTTTTTTTCTTCTTCTTCATTCGTTTTCGTCTATCGTCTGTCTGCGCACGCATGTGTGTGCGGCGGCACCACCACCTGTTACCATGGTAACGCCGATTGTCTCTCCTCTGCAGACGGCCAATGGGAATGTGGAGGCCAAAGTGGTGTGCTTTTACCGACGCAGGGACATTTCCAGCACGCTCATCGCCCTGGCAGACAAGCACGCCCGTGAGTGACCGAGCAGAACTCCTTGCCTCAAAATGTGTAGGGTGCACCGTGACACCGTTCAGTTTTTATCCTGCTGCGTCTTTTCACACTTTATTGACGTAAAAGAGACTGCAGCCTCTCAGCGCAACACAACACACCACTCAATCCGCGATACGAGGACAACTCCGCGCGTACATATTTGGCTTTCATTTCGTACTCGGAAAGTGGTTCTCGGAGCCAGCGTGGAACTCCTAAGTGCTGGCAGTCTTTTGAATTGCTTCCTGGCTGCTTCACAAGGACGTAAGCACTGATGGAGAACTTCAGAAAATAGAGTTTGAAAACAGAGCTGAAGGGAAAAGTCCAATATGGGTCAAGCAATTAATCATTTGTCAAAGTAGCGCAATGTGTTTCACTTTGCCTCCGATAGTTCATGATTATGAGGTTCTACACAATTTGCAAGGTAAAGAAAAATGTACCAGTAATGAACACCTCCAGATTTGTTCATAATGGCCCGTATCAATAGTGATTGACGAACCAGATTAACTCGAGTAACTTTGGTATATTACCACTTAACACTGAAGCTAAAGCCTGAGTTATGCTCCCGCGTTGCAGTGACGGCGCAGCGACTACGGCGTCATTCGACAATCGATGGTTCTACGGCCAGGTGACGCGTTGCTCTGTAATTCACTGCCAAGCCACTAGAGGGGTGTTGCGTTATGTTTGTACGGTTTTGGGCCATGCTTGTTGACTTCCGCTTGTCTAGTTTAATGGAGAAAAAATAAACAATGCAAGATGGAATGCTTGAATGTGGATCTTCAGCTCATCAACATTGAATAAATGTACAACTGTTGAGGCGCAGGCGACGCAGAAGACTGTTTCGAGGCGGTCTGTCCAAGTTTTGATGCCGCATAGAGAGGTCTTGCCTTGGGTGAAAACCAGCTAGCTGTGGCGGCTAGCTTCAAACTGGCGTCGAGCAGTGCGTCCAGCGTTTTGTCCGAGGTCTGCAAAGTCCTCCAGGCTGATTTGTTTTTACGTGTCCTACAAACAGCCAGTGGGAAGCCATAGCAGATTTCTGGCGTCTATGGAACTGCGTTGGAAGCCTTGATGTTAACGTTATGATAAAAGCACCGAAGCACTCTCAATCAGTGATGATGTATCGTCTGTGAACTGTCTGTTGTTGAAAGTTTATTATTCTTCATATACTTGAAGTGTGACACGTGAATAAGTCACAGACTCACAGCAAACATACGTACACAATAAATGATGAAGTACACCAACCAAAAATACGACATAAAGTAATAAAAAGCTTTCAGTTTTTGGCCGACCGCTTCGTGTGGCCTTTCGATTCCGAACACACACATCTCGGTGGTTGTTCCATTTTTTAAAAATTCAATCGCTGACCTTGCCATTTGGCAACCTTTATGATGTCTTGACAAGACTTGCTCTTCGATGATACTCCCGTCGGCTTGGTCCATTTTTGCATGTAGAAAAATAATGTTTTACAATGGCGGTGATTTCGCGCTGAACCGGAAACAACAGTTTGAGCGGCCCAATCGCAGTCCATTTCTACCACGTCATATGCGTTGAAGTGACGTTAGGGTTTAAAAATTAAATAGGAGCACGTCAGGCTACGGCGCAGGGTCATAAATCGGGTCTTCCTTGACGGTGCAGGTCTGACGCGGAAGCATAACTCGGCCTTAAGAAAGCAGCTCAACAACCATCCTATTTTTGTAACTGCTTTAGATAATATATCCACACATTGGCTGTCATTGATGGTGATAGACGTCCATTATATTTGGACTGGGAGGGCTAGCAGCAATCGTATCATCTGGAATAATGACCGTAACTCATGGCCATTGTGGCTTTACTGTACTTTTACACCCTTGTTATACTGTACATCAAATGTTACTAAAGAAAATAATCTGGATCCAATGATAAAATCTTTATTCTACAACTGTAACTGTTACGTCATTGGTGTATTCATGTTGTTTTGGAGGCACGGCATCGTCCAATGTCTCAAGGCGAGGCGCTGGCATCTGAAATTGATTGGAGACAAAAACAAGCGCGGCGTGTGACCGATGAAGTCTCCTTTTTGCTAGAGCTTCCAGCTTGTCGTAGCTGTGTTTAATAAAGCAACGCAAGCTGTTGGTCTTCAAGTGCATGATTATGTCGGCGTTTAAAGTGTGTGTATGACGGGGCTGGTTGTGGGGTTAGGAGCGATCTCTAAAATTGTTTTTTGAAAGTGGCATCCCACCAAAAATACAGCTCTTGAGTTTGATAACAGTTCAGGCTCCAATCATCGATTAACTGGTAAGAATGTAGCAAGGAGAAGTTTCGATGTGAGTATAGAGCGCTTAAAAGAAGTTGGAGCACAAGGACAATTACCTGGAAAACTCAGTGTTACTCATTTGTCTAATATTCACCATCCATCCTGAAGAACATTTGACAAAAGTCAGATGTTTTCAGGGTGTGACTTTTTCCTCACTTTCTATGTGGGTGTCATCTACTCATAATCGGCATGCAAATTCTGACCATCTAGCCTTTTTCTTTCATAAAACATCTATAGACAGCTGCTTTCGGCTCTAAAATTATGAATGAAAATGCTGTATGACAATATGTGAGTGAAAATGTTTATGAAAGACTGCTTGGTGGGAAATATTGTGTCTCCCCCCAAATCTGAGTTATGGTGAATTTATGTTTTGAAAATAAGGAGGTTAAAATACCAAGCTGACCAATAAGCCGACTGCCTTGATAGATGGGGGCGGGCTTTCCTGAGGCCCTGTTGAGGGAGCGTTCTGAATCTCTGCAAGTGAAATATTTGATCAATGACTCACAGCACACGCACATTAACACACACACAGAACTGGCCACCACCCTCCACTGATCCATAGCAACACTGAATTAAAGCTACCAGCAAACCATTGCTCGTACTGGACTATTTCGCATATAACATGTGTAACACACACATGCATACCACCCATCTAGCTACACGCAAACTCTTGGCTGCTGAGAGACGCATACAGGATGTAGCCCACACCCATACAGTTGTGGGTTTTTTCTAGAAGTGCCTCACCAAACTGTAGCTGGCACAAAATCGGCTGCTTCTACCTCAACCAAACACTACAGCTCGTTGTTTCTTTAACATGACATGATACAGTGTTGATTCTAGCGACCCCATATGTGTCACATGGACGGTGACGGGATTTTTTTGTTTGTTTGTTTGGGAAGTTTTGTCACTAATGTCACAATCGAGTTCATATCACAGCCCAAGGCCATTCCAAGGAACTGAGATGATAATTTTAGCTGCAAGCATAAATGATTTTACATCTGAAAATTTTCATGTACACTACTTAACAGAAATGTCACGGAAAACTACCGTATTTTCACAATCATAAGGTGCCCCAAAATGGATGGGACGCCTAATATAATGATGCGCCTATTGTGTGGCCCGAGTACCACAGCAGACATGAGAGCCGAATGCGAACCGTAAAGGTAGAAGGTTACGCCTAATAGGGGGCCCCTGTAAATATTAGGTTCAAGTATGTGCACTGGGCAAAAACAACATTGGTTTGGCGAAGGACCTCCAAAAATGGCATCTACTGTGAAGAGACACGTTTACAAATCCCAGTTCAAACTTCAGGCTATCACCTACGTGAAAGCAACATGGGAATCGAGCTGCTGCAAGATAATTGGATATAAACGAGTCGATGGTTCCTAAGTAGAGCAAGCAGGAAAACGTGCTTTGACAAGTTAAGAAAATAAAGGGCTGGATGGACGAGGAGAAAATGAGAGAGTGGCTGAGGGAAGTGTACGTTAAGCGACCAGATGTTTTTTTCCATGCACCACTATCCCTGTTCATCTGTGACACCATGCGCGCCCATCTCACACCTGCTGTGAAAAACCAAGTGCATCTGATGAATTTGGGGCTAGCATCCAGGAGGCTTGGTGAAGGAACTCCAACCACTGGACATCGGGGTAAACTGGGCTTTCAAAGTGAAGTTGTGAGCGGGGCGGGGGCAATAGATGAAGAATGGTGAACACAACTTTATGAAGACTGGGAGGAAGTGCCAGGCAAGTTACGCCACAATTTGTGAATGGATTGTGGATGCTTGGGCTAAGGTGTCTGGTTGTACTGTTGTTCGTGCTTTTGCCAGAGCCAGCATCATTTCATTCGCGGCACATTCCCTCATCCCTTCCATGAAGGACGGTTAATGGGGTCGCGTATGATCCGGGGGACCACCCTGGGTCCCGGGGGATGACGACAGCCCTTTTGCTGGAGCTGTGGAAGGAGGGACGGGTTGCGCTGGCTCACCCCCTTAATTGCCTGGGGAGGGGCTGTGGCCCTGGGGCGGACCCCGCTCAGCATTTCCACTTATCTGCAGGACTATCACATGTCTGATGGGCTTCACGCATGACTGGGTGCAATTAGACACTCAAGTAGAGAAACTATCGGTGCCAGGATTAGCGATCAGGTAGCATAAAATAGGATGTCAACATATCCGAACTTACAAGTGATTCACATAGTGCTGCAACAATTAATCGATTAACTCGAGTATTCGATTAGAAAAAATATTCAAATTGAATTTTTTTACTTCGAGTATTGGTTTAATTAAAGTGGAGTTCTAATGGTTTATTTTGAAAGTGTTTGCATTGTTTTATTGATTAGGGTGGATACACTGCCTCATTTCACATGGCTGAATCCATTAAGACTAACATAAGCTAAGTTTTTGTTTGAGTTAATGTTTTTTAATGCATTCATAATTTAGTTTATAGGTATATTTGGCTGTTTTTTTTGGGGGGGGGGGTATGTGTCTGAACCATTTGATGATAGCATTGTAAAAAAAAAAAAAAAAAAAAAAAGTCAGCATTTTATAGCATTTTGTCACGACGGGGCACACACGGCTGAACTCAAATGCGCGAAAAGAGAGGATTTCAATGTCCAAAAAGCATTTAATTCACAAAAGGAAATGTAAAAACATGCTTCAAAGTTCAACACAAAAGAGGCAATGCCAAAAACTTATCTTGAATGATGGTGGTGACGTGATGGCCTACTGATCTCCAAAACATTGAAAACGCACTAGCAAAGGACAACAAACAAGAGGAGTATTTAAGGAGTACAGCTAATGGGGAACAGGTGTAGGCACTCAGGTGATTAGGGGAGGAAGACAAAGCTGACTTAAGTGAACACAAAGTAACCTACCAAAATAAAACAGGATATGGAAGGACTAAATCAATGCCGCTGATGGCGGCTTGTAACACATTTAAGATAGCGGATTTTTGTTATGGAAGTTAGCCAATATTATTTTGTTGTACATAAATCCTCATTTATTTTTCTTTTAATACCGTTCGAGGCTCAGCTCAGGTATTTTAATTTTTCATTTTCCTTATCCGATTATTCTAACTAACTAGTTCATTGATTAATTGACCGGTAAAATAATCGATAGCTGCAGCCCTAGATTCACATAATACTGGGTTCTACACCTCACATTGCTGATTTGTGTACGCTCCACCCCAACTAATCACATCTCTGTCTGACTCTTTCCTCCCTTTTTCTCTCCTATCAGCCCCCCCACATGGTCTCAACCGGAAATACAATGGCGTACCGCAAGCAACACGTCACTTCCGCTCATTAATATTCATGACATTAGCTACTATTGCTAAGTATTGTCCCTAATAGGAAATGAATGGAAATCGTGTACGAAGGAGATGTTTACAGAGCTAAACCTACCAATTCTCTCCGAAAATGATGTGCCTGGTGCCAAATTCACTGGCAAAGATGTGGAAGAACATAAAAATGTTCAGTTAAAGAGATGGCTTGAGTGTCGAAGGCTGAAAAAGACGAAAAAAATGAGCCAACCTAAGCATAGCCTTAGTTTTTTATATCGACACGACTGACAATGACATTCTCCTGTTTCAACAAGCTATCCTTTACCATCAGCCCTGTCTTTTTTATATATCCTCTGGTTGTCCTACGTCTCTTCCGTTCTTGGGGGTAATTTAGTTAGCTTTGTGTAGTGATTGCAAATGCTACTCAGTGACAGCCAACGAACACTTTTAATTTTTTCATTGATAACAAATCTTAACTCTATACTTTATTTACACTTCCCCCTTACTAAAGTTTTTTTTTTTTTCATATATATATATATATATATAACAGAAATGGTAACAGTGGCAGTCAGATACCATTTTAATTCTTCCAAATTTCCAAAAAAGCAATGCGTGATCGGCATGTTCGTTTTTGAAAGATTACCGGAGAAAAGTAGCACAAATTACATTGTTTCTATGCGAGGGCGGATCTATAATGTCCCACTTCGGCTTTACTTCCGCTTTACAATGCGACGTCACGGTCTAAAAATAGCATGCGTGCGGTACGGCATTAGCCAACGATAGCACCACTATATTCATAGTTAGTGTAGGCGTTAAATGTAGTTCTTGTTGTTTGTTCTTCTCCTCTGTCTGTCCTTTTCTATGTTCCTTTCTGTCCTCTCATAACCCCTTCCTGCTCGCTGCTTTCTTCTAATAAACAAAACACAATGAATAACCATCACAGTGGTAGTAGATCATACTCCCATGTGATGCATTGAAACTATTCAGACTAGTAGAACACTCAGAAACCCATTCTCCGTGTCAAGCAGCTGAACAGAACAGGTTAAAAATAAATAAATAAATAAATCTCTCCTCAACCTGTTGTGAAGGTGAAGTCGGTTCGTTAAGGCTGGCCCGTTAGTCTTGTAAGGCGACCCAATTTGTCAATAATTGATAATAGGCCTGGACAGGTAAGATGGAAGGGCAATTTGTGCATTCGGGGGTGCGGAAGATGGTCCCACTCGCCACCACTTGTCTCCCTCAATCATAAACTCACTTCCTATTTGATTCATTTCTCTCATTGAACATTTTGATTCAATAAGCTGAGTTAATAATTAGCTCAGAGATGATAGCTTGACTGAAGTGTGTGTGTGTCTGTGTATTGATTTTAGCCACACATCCCCACTGCTGAAAATCCCTTGATTGCTTTTGTTCGCCCGTGCGACTCGCTGGCTATGTCTGGCCTCTAATGAAAGTCCAAATGAATTGGAGCACGTACTGACTCGCTCTCACTGGCATTCATAATCTCTCTCCTTCACTTGTTTTTGCTCTCCTTCTCCTGCCAGATTTTTCTATTCCTCTTCCTGCTTCTTCTCTTCCAACCCACTGTCTTGACACATCCTTCTGTTTCGCCGCCATTGCGGCAACGCTTACTTTGGCTTTAAGCTCATTCGTCTCCCTCGCCTCATTCTTTCTAAACCCTCCCCACTTGATCCATAACACAAGGGATATCAATTTAACTCTTTGTTCATTCACCGCTTCCAGTCAAACTGGATTAGACATCCGGCGACGTCAATGGCAGTGAAAGATGAGCATTCACATCCAGTCCTCCTGGTTTAAATCAATTGGATGCCTGTCATTGTCAATGGCAGGCAATGAGTTAAATACTATGAAATTTAAAAAATAAAAAATCTACTTTAGTGTTATTGGGGACCATAATGAGTGTATTTTTTTTCATTTAAATGTTATATATATATATTTTTAAATCCTTTATCCATTTATAAAGGCACAATTATATTACCAAATTATACTTAAAAAATACAAGAATGATAAAACAAATTATAAAAAAAACATAATTGCGACCTGGTGTTCACATGTCCACATATGTGGATGATTTATGGGGTTAAGTTATTATTATTATTATTTTTTTGACCATTTATATTTGCTTCAATTTGCATGAAAATTAAATATTGTTAGGATGCGCTGGGAAGTGGACCCCAAAGCAGACAAGGAATAATCGGTGTGCAGGTTTGTAATGTTTATTTAAGCGAGTGCGAGGGTCGCAGCAGCGCACGGGCACGATGGGTCGTAGCTGGCGAACGTTGACGGGAGGTCAATCAGGCGACTGTACCGATCAGGGAGCAGGCACAGGGAGTCCTGGGACGGAACAAAGATCAGATTAACCGGGTTTTTAGAATTGGAGAAATACCTGAGTGCTGGACGTGACTGACGGGGAAGCCGAAAGTGTTGCTCTGGCGACGAGCGGCAATGACGAGCAGGCTTATGAAGGCGGTTGATTGTGATGGGTCAGCTGTCATCGTTCCCCCATCTGGCCTCCAGCTTGCAATCAGGGAGCTAACAAAGCTAACAAATATGCTCTAGGGCTGCCACGATTATTGACAATTAAAAGATGATGAAATTATTGACAACTGTTTTAATGGTTTAAAAACATTGATTTTGTTTACCCCCAAACTGTCCAAATTCTCATTTTTCTGGCAATAACAGTAAATATTTTTTTAATAATTTTGATTTTTTTTTTTTTCAATTAATCGTTTATAGACTATATTTACATAGAAGTGCCCAAATCCTCAAGCCTCTTTTACAGTTTTTTTTTTTTTTTTTTTTTTAAAGCAGATTGATTATCTTGGTAAATGATCAAATTATTAAGTATTTGCAAACATCTGTTTTTACTTAAGGAAACAATGAAAGATTTATTAAATTCTTTTATTCTGTAGGGGAGCTGGAGGAGGAGATGGAGAATCCCGAAATGACCGACCTCCCTGAGAAGCAGAAACATCAACTCAGACACAGGGAGCTCTTTTTGTCCCGGCAGCTGGAGTCACTCCCCGCCACGCACATCAGGTATGCCATAATATGGACACAATGAGAGCATGAGACGCAAAAAAAGAAACTGCATTCCATTTTTGAATATCATTAGGAAGCTTTTTTTCCCCCCACTTTTCACTTGAGCATTATTACCTCCTGACGTTTTCAAGCATCAACTGATTAATTTGAATCTGCTGCTAGCTTTTTTCTTCGGGCAGGCAGGGTGCATCCTTTTTTCCACCCCTGAGAGCAGCATATGGAAAAATGCAGGGTACAAGTATTATATTCATTACCTTAAAAATAAACAAACTTACATTCTTTAGTTAAGAAAATGCTCAGATTTATATATTTGTTAATTTGAGGGCATTTTGGGGTCACTTCCTATTAACTCATTTGCTCCCAGAAACGTTTAAATGCGTTCTATTTTTAAATGCTTCACTGTCCCACAAACGTATTTATACGTCTTTTGCGTTTTTTTTTTTAATAAGAAGCATATATACCTTCCACTGTATCTGAGAAACAAAGAACAACACTCCAAGCCCATTTTAAAGCAATAAAATTGACCACTGGAGGGCAGTAGCGCACTTTGCAAGACCAGGCAACCCGATTTAACAGCAGTGAACGGCCGGGCAGCAAGGTCGAAGCGCTGGCGGCACGATGCCAGGCGGCGCTCCGACCGAACAAAACAACGAGAGGACGCCTGAAAGGCATGGCGTTGGACGACTACGCAAAACGAGTAAGACCCTCAGTAAAGCGGCTCGCCAAGCAGACCCCGCAGAAACGCAAAAATAATCCATCTTTGTGAGACAGACAATGATGAGGGAAAAGTTTACACGGCTGACGTGGCGACAACGGTGTCATCTTGGCGACAAACCGTCATCTCTCAGTAGTCATTCGTGAATAAATTGCTTCTTTGCTATCAAAAGCTCCATTTGGCTGGTTGTTCATGTTATTTTGTTAAAGGAAAACATTATTCAGATGTTTGGGATGTCACTGAAGCAAAAAATAGCCGCGTTAAAGTCAAACTTATGTTTGAAATGTATGCGTTTACAAAAAGCTCATTTTCTCCGTTTTTTCATCAGAAATTGGAAAATTGCTCAAACTAAGCTATTTTCTAATGCTGATTTCTAAAGAATGGAAAAAGATATGAACTTATTTTTTTTTCGCTGAAAGAGGAGAGTCCAATCTTTCTTTTGGTGGGTTCCATGTTTATATAGCAATGGAACAGAATTTTCTGTGGGCCTTGCAAAATCAGTCAAAATCCAGAAAAAACGGCCGGGAGCGAAGGGCCTTGCTCTGGTGAAAATGGCTGGGAGTGAATGAGTTAAGGGTGTAACGGTACATGTATTTGTATTGAACCGTTTCGGTATGTGGTGCTCGGTTCGGAACGGTGGCGTACCGAGCGAGTTTCTGACGTAATGTAACCCTTACTTTTCGAGGCTGTGAGTCGATCGGGTTACAGTTTCTTTGTGTAGATTATATTTACTCCGTCTTCTCTACTATAATGAAGACCAACACGGTAGGACAGTATAACCCAGAAACGTCAACGACGCGACAACGTGGCCGCCGCGAGAAAACAGTGAAATGCGGGTGTTAGTCAGTCAGCCAATGCACACCAGTCGCAGTGCGGCCGCATGTTATACGCGTCCCAGAAGCGGCTCAAAACGGTGCACGCGAAAAGAACGGCAGAGTTTATTATTTGACGCGAGACTGGACCCTCCTGCGTCAATACTACTACCAGTAGCTAGGATCGGGCAGACCAGAAGTCACTCGTGTAAAAATACAGTGGATCTGGTCGATTTTCAAACTAATACGCAATCGTAACCCACTTTTTGAGTCCATCAGATCGATTGAGTGGTAGATCGGTGCACAGTTGACTTGTGTTTGTTGATTTACTGCCGTCTTCTCTGCTATAATAATAACCAACACGCCCCCGTGTTCAATACAAAACCCTCCTACCTCAACAAAACAAGTAGGGACTAATATTCACATAGGAACTAAAGTTATACAACATAAAATATACAATATAAATGAATACTACATCACATTTGTAAAATATAAACACATAATAAAATAAATAATAGCCCATTTAAATAAAATAAATTGAAATGAGCTAAAACACCTGTAATTAAATAATATGAATAATCATATCAAATAATCGAATAATCAAACAGATCCTGCTTACATAATAAAATTATTAATATCTGTGTGACGCTTTAACTTGAGGAAATCCACCAATAAAGCTTTTGAAAACCGTTCATAAGGAAAAAAAATCATTCACTGAGGCATTTCATTTGTAAAATACATGTTAAAATCTTTGTCATTGGGATTGCTTTTCTCTTTAGCACAGGACTTCCTTTTTCTTCTTTCTTTCAGAAAGAAAGCTGACCAATACGCGGGGTCTGAAAGGCAAATTGTTGTTGGATTATCTTTAAATACCCGCTACTTTTTGAGCAGAATTCTAGCTTTGTATAGGCTAATGTTCCTATTGTAGAAAGCACAAAGGTGTGTAATAAACAACTAGCACATTTATATTTTGCATTTTGCTTTCTTACTGTATGGAAAATGAATCGAACCGTGACCTTAAAACCGAGGTACGTACCGAACCGAGATTTTTGTGTACCGTTACACCCGTACTTCCTATTGATATTGGGTCATTTCCTGTTGATTTGTTGGTATTTCGGGTTCGCGGTTCATGGTTCTATTGCCAACAATAGCAGCCTATGCAGAGTGTCACTTGAAAAGCGTCTGGGTGCAAATGGCTGCTAGACACCTGGACTTTGGGCATTCTACTTTAGCGAAAATACCACATTGTCTTTGGGATTTGCACTTTAATGAAGTAACCTAGCTACTCCTCTCATATCATGATCCTCCAGGGGGAAATGCTGTGTGACGCTGTTGAATGAGACGGAAGCGCTGAAGTCCTACCTCGACAGAGAGGTTTGTTCATCCTAACGAGTTACCTTCCCAGCAGTTACACATACAGTATTTGCAGAGCCTGCCACTATTTAATAGATTAATTACAACTATGCGTGTTTCCAGGATGCCTTCTTCTATTCACTGGTGTACGACCCTCAGCAGAAGACCCTGCTGGCCGACAAAGGGGAGATTCGGGTGGGCAACAAGTATCAAGCCGACATTACCGACCTACTGAATGAAGGTGGGACTTAAACTGTAGACAGTGTGTTTGCATAAATGTGTACTTGCTGGCGGTGGTCCACTTTGATTTGGTTTTCCCAGCTACTTTTGCTAACATGTAACCTACAGGCAAGCAATAAGTCCGCACTAAATTAAAGATGCACAATGTAGGTTTGATGGCCAAAAACGGTACTGCAACTAGATCGAAATACAATGGTACCTCGACATACGATCGCTTCGACACATGATCATTTCGACATCAGATGCAAAATTTGACCCGCCATTTGTTTCTACATCCGATGACATGCTCGATATACAACGATTTATGACAGTGCCGCAGTTTCTTTGTTTTGCCGCAAGACCTACGCACGGCGGATTTTGTAAGAGAAATCAACATGGGGTCCAAGAATGTTAGTGCAGGTGGTGAAAAAAAGGGAAAAGTTGATGCTTACTAGAGGCATGCGAAATTTCCGATTCTTAGATTATTCGCGATTCGGCCGTGGAAGATTCGAGAACGATTCACAAACATCCAAATTCCGATTATTGAATTATACCAGGTCAAGCGGAAGTAAAACACAGTAGGCGCGGTCTTTGGGACGCAATGAGGAACGGACCAAGAGTAAATATCATGTTCAACTCATGCCGCTAGATAAAAAAAACAATCATACCTGAATGCGGCCGACAGCCGCTACAAACAACGCCCAGTTGCTAGTTGCTACAAACATACGGCTACAGTAGATATCTTATATACTGTATGTAGAACTAGATGCAAAATGAAAGACGACGGCAGTGTTAAAACATGTTTTATTGAACAGACTTGCCGGCGTTAGTAAACAGGTGCCATCTTAAAGCAGTATACTTCTCTAGAAGACTCTTTTGTAGCGAACCTAATTAACTTTTTATCTAAAATACTCCTAAATCGGCAAAATCTTGTCTTGAATCTATCTTTAAATGATGAAACAGTTTTAAAACTTTGACATGTCAAAAGTAGACAGAAGGGAAATTATGGAATAACAGGAGCAATTTTAACAACTGTAAAGGTTGATTCACAACATTAAATTAATTGAATGTAGTTTAAAGCTTCTGATACAGAATGGGGACTGGAGTATTTTATTTACTGTGATTTTTGTATATTTGTTTACTGCTAAATGTTACCTTGAGACTGAAATAGTAGTTTGGTTTAGCCTGAGAGGATTTTTGAACAATTTTGGAACTAATGTACAAAACATTAAAAAAAAAAAAATGGTGGTGGTGGGGGGTGCATCAATAATCGTTTTATAATCGAATCGGAGCCTCTGAATCGTAATCGAATCGTTAGGTGCCCAAAGATTCCCAGCTCCAACGCTTACCGTTGCAATGAAGATGGAAATTATAGAAAAATATGAGCGTGGTGTCCGCATCCGTAAATGGGCTCGACAATACGGCCGTAGAATTTCTACGATCTCGACGGTCCTCCGACGACCTCCCTTCGCCAGTCTTTATAGGTTAAGGTGACAATTATTATTGTGGTAACATCGCCAAAGAACTCGCCAGCTTCGTCAGGTTTTTAATCATTTATTTCAGAACTTGTGCAACACAATACACCTACTGTCCGCTGCAGTTGATGCTAACAACAAAACATTACAAGAGAAAGTTAAATCTCTACTGCAACTTTCTCACTCTGTCATATCAGCCACGTGGTGCATTCAGGTACAGCACGCAAAACACGTCCATCACATTAGAACCCGATTCGTTACATTATTACTGGAATTATTATTATTAAAATATTATTATTCTGATTTTATAACTTTTTTGTTTTGCAATGTGTAATAGCCATTTGTAATAGTAGCAGCAGTATTTATTAAGGATTTAGTGTTGGTTTTCGGGCTGTGGAACGAATTAATGGAATTAGAATGTATTCTTATGGGAAAATCCTGCTCGGCATACGACCATTTCGACTTACAAACAAGGTCCTGGAATGAATTAACTTCATATGTAGAGGTACCACTGTATTGACAAGCACTAAAGGCCCTCCCCCTTCGGGTTGCCAGAATACCGCTTCACATTGGAGAACCTGCAGGAAAAGAACTTTTGGTGGCAAGCGACGAGTCCTCTGCAGAAGGTTTACCTTATTTTTAATTTCTATGCAAGATGTTTTAAATGTAATAATGCCAACATTACAACCATATATGATGTTGAACACAGAAGCAAAACGGGAACAAATTTGCGACGCGTAAATCGTCTTTTAAAATGGGAAAATCTCAGCTTAACCGTTGAGCTCCATTTTAGAAGTATTTCCAAAAAAACGTTTCTTTAATGTCTATTGAAATATTATGGCAATTTCCTGCAAATCCTACATTGCGGAACTTTGATCAGCCCTGACACCTTTAAAAAAAAATACTCCATATAGCTTCATAACTACCAAGTTTCAAGACTATTAGTTCACGTATGACAGAGGAATAGAACTTCAAAGTTGGATTCCACAAGATGAGGAAGAACAACAACTACTTCTTGATTGGTGCCTTGGCAGGCCTTCAGCTTGAAATAATGTTCTTAAAAAGTGCATTATGGATAGCTCAATTATTTTGCGGTTGAATTGATTAGCTACTGTTTGTAGAAATAACTTTTTTTTTGTTTTTTTTTAAATTAATTTTTTTATTATTATTACTATTATATAGACACAACGGGTCAAAAGTACCGTAGATGTTTTCACTATCCTGTATTATTATTACATATATTCAATAGTTTACTCTGGTTATTGTTGTGAAATGTCATCCTTCTTCATAATAATATATGCCATCTCCTTACTTCCATCCTTCGATACATTTTTACTTCCTTCCTTCCTTCACTAATTCTTTTTATACTTCCCTCATTCAATAATTACTTTGTACCGTCCTTCTGTCTCAATCCTTCCTTCAATCTGTCCTTTTTTACATTTTTCCTTTCGTATTACTTTCTCCCCTCCCTTTCACTTAACTTCTATCTTTCCCCCTTCTTTTCTTTTTTTTCTAACCTTGTTTACATCCCTTTTTTCATATTTTTTTTTCACTACTTTATTCTTACTTACTATCCTTGAGCCATTCATTTAATTGGTCATTATTTTATAACATGCAATCCATGTTATAATGTATTATTCATTTGACTTTTATTGTACTCCACTATTTTACTTCCATGTTCAATGGGCTATCAAGCTAAAATTGAATTCATAGCAGGTGGGATTGCAATTGGTGCACCACGGGTGAGCGACGCCAAGCTGCCTGATAATGAAAGCCTCTTAATGACATTTTCTTACATTTAGTTTGAGACTTGGACAGGTTTGTTCTTCTGTGTTTTACTACACACAACACACATCAGGATAATCTTTAGGAGGGGGGATGATGTCATCACCTTGTGTGTTTGTGTATGTAGGTGAGGAGGATGCCAGGGATCTGGAAAAACTGGAGGAAAAAATCTGGGAGCCCAGTAGCTCGCTGACAGAGAAGCAGATTGACCAGTTTTTGGTCGTAGCTCGGTAGACGATACACATCAATTTATCATTTTCCCTTATTTGTTCGCTTGTTGGTTAAAAACGATTCCGGAACATGTGTTTGTGTTAGGTCGGTGGGCACATTCGCCCGAGCCCTGGACTGCAGCAGCTCCGTGCGTCAGCCCAGCCTTCACATGAGTGCCGCCGCAGCTTCTAGAGACATCACTTTAGTAAGCACAATCAAAAGCAACCTGTGTGGTTAAATTGACACATTGGTTGAACGTCTTTTTATGTGGGTTTAGTTCCACGCCATGGACACCCTCCACGGCACAGGCTATGATGTTAAGCGGGCCATCGCGGCACTGGTGCCTCAGGGTGGTCCTGTGCTGTGCCGCGACGAGATGGAAGAGTGGAGCGCCTCGGAGGCCAACCTGTTCGAGGAGGCGTTGGAGAAATACGGCAAGGACTTCACAGACATCCAACAGGATTTTGTAAGTGGACGGTGTGCCGCTTTTTCTGGCTTTTTGTGTCATGTGCGTCACTCTGACACCTGGTGGATGTTTGCTGTAGACGCTGCTCACCTCTGTTCCCTACTTGGCCTTTTGTCAAAACAAACGGGGCCGCCATTATGGGAGGGGGTCTCCCTCCAGCTTGCTTTTGGTTCTACCGTGTTGAGGATGTTAAATCTTTTGTCCTTTTGTCCCCCTCCCCAGTTACCCTGGAAGTCCCTGACGAGCATCATCGAGTATTACTACATGTGGAAGACCACTGACAGATATGTGCAGCAGGTAATCTTTCGGGGGAAAAAAAGTCCTTGCTTGCACCTACAATGAATGTTTGATGTGTATAGTTCAGGGGTGTCAAACTCATCTTTGTCTTTGTAGCCGTTGTTTCCTTCAGGAGGGCATCATGTCTGCCAACTAGAGTTGCCATGTTTAGTTGACTAACTACCAACTAATCGATGATTAAATGTATCATCCACCATTTTCAAAGACTATTAATTTTTTGGGATATATTGTTGACCTACAAATGGTCTGAATCCTTTTTTTTTTTTGCCTCTTAATTGCAAATATTCTCTTCTGTGTGTGGGGGTGTGTGGGCGTGTGTGTGTGTGTGTGTATATATATATATATATATATATATATATATATATATATATATTAGGGCTGTCAAACAAATAATTTTTTAAATCGAGTTAATTACAGCTTAAAAATTAATTAATCGTAATTAATCGCAATCAATCGCAATTCAAACCATCTATAAAATATGCGTAAAATATGGAGAGGGAAGTCTGGGCTTCCCTGTTAAAGCTGCTGCCCCCGCGACCCGACCCCGGAGCAAGCGGAAGATAATGGATGGATGGATGGATGGATGGATGGATATAAAATATGCCATATTTTTCTGTAAATTATATATATATTCTGTAAAATAAATTGTTGGAATGGAAAGATAAGACACAAGATGGATACATATACATTCAACATACGGTACATAAGGACTGTAGTGGGCATTTCACTGTACTGTCATTTAAATCTGTCTATGCTGTCCTCACTCCGAAGCGTCTACTTTTTCCAAAGCTAGACAGCTAGTGAACGACGCCTTAATAATTAGACTTCTTCCTTTTTCATCTGCTTTATTAATAAAATGGCCTCAAACCATTGTCCTCTTTAGACCGACGTAAAACTACAAAAAAAAAGTACACAAGCATTGCATCAGCAACAACGTTAGCTTAGCACGCTATACAGGTTAACTAAACATAAACAAAAAGCGTCTCATACAAAAAATATAACATTTCGCTTACTAACATAATATGTGCATTCTTTACAACAACCATACTTATGGACAAATCTTGTCCAAGGATCATATAAGCACAACATTATCAGCCCGAGACGTCGTGCAGCCATTATGAACTGGCAAGAAAACAATAAACCATGTCGCAAAGCGACCACAAGAGTTCGCTTTTGGACGGCACAAAAAGCCTTGCTGTAAAACTTACCAAAAGGCAGAATACTTTCTGAGCGGGACATGTGCGTTAATTGCGTCAAATATTTTAACGTGATTAATTTAAAAAATTAATTACCGCGCGTTAACACGATAATTTTGACAGCCCTAATATATATATATATATATATATATATATATATATATAACATTTTCCGTGCTTCTTTTCACTTTTTTCGTGACTTTTTTTACAGACACCATTTTTTTCATTGTGACGTCATTTGTTTAAAAGTTTAAAATATGCGAGTGAAAAATTTTTTAAAGTCGTTTTTTTTTTTTTTTTTTAAACAAAATGTTAGACATCAATTAATGATTCTAAACTAAAAATGACTGACATTTTGAATAATAAATATCATTAATTACCTTCGTTTTATGGCTGGGTTAAAACAAAAGCGGTTGCGCGACGTCTGTAAACAGGGATTTCGAGGGTCAGATGGACAAATTAAATATAGTTCGGGGGCTTAATGCGCGATGAATATACCGTACTATTGCAGGATATAGAGCTATTGTTCTATCAAACAAAACAGTTGTTTTGGCTTAAAATACAGCAGTTTTTTTTAAAGAGGAGTGCAGAAACTGCTTTTTCAGTCTTGTCTGTGTTTTATATGTATTTTTAAAAAAGCAATTTTATGTTTTTAATATATTTAAATTTATCGTAAAAATCGTAAATAACAGTGAACAGAAGTACGGAAAATGTTTTTTTTGTTTGTTTGTTTCATCAATTGGAAAAAAAAACTAAGGGGGGAAAAACTGTTTATAAAATGTATTTAGATTTTTAAAGAAAAAACCATGAGCAAATATTCTATGATTTTAATTAAAACCATTTCTATTAAATTTTGTGGTAGGGAAATTTACTTTCAGGGCCTGCACAAAATGACATGGTGGGCCTGATCTTGGCTCTGGGCCTTGAGTTAATTCGGTATGGTATTCTCTGGTTTTGCACTGTTTTTGTTGCTGTCAGTGGCAGCCAATTAATTATTATTATTAGTCAATTTATGAAATCGCATTAAAACTGTTAGAACAATTGGAAGATTGTAGGCCTGTTTCTTTAGTTTCAGTGTTACAAGTTGTAATATACTACAGTTACTGTGTGATCCATGTGAGAACAGTTCAGTTTTTATAGCAGCTAATGTATGTCTATCACCATCAATGGCATCCAATGACTTTTTCCTTTCTTCCTTTTTTTCTTTCAGAAACGATTAAAGGCAGCTGAAGCCGAAAGCAAGTTAAAGCAGGTGTACATTCCCAACTAGTAAGTACACTATGTTTTGGACATAAAGAGTGAAAAATAAACTTTCAACCTGTGATCTGTATTTTTTGCAAACAGTCCTTTTATGGTTCCGGGTTATATTAGGGTGTCTTGGGAGGTTTACGGTTTGAAATGAAGGTTTCAAAGAAGGTTTCAGATATCGGGTAAGCTTTTTAGATATCTTTAGGATTTGGGTGAGGTTAAGTCTATGGTTTGAGGTAGAGTTATGCCGATCATAATTTTCTGGTCGATCACCAGTTTTTCAAAATCCTGACCTGCCGATTTGGATTTGGACTGATCTCGATTTTTGTTGTTGTTTAAATAAACATCAGC
The DNA here is from genome assembly GCF_030265065.1 of Corythoichthys intestinalis. NCBI lineage: Eukaryota > Metazoa > Chordata > Actinopteri > Syngnathiformes > Syngnathidae > Corythoichthys > Corythoichthys intestinalis. Next base: position 37,066,895 of record NC_080409.1, on the reverse strand, counting down.
ATGCACTTTTACATTCATGAAAATATCTCACCTTTTGGCGAAATTTGCCATTTTGAAGTCAAAAAGAGTGACCTACGTGAATTGTGTAGATCCGAGGAGAAATTTTTTGAGGGGAGAGGGGGTTTAATGTCGGACGCTTGGTATGCAAGCGGGGATAGCGGCACAAAGCCAAAAAAGCGCACCAGAGTGGCCAAAACATTGACTTATTTCAACGAAACAAAGGCGGGTACACTGTCGTGTCCTGTCTCTTCAATGCCGAGCTTGACTGCACGTCGGCCGTGAAAAAACACATAAAGCGCCGTCACCGAGTTGTAATTTTGGAAGACGCGCATCGTAAGTCGATCTAACTAACTAATGACATGTACGAAGTTGCTAAGCCTGTCGCGATATGCAATGAGTCCATTTATCGCACGGTAAATTAAAATGAGGGCGGTAATTTTTACGGCCGAGTTTTATCAGCGCGCACATACATTTGTGCGTGCGTGCTGAATGCACATGAGACTCCAGTACCTCTAACAGATGTTTATTGGTCATCATCACGCTATAGAATTAAAGTTCAGATATACAAAATAAGGAAACACATCTATATTAAACACTGTAAACGTTAGCATTGCTACATTGAGGCTAATGGGGAAAAGGGACAACCTACTTTAGCCTGCTATAAAACATTGGCAGTCTTCTGCAAAACACAAACTTGCGGTTAAAAGATGACACTTCAAACATGAAAAATTGCTGGTTAACGGCATTTGCAAGTGAAAAAAAAATGATAACTGACACCACATTTTTTTTTGCGGAGTGTAAAGTTTATGATTAGCGGTTTAGCGAACGTACTTCCAGTGAAAATTTAAAAATAAAAGCTCGTCATGTTCATCATATAAAGAATGATTTCTGGAGTTAATGCCACATACATCAGAATTTAGCTGCTACACTAAGAATAGCTTTAAAATGACACCCTTTATGAAAATCTGATTGGCAACGAATAATTATTATACCAATATTATATATTGTAGTATACTATAATATTAATTATATTTTTTAAAGAATTGTTTTGAATCATGTTGGAAAGGCAAAGTCAGGGTTCTAAATCTGTTTACATTCCATTCTTTTGCACTAGTTAATGCTATCAGGATTTGACCTCATTGTTTAGTTGTGATTTATTGTTGTTATTTTCGTGTTTATCCATACTTTAATAAAGAATTTAAGTGTTCCAAAATGTTTTCGTGAATTAATAAGTGTCATCAAAAATTTCATTGCTAAATTAGTAATTAACGTTTAAGTAGCAAAGAGCGGCAAACATTACAATTGTAAACATTTCTTGGGTCGTGAAAGTAGAGAAAACACCCAACAACTGCACTTATATGCTTACATTAATGCCCATTACTAAGTGCTGCAGGCTAAATGATTTTAGACGTGATCGACAGACAAGCTCGATTATAGTGTTAGTGATCAATCGATCACCGATCCACCAAAATTTATGAAATCGGCCAACCGATCGATTGATGCACCTTTAGTTTCAAGGCGGTCAGGTTTTCAAATGATGGTTTCAAACCTTGAGTATTGCTTGGTGTGGTTCTGGCAGCATTTAAATGGCATCAACTTTGGCCATACACTCCTTGTGCTTTCCTCTCGTAGCAACAAGCCAAACCCCAACCAGCTGAGCAGCAACAACCCAAAGCCGGTGGCCCTGGTCAATGGGGCCAGCGGAGCCGTCGTACCTGGACAACCGGGACAGACTGTTCCAGGGCAGAACCCTCCTCCACTTGCACGAGCCTGTGAAAGCTGCTACAGTAAATCTATTACTTATTATTATGTTGCATATTACTTAGTTGATTTACAATATATGATTTGAATTACAGTATATCCACAAAAACAAATTTACGCTTTTTCTGCAGTCAACAGTTCCTACCAGTGGTACTCATGGGGGCCTCCTAACATGCAGTGTCGCCTCTGCGCCGCCTGCTGGACATACTGGAAAAAGTACGGCGGACTGAAGATGCCCACCCGGCTGGACGGAGAGCGGCCCGGACCCAACCGCAGCAGCATGGTACATTCGCTTATGCCTTCAATCTCGCAATGCATAAGGCCCGACATCCTCCGTGTTGCCTTTAGAGTCCCCATGGCGTGCCTCTGCGACACAGCGGCAGCCCAAAGTTCGCTGTCAAGACACGACAGGCCTTCTACCTGCAGACCACCGCCCTGACGCGGGTGGCGCGCCGCCTCTGCCAGGACATCATCAAGCCCCGCCACCTGGGCCGCCACCCCTACCTCCCCGTCAACACGGCTGCTATCAAGGCTGAATGTAAGGCAGTGAGCATGTTCCAGTGCTATTGACGATGATATACGACCAATCCGTTGCCCTTCTCAGTTCAATGGCAGTCAGTGAGTTAAACGTGTTTCCACAGGTGCGTTGAGGTTGCCAGATAAAGACCCCGGGAAGCCTTCGCCGCTTAAACCCACAGAACGCAAACCTCTTGAGTCTGTGGTTCGATATCTAGGTACAATGGAATTGAACGACTTTGTAGTTATACTGTATAACATATATACAGTCCCTGACAAAAGTCTTGTCGCTTATGCATTTTATAGAAACAATTGCTAATAACCTGACTTTTAATTATTCAATTGGTTTCAGAAATGGCTCATATGAAAGCTAATACCCTCCCAAATGACGTTGAATGTAGAAAAATATATTTGTTTCACTGAAAAGATTTATCAAATAATGAAGACATGAATGTCAAATTTTGGCAAGATAAAAGTTTTGTCACCCTCAGAAAGTGTGAAAATTGAACAAAAATTTACTTCAAATACAAAAATATGTTACATAACATAAGCGAATTAAGTAGTGGTGCTGTGAGATCCAAATGTAATATTTTGTGTGACTTTTATAGGCTTCGTCAAGGATTCATACAATTTATTGATGAAGTCATCAGGAAGATCAAAGAAAGCAGTCGTGCATGCCTCCCAGAGTTCATCAACATTCTTGGGTTTCGTCTTCCTTGCTTCCTCTTCCATCCTGCCCCAGACATGCTCAATGATGTTCGTGTCTGGTGACTGGGCTGGCCAGTCCTGGAGGATCTCGATCTTCTTTGCCTTGAGGAACTTTGAGGTCGAGATTGAAGTATGCGATGGAGCACCATCCTGCTGCAGAATTTGTCCCTTTTTATGGTTAGGAATGTAAGAGGCAGCTAAGATTTGTTGATATTTCAGACTATTTATCGCTCAGGGTGCAGACAATGAAAAAACCGTGAGGCATTTGCCAAGGCCCACATCCTGCCAAAAGGATGGACGCTGGAAAAGTGTCAAAAGGTGGATTTTTCAGATGAATCTTCCATTGAATTACACCACAGTCACCACAAATATTGCAGGAGACCTACTGGAGCCCGCATGAATCTGAGATTCACTCAGAAAATAGTGAAGTTTGGTGGTTACATCATTACCAAAATCATGGTCTGGGGTTACATTCAGTATGGGGGTGTGCGAGAGATCTGCAGGGTGGAAGGCAACATAAATAGTCTGAAATATCAACAAATCTTTGCTGCCTCTTACATTCCTGACCATAAAAAGGGACAAATTCTGCAGCAGGATGGTGCTCCATCGCATACTTCAATCTCTACCTTAAAGCTCCTCAAGGCAAAGAAGATCAAGATCCTCCAGGACTGGCCAGTCCAATAACCAGACTTGAACATCATTGAGCATGTCTAGGGTGGGATGAAAGAGGAAGCATGGAAGACGAAACCCAAGCATGTTGATGAACTCTGGGAGGCATGCAAGATTGCTTTCTTTGATGTTCCTGATGACTTGTATGAATCCTTGCCGAACTGCATGGATGCAGTTCTTCAAGCCCATGGAAGTCATACAAAATATTAAATTTGGATCTCACAGCACCACTTGATTCACTTATGGTATGTAAAATATTTTTGTATTTGAAGTACATTTTTTGTTCAATTTTCACACTACTTTCTGTACGCAACAAAACTTTTGTCTTGCCAAAATTTGACCTTTATGTCTTCATTAAATGATAAATCTTTTTTCAGTGAAAGAAATATAGTTTTTTTCAACATCATTTGAGAGGGTCTTAGCTTTCATATGAGCCATTTCTGAAACCAATTGAATAATTAAAAGTCAGGTTATTGGCAATTGTTTCTACAAAATGGATAAGCGACAAGACTTTTGTCAGGGACTGTATATTCAAATAAACTTCTTCTCTGTTTGGCATTTTCAATAAACATTACAACTAAATGTATTTGTTTCCCGATGCCGTTGTCATTTAGAAGCACATCCCCGTCCAGCCAAAGTGGAGGTGCCCACCCGGGGAGTGTCCATCTCTACAGGTAGCCTGACGCCCATCAAGTCCTCCCCCATCCTCAACAATGGCTCCCCCACCATCTTAGGAAAGCGCAGCTATGAACAGCACAATGGACTTGATGGTGAGGCTCTTGAAAATAAGCAGTTTGGGTTAAATGGACTAACTTTTCAATACTTTCTGGTTCTTCATCACTTTTATTGCACAGTAAGCAGCAAGACTGAGCTTTTAGGGGTCTTTTAAACATTTTTCCCTTCAAATGTACCAAGCTTATATTTTATTCTGTGAATGTTCGGTCTTCTGTCCTTTAAAGGGAAAGACAAGAGTAAAAACGACCTTCATGTGAAAGATGGTTGCGCGAAGAGTTTGAGTATACAAATAGCAGATTTCTTAGACCTCTGATAATGGAGAAAATCATGTTTAACACAAGAAAAATGACACCACTTATGAGCGCAGCCATTTTGTGACGTTGGTCATGATCATGCACCAGGGCCGTGCAGAGACCGATGAAGGGTCAGGTGCTTATAGATCAAAAGGGGCACATGAACAAGTATGTAATACAGCTTACAACTTTTTTTTTTTTTGCTTTGACGCTCACGCTGCCGAGAACAGCCTCTCACGTACACACTGAATGAGTTGCCACAGCACACATCAGACTGTGTTCCAAGCGTAACGATGATTAACACATTTGTGCCTTTGAACGTAGAGCTGCCTAGGCGTCTCTGGCCAGATCAAAGCTACGAACCTATCAATCATCTTGAACTTTGGTACCAAACGCCAGCTGCACTGGTGACAAAGTAAAACAGTTTGGTTGCCCTGCTTTTTAGGCTTAAAATACAGCAGTTTCTTTTAAAGAGGGGTACAAGACACAGCTGTGAATGGCCACAGCTGGATTTTTTGGGCATTTTTATGGGTGAAACATGGTAAGGGTCACGATGCAGAAATCACAGACATCAAGCAGTTACGACATCGGGAACACTCCTTCTGGAACAAAACACGATTTGACCAACATTGTGACAGCCGATGCCGACCAAAAATGACATAATATCCGGGTTATAAAATCGTGCCAGCAGCCCTCCCCGCACAGAGAGCGCGAGTGGGCAACACGGGTCAAGTCTGTGAAAGCTCCAATCCACTTCATTCGTGGGACGTCTTTTTGTGCGCGAAAGCAATGACCAGGGTAATCCCGCGTCACCTTACACGTGAATTTCATTGGATATGTGTGTGAAAAGGGCGAAAGTATTGTTTTTTAAATTACGAATACGTATTCCAACTTTTCCAACTAACAACTCGTGAAATGCAAACTTGACGTAACTGGCGTATGTTAACTTTAATTTCAGAAAATTCTGACTTACTACCTCGCAACATTCCAAACTTATCTCATTCACTACCATTGACACTGGCACTAGACGTCTAATCCAGTTTGATTTGTGCCATGGTATAATTCTTCTATAATGACTTGTTCCTAATGCTATTCTATTTTTGGGTTTGTATTTCTCATGTATCATTTCGACTTTTTGCTTGTCATGTTAATTTCATTCTTTTTAAAATTTGCTGCTTGATGATAGAATGATTCAAAGCAGTGGTGGAAAACCCTCCACTGTGTTTAGTAGAGTCAGTGAAGGGTTCCAATTTAGGGAGAGGGATGCTGCTGGTGGTTGTTGTGTCCTACTTTGAATGTCCCCGGTGGACTTGTGGAGGGGGGAAAGAGGAGACGGACTGACAGATTTTGCTGGCGTTAGCTGGAGGCTACCGTCCATGTTGTCAGGGTAACGGCACTGAACAAAAGGAGAAAGCTGCTGGTCTATCCTTGCCTAGGTTTGGGCTGGCAAACTGGTTTTAGGGATTAAGACTAGCAGAATAGTTGCTCTCTTTATTGGAGAGAATACTTGTCAATAGAGGTGTGCAAAATTTCCGATTCTTAGATTATTCGTGATTCGGCCGTGGAAGATTCGAGAACGATTCACAAACATCCAAATTCCGATTATTGAAATATGCGAAGTAAAGCGGAAGTACACAACACTCAGCGCGCCGCGCGGTCTTCGGGACGGAACGGAGCGAGAGTAGCTAAACAACATGCTTCCTATTTCCCGGCCCCTCGGGTAATGCCAATGCTCAACTCACGGCTCTAGCTCAACTCATGCAACGAGATAAAAAAACACAACAACATACCTGACTGCTGCCGAAAAGCTGTACATCCATATAATGTTACGGTGGATATCATTTATATAAGACTAGATGCAATATAGATTTGGTCGTGTTAGCAGCACATCTACAAAAAGCTAGATGCGGACGTTATAAACGGCCGCCATCTTAAAGCAGTACACTTCCCTGCAAGGCTGTTGTAGCGAACCTTCCAAGCAAACCTAATTAACTTTTTATCTAAAATACTCCTAAATCGGTAAAATATTGACTTGAATCTATCTTTAAAATAGTTTTAAAACTTTCACATGTCGAAAGTAGACAAAAGGGAAATTATGGAATAACGGGAGCAATTTTAACAAATTTAACGGTTGATTCACAACATTAAATTAATTGAATGTAGTTTAAAGCTGCTGATACAGAATGGGGACTGGAGTTTTTTATTTAATGTTATTTTTGTATATTTGTTTACTGCTATATGTTAACTTGATACTGAAATAGTAGTGTGGTTTAGCCTGAGAGTATTTTTGAACAATTTTGGAACTAATGTACAAAACATTTTTTAAAAAAAAAAGAAAAAAAAAAGGAGGGGGTGCATCAATAATCGTTTTATAATCGAATCGGAGCCTCTGAATCGTAATCGAATCGTTAGGTGCCCAAGGATTCCCAGCTCTACTTGTCAATGTCATATTTTTCAATGGAAGAAATGGGCGAGGGTTGGATGCAGCTTTACACTGAATTGCCGATTTTAAAACAATTTTACTAGCCACACAATCACAGGCAGGTGGCAGCGACGCGCCACTTTCAATTCTGGGTTACATTTTTGTCAAATGAACGTATTTTCTGCACTTGATTGCAGAACAAAAAAGATAGAATCTTTTTTTTTTTTTTTCTGCTGAAAGAGCAAAAGCTCTAGTGTGATTATGAACTCACATTTAAATTGACCTCACTACTTCATCAGTGTTTAGAAATGAAAGGTCATGTCGTTATGATGAACTCGTTGACGGCAATCGACAGATAGATTGGACGTCTATCGCCGTCAATGACAGCGAAACTTAATCATTCATTGCCAGCCATCCCAGCTCAAATGTATTGGATTTCTATCTACCGTCACAGGCAGTGATTGAGTTAACTTGATTTTAGCACGGAACTTTAGCATGGTTTATCATTGAACCATATTTATCTGGGTCTTTGCCTAGGCAAAGGCCAGATACTGTTGTTCTGCAATTTTATTCTTCTTCTTAAACATCTTAATCTCTGTGTTTTTTCGGCGCGCCGCACAGCCCGAACCATTTGACCAATCGGCACCGCGCAAGTATCAAAACGACCAAAAAATTCGCTCGACGCAGGCTTTTTTTTGAACGGCCCCGAAAACTTTCCGTTCTTCCGTAAACGGCAATTTTTTGAAAAATTCCAAAATGTATGTAGTCTTACAATTTTTGACCAAATCACATGATTTGGGCGTAAAAAATTCCGGGATGGTGAGGGGCATAAAAGTTGTATACAGAATTAGAAAAAAATTTACGGTTCCCCGGAATTTTGCCAAAAACTTTCCCGTTCATTTTTAATGTGAAATTTCCCATTCACTTCCAATGGAATTTCCAATGGAGTTTAAATTGCATTGATGCCATTGACAGCCATGTATGTTGAATCTATTGATGCTAATGTACTTGGACTCCATTGACGCCTATGTAACTCGATGCCATTGACGGCCATGGACGTCCAAAAATTTTCCCATTCATTTTCAATGGGAAAAAAAACAATGTCCCCAAATCAACAGGAAATGACAAGATATCAATAGGACGTGTCCCCCAAACTTCGCCGATTCCATTGACGCTTATGAAGGGTGCTGCCATTGACGGCCATGGATTTCCAAATTTCCCATTCATTTCTAATGGGATTTACTTTGTTTAATACTATTGACGGCCATGTTTGTCCATTCTATTGATGCCAATGTACTTGGATTTCATTGGCGCCTATGTAAGTCGATGCCATTGACAGCCATGGACGTCCAAATTTTTCCCCATTCATTTTCAATGGCAAAAAAAAAAAAAACCAACATGTCCCCAAATCAACAGGAAATGACCAGATATCAAAGGGACGTGTCCCCCAAACTTCCCCAACTCCATTGACGCTTATGGAGGGTACTGCCATTGACAGCCATGGACGTCCAAATTTCTTCATCATTTCTAATGGCATTTAATTTGTTTAATGCCATTGACTTGCATGTTTGTCCATTCTATTGATAGCCCTGGGCGGGGATAAGATCTGTATAGCCACACAGCAAAGACCCAGAGTAATTTCTCCAGAAATTGCAGTTTCTAGTTTCTAAATATTGTTTTAAAATAAAGAAAAGATATTTACCATAATTTTTGGACTGTAAATTTTTTTTCCCCCCGCGCTTTGAACCCTGCTATTCATAGTCTGTTGCAGTTTATTTATGGACTTTAATATTATAATGTATTATGGTGTAAATATCCCATGATAAAATGTGGAAACTTGCGGTTTATGTGTGAACAATTAGTTTTCTTGTAAAATTTAATGGGTGCGCCTTAGTGTCCAAAATTTATTGTTGTATTTTTTTTTACTGTCGTTTTCCAAAATGATACATTTTAGAGATTTATGTATTGGTATTTTTTTTCAGAACCTGGATTTAGATACTGTAATATTTTCACTTATCATAATGTCAGAATCTGATAGGCCAAAAGTTTGAGATATGCCTTTTCTTGCTCAATGACAGGCACGAAATCCAAAGCTTTGACCCCACAGTGGGACATCATGGCCAAACGCATGAGCGACGTCAGCCGGCCCTCGGCTGCCATGCATGACGAGGTGCACCAACTGGACTGAACGCTCTGCAGGGACGTCCCACATCCGTCGCCCTCACTTGCCAGGCAGGTTGCGCATTTCTAATACTCATTTGACTTGAAAACAAATTGCTTCACGTATATCCTTTTCCTTGCAGAGGGCGTCACACGTCACGTTCCAGGAAAAGGCTCGGTCGCAGAAGGACTTGACTGCGCTTCCCCCCCCCCCCCCCTCCGTCAGCTGCCCGACGGTTCATCTCTTTGTACAGGACTGTGTTTATTACTCACGTCTCTTATTATTATTACAATGTCAGATTGTTTGTTTATTCTTTTTACCGACTATAATTCAGCTTCTTGTTCTTTTGCGGTCAAATGTTTCATGAGGAATGCTTGTTAAAAAAAAAAAATACATGTGGAAGGACTGTAACATAAGCCACTTGCAACTTGTATGTTATTTTTTTTTATTTTAACAATTTATTATTCCAAACTCCCTTGTGAGGACATGCACTTTTATTTCATGGAACGAGTTAACTCTGTCTTTTTTTTGTTTGTTTGTTTGCTTTTGTTGACATTTTCAATTTGAAAAAAAAGAAATGCTTTACAAGAATCTTGAGTTTGGCGTGCTGGGCCCGAGTGCTCTTTGGGCCAAGAAAGGTTTAACTTATTGAGAAGGACTCGCTGTTTTTTCTACCTTTTTCACAAGTAATGCATCTATGCTTCGATAATGTCATTAAAAAAAGTGAACACTGATTTGCACTTCATTCCTTTATAGTTGTTCAATTAGTTTTAAATGGGAAGGCTGGCAGTGGTGGATCGTGTTTCAGTGCCATTGATGGAGATAGGCCTTCAAATGGTTGGACGTCTATGGCAGCCTATGAGTTCCTCTACATGGGCTTTGTGGAACGCATTGTCCTTTTGGTTTCCTTTGGAAGGCCATTTTTTCTGCTAATTAGGGCTACCACGATTAATAGACTTAGCAATTATAAATGAGTTGAAAACTGTTAACTCATTGGCTGCATTTGAAGTGGGAGGATTGGCAGCGAACGAATGGAAGTTAATTCGCTTCCAACCCTCCCACTACAAATGGATTTTGCATCTTCTAGTGACAAATCCATTTCAATTTACAGCGGAAGGGTGAAACCAGCCACGTGATTGGACAGCTATCATCATCAACGGCACTGAAAGTTAATAGTTTAGAGAGCTTTATTTATTTATTTTAAAAATCGTTTTCATGAAACATTTTTAATAAAGGGGGAAAATGGTATTCTTTTGACATTTTCTGTATTTACATTTTTTAGGATTTTTTTTAAACGTAAACATTGTCTTTTTTTTTTAAATAAATATAATAAATAATAAATATTTTTTTTTAATAATGAGAAATAACAGAAAATATTCTCTGATTCCTCAAATCCTAAATCTCTCATTAAGGACTACAGAAAATTTATTGAAACTATTATTGTGCTATTATTTATTGAAACTCTAAGTGAGAAACAAAGGCACTGCACATGATTTAATTTCACAGGCCACAAAAAAATAGTGATGGCCGAGTTTGACACTTCAGCTGGCATTTTTGATTGTTAAATTGCCAGCCAGCTTCAATTAACATGGTGACACAAAAGCTGAAATATTGGATAAAAAAATTTAAGCAGTGCAGCCAAGAGAAAATGCTACAAAATTAATTATTAATACAATTTCATGGAACTATTTTTCAATGTAGGTCAGTGCTTCTGATTGTGTTTCAGTGTGTGAGTATGTGTGACTGTTGCACACTCCCTCCGGGAATTATAGAAAAATTAGGAGGACCAGAGACCGACTGGTATGGAGCCCCTAAAGGGACATCGACAAAAATAAAATAAATGTGAACAATCGGGTGCGCATCAGCTAGTTCCTAGTGTGCACCACATACTATCTAGTGCCCACCAGATTGTCTAAATTTATTTTAGATACTATGTGGTGCGCATTAGAAACTATTTGGTGTGCACCAGATTGTATGTGGTGCTCACTAGAAAAATTCTGGTGCTCACCAGAAACAATCTGGTGCACACCCGATTGTTTCGGCTAAAAATGATAATAAAGGATTTAGTTGAGCTTTACTTTAGTCTTGGACGTCACTCAACTATAAAAATATTACTGCATTACTTGCACATCGTCACCATTACATTGTCTGGGACGCATTAGAAACCCATTTTTTCCAGTGCGTACCACATACTATCTGGCAGAGGTGGGTAGTAACGTGTTACATGTACTCCGTTACATCTACTTGAGTAACTTTTTGAGAAAAAATGTACTTATAAGTGTAGTTTTGTAGATTTGTGAAGAGAAAATGCAAGTCTTACTCCGCTACTTTGGGCTACTTAAGAGTCATTAGATTTTTCCTCTTTATTATACATATTAGATTTTTTTTTCTTTTTTTTTTGCCAACGATCCCATTGCCAAGAGGCGCGCTACTAATTTCACCAATGAGACATTGCAACAATAATCACATGACTCCATTACACTAATAAAACGCAAGTTTGCCGTTCTATGATCATGCCAGCCTGTTCAATCACGTGGCGTCTTTAAAGCACCGTAAAAAATGAAGAATTTGATTTAAAGTGCTCCCAGTTTTTATTTGGCACCGATTGACCACGGAAAACCAGAGATATGTTCCTTTTAATTTCATAAAAGTAACTACAAAGGTACTATTCACTATTAAAACTAGGAACTATTTTCCCCACTAGAGGGCACTTATGCTCTTTGGATTAATAATTCTTTTTTTTTTTTTTTTTTTTTCTCGCTCGCAGGAATACAATGATGTTGTTTTTTTTTTGTATTTCTTTGACTTAAAGTTGTTATGTAATGGATTATTGTACGGTATCATTATAACAATAAATTCATATAGATAAGTTTGTCCTGAGAGAAAAATACCATTGTTTACAAAAAAAAGTAACAAAAATAAGCAGCTACTCATAATGTTACTCATTACTTCTATTCTTTCCACTAGATACATTTTTACTTGTACATTTTTGGATGACTACTTTTACTTTTACTCAGGGGTGAAACTGGCTAGAATTTCTTGCCGGAACTCCCCGATGTGAAGGTCGCCACGGAGCCAGAAATTATATTTATTTGTTTATTTATATATTTTTTTTCTTTTTTGGGGGGGGAGGGGGTCAAACCTGTTAAACTACTGAAATGCAAAGAAAACTTTTAGCAGTTATTTCTATAACACATGCAAAAACTGATTTGCATTCAAAATTGTATTTTTTCAATTATTTGCAAAATATAAGTTACCGTAAACAGCAATAACCGCAACCTCCACCTCCTAATTTTTATTTTCCCTTATTTCCTCACATGCCAAATCTCAATTCTAATTACTTAAGAACATAGGATGTATATTTAAATTTAAATTAATGTAAACATTTACTTTTTTTTAATAACAAAGATATGAGTAACATACATTCAGAAAAATAAGTACAAATGACTTATATTATGCAGAGTGAAATTGAATATATTTTGAAGATCGCGCAAACATTGACTTTTTTAAATCATAAGGAAATGAATAAGTATCCTTAAATAAATGAACAAATTTAAGTCCAAAGTGTACATTGACAGCTAAGATGTTCTGAACCTCCCTATCAGAGCAAATAAGTCTTTCATTGCGCTTAAAGATTTGATCCATTTTATGTTGCATTGCCCTTTTTTGTTGCATCAATTCAACAATTTTTTTTTCTTTTCTTTTTGCCGTTCCAGAAAACATGCACATTTGAACCAATCAGAGCTTACCATCTCTGCTGATCACATGTCAGTCTGCCAGCCAATTGAATGGATAAATGAGTCAAGCGTTATTCACACATTGACGTGACTCATCATCGTCTCATAACTGCAGCAGCTGGGGAAACCTCCATGCGGCCCGTGGAATAAAATAAATAATAAATATTGGTGGAAACGGATTACGCTACACAAGCACTTTATGCTTGTTGTTAACACTTGTTTATGTAATCTGATGTTGGTTGATTGATTTCTTCTTGGAGATGAAAGGCATGTGTGGCAGCTTAGCATTTAAAAAAAAAATTTTTTTACATAGCGTTTTGACAGTTGCCGTCATATTTTCGGAATCAAAATACCATGTACCGGAACAGCATTCCGGCCCTGAATCTTATAGCGGAACTGCGTTCTGGCCCTGAATCTTATACCGGAACTGCGTTCCTGACCGTTCTGGCCCACTTTCACCCCTGCTTTTACTGGAGTAATATTATTTTGAAGTAACGCTACTCTTGAGTAAAATTTTTGGCTTACTCTACCCACCTCAGCGCACCAGATTGTTTAAATATGGTTTATCTGTCTATGTTCTTTTAGGGAGCTCAGTAGACTAGCGCCAGGTAAGCAGGGACCAATCAAGCTCCCTGGCCGACCGCGGAGTTGCGGTTAGACCAGGGGTGGGCAAACCGGTCCTCGAGGGCCGCAGTGGGTCCTGGTCTTTGTTCCAACTGACCCAGCACAGAGAGTTTAAATAATTTATCCAATGAGGTTTCAGCAGAAATAAGAAGCACCTGCCAGCAATCGACTGATTGCACTTCAGATTGGTGAAAAGGTGTCCTCTTAATGGGTTGCAACAAAAACCTGCACCCACTGCGGCCCTTCGTGGAATAGTTTGCCCACCCCTGAGTCAATGCAGGATAAGTGCGTATATGAGCCATATTCCTGATTTGTGATATTATTTGTAATTTTACTCCTTTACCACTAGGGGGTGTAAATCGTGTCTGTCCACTGACCTCGGATCAGCCCAGGTGTTCGGCCATTCCTTACTACGCGGCGAAACGTCCAACACAATGCTCAGGGCGCTTGCGCATGCATCCACACGCATGCGCACATCGGTTAGAAGCGGCGAGTACTCAATATTTTTGTTTATATTTAGTTATTTAGAACCTTTTCACTGCCTCAAAGATACTTTTTTTGCATGTATTACCCTCTCATACTTTTAACCATTGTGTTTTTTTTGTGTTAGCTTTAAAGCAGTTGACCACATTAGTCACGTAGCGTATTTAAACCGTCCTTATTTGACATAACTACATTTAAGTATTTTCTGCAGGCATTTTTTTAGTACGTTATTCCTGTATGCATCTAAAAAAAAACAAGTTTAGAGCGGACGGTAGTACTTTAGGTGTCAAATTCGACTAATGTAGACGTTTCGCCGATGTAGCATATTTTGGCAGAACACCGGTGCGCTTAAAATGACCGCTAATCATGTCACCGGTGTTTGCTAGTTAGGAGGGCAAAACAGTTTTTGACTGCGGCTTCGTGTAGCGTGCAAGAAAGTAATGTACTCGTTTTGTTTGTACCGTTGTGAATAAGTTTTTGAGTCTTTTGGTGTTACTTTTATTTGGATAAAGTGTTTTCTGTTAAGTTATTAGACGCCACCAAAAGAAACTGTTGTAAAGGAGAAATGGACTCGCTGTGTATGCTTCGCCTCTTCAAGTGTACTGGGCGCACGTCATAACAAACTCCTAACTATTATCCAGTATTTGACTAGGAATAGGTCTTAGTCAGAATGAATGATTTCACAGTTTCTCGTCATATATGCCAAGTTTCGTCACACGTTTGAGACGTCATTAATGAACGACGGCGTGGCCTCCGATCCAGTTTAAAAGGTCATTCAACTACGTCATGTTTATGCGATGCCCGTGTGACGTTCAATGTGCCCTCGCTTCGCCGCATAGGAGGCTCGCTTTCTGCCCGTGTGCGTGTGTACCATGAAGGTCATAATCGTTTTTCGCGTTTGCGTTCAAAGCAACAGAGCCTGCGCCCGTGGTGTGTTCAAGTGTTAAATATGCATGTCAGTCGATTTACTCAAGCATGCAGTCCGCTGGAGTTTTCGGTGGGTGAGAATGAACTGAAATTCATCCCAAAACTCAACTAGCGTGCGCATAGGGCAGAGTCATTATTGTTACTATTTCTTTTTAAATGTAAGAGACCAATTACATTTGGAAACTTAATCACCTTCTAACACGGGCACATACTAGTATGTGGTTGGGTCAAAGGCGTAGGTTTGCATAGGGACGGTAGGGGCATAACACTACCAACTTTTCAGGATGCTCAAATTGTCCCCACCAACTTTAAAGATAACCTTATTTGCATTATATAATGACTTCAGTTATATTGGTAATTTAGATTGTCTCCCCATATTTTGTAAGGATACAATTGATCCTTCCATTATTAAGTGAATTATTTTCATTATGTTCAGACTTACATTTACCGCTTTTCACTGCTGAGTGTGCCAGTCCATCCCTCCCCCCCAAAATGCACGTTTGATTGGCTGACGACACACACAATCACGCACTCGCAGCCCCATTTCGCCTCCTCCACCCCGATGAGGAGGGATATTAGTTTTTTTTTTTTTTTTTGACCAGCTGCAGCCACTGTATTAAATGTAAAAATACGTCAATGTTGTGGAGGTGGGGAACACACCACTAATTTTGCTTCTGAAACTCCGACCTGTATCAGCATTAGCAAAACATTAAACTGTGAATTTGCTAACCTGCAAAACTTGAGTGGGAAGCTGCTTAAAAATAGTGTATGTATTTTCTACTGTTAACGTTAATTAAACTCTGAGAAATGTAGTGTACCGAGGTTTATCCCTTTCCCCCCAATTTTCATTTTTATTTTATATATGTGGTTTTAAAGCAGCCCAAAGGGGAGTTCATTTTTTGTTGTTGTTGAGTTTTGCTGTGCTTGTGGACAAAAGCAGTAGTGTCTTACATGAAGGAAGGCTGAATTTTTTATTTTTTGTTTATCCCTGACTGTTTTTGTGTGTGTTATTTTTAATATATATATTTTATATGTTATATGTATGTTATATTAATTTCTCAACAATGTTGAGTGGTCTTAAGACAAATGTTTATTTTTTGCATTCCTGGATCGTTAAGAGATTATTAACAAGCTTGTATTTATTGTGTATTTTAATATAATTTGAGTTATGTTCAAATATTGAAATATAAATTTGATTAATAAATCCAGACATTTTTTCTGGTAGTGTTTAAAACAAAGGTTTGAATGGAACACTGTATCACCTGAACCAATACATATGAAAGTTAGTATAACTCAATACAGATGTATTTCACATTGTCTATTTAGCCTATCAATTGATTAGGTTTACAGTGGGCCAAATAAGTATTTAGTCAATCACTAATTGTGCAAGTTCTCCCACTTGAAAATATTAGAGGCCTGTAATTGTCAACATGGGTAAACCTCAACCATGAGAGACAGAATGGAAAAAAAAAACAGAAAATCACATTGTTTGGTTTTTAAAGAATATTTTTCCAAATCATGGTGGAAAATAAGTATTTGGTCAATACCAAAAGTTCATCTCAATACTTTGTTATGTACCCTATGTTGGCAATAACGGAGGCCAAACGTTTTCTGTAACTCTTCACAAGCTTTTCACACACTGTTGCTGGTTTTTGGCCCATTCGTCCATGCAGATCTCCTTTAGAGCAGTGATGTTTAGGGGCTGTTGTTGGGCAACACGGACTTTCGACTCCCTCCACAGACTTTCTATGGGGTTGAGCTCTGGAGACTGGCTAGCTTGAAATGCTTTTTACGAAGCCACGCCTTTGTTGCCCTGGCTGTGTGTTTGGGATCATTGTCATGCTGGAAGACCCAGCCACGTCTCATCTTCAATGCCCTTGCTGATGGAAGGAGATTTTCACTCAAAATCTCTCGATACATGGCCCCATTCATTCTTTACATTGATCAGTCGTCCTGGTCCCTTTGCAGAAAAACAGCCCCGAAGCATGATGTTTCCACCCCCATGCTTCACAGTGGGTATGGTGTTCTTTGGATACAATTCAGTATTTTTTCTCCTCCAAACACGAGAACCTGTGTTTCTACCAAAAAGTTCTGTTTTGGTTTCATCTGACCATAACACATTCTCCCAGTCCTCTTCTGGATCATCCAAATGTTCTCTAGCGAACCGCAGACGGGCCTGGACGTGTACTTTCTTCAGCAGGGGGACACGTCTGGCAGTGCAGGATTTGAGTCCCTGGTGGCGCATTGTGTTACTGATAGTAGCCTTTGTTACTGTGGTCCCAGCTCTCTGTAGGTCATTCACTAGGTCCCCCTGTGTGGTTCTGGGATTTTTGCTCACCGTTCTTGTTATCATTTTGATGCCATGGGGTGAGATCTTGCATGGAGCCCCAGATCGAGTGAGATTATCAGTGGTCTTGTATGCCTTCCATTTTCTAATAATTGCTCCCACAGTTGATTTCTTTACACCAAGCGTTTTACCTATTTCAGATTCAGTCTTCCCAGCCTGGTGCAGGTCTAAAATTTTGTCTCTGGTGTCCTTCGACAGCTCTTTGGTCTTGGCCATAGTGGAGTTGGGAGTGTGACTGACTGAGGCTGTGGACAGGTGTCTTTTATACCGATAATGAGTTAAAACAGGTGCCATTAATACAGGTAAAGAGTGGAGCCTCGTTAGACCTCTTTAGAAGAAGTTAGACCTCTTTGACAGCCAGAAATCTTGCTTGTTTTTACGTGACCAAATACTCTAGTTTGGAAATAAATTCTTTAAAAAATAAAACAATATGATTTTCAGTTTGTTTTTCCACATTCTGTCTCTCATGGTTGAGGTTCACCCATGTTGACAATTACAGGCCTCTCTAATCTTTTCAAGTAGGAGAACTTGCACAATTGGTGGTTGACTAAATACTTATTTGCCCCACTGTATATTCGTGAGAAATGTAGCCCTTGACCCCCATTCACCCGATCTGTTTGGTCTTATTAATGTCCCTTTCCCCATCAAAAAGTGTTCATGCAGGTTATGCTGTTATATCGTCCCTACCAATGATGAGACCAAACCTACGCCCTTAGGTTGGATAGTGACAAAATATTCACAGATGTTATAATAGCCGATGGCTAATTTTGACTTATTACCTAATGTTGACGATGATAGACGTCCGATCCCTTTGGACTGGGCAGTTTTAAGGAAACGGACGTCTATCGCCATCAATGCTTATTTTGGTGACGGTACAACTAACTGCTTCTGGCGTGGCGTCCCTTTTAGATTTGGGCCCCGAGTCAACGAGCCGCGTTGCCATGACGACCATGTCCATCCTGGCGCCTCCGCCGCCCCTTTCGGCCCTGTGTCGATGGTACATATATGCAATTCACGGCTTCGTGTGCGAGGTGATTTTCACGGCTTGCTGTGAGTATATAGTGCATAAAAACTGGAAGCTCCATGGAGCCACCAGTTTATGGGCCTTCGTCATCTACGGAACGTGTATCCTGGCCATTGAGCGCATGTTCCTGCGCATGCGTGACCATGTTAACGTGCTGGTGCGCTGCCTGGTCTACACTGTATGGTTGTACGTCTGGGAGCTGAGCACCGGCCTGCTGCTGCGGCGCTTTGGTGCCTGCCCCTGGGACTACTCCAAATTCCGCTATAATTTCATGGGCCTGGTGACGGCTGAATACGCCGCGCTGTGGTACTTCGCCACTTTCTTGGCGGAGCGTCTGGTCATCCAGAACACACTCCGCTTGCGCTACCACGATGGCTTCGACGACGGCTGGACCGATCCCCTGGCTGGGGCCATGAGGGCCGCCCGAAACTGCGAGAAGAGGATGCGGGAGGCCGGGATGGGCGGCTTGTTGAAGTGGGACTGAAGGACTGAGGAACCAACTTTTAGGTTTCAATCCGACAATTATGCCAATTAAAAAAAAAAAAGTTAAATAATTGACTGTCTGTGTCAGAAGTATAATTGAGGACAAAACAATGGGACCGAGGAACCGATTTTTAGGTTTCAATCCGACAATTATGCCAATTAAAAAAAAGTTAAATAATTGACTGGCTGTGTCAGAAGTATAATTGAGGACAAAACAATGGGACTCAAGAAACGATTTTTATGTTTCAATCCTACAATTATGCCAATTAAAAAGAAAAGTTAAATAATTGACTGGCTGTGTCAGAAGTATAATTGAGGACAAAACAATGGGGATTTTTTTTAAGGCGGTGCAGAAAAATAACATGGAACAGCATGAGGCATGGTAACAGATGACAAGCTCATGACAGGAAATGCAGTATAATTGTATTGAATCAATATATCCAATTTTGTTACGAAATGGAAAACCAGTTTTGTTGAATTAACAAAAAAATAGGAAGAAAAAATATATATACAAAATGAACAAACAAACAACAAAAAAACGGTTATAGAAAATAAGGGAAATTAAAACAAGCCCCCCAAAATTCGTTTCCTTCGCAAAAACCTGGTCAACAAAAAGACATAAAAATGACTACACTGAAAAAAATAACTGGTGGATTTACTTGATAAAATCATTGTAACAACGTTAGGTTAAATTCAAATCAAGTTGTTACAATATATTTTGCCAAAACAAGGAGGCATCACTTGAAATTTGTGTTACACTTTGCTTGAGGTATCTTAGTGTAATCCACTTCAATCAGGAACTCAATTCAGATTAGTCACATTAACTTAATATACTATGCCAAAGTAAGTGGGCAGTACTTGAATTTAAGTAAATGCGCTAAAGATATCTTAGTTTAGCCAACTTTAATAATTCACAAAATGGCGTTATGAACATTGTTTTTTTCTTCTTCTCAGTATTTGTATCGTTTTTTTATTTCAGTATTTGTAAACAACAATAACAACACTCAATATGCTGTTCATTCTGAAATTCTCCTGAATATATCACAGCAACAAACAGACTTGGCAACGTTTAGTCTGTAAAAGTTTAAAGCCTTAATAAAACCTGATAATTAAAACTATGATTACAGAGAACAGAATTTTTGCATACACAAGTCAGCTCTTTAACAACTTTAATATTCAACCTGAGTTACAGAGGCACAATATATTTTAATACTTCTTACTTAACATTTTATATATCAAATTAAGTAATGTAAAAAGGTAAGTAACAAATGGAACAAAGTAAAATCTAAAATAATAACAATGACATATTGAAGTAGAAAAAGCTAAAATACGCCCCCCCCCCCCCTTAAAACAAGTGGTGCGAATAAAAGCATGGAGGACCAAAGAAAACTTAGAAGAAAATTTGTAAAAGAATCCAATTGCAAAAAAACATTACCTAAAGAAAAAAAAAAAAGACTAAACTCTCAGTATGATTTCCAAAACAAGTAGTACACGCATTTCACCACACGATGGCAACCTCTCTCTATTTATCCTCATTGAACTCGTGCTGACGCTTACTCTCGCCGGACACTACATTAGGTACACAGAACAACGATGGATGCATGTGAGCTCGCCTACAATTCCAGACACAGGGAGTCCTCGGTTTACGAACGAGTTCTGCTCCAGTGCGGGCGATGTAACCCGGATTTCCGCGTAAGTCTAGCCCTTTAAGTTCCTCTAAACACCCTCGAACTTAAAAACATTTAAAAAAAAAAAAAAAAATCCAATAACATGTATTATACGTCCATAAGCGGATTTTGGGGGGGGGGGGGGGGGGCGAAAAGAGTCATAGCATGAAATTGACTTTCCTATACATATATATAAAAGTTGTAAAGCAATAAAACTGGAACAAAAATGAATCAAATGAACAAAAAAAAATATTTTTATAATAGGTCAAAAATATTTTTCGAAAGATGATGTGACTAGTACCTTAGACGATCATTTACTTTGCATATAATAAAAAAATAAAAAGTAGGGGAGGGCAATTTTATTTTTCAAATGATTTTATCTTTGGTTGAAAATATTTTTTTTTGATTGAAGCAACTTTTTGGGGGATTGAATGATTTAGACACAAATGTCCTCCTACCCATAATATGGCCCAAACACAAAAAGTATTGCTTCAATAGAATAAAACTGTTTCAATGAAAAATTAAGTGTTCAAATAAAAAATTTTCAATCTCAAATATTTTTTCGCATTCAAAAACATTTTCTATGGTTGAAATTTTTCTTTTTTTGATTGAAGTGATTTTTCTTTTTGAAAATATATATTTTTTGAAACAACTTATTTTTTGATTGAATACTAAAGACAAAAACGTACTAGCCAAAATGCGGCCCAAACACAAATCAACATTACTTGAATCAAAAAAGTTTTTTAAGTCCCCCCAAAATTTCAATCAAAGAAAAATAGCTTTGACATGCATTCTTTTTAACTTTCAAATTAATTTTATTAAAGACACAAATCTACCTCCATATGGCTCCGCCCAGGCGATACAATTTTTGACTGGGGTAACTACATTGGCATGACAACGGCGGTCGTACCATATTCAATGGTTGACGATCTTGGTGAAAAGTACTGCCTAAGTATCCTGATTTAGAATTCCCTTTAAGAATGATGGGAAACAACGCTCATTGTCAACTTATTATTATAAATATTCTTGTAAATTAAATTTATTGCTGACACTGAGTTTCGGGGTCATCAACATGTTGTGCCCCCCCTGCCCCAAAGGTCAAACTCCGCCTATGCATACGTCCTAGTACTGTCCTCGCCAAGACATTGAAGCTAAATCCAAGGTAGACAACGAGCAAAGATCCTAAAGTGACGATTTCAGAATTAGTCTCATCTCAAATAACAGCAATTCAAATTTGCGTTTACAAGTAGCTGCTGATACAAAAATAACAAATGATTAGCAATACAACAATAACACATACCTGTCAAGTTGTACGGTTTCGGCGTAATTTGTACGAGTGAGCACTGATTTTTAAATGTGTACACCGTACGTTCAAAATCTGTACGTTTTTCGTGCATTGTTTTTTTTTCTCCGTTCGGATTTTGTCACCGTTTCGGCAACGAGACAATGTGCGTTACTACGTTGGTTGAATGACGCGAGAAAAGTCAAGAGACACGGAGAGGGAAGATTGTTTGTTGTGACGCCGTAGTAAACGCGATGCTAGGCTAGGTGGCTCCAATATTTCCTGACTGCAGCCGACAGCCTACAATCTACACCTAGATATCACATGCATACACACCACATGCGACATGACAGACTCGGTGGCGTTAGTGAACAGTCGTCATTTTAGAGCAGTACACTTCTCAGAAAGGCTCTGTTGTAGTGAACATTCCTAGCGAACCTAAGTAACTTTTTATCTAAAATACTCCTAAATCGGCAAAATCTTGACTTGAATCTATCTTTAAAGGATGAAACAGTTTTATAACTTTCACGTCGAAATGAAATAAAAAATAAATGACTTCCAAACATAGCAAAGGTTACTATGTTTTTTTTTTTTTTTTTTTTTGGGGAAAACATTTAAAAAATCATTATACATCATACATCATTGGAAAGCTTAAAATCTCAATTTTCTGGGGGAAGAAAAGTTTTGAACTGGAGGGCATTTAATTTTTTTTTCTTTCAAACAGCAAAACCCTATCTGGAAGTGAGAGCACGAGAGAGCAGAATTGCAGACGCCATTACTTTAACAAGATATTATCGCGTACTTGTTTTGATTAAAAAACTCCATGTAGCATGTATCACCGAGTGTCAAGACACAGCTGTGACTGGCAACAGTTGGATTTTTTTGGGGATTTTATGGGTGAAACATGGTAATATCACAAGAGTCACGATGCAGAAATCGCAGACACCAAGGAGTGGTAGAGATGTTCTTTTTCATATATTTACCTTTTTAAACGTTCCCCCCCCCCCCAATTTTTCTTTGTTTGGATCGATTATTTATCATCTAGCATATCGGAAAAAATGCGACAGAAACAAAAAAAAAAATCCAATTAAGCGATAGTTATGAGGTAAATATCCGTGACTTTTTTACAGACGCCATTTTTTTTCATTGTGACGTCATTTGTTTAAAAGTTTAAAACATGCGAGTGAATAATTTTTTAAAGTGTTTTTTTTTTCTTTATACGAAATATTAAGACATCAATTTAGGATTCTAAGCTAAAAATGACAGACATTTTGAATAATAAATATAATAATTAATTACCTTCATTTTATGTCTGGGTTGAAACAAAAGCAGTTGCGCGATGTCTAAATGGGGGTTTTCAGAGTAAAACGGGCAAATTAAAAATAGTTCGGGGGCCTAATGCGCCATGAATCTGCTATGGCAGGATATAGACATTATTCTATCAAACACAAGAGTTGTTTTGGCTTAAAATACAGCAGTTTCTTTTAAAGAGGAGTGCAAGAGCAGAAACTGCTTTTTCAGTCTTGTCTCTGTTTTCTGCCATATATAGTTACGTTATATAAAATATTTTAAAATGGATGCAATGGTCATAAAATTTAAACCAACGAAAAAGTATAAATTATTTTTATTCATAGATTTTAACTCATTGACTGCCACGTCCAATTTATTTAGACTGAGAGGGGCGAATTAATGAACGTAAGGGTTTATTTATAAAAAAAAAAAAAAAAAAAAAACCTACGTTAAAGGTTAAAGTGAGTGAACTATTGATGATTTTTTAAAATCTTGTATTTGAGTCATTTACAGTATGTGTGGTCTTGCGGGCAGGATCTATGATGGTCGACACCACTAGGATTCTTTCCGTTATTCAAACGCCTCGCTCACTGTGTGCCGCGTCTTCAGAACATTTTGCATATTACAAATTTTGTTTGCACTGTCAATAATCCCTGTGGTAAAACATCCTGTCTCTCAGCGTATCATTCATTTCATACGCAAATTATGTTAACGGTGGGTGTTGCAAATTGGCAGGGCAAGTGGTCTTAACTTTTTTATTTTATTTTTAATGTCACCTTGTTCTCTTTTCTGCTTTCTTATAGTTGGTCAATGTAGCCTCTCCCACTTTGCAGTGTCATCATGTTATGCAAATACGTACTTTTCGATGTACAACTGTCGATGTTGACACTGAAGGCAGCTGCCGTTGTAGTCGCGTTCATCAAACAAGATTACAATCTAACGGCGTGGTGATGTTCAACTGATCTTTTCTTAAGTAACGTCACCATTTTCAGTGCCATTGATGGTGAGACATCCAATCCATCTGACCTTGGAGGGTTGGCAGCCAATGACACTCAAATTAAAGCACAAATCTTCATATTAATGTTAAGTTTCCGAGTAAAACTGTGAATTAAAATAATTTTTGCTGTTGTATTTTAGGGTGTTAAAGAGTACCTTGGATAGAAAGACATGTAGTTCTTAAAAGATAAATTTTAGGACAAGTTATAATAATTTGATATTGAAGCCCCTCTTAATGTTTTTGTTTCAATAATGTTCGTAAATTATTTTAACTAGTAGGTCGCCATTGTTGTTGACGTCGCTGGCCGGTGACATCACAGGGCCACGCTGCCGTACTTCAGTCCGTGTCACTCTTTATAAAAAAAAAAACATGTCACTCTTTACTTATGTAAGGTAGCGATTTAAATACGCCACAAGGTGTCAATGGCGAGTTTGAAATTAATTAGGGCTCAAGCCAATGAGTGCAGTTTTGTCCCTTGACTGATGCCGTAGTTTTCCTTTAATGCACAATGGGGCGTAAGGAAGAAAGAAAGGAGAGTGGACACAGGCATTCAGATTCGTAGCTCGGACCACCCGGTTTATTGTCATAAGCATCAGCAACTCCTTTACAACAAACATACAGTGGGGCAAATAAGTATTTAGTCAACCACTAATTGTGCAAGTTCTCCCACTTGTATTTATTAGAGAGGCCTGTAATTGTCAACATGGGTAAACCTCAACCATGAGAAACAGAAAGAGGGGGAAAAAACAGAAAAGCACATTGTTTGATTTTTAAATAATTTATTTGCAAATCATGGTGGATAATAAGTATTTGGTCAATACCAAAGGTTCATCTCAATACGTTGTTATGTACCCTTTGTTGGCAATAACGGAGGCCAAACATTTTCTGTAACTCTTCACAAGCTTTTCACACACAGTTGCTGGTATTTTGGCCCATTCCTCCATGCAGATCTCCTCCAGAGCAGTGATGTTTTGGGGCTGTCGTTGGGCAACACGGACTTTCAACTCCCTCCACAGATTTTCTATGGGGTTGAGATCTGGAGACTGGCTAGGCCACTCCACGACCTTGAAATGCTTCTTACGAAGCCACTCCTTTGTTGCCCTGGCTGTGTGTTTGGGATCATTGTCATGCTAAAAGACCCAGCCACGTCTCATCTTCAATGCCCTTACTGATGGAAGGAGATTTTCACCCAGAATCTCTCGATACATGGCCCGTTTCATTCTTTCCTTTACACAGATCAGTCGTCCTGGTCCCTTTGCAGAAAAAAACAGCCCCAAAGCATGAGGTTTCCACCCCCATGCTTCACAGTGGGTATGGTGTTCTTCGGATGCAATTCAGTAGTCTTTCTCCTATAAACACGAGAAACTGTGTTTCTACCGAAAAGTTCAATTTTGGTTTCATCTGACCGTAACACATTCTCCCAGTCCTCTTCTGGATCATCCAAATGCTATCTAGCGAACCGTGCCTGGACGTGTACTTTCTTCAGCAGGGGGACACGTCTGGCAGTGCAGGATTTGAGTCCCTGGCGGCGCATTATGTTACTGTGATCCCAGTTCTCTGTAGGTCATTCACTAGGTCCCCCCGTGTGATTCTGGGATTTTTGCTCACCGTTCTTGTTATCATTTTGACGCCACGGGGTGAGATTTTGCATGGAGCCCCAGATCGAGGGAGATTATCAGTGGTCTTGTATGTCTTCCATTTTCTAATAATTGCTCCCACAGTTGATTTCTTTACACCAAGCGTTTTACCTATTGCAAATTCAGTCTTCCCAGCCTGGTGCAGGTCTACAATTTTGTCTCTGGTGTCCTTCGACAGCTCTTTGGTCTTGGCCATAGTGGAGTTTGGCGTGTGACTGACTGAGATTGTGGCCAGGTGTCTTTTATACCGATTATGAGTTAAAACAGGTGCCATTAATACAGGTAGCGAGTGGAGCCTCGTTAGACCTCGTTAGAAGAAGTTAGACCTCTTTGACAGCCAGAAATCTTGCTTGTTTTTACGTGACCAAATACTCTAGTTTGGTGACCAAATACATATTTTCCACTCTAATTTGGAAATACATTTTAAAAAAATCAAACAATGTGATTTTCGTTTTTTTTTTTTTTTTTTCCACATTCTGTCTCTCATGGTTGAGGTTTACCCATGTTGACAATTACTGGCCTCTCTAATCTTTTCAAGTAGGAGAACTTGCACAATTGGTGGTTGACTAAATACTTATTTGCCCCACTGTAAGTATCATACAGTGAAAATACAACAAAAATAATATTTATATCTCTCAAAAAATAATGTTCACAAAAAGAAAAGTGCTTCAATCTGTATTAATGAGGCCCTATTCTCACACAGTTAAACAACAATGCAAAGAGAACTGGCATTCACAAATTCGCAATCAAAATACATATGCACAATACACAAAAAAACTTACTCAGAGTTCGGTCAAATTCTATTTAAACATTTTTGCAACTCGTTTAGCTCAACAAATACACTGGATCATGGCAATATTTAGTCACAATATATTAACTATGATGCTGGGAGCTATTATCAGAAGTCCTGTTTGTCGAGACAAAACGCACTCATTGTCTTGAGCGCTTATTAATTTTAAAGTTTGCCAATGACACATTGTGGTGTATTTTAATCACTACCTTACATAATTAAAGAGTGACATTTTTTTTTTTAAACTAAAGTACGGCAGCGAGGCCCTGTGATTTTACCACCATGCGACGTCAACAGCAATGGCGAGCTACTAGTTCATTTTTTGATTTAAAATTTTACAAATTTTATTAAAACAAAAACATTGAGAGGGGTTTTAATATCACATTATTGTAACACGTACTAACATTTATCTTTTAAGTACTACAAGGCTTTCTATCCAAGGTACCCTTTAAATGATGGCTATATGCCTGTCACTTTCTCGTAACCCATTTAGAGTTCAACACCAAAGTTTTTTTAAGATGGCTAAACTGTACATGAGAACATTTACAGTACACAAAAGAACCCTTACTTCTTGAATAAACAAACTTCAACAGTGTATTTAATCGCCGTCCATCATGCCGATAAGTCCTCCCTGATTGGCTGACAGTCACTGGCCAGACGGGTGTGAAAGTTCGCTGATTAGGAATCTACCTGAGGCCTTCCTGGCTTTTGTCTCGCGTCTGCGTGATTGATTGATCCATGTCAGCAAACAATTACAAACACGCCTTCGACCTTTTTACCTTCGCCGTTTCGCCTCGTCAATGACTGACAGGCAAACTGGAAATGCAGGCTTGTCACTGACCTCTTTCTTTCATTGAAAAACAGATTTCAGGTCACATGCTTCGTTGGTTGCCCTTAACAGCAATAGACATCCAGTCCAAATGGATTGGACGTCTGTCGCTTATCAACGGCAGCGTATGAGTTAAAGAATGAGGTGGGACAGGTGCCCCTAAACCCCCCTCACGGGTGATTCGAGACGCTAAGAATGCGTGCGTCGGTTAAGGGGGTGAGGGAAGGAGGGGGGGAGCCAGACTGGAACGCGGGTCACCTTTCTGCCACATGGCTACTGCCTTTTGATGGCACTTGCTGACAGTTGGTGCAACGTGCCCTCTCCGGTCAGGTCGGCGGACCACCCGTGTCTGATCGAATGCCGGAGCAGTTTTAAGTTGGCGCAAGAATGTTGCCCACGCGACCCCCGCCAGACAGCCCATCTGGACCTCTCATAACTTGGGAAAATGATGACTTGGTATGTGTGTGAATATGTGAGTGGGGGAGGACAACTACTTGAGCAGTTGTTTATTTGTGGGGTTCTTTACCTTTGAGGGTGTGAACTTGTGAGAGTGCATTCTTGGGTGGTTGTGTTCTGGTGAACTAGTGTATTCGTGAGTTGACTTTGGTCAAACTCTATTCAAACATTTCGTTTAGCTCAACAAATACACTGGATGGCAATATTTAGTCACAATATACAAACTATCAGAGGTCTCATACGTTGTGAAGCTAGCACTCAAATGACCGTGAAGTACAAAGCATGGCCCAGTAAATAGGGAACTATGGCGTCAGTCGAGGGACAAAACACACTCATTGGCTTGATTTCTAAATAATTTAAAACTCGCCATTGACACCTTGTGGTGTATTTCAATCACTATAAAATTAGTATAACTTGTACTAATATTTATCTTTTAAGAACTACAAGTCTTTCTATCCCTTTAACAGAAAGAATGTTAATAATGTTAATACCATCTTGTGGATTTATTGTTATAATAAACAAATACAGTACTTATGTACAGTATGTTGAATGTATATATCCGTCTTGTGTCTTATCTTTCCATTCCAACAATAATTTACAGAAAAATATGGCATATTTTAGAGATGGTTTCAATTGCGAATAATTGCAATTAATTAATTTTTAAGCTGTGATTAACTCGATGAAAAAAATGTAATTGTTTGACAGCCCGAATACATATATCGTTTGACAGCACTAATACATTTCCTCGCTTTTCCCCCCCAAAGTATGATTTTAAAAACACATATATATGTATGTATAAGTAAGTAAGTAAATCAATCATACAAAGTATGATTTTAAAAACATATATATTATATATTTGCACTACATCACGGTTTTTCACTTATCGCGGCAGGTTCTGGTCCCCATTAACCGCGAAAAATGAGGGATCACTGTACACTGTGGTCATGGTGAGTCATCCAAAGTCTTTCCAAACAGCTATTCAAGTCATCTAGTGAAAATTTCTTGGAAAAAAAAAAAATCGTAATATCGCAATATACCGCAAACCCCCCAAAAATCGCAACAATAGTTTTTTTTTCCAATATCGTTCAGGCCTACTTGTAAGGACGTGTACTTTTGAGGTTGCGTCCTTATGAGCATGTGACTAGATATGACAACTTAAAGTCGTTTACTTTTGAGGTTGTGTGTTTTGGAGTATGCATCATTGTGAGAGTGTAATCTTGTGAGGGTGCACATTTGTGAGCTTGTGGTTGTGTGCTTATACTATCCAAATGTGGGAAAGATCACTTGTGAGGTTGTTTATTTGGGATATTTTTACCAGCTGAGAGCATGTAACTAAAAAGTGAGTAAATGAGAGCATTATGTTTGTCCATACCTGTCAAGTTGTACGGTTTCGGCGTAATTTGCACAAGTGAGCACTGATTTTTAAATGTGTACGCCATACGTTCAAAATCTGTACGTTTTTTCGTGCATTACGTTTTTTTTCCCCCTCTGTTTGGATTTTGTCACCAAATGCTTCTAGAACTACGTGCGAAATGACAGACGGCAGCGTTAATAAACACCCACCATTTTGAAGCAGTAGACTTCTCAGAAAGGCTCTGTTAGAGTGAACCTTCCTAGCGAACATGAGTTACTTTTTATCTAAAATACTCCTAAATCGGCAAAATCTTGCTTACTTGAATCTATCTTTAAATGATGAAACAGTTTTAAAACTTTAACATGTCGAAAGTAGAAGGGAACTAATGCAAAAACAGTAGCAATTTTAACAACTTTAACAGTTGAGTCACAACATTGAACGATTTCCAAACATAGCAAAGGTCACTGTTTTTTTTTTTTTTTCATGAAAAAACAAAACAAAACATGAACGGTAACACCAGTTGCTAATGACTCTTACCCTCAGGTAACTGAGTTACCAACTCAGTTACTTTTTGGGAGAAGTAATTTGTAACTAATTAATTACTTTTTAAAAGTAAGATTAACAACAGTGGTCATAAAGATGAAGTCTGCAGACTGAAAAGTGACGAAAGTGGAGATTTTTTTCTGCCAATTTGTTGTTGAACACAATTTGCCCGCAACTATTGTTGATCACTTCTCAGAATTGGCAAAAGAAATGTTCCCTGACTCAAAGATTGCATTGGTAAGTTAATTTTATCAATTGACCTTTTTAATTTATAATTGGACACACTAACAAACTAGTCAAACTGAATTGCGAGCTGAAGTGCCATGAAGTATAGCCATCAAGACATACCGTATTTTTCGGACTATAAGTCGCAGTTTTTTTCCATAGTTTGGCTGGGGTGCGACTTATACTCTGGAGCGACTTATGTATGAAATTATTAACACATTATTATATCATTTCACATGTTATTTTGGTGTTTTGGAGTGACCATGATGGTTTGGTAAACTTGTTAGCATGTTCTTTATACTATAGTTATCTGAATAACTCTTAATAGCTATGTTACGTTAACATACCGGCCACGTTCGCATTTCGTTATTCATGCATCATGTAACATTATCATCCTGTTCACTTATTCAGAATGTTGTTCTCTATTGTATTTTATTTATTTATTTTTTTTGCTTTTTAAGGTGACATCTGTTCTATGTGTTGGATTTTATCAAGTAAATTCCCACCAAAATGCGACTTATACTCCGGTGCGACCTATACATGCTTTTTTCCTTTTCGTTGGGCATTTTATGGCTGGTGCGACTTATACTCAGGTGCGACTCATAGTCCGAAAAATACGGTAATAGAAATTGCCAAAAGTGCTACATACAATTATAACAAAAGTCACTGTTAAATTTTAGTAATCATGATGTAGCTGAAGATATTGATTCTTTGATTGCACTAGGTTATGTTACAATATTACCAATAAATTCATATTATTTTAGAGTTTCATTTTTGTTTCATATTGCACGCTATATAGAACGTTGTAAGATTATTTACTAATCTGTAAGGGCATACGTCACTATTTGCAAGATTGCCAACGGCCTCGGGTTGACAGGTACTGTATGTTAGTTCTCCCTGACTGCAGTCAAACCACCATTAACATTACCTGCTCCTGCTGTAACACACACACAAACATGAGGAGGCTAATTTTAGCAGGCCGTAACATGTGTGACGGGTTTCTAGAAAAGCTTCCATTTACGCTTACTCAGTATTTGGGCGTGTGCATTAATTAACAAGCAATTAAGCCTGGTTTTGATTGTTGTTGTTGTCTTCCAGTTAGGAGTGGCTAGTTGCCCAGAACAATTAATTACAGTACAGCACAACACAATAATTAGAGACAAAAAACTCCTTATTGATTTTTATATTCAGAGATGTTGTTTGTAAAGTTCCACAATTGAAAAGCAAGCAAGAAAGCAGGCACATTACAGTACAGACCGACAGGTGTAAACTACAGCCCTTTCTGCTTCCTTATCTGTCTGTTTTCACCTTGAAGGCCTTCAGCGTTTCACATCTGCTCCAACAGAAACTCCCATCAAACACCGGTGGTGTCCTATCAAAGTCTCGCCCGCCGTTGGCCATGATAAACAGAAGCCGCGCGGTACTTTCATCCTGAACAGAAAGTCTAATGTTGCCACACGAAGGTTGCGGGGGAATTTTTAGCTGCTTATTATCTTGTCGACTGGTCTGATATGACACAAGCCTCATGATGTATGATTCTGCAAATCCATAGGCGGAGTTTGACTTTTGGCACAACATGTTGATGACCCCGAAACGTAGTGTCAGGAATAAAATTAACTTTCAAGAATATTTATAATAATAAGTTGACAATGAGTGTTATTTGTTTCCCATCATTCTTGAGGGGAATTCAAAATCAGGCTGCTTAGGCAATACTTTTCACCAAGATCGTCAACCATTGAATATGGTACGCCCGCCGGTGTCGTGCCAATGTAGTTACCCCCGTCAAAAATTTTATCCTTTGGACTGAGCCATATGGAGGTAGATTTGTGTCTTTATTATTCAATCAAAAAAAAGTTGCTTCAATTAAAAAAAAGTGTTTTGAGTGCACAAATAAATTTGAAAGTTAAAAAAAATGCATATGAAAGCTATTTTTCTTTGATTTAAATTTTTTGGGGGATTGAACCAACTTTTTTGATTGAAGTAATGTTGATTTGTGTTTGGGCCGCATTTTGGCTAGGACGTTTTTGTCTTTATTATTCAATAAAAAAATAAGTTGCTTCAAAAAACATATATTTTCAAAAAGAAAAATAACTTCAATCAAAGAAAGAAAAAAATCACCCAAAGAAAATGTTTTTTAAATGCAAAAAAATATTTGAGATTGAAAAAGTTTCATTTGAACACTTAATTTTTTTTATTGAAAAAGTTTCATTCTATTGAAGCAATCCTTTTTGTGTTTGGGCCATATTATGGGTAGGACATTTGTGTCTAAATCATTCAATCCCCCAAAAAGTTGCTTCAATCGAAAAAAATATTTTCAATCAAAGAAAAAAATCATTTGAAAAATAAAATTGCCATCCTCTATTTTTTTTTTTTAATTATATGCAAAGTAAATGACTGTCTAAGGTGCTAGTCACGTGATCTGTTCAAAAAATAATTTTGACCCATTTTAAAAATGTTTTTTGATCGTTTTATTCATTTTTGTTGCAGTTTTATTGCTTTACAAATTATATATATGCATATATAGGAAAGTCAATTTCATGCAATGACACTTTTAGGGCACCAGCGGGGGCCTGCCCCCCCTGAAAATCTGCTTATGTGCAAATCGTCTGTCACTGGCAGTCAATGAATTAAACTGATTTGCGTGTAGATTCAGGCTGTAACCTACTTCTTCACAATTAATCAAGGTGTGGAGGCTCACCGCTGTTTCTTCGTACCATGAGTCATCACTGGCATGCATAATGATAACAAATGTTGCGTTCCGTGTTGGGGTCACCACCAGGGTGCGCTGGAGGAGTAAACGCAAAAGAGAAAAAGGGGGTGGGCTGTCAGGATGCAGGTCACGCTCAAGTTATCTCCCCCGTTTCCTCCCCCTTTCCCTCCTCGTTTCCTCTCTCATCTTCCTTTCACTTGTTTTTCTTGACTCAGCCTACCCGACACAGTTTTTGCCTTTTGGCTGCCATTGACAGGAGTTAATGTCCAATCCATTAGGACTTTTTTGTTCTTGATTTGTTTAATAGCAAGTTTACCTAGGAGAATAAAGTTGTGTATTTTTTCTTTTCCATCAGAAAAGTTGTGATGTATGAGGGGCTGAAGTTAAAGCCTTACAAAAAATTTTAAGGGACCGATTTCGGGTGTTTTTAGAGGATAAAAAATCAGGAAAAATGTTATTAAATATTCAAATGTGAATGATTGAATGCTTGGGAGGCTAAATTTGAATATTTTATAAAGAAGGAATTTAAAGAGTAAATCGTAAATTTACAGGGAAAAAAATATTTTTGACCCAAAACAAGTTTGGGTATTATCATATAAATGATGGCGTTTTTATTGAGTTGTGATATCAATATTTTCAAAGGAAAAATTTGTAAATTTATAAGAAAAGAAAAGTTATATTTGTGACCCCCCCCCAAAGGTGAGGACTTTTACAATATGAATTATTAAAAATTTTAAGGGACTGATTTCAGATGTTTTTTGGGGGGGGGGGGGGGGGGGGGTCAAGAAAAGCAGTTATTAAATATTCAAATGGAAATGATTGAAATGTTTGGGGGGGCTGATTTAAAAAAAATTTAAAGGCGGAATTAAAAGAGTAAATTGTAAATTTACAGGAAAAAAACGTTATATTTTTTACCCAAAACAAGTTTGAGTATTACCATATAAATGATGATGAAAATGATGTTTTGGAGTTGTGATATCAAAATTTTCAGAGGAAAAATTTGTAAATTTATAAGAAAAGAAAAGTTATATTTGTGACCCCCCAAAGGTGAGGACTTTTACAATATGAATTATTTAAAAATTTTAAGGGACTGATTTCAGATGTTTTTAGGGGGGAAAAAAAAAAAATCAAGAAAAGCAGTTATTAAATATTCAAATGTAAATGGTTGAAATGTTTGGGAGGCTGATTTTAAGATTTTTTAAAGATGGAATTACAGTAAATTGTAAATTTACAGAAAAAAAAAGTTATATTTTTGACCCAAAACAAGTTTGAGTATTACCATATAAATGATGATGAAAATGATGTTTTTGAGTTGTGATATCAAAATTTTCAAAGGAAAAATTTGTAAATTTATAAGAAAAGAAAAGTTATATTTGTGACCTCCCAAGAGTGAGGACTTTTACAATATGAATTATTAAAAAATTTAAGGGACTGATTTCAGATGTTTTTAGGGGGGAAAAAAATCAAGAAAAGCATTTATCAAATATTCAAATGTAAATGATTGAAATGTTTGTGAGGCTGATTTTAAGATTTTTTTTTTTAAAGATGGAATTAAAAGAGTAAATTGCAAAGTTACAAGAAAAAAAAAGTTATATTTTTGACCCAAAACAAGTTTGAGTATTACCATATTAATGATGATGAAAATGATGTTTTTGAGTTGTGATATCAATATTTTCAAAGGAAAAATTTGTAAATTTATAAGAAAAGAAAAGTAATATTTGTGACCCCCCCAAAGGTGAGGACTTTTACAATATGAATTATTAAAAATTTTAAGGGACCGATTTCAGATGTTTTTAGGGGGGGGGGGGGGGGGGGGATCGAGAAAAGCAGTTATTAAATATTCAAATGGAAATGATTGAAATGTTTGGGGGGCTGATTTAAAAAATGTTTAAAGGCGGAATTAAAAGAGTAAATTGTAAATTTACAGGAAAAAAACGTTATATTTTTTACCCAAAACAAGTTTGAGTATTACCATATAAATGATGATGAAAATGATGTTTTGGAGTTGTGATATCAAAATTTTCAGAGGAAAAATTTGTAAATTTATAAGAAAAGAAAAGTTATATTTGTGACCCCCCAAAGGTGAGGACTTTTACAATATGAATTATTTAAAAATTTTAAGGGACTGATTTCAGATGTTTTTAGGGGGGAAAAAAAAAAAATCAAGAAAAGCAGTTATTAAATATTCAAATGTAAATGGTTGAAATGTTTGGGAGGCTGATTTTAAGATTTTTTAAAGATGGAATTACAGTAAATTGTAAATTTACAGAAAAAAAAAGTTATATTTTTGACCCAAAACAAGTTTGAGTATTACCATATAAATGATGATGAAAATGATGTTTTTGAGTTGTGATATCAAAATTTTCAAAGGAAAAATTTGTAAATTTATAAGAAAAGAAAAGTTATATTTGTGACCTCCCAAGAGTGAGGACTTTTACAATATGAATTATTAAAAAATTTAAGGGACTGATTTCAGATGTTTTTAGGGGGGAAAAAAATCAAGAAAAGCATTTATCAAATATTCAAATGTAAATGATTGAAATGTTTGTGAGGCTGATTTTAAGATTTTTTTTTTTAAAGATGGAATTAAAAGAGTAAATTGCAAAGTTACAAGAAAAAAAAAGTTATATTTTTGACCCAAAACAAGTTTGAGTATTACCATATTAATGATGATGAAAATAATTTTCTTGAGTTGTGATATCAAAATTTTCAAAGGAAAAATTTGTAAATATATAAGAAAAGTTATATTTGTGACCCCCCAAAGGTAAGGACTTTTACAATATGAATGATTAAAAATTTCAAGGGACTGATTACAGATATTTTTAGGGGGGAAAAAATCAAGAAAAACAGTTATTAAATATTGAAATGTAAATGTTTGAAATGCTTGGGAGGCTAAATTTGAAGATTTTATAAAGAAGGAATTAAAAGAGTAAATTGTAAATTTACTGGGAAAAAAATATATATTTTTGACCCAGAACAAGTTTGGGTATTATCATATAAATGATGGATTATTTTTGAGTTGTGATTTAAAAAATTTCAAAGGAAAAATTTGTAAATTTATAAGGGAAAAAAATTAATATTTGTGACCCTCCCCCAAAGGTAAGGACTTTTACAATATGAATGGTTGAAAATTTTAAGGGGTCTGATTTCAAATTAAAAGAAACAAACAGTACATTTACCTGTAAAAGAA
Organism: Corythoichthys intestinalis; assembly: GCF_030265065.1. Lineage (NCBI taxonomy): Eukaryota > Metazoa > Chordata > Actinopteri > Syngnathiformes > Syngnathidae > Corythoichthys > Corythoichthys intestinalis. The sequence continues at coordinate 37,031,035 of NC_080409.1, read as the reverse complement.
AAAAAAATAAAATAGAATATAAACTTAAAAAGTAATATTTTTGACAAAACTGTCAAATACCAATCTTACCTCTATTGTCATCAACAACACTGAGCTCTTTCAATGCCATTGCATTTTTAGAAAATATATTGACGCACTGTTCATCTTATTTTTTTTATTCGAAAAAAAAAAAAGTTTGTTACAGTTGATCTACTGGCAATACAATGTTTGGTTTGTCCTGATGTCACATAAGCCCCTTTCAGACTTATATCCCGGTAAATTCCAGTGTAAAGTGACATGGGATTTAACTGTGTCATTGCTTTCACACATGGAAAGTAGGGCTGTCAAACAATAAAAATTTTTAATCGAGTTATCACATCTTAAAAATTAATTAATCATAATTAATCGCAATTCAAACCATCTATAAAATATGCCATATTTTTCTGCAAATCATTGTTGGAATGGAAAGATAAGACACAAGACGAATATATACATTCAACATACTGTATGTAAGTACTGTATTTGTTTATCATAACAATAAATCAACAAGATGGCATTAACATTGACATTCTGTTAAAGCGATCCATGGATAGAAAGACTTGTATTTCTTAAAAGATAAATGTTCGTACAAGTTATAGAAATTTTATATTAAAACTCCTCTTAATGTTTTCGTTTTAATAAAATTTGTAAAATTTTCAATCAAAACATAAACTAGTAGTTCGCCATTGTTGATGTCAATAATTACACAATGCTCATGGTGCTGAACCCATAAAATCAGTCGCAACCAAGCGCCAGCAGAGGGCGACAAAACTCCAAAAAAAACACAAGTAACAAGTGCACATGACCCTGTGCTGTCATTTTAATCTGTTTGAGCGGGGCATGTGCGTTAATTGCGTCAAATATTTTAACGTGATTAATTTAAAAATTTAATTACCGCCCGCTAACGCGATAATTTTGACAGCCTTAATGGAAAAATGTCCTGGGAATAACGCGGGTTGCACACTTTCACAGACTTGTCCCATGTTGCCGACTCGGCGCTCTCTGCTCGGGGAGGGCAGCTGGTGCGATTTTATAACCCGGACATTCCATCATTTTTGGTAGGCATCGGCAACAAAATAAACCACATTTTTCCAAAAATGGACGATCGACTCTCTTCCTCGGCTCTACGATCCAGCAATTTAATTTCGTTATGTTTTCAGTTTAATTTTGCTATTTCAGTTTGCCATGTTAATAATTGTGATGTTTGTTTACCAGTTTTCATCTTACTGCGAAGAAAGAGGAAATGACGATCGGCTCGCCATGATTTTTACGTCATCAGCCATCTTGCTGTGACCCGGGAATTAACGCCTGCTTTCACACATACTGCTTCCCGGGAAAGTCCCAGGCATTATACTAAGACACGACTCGGGTAAAGTCTGCGTCATCTTCGTGTCAGTTGACCCGGGAAATTACTTTCACACATAGCTACTAACCTTGAGAAGGATAAACCGATACGACCGGATACCCGGTTTTACAGGCGAGCGATACGGCTGTATCGATAGCAAACTAATTATTCGACAGTAAATAGCCAGTAAATCTTAGATGTATCGATAGTACAACAAGGACTCGGCTATCACGAGCTCAAAAACCGGTTATCAGCGTTCGTACCATTGCTTTGCTAGTTTTGCAGATCTCCTCTAGAGCGATGATGTTTTGGGGCTGTCGTTGGGCAACATGGACTTTCAACTCCCTCCACAGATTTTCTATGGGGTTGAGATCTGGAGACTGGCTAGGCCACTCCAGGGCCTTGAAATGCTTCTAACGAAGCCACTCCTTTGTTGCCCTAGCTGTGTGTTTGGGATCATTGTCATGCTGAAAGACCCAGCCACATCTCATCTTCAATGCCCTTGCTGATGGAAGGAGATTTTCACCCAAAATCTCTCGATACATGGCCCCATTCATTCTTTCCTTTACACAGATCAGTCGTCCTGGTCCCTTTGCAGAAAAACAGCCCCAAAGCATGATGCTTTACCATATCCATTCTTCACAGTGGGTATGGTGTTCTTCGGATGCAATTCCGTATTCTTTCTCCTCCAAACACGAGAACCTGTGTTTCTTCCAAAAAGTTCTATTTTGGTTTCATCTGACCATAACACATTCTCCCAGTTCTCTTCTGGATCATCCAAATGCTCTCTAGCGAACCGCAGACGGGCCTGGACGTGTACTTTCTTCAGCAGGGGGACACCTCTGGCAGTGCAGGATTTGAGTCCCTGGCGGTGCATTGTGTTACTTTGTTCATGTGGTCCCAGCTCTCTGTAGGTCATTCACTAGGTCCCCCCGTGTGGTTCTGGGATTTTTGCTCGCCGTTCTTGTTATCATTTAGATGCCACGGGGTGAGATCTTGCATGGAGCCCTAGATCGAGGGAGATTATCAGTGGTCTTGTATGTCTTCCATTTTCTAATAATTGCTCCCACAGTTGATTTCTTTACACCGAGCGTTTTACTTATTGCAGATTCAGTCTTCGCAGCCTGTTGCAGGTCTACAATTTTGTCTCTGGTGTCTTTCGACAGCTCTTTGGTCTTGGCCATAGTGGAGTTTGGAGTGTGACTGAATGAGGTTGTGGACAGGTGTCTTTTATACCGATAATGAGTTAAAACAGGTGCCATTAATACAGGTAACAAGTGGAGCCTCGTTAGACCTCGTTAGAAGAAGTTAGACCTCTTTGACAGCCAGAAATCTCGCTTGTTTGTAGGTGACCAAATACTTGTTTTCCACTCTAATTTGGAAATAAATTCTTTAAAAAGCAAACAATGTGATTTTCTGTTTTTTTTTTCCACATTCTGTCTCTCATGGTTGAGGTTTACCCATGTTGACAATTACAGGCCTCTCTAATATTTTCAAGTAGGAGAACTTGCAAAATTGGTGGTTGGCTAAATACTTATTTGCCCCATTGTACCTCTTGTGTTCAAAACACCAGGAAATAGAGATTGAATTAATGCACTTTATTGTTGTTTGTCACTGGAGTTTTATTTGATTACCAATCCCAGCCAACAAAATAATGGTCATCTAGTTGGCCTTATTTTTTTTTTTCATGTCTCAAAAATAAACATACATTGATATGAACTTTTGTTGTTTGATTTTGCTTGTAGAAATTGGTCTTTTTTTATCCGTTTAAAATACTGTAAGAACAAACAAATGTTTACTATCGTATCGTTTTCACACTGTATCTAACCGTATCGTTCATAAACTATCGAATCGTATCGAATCCCTCTGCCTTAAAAATGTATCATTTTTTAATCGAATCGTAACCTGTTTATCTAGATACATATCGAATCGGCTTCATGCCAGAGATTCCCAACCCTAATTTCTACCCATTTAAATCCTGGGATTTTGAACGTGTTAGGCATGTGTGAAAGGGGCTATACACTCACCGGCCACTTTATTAGGTACACCTGTCCAACTGCTCGTTAACACTTAATTTCTAATCAGCCAATCACATGGCGGCAAATCAGTGCATTTAGGCATGTAGACATGGTTTAAGACAATCTCCTGCAGTTCAAACCAAGCATCAGTATGGGGAAGAAAGTTGATTTGAGTGACTTTGAACATGGCATGGTTGTTGGTGCCAGAAGGGCTGGTCTGAGTATTTCAGAAACTGCACTACTGATCTACTAGGATTTTCACGCACAACCATCTCTAGGGTTTACAGAGAATCGTCCGAAAAAGGATAAATATCCAGTGAGCGGCAGTTCTGTGGGCGGAAATGCCTTGTTGAGGCCAGACTGGTTCGAGCTGATAGAAAGGCAACAGTGACTCAAATAACCACCCTTTACAACCAAGGTAGGCAGAAGAGCATCTCTGAACACACAATACGTCGAACTTTGAGGCAGATGGGCTACAGCAGCAGAAGACCACGCCGGGTGCCACTCCTTTCAGCTAATAACAGGAAACTGAGGCTACAATTTGCACAAGCTCATCGAAATTGGACAGTAGAAGATTGGAAAAACGTTGCCTGGTCTGATGAGTCTCGATTTGTGCTGCAACATTCGGATGGTAGGGTCAGAATTTGGCATCAACAACATGAAACCATGGATCCATCCTGCCTTGTATCAACGGTTCAGGCTGCTGATGGTGGTGTAATGGTGTGGGGAATATTTTCTTGGCAATCTTTGGGCCCCTTGGTACCAACTGAGCATCGTTGGAACGCCACAGCCTACCTGAGTATTGTTGCTGACCATGTCCATCCCTTTATGACCACAATGTACCCAACTTCTGATGGCTACTTTCAGCAGGATAATGCGCCATGTCATAAATCTGGAATCATCTCAGACTGGTTTCTTGAACATGACAATGAGTTCACTGTACTCAAATGGCCTCCACAGTCACCAGATCTCAATCCAATAGAGCATCTTTGGGATGTGGTGGAACGGGAGATTCGCATCATGGATGTGCGGCCGACAAATCTGCACCAACTGTGTGATGCCATCATGTCAATATGGACCATACTCTCTGAGGAATGCTTCGAGCACCTTGTTGAATCTATGCCACGAAGAATTGAGGCAGTTCTGGAGGCAAAAGGAGGTCCAACCCGTTACTAGCATGGTGGACCTAATAAAGTGGCCGGTGAGTGTATATTTCTGTCTCCATCCATGTACCCGTGTATAATGCGCACCCATGATTTTACAAGTTGATCTTGGGAAAAAAAGTGCGCGTTACATTCGGGAAATTACGGTATTACCAATCCTAGCCAACATAATGATGGTCATCTAGTTGGCCTTATTTTTTTTTTTCATGTCTCAAAAATAAACTAGGGGTGTCAAACGATTAAAATTTTTAATCGAGTTAATTACAGCTTAAAAATTAATTAATCGTAATTAATCGTAATTAATCGCAATTCAAACCTTCTCTAAAGTATGCCATATTTTTCTGTAAATTATTGTTGGAATGGAAAGATAAGACACAAGACGGATATATACATACAACATACTGTACATAAATGCTGTATTTGTTTATTATAACAATAAATCCACAAATGGCATTATTAACATTCTTTCTGTTTAAGTGATCCATGGATAGTAAGACTTGTAGTTCATAAAAGATAAATGTTATAGTGACAACTTATAGTAATTTTATATTAAAACCCCTCTTCATATTATCGTTTTAATGAAATTTTTTAAAATTTTCAATCAAAAGTAGAGTTTATATAATAATAATAATAATAAGAATAAAACTAACAATAATAAGAATTGAGTGACCAAACTCTGAGTAATGCCAGTTCACTTTGCATTGTTGTTTAGCTGTGTGAGAATAGGGCCTCTTTACTACAGACTGAAGTGCTTTTCTTTTTGTGAACATTATTTTTTTTTGAGAGATAGCAATATTATTTTTGTTGTGCTTTCACTAAATGATACTTCTGTTTGTTGTGAAGGAGTTGCAGAAGCGTATGCCAATAAACGGCACAGCCCAAAGAACGCCTGTGTCCACTCGCCTTTATAACAGATATATCTCTGAGCATATCTTACCCAAAAAACAACAAGAGACACATAATTGCCACTAAAAGAAAGCAAACTTACCGAAATATGTGTGGAGCACAAAGCAACAGCATAAACGTCTCACAACTACTAATTCTCCCACTATTAGAAGGAATAACATTAGTATGGAACGGCGCTGCGCTGCCCCCAAGCGGCCGGTGGCATTCTCTTCACTCTTAATGTCCATAAACGGCCTCATTGAAATCTGTTTGAGGCAATGCGAGAGCGGCTCATTCAGTGCATGCGTTAATTGCGTCAAATATTTTAACGTGATTAATTTAACAAATTAATTAACGCCCGTTAACGCGATAATTTTGACAGCCCTAAAATAAACATACATTGGTATGAACTTTTGCCGTTTAATTTTGCTTGTAGAAATTTGGTCTTTTTTATCCGTTTAAAATACTGTAAGAACAAACAACAAATGTTTACTATCTTATCGTTTTCACACTGTATCGAACCATATCGTTCATAAACTGTATCGAATCGTATCGAATCGCTCTGCCTTAAAAATGTATCGTTTTTGAATCGAATCGTAACCTGTGTATCTAGATACATATCCAATCGGCTTCATGCCAGAGATTCCCAACCCTAATAGCTACCCATTTAAATCCTGGGATTTTGACGGTGTTTAGGCATGTGTGAAAGGGGCTATAGAGTGGCTCCAATTTCTAGCTGTACTCAGTCTTGACTTTATTGTTGCGCGTGTTTTCCCAGTGGACCATTACAATAACTTGACATCTAACCTTCATTTACCCTCATGACTTTAGGATACAAACCTTGAATGAAAGTTTCAGAGGTGTGAGTTTATTCGTAAGTTACTTAGGAAAATTAAAAAAGGGATAATATACACATGGTCCCCTGTAGACCATGTCTACAGCTTCTTTCAGTGAAACGGCTCTAATGTTTGCTGTGCCCTAAGTCTCATCTTGGATAATTTATTTCCCTTTTCCCCTAAATTCAAGTGACTCATTTTTTTGTCATCATTTGTTTGCTGCTGTTTGACAACACCAGGGCTGAGTCACTTTGTACGTAATCCATTTTGCACTACTCCAGAGAATAAAGTAAGAAGTTGGCTTGGCAAATGTACGGCTCGTAGCAGCTGCGTCTCAATCAGCGAACGACGTGAAAGGACAACCAGTGGAGGGTTTTTAATGGGCCGTTTGATTGGCGTCCAGACGCGCGGCCTCGCCACGGATGAATGCCGCGGTGACATCATCGGCGAGCCGTAGGTCAGCTCGGCGGGCAGCTGACTGCCACTGGCCCGGTGGGAGAAAGAGTCCTTTGAGCCCCCCGGACCCTTAGTTCATTAGCAGTCGGGCCGACCCTCGACCCCCCGCCACCACCCTCCTCCCAACATGTATCAGCATGCGCAGACGCGCAGGACATCGCAAAACAAGGCGGCTTTTTCTTTCGGGGAGTCAGTCAATCAAGCTTTGTTCTTTTAATGCCTGGGAATTTTTTTTCTGCCGCTGCCCCCCAGCTCTGGCAAACGGGGGTTTCATCTCGAAGCGATAAAAGTCAGAGACCAAAACATTTCTCTCTGGTTTTGGCCCCTTCTTTTACCGCTAATCATCGTTACACTGGCCGCGCTTTTCCTGCCATTAAGACACGACGGAGGCCAAAGCCGCAAAGAACATGATAGTCGTGGAACCCAATGCGCCCACAACTCCCTTTCTCCAACTTGGAATGCATTTCTCTAGCGTTGCACTTTTCCACATCCATCCATCCTGAAATGAACCCCACCCACTCACTTTGGAACCCCCAACCCACTGCTTCTCGCCAATATGTTTAATATTACTGGAAAACCTGTTTATTTCCCTTTTAAATGATGCCTGGATTGGCAATTTTGCAGTGCAGCGTGTGGACAAAAACAATGTACAATGGTAATAATCAACATTCCAACTCCCAAATTCGTTATTTATAGCCCCTTTCACATATACCCAAGGGTGAAAATGGGCCAGAACGGTCAGGAACGCAGTTCCGGTATAAGATTCAGGGCCGGAATGCTGTTCCAGTACACTGTGCTTTGATTCCGAAAATATGACGGCAACTGTCAAAACGCTATGTCAAAAAAAAAAATGCTAAGCTGCCACACATGCATTTCATCTCCAAGAAGAAAACAATCTACCAACATCAGATTTACATACACAAGTGTTAACAACAAGCATAATAAAGGGCTTGTGTAGCGTAATCTGTTTCCACCAATATTTATTATTATTCCACAGACGGCATGGAGGTTTCCCCAGCTGCTGCAGTTATCAGAGTCAGACTATGATAAGTCACGTCAATGTGCGAATGCACACAACAAAGCAAAATGCCTGGACTCATTTATCCGTTCAATTGGCTGACATACTGACATGTGATCAGCAGAGATGGTTAGCTCTGATTGGTTCAAATGTGCATTCAACAGCAAAAAAAAAAAAAAAAAGGTTGAATTGATGCGACAGAAAAGGGCAATCAGGGCCGGCCCAGCCTATATGCAGACTATGCATCTGCTTAGGGCCCCTGACCACCAGGGGGCCCCCAATCTGGCAATTGTTTGTGTTCTATTTTATTTACAACAGTTTGCTTTATTTGACTTTGGTGAGTTTTGAGACTTGATTACAAGCTTGAAAAAAAAATAAAAGTTCTTCTTTAACTTCTTTCTTTCCTCTTTTAGAAAAAGGTTTGGCTTTATCTACTGTAAGTACTGACAATCATTTGGGTGAGAAGGTTGAAGTATGCATCGCAACAAAATCTGATTAATATACAAAATATGGACGTATGGGTTGGATTGCAATGTATGGGTTTCACAGTACACTGTGACGAAATGGTGGGCCAAAAATATGGGGCCCTTTGCATTATTTTGCTTAGGGCCCCCAAATGGCCTTGGCCGGCCCTGAGGGCAATGCAACATTAAATGGATCAAATCTTTTAAGAGCAACGAAAGAGTTGAGGAGGCTTTTTTTCATATTTAATTTTAGTTGCTCTGATTGGGAGGTCCAGAACATCTTAGCTGTCAATGTGCACTTTGGACTTATATTTGTTCATTTATGTTAGGCTACTTATTCATTTCCTTATGATTTAAAAAGTCAATATTTGCACGATCTTCAAAATATATTCCAATTCACGCCGTATAATATGTCATTTGTACTTATTTTTCTGAATGTATATTACTTACCGTATTGACTCGAATATAAGACGGTGTTTTTTGCATTGAAATAAGACTGAAAAAGTGGGGTCGTCTTATATTCGGGGTCTAGACATTATACCCTTTCACGACGCTAGACGACGTCAGATATCATTGAAGCGAATGCTGAACTTGACTCCCCATGCCAAAGCGAACCCCTGACACGAAGAAGAATCTCAGCTACTCTCAAGTTTAACAAGTTTGCATTATTTTATTGCAATGTTTTTCCTTATTCAGATTTGTTTCAAGACTACAGTTACAGTTAGTCTTTACTGTGATGGTTAATGCAGTTATTTCAATTTTGTTGTTTTATCACAATAGATTGGTTTATTTACATTTCAAAAATCAGAAGCCATTCATTTACGAATGTGATTGCACTTTAGTTTACGTATTTAGGGCTGTCAAACGATTAAAATTTTTAATCGCGTAAATTACAGCTTAAAAATGAATTAATCGTAATTAATCGCAATTAATCGCAATTCAAACCATCTATAAAATATGCCATATTTCTCTGTAAATTATATATATTCTGTAAAATAAATTGTTGGAATGGAAAGATAAGACACAAGATGGATATATACATTCAACATATGGTACATAAGGACTGTAGTGGGCATTTCACTCTACTGTCATTTAAATCTGTCTATGCTGTCCTTACTCCGAAGCGTCTACTTTTTCCAAAGCTAGACAGCTAGTGAGCGACGCCTTAATAATCAGATTTCTTCCTTTTTCATCTGATTTATTAATAAAATGGCCTCAAACCATTGTCCTCTTTAGACCGTCGGAAAAAAAACTACAAAAAAAAAAGTACACAAGCATTGCATTAGCAACAACGTTAGCTTAGCACGCTATACAGGTTCACTAAACATAAACAAAAAGCGTCTCATACAAAAAATATAACATTTCGCTTACTAACGTAATATGTACATTCTTTACAACAACCATACTTACGGATAAATCTTGTCCAAGGATCATATAAGCACAACATTACAACGTAGGCGTCAGCCCGAGACGTCGTGCAGCCATATTGAACTGGCAAGAAAACAATAAACCATGTCACAAAGCGACCACAAGAGTTCACTGTTAGACAGCACAAAAATCCTTGCTGTAAAACTTACCAAAAGGCAGAATACTGTCTGAGCGGGACATGTGTGTTAATTGCGTCAAATATTTTAACGTGATTAATTAAAAAAATTAATTACCGCGCGTTAACGCGATAATTTTGACAGCCCTAGTATTTAAATGTTCAGATATTAAGATTTGAATTAGGCAAAATAACATGCTTTTTCTCTCATATATTGTTATAATAATTTGTTTCAGATGTACTGTAATTATTTTCTGTATAAAAACTATTTTGGTGTTCAAAAAGTCTTTTTTTCAAACTGGAGTCTTGAAAAAGAGGGGGTCGTCTTATAATCAGGGACGTCTTATATTCGGACCAATACGGTATATCTTTATTATTAAAAAAAAAAAAAAAAAAAAAAGTAAATGTTTACATTAACTTCAATATGTTCTTAAGTAGTAATTGAGATTTGGCATTTAGTATGTGAAGAAATGAGGGGAAATGAAAATTAGGAGATGGAGGTTGGGGTTATTGCTGTTTTTGTTAACTTTTATTTTGCAAATCATTGAAAAAATACAATTTTAAATGAAAATTAATTTTTCATTTTTTAAAAAAAAAGTGAAAAAAAATAAAAATAAATAAAATTCTGGCTCCATGGCGACCTTCACGTCGGGGAGTTCCGGCAAGAAATTCTAGCCACTTTCACCCCTGCATATACCTAAACACTGTTATAATCCCGGGATTTAAACGGAGAGCCCTTGCGTGTGAAAGCAATGTCCCAGGTCGACTGACACAGAGATGATGCGGACATTTACAGAGTTGCGTCTTAGGAGCCATTTACATAGTCACGCTACGAGCAAACGACAAATTTCATGTTTGCATCTACAGTGGGGCAAATAAGTATTTAGTCAACCACTAATTGTGCATCTTCTCCCACTTGAAAATATTAGATAGGCTTGTAATTGTCAACATGGGTAAACCTCAACCATGAAAGACAAAAAAAAAACAAAACAAAATCACATTGTTTGATTTTTAAATAATTTATTTGCAAATCATGGTGGAAAATAAGTATTTGGTCAATACCAAAAGTTCATCTCAATGCTTTGTTATGCACCCTTTGTTGGCAATAACGGAGGCCAAACATTTTCTGTAACTCTTCACAAGCTTTTCACACACTGTTGCTGGTATTTTGGCCCATTGCTCAATGCAGATCTCCTCTAGAGCAATGATGTTTTGGGGCTGTCGGTGCGCAACACGGACTTTCAACTCCCTCCGCAGATTTTCTATGGGGTTGAGACCTGGAGACCTGGACCTTGAAATGCTTCTTGCGAAGCCACTCCTTTGTTGCCCAGGCTGTGTGTTTGGGATCATTGTCATGCTGAAAGATCTTCAATGCCCTTGCTGATGGAAGGAGATTTTCACTCAAAATCTCTGGATTCATGGCCCCATTCATTCTTTCCTTTACACAGTCCTGGTCCCTTTGCAGAAAAACAGCCCCATAGCATGATGTTTCCACCCCCATGCTTCAGAGTGGGTATGGTGCAATTCAGTATTCTTTTTCCTCCAAACAAGAGAACCTGTGCTTCTACCAAAAAGTTCTATTTTGGTTTCATCTGACCGTAACACATTCTCCCAGTCCTCTTCTGGATCATCCAAATACCTGTCTAAATAAATCCACTCAGGTACCAGCACAACGTGGAGGGTTTCAAAAGAAGGGCGGCAGACGAACAAGCTAGCAAATGCACGAAATTCGAGAGTACAAGGTCTTGAATGGTGCCCAGCAAGTTAATATCTCGAACATAATGTCCTGGTAATATAGTCGCGCCAGCCGCCCTCCCCGCACAGACAGCGCTGAAACACCAACCCGAGATAAATGAAGTCACTCTCACAAATACAACCCAGTTTATTTCCCGGTCATGTTATATCTCAGGTTTTCCTGCAAAACATCCTGACAAACATTTGAATTCAATCTTCCATCAATGATTGCTAGTTGTCCAGGCCGTGAGGTAGCAAAACAGCCCCAAATCATGATGCTCTCTGCACCATTCTTCACGGTGGGGATGAGGTGTTGATGTTGGTGAGCTGTTCCATTATTCCTCCACACTTGATGTTGTGTGTTACTCCCAAACAATTCAACTCTGGTTTCATCAGTCCACAAAATATTTTGCCAAAACTTCTGTGGAGCGTCCAATTGCCTTTATGCAAACATTAAACGAGCAACAATGTTTCCTTTAGACAGCAGTGGCTTCCTCTGTGGAGTCCTCACATGAATACCATTCTTGCCCATAGTTTTACATATAGTTGATGTGTCGACAGAGATACTGGACTGTGCCAGTGATTTGTGTAAGTCTTTAGCAGACACGCTAGTTTTTTTTTTTTTTTTTACCTCTCTGAGTATTCTGTGCCAAACTCTTGCCGTTATCCTTGGTGGACGGCCACTCCTTGGGAAAGAAACAACAGTGCCAAACTCTCTCCATTTGTAGACAACTTCTCTGACTGTCAATTGAAGATTATCCAGACTTTTAGAGATGGTTTTGTATCCTTTCCCAGCTTTATACAAATCAACAATCCTTGATCGCAGGTCTTCAGACAGCTCTTTTGACCGAGCCATGATGCACATCAGACAATGCTTCTCATCAAGACATTTCTTACCAGATGTGTGTTTTATAGTGGGAAGGGCAGCTTGAAACCACTTATCAGTGATTGGGCACACACCTAACGTGAAATGTTTGCTAAAAATTGGTTTCAATTGCTCTTTAACTTAAATACCTGCAACATGACGCAATTATCAGACAATCCCAAAATTTGAAAAATAAGGTCTTAATGAAACCCTTTTTTTCCAAATTTTTAAAAAGAAATGTCAAAATGAAAATGTATAATAAGCGTTGTAATATCTATAACCCTAGCTAAAGCCTGTTTTTTCCCCCTCATGGAACCTGCAGATACATGCGTTGACTTGCGTCCATCATTTTTTTTTTTTTTTTCAAAAAGAAATGTCAAAATTCTGAATTACTCTGAAAATCTTGAAATTTTAGGTGTTAAGTTAAGGGTTAGGTTAAGTCTCCTTAGGCAGAGGGTTCACTTACTTATTTTCCCCATTTCTGTCATTGTTTGCATGCTATCCTCATTAAAATATGAACACCTAGAAATGTTTTGGTGGTTTTAGTGAAAGCAGACACTGTATCTTCATCTGTGTGATTTTGACAAAGATCAGATCACATTTAATGGTGATTTTATGCAGAAAATTCCAATAGGTTCAGATACTTTTTCATACCACTGTGTATTCATGAAATGACTATCCCAGTGGATATGGCCACTTAAAATAAGGGGCGCTGGAATAAAGTTAAGACTGAGGGCAGCTAGAGAATGAAGTATTGAGTGTTGTCTCTCCATCTTTCTTCAGAAAAATGAAGAAAGATGAGACTAAGGGCAACAAAAATAAGTAGTGCAGCAAAGTGGAGACTGAGGGCATCGACAAAACAACAATTCTGGAGAATGAGATTCTCCTGAATTGTTTAGCCAGAGGAATCGCCCTCATTGTCTTTCACATTTTCTGGATTTGGTGGTGTTCATTGAGTGCTTGTCACCAGGGGCAACAGTAAAGAAGGGGAGGGGGACGCAGTGTCCACTCCTTCTCTCCTCCTCTCCTTCAGCGCTTTTGGCAGAGCTCTGGGATTCTTTCACAGCGGCTGCCTGTTGCCAAGACAGAGTGAGCCGACCCCCCCAACTTCACAAAATAAAAGCTGTGCAAATGAATGTGGGTCACAGGGAGTCAGAAGGAGGCTTTTCATCAGGCCCCCGCTTTTATCCTCCTTTTTGTTCGCTCTTGGCTCTCCCCTTCCATGCCAAAGTCAAGGCCGAGCAAGCGGCGAACAAAACATTGAACCCGCTTCAAAAAAATAACAAAAAAGGGATCTGTAGCAGATGTTTTGCCGCTTCTGCTTCCTGTCGCTATCCGGCCACTTCCTCTTTCCCTTCTCCTTTTCTTCCCTTCTGATTACCGCAGCACTTTTAGAGATGGCATTTTGGTACCATCCATCTTCACCCTCTAAATGACACAGAAAACACAGTGAAGAAATAAGTGAACTACTGTATATGGCAGAAAACACTCAGGTTACTCGAAGTGCCGCTCTAAGAGCGCCAATTTGGCCAAATTTCAAAATTGTCTTATATGCATGTGTGATACATCATTGTAAAGCTTAAAATCTCTATTTTCTGGGGGAAGAACAATTTTGAACAGGAGGGCTTTTTTTTTTTTTTAAACAGCAAAACCCTATCTACAGGTGAGAGCACGTGAGAGCAGAATTACAGACGCCATGACTTTAACGAGATCTTATCACGTACTTACCTTGTTTCGATCCAAAAACTCCATGTAGCATGTATCATCGAGTGTCAAGACACACGTTCACCAGATATCATTCCCCTGGACTTCTTTATATGGGGCTATGTTAAAGATATCGTGTATCAAACAAATATAAGGGACATTACTGACCTTGAGCGAAGGATTACTGATGCCATTACCACAATTGATGAGGCTATGCTACAACGAACATGGCAAGAAATCGTGTACCGTCTTGATGTGCTTTGTACAACTAATGGTGCCCATGTAGAAGTGTATTAAAAGAGGTAAAAAAAAAAAAAACTTCAATAAACGCTGAATACAATAGAACAAATCTGAATAAAATATCTAATCAATTGCATTTTTAATACATTTTTTAAATGGTAAAGAGACTTTATGGACACCCTGTAGTTCAGAGGCTTAGTGCGCCATGAATCTGCTATGGCAGCATATAGACATATTGTTCTATCAAACACAACAGTTCTTTTGGCTTAAAATACAGCAGTTTATTTTGAATAGCGGTGTCAGAGCAGAAACTGCTTTTTTAGTCTTGTCCGTGTGTTCCGACATATACAAACGAAGGGATGACACGTGTAACACCTAGGCGGGACATGACACGCTAAAGGAGGCTGATCGGCAATGTTCCCTCTAAGCTGCGCGCACTGCTGGCACCTACTCTGCGCACAAGACATTCTATGCTGCGCACACAAAAAAAAAATCAACAGAAACGTATTAATTGCGTTGTAACTCGGTGAGTGACAGGTGTCCAGCAAATGATACGATAAGGTTCACTTCCGCTACACAGCCAATCACAGCATTGACATTGCTCGTGTATTGCCCAGCCTACACGCGCGGTGTAGGATAGCAAGCTATCAACAGTGCGTGAGTGCGGCGGAGTTGAGAGACGCAAAGGCCAACCCCTTATCATGGCGAAACGAACGGGCAGCGACATATCCACTCACCAAGCCAAAGTAAAAAAGAAATACGGTTCATATAAGATGGAGTGGCTGTCGGAGCATATGCAAATAGACGAACAAGCGGTGAAACTGTGATATTTGCCACGAAGCCAAAGTACCAAGTGAGTTTTCAGAGCGAAAAATGCGGACTGAATGGAAGTTGGACTACCTCAAGTGTCATATTCAGCAGAAAAGTCATTTGAAAGCTGTTGAAAATTACGAAGACTCTAGTTAGGACAGGCGATTGGCACATTATTGCGGGAGAATGCAAAAAGACCGAGAAACGAGCTGTCCCACAAAACAAAATCTGACCCAGAGCAAGTTGAAGTTCTCATTGACGATATTTTACTTGCCATCGAAATGAATGCGTCAGTGGTGTCAGTTCTACAAATCCGCATTCACATGGCAAAGTATGTAAGTACAGTGCCTTGCAAAAGTATTCGGCCCCCTTGAATCTTGCAACCTTTCGCCACATTTCAGGCTTCAAACATAAAGATATGAAATTTAATTTTTTTGTCAAGAATCAACAACAAGTGGGACACAATCGTGGAGTGGAACAACATTTATTGGATAATTTAAACTTTTTTAACAAATAAAAAACTGAAAAGTGGGGCGTGCAATATTATTCGGCCCCTTTACTTTCAGTGCAGCAAACTCACTCCAGAAGTTCAGTGAGGATCTCTGAATGATCCAATGTTGTCCTAAATGACCGATGATGATAAATAGAATCCACCTGTGTGTAATCAAGTCTCCGTATAAATGCACCTGCTCTGTGATAGTCTCAGGGTTCTGTTTAAAGTGCAGAGAGCATTATGAAAACCAAGGAACACACCAGGCAGGTCCGAGATACTGTTGTGGAGAAGTTTAAAGCCGGATTTGGATACAAAAAGATTTACCAAGCTTTAAACATCTCAAGGAGCACTGTGCAAGCCATCATATTGAAATGGAAGGAGCATCAGACCACTGCAAATCTACCAAGACCCGGCCGTCCTTCCAAACTTTCTTCTCAAACAAGGAGAAAACTGATCAGAGATGCAGCCAAGAGGCCCATGATCACTCTGGATGAACTGCAGAGATCTACAGCTGAGGTGGGAGAGTCTGTCCATAGGACAACAATCAGTCGTACACTGCACAAATCTGGCCTTTATGGAAGAGTGGCAAGAAGAAAGCCATTTCTCAAAGATATCCATAAAAAGTCTCGTTTAAAGTTTGCCACAAGCCACCTAGGAGACACACCAAACATGTGGAAGAAGGTGCTCTGGTCAGATCAAACCAAAATTGAACTTTTTGGCCACAATGCAAAACGATATGTTTGGCGTAAAAGCAACACAGCTCATCACCCTGAACACACCATCCCCACTGTCAAACATGGTGGTGGCAGCATCATGGTTTGGGCCTGCTTTTCTTCAGCAGGGACAGGGAAGATGGTTAAAATTGACGGGAAGATGGATGCAGCCAAATACAGGAACATTCTGGAAGAAAACCTGTTGGTATCTGCACAAGACCTGAGACTGGGACGGAGATTTATCTTCCAACAGGACAATGATCCAAAACATAAAGCCAAATCTACAATGGAATGGTTCAAAAATAAATGTATCCAGGTGTTAGAATGGCCAAGTCAAAGTCCAGACCCGAATCCAATCGAGAATCTGTGGAAAGAGCTGAAGACTGCTGTTCACAAACACTCTCCATCCAACTTCACTGAGCTCGAGCTGTTTTGCAAGGAAGAATGGGCAAGAATGTCAGTCTCTCAATGTGCAAAACTGATAGAAACATACCCCAAGCGACTTGCAGCTGTAATTGGAGCAAAAGGTGGCGCTACAAAGTATTAACGCAAGGGGGCCGAATAATATTGCACGCCCCACTTTTCAGTTTTTTATTTGTTAAAAAAGTTTAAATTATCCAATAAATGTTGTTCCACTTCACGATTGTGTCCCACTTGTTGTTGATTCTTGACAAAAAATTAAAATTTTATATCTTTATGTTTGAAGCCTCAAATGTGGCGAAAGGTTGCAAGGTTCAAGGGGGCCAAATACTTGCAAGGCACTGTATACCAGAAAGCTGGCGAAGTAAAAACTATGCCTTTGAATTTGTAAACTCAATAAATGAGATCGTGGAGAACGAGACTATGTGCAGTGTTAAAAATGCACCCTGGCATACACTGATAGTAGATGAGAGCACTGACATATCAGTCCACCAAATGCTAGTCCTATATATTAAGATGTGGAAAAATAAGGTTCAATTTAAGTCAGATTGGTGTGTATTCTAGTGACATTTATAAAGATATTTTAATTATGGATAATAATCATTAAATGCTCTTAATACTAGATAATTTACGGGCAGTAGAAATGCTAATAGGCGTGAAAAGGCGTGTGGCCGCCATGTACCGTATTTTACAGACTATAAATCGCAGTTTTTTTCATAGTTTTGCAGAGGGTGCGTCTTATACTCTGGAGCGACTTATACTGTATGTGAACTTATTCACACATTATTATATCATTATTGCTAGTTAGCATGTTCTTTATGCTATAGTTATCTGAATAACTCTAAATAGCTATGTTACATTAACATACCAGGCATGTTCTCAGTTCGTTGTTTATCAGTCATGTAATGTTAGCATACCGTACACTTATTCAGCCTGTTGTTCTCTATTGTATTTTTATTCTAAATTGCCTTTCAAAATGACATGTCTGTTCTTGGTGGTGGATTCTACCAAATAAATTTCCCCCAAAAATGCGACTTATACGCCGGTGAGACATACATGTTTTTACCTTTTAACTGCGCATTTTTTGGCTGGTGCGACTTATATTCCAAAAAATACGGTACACATCTGATGTTGCTCACCGTGGGCCGCAGTGTGCTCAGGGAACAGGTGTGTTTGCTCAGACACATAAAAAATTAGAGGGAACATTGCTGATCGGTATATATAATTTGCAAGATCGTGTGAAAGTTAAAACTAGCCAATACAAGGCAACTTGATCTAGCCGTACATCATGTACTGCTTGTAGACAGAGACTGATCTTACCCATAAGCCCCTGGGGCTTTCCTCACCTTTTCACAAGGGCGTCGGACGCTAGCTGACATTTAGCCGGTGGCGCGGGATAGACTGCACCATTGTCGCTCCTGAAACGGGAATCCGACAGAGGGCGGCACCCTGACGATCTGATATCAATCTGAGCCTGTCTTTCTGATTTGTGTGTATGCAAGAGGGGGTGCGCCGGCGATATTGAGACGCGAGCGTCCCATTGTGGAAGTCCCTCGCACAAAGCCACCTGTAACAGTGGATGCTCTCATTGGCTGAAGGAAAACGATACCATGTTATCTCCGTATTCTTCTGAGCGTAATATCACCATGAGGTGATAAGAGTCAATGGATATCAGCTATATGGGGGTGCGTCATCGCTGAGAGTAGTTTTTAAGGGGGGTGTGGTGTCAGAAGGAGGGGTGTGACAACATATCGAAATGGTGATATATCGTGATACTTTGTATCACAAACGGTTATCGGTATGCTCCTGGGTAGAATCGAGATCTAGTTTTAAAAATGTGTCAATGTCATTTCCTGTTGAGTTTGAGTCTCTGCCTTTTCATTTGGGTGATTCCCAGGTCACTTCCTGTTCTGTAACTCAAAATAAACAGGAAGTGACCCATAAAATACCCCAAAATCAACAGGAAGTAACTGAAAATCAACAGGTAAATGACCTTAAATGGTCCAAAATTACCTCCTTGCCTGGCATTGGCTGCCATTGACGGCCATAGATGTTCAATCCGTTTGAAGTGGGAGGGATGGCAGCGAATGAACGAATGTGTATCATCATAATTTTAACACAGGCTGCATAGATTGTTAGAATTTTGTCCACGAATGAGCGACGAAGTGATATGAACAAATGCACAGCACAGAAAATCCGGGAGCTTCATCTGCGTCGTGCTGAATCAGTTTTTGGAGATTCCGTGGGTTCCTTTGTTTTAATTTTGCAGTTTTAACTTTGTCTACACACTGCTTCAACCGCACTTCATTTTGTCCTGTCTAAACCAGGGGTCCGTAGCAGAAAATGTCAATGCCCATTAGAGTTGTTCCGATCATGTTTTTTTGCTCTCGATCCGATCCCGATCGTTTTAGTTTGAGTATCTGCCGATCCCGATATTTCCCGATCCGATTACTTTTTTTTTTTTGCTCCCGATTCAATTCCAATCATTCCCGATAATTTTTCCCGATCATATAAATTTTGGCAATGAATTAAGAAAAAAATGAAGAAAACTCGGACGAATATATACATTCAATATACAGTACATAAGTACTGTATTTGTTTATAATGACAATAAATCCTCAAGACGGCATTTACATTATTGACATTCTTTCTGTGAGAGGGATCCACGGATAGAAAGACTTGTAATTCTTAAAGGATAAATGTGATTTTGTATATTGTGACTAAATATTGCCATCTAGTGTATTTGTTGAGCTTTCAGTAAATGATACTGTAGCCATTTAACTGTTCTGCCCAAATGCATGATGGGAAGTGCAACCATGACTGTGCGTAGTGGCACTAATTGATATATCTTCTCTGCGTTGGGAAATATAATAGGTGTTAAGAAAAAGATCAACTACTACCTTGCTTCTCCACATTGCTTCCCACGATATATCTCATTGTTGAAAGAGGAATTGTAAGGCTTTAGCCAATTAAAAAAAGGCTCCAAAGACTGCCAAAATTCGCTCTACTCATCTTACGATGCCTTTCAGCTCTATATGTAGGTAAAACGGCGGCATTATAGATTGAACGCCACAATGCGTGTGTAGGTCGTGCAGCGCATGCGTTAATTGTGTTAAATATTTTAACGTGATTAATTTTTAAAAAATTAATTACCGCCGTAAACGCGATTAATTTCATAGCCCTACTTTAAGCCAAAACTAAAGACTCTGGATGAGTGTAAGACATTTTGTCTGTAACGTTAAATACAATTAGAAAACAATTTAATTAAAAAATATATATATACAACAAAAAAAGTAATGTCCGATATTTTTTTGTCGATTCCGATACTTTGAAAATGACGTGATCGGACCCTATCGGGCCGATCGATCGGGACATCTTTAATGCCCATGTTTCGCTCAGGAAACTTGTCTATGGCGGAAAACACTTAGGTGACTTGAAGTTCCGCTCTGAGACCCCCAATTTGGCCAAATTTCAAAAAGTTGTCCGATACGCATGTGTGATACATCATTGGAAAGCTTAAAATCTCAATTTTCTGGGGGAGGAATTTTTTTTACAAGAGGGCATTTTGTTTTTTAAACAGCAAAACCCTATCTGGAGGTGAGCGCACGCAAAAGCAGAATTACAGACGCCATGACTTTAATGAGATATTATCGCGTACTTACCTTGTTTTGATCAAAAAACTCCATGTCGCATGTATCACTGAGTGTCAAGACACATCTGTGAATGGCCACAGCTGGATTTTTGGCGGATTTTATGGGTGAAACACGGTAATATAACAAGGGTCACAATGCAGAAATCGCAGACATCAAGGAGTGGTCGAGATTTTCATTTTCATATATTTACCCTTTTAAATGTTTTTTTTTTTTCAATTTTTCTTTGTTTGGACCGATTATTTATAATCTAACATATAAGAGAAAGTTCGACAGTAACAAGAAAAATACAATTAAGCGATAGTTATGAGGTAGATATCCGTGACTTTTTTACAGACACCATTTTTTTCATTGTGACGTAATTTGTTAAAAAGTTTAAAATATGCGAGTGAATAATTTTTGAATTTTTTTTTTTTTTTTTTTTTTTAAACTAAATATTGGACATCAATTAATGTTTCCAAGCTAAAAATAACACATTTTGAATAATAAATATAAATAATTACCTTCATTATATGGCTGGGTTATTTACAGACGCCAAATTTTTCATTGTGACGTAATTATTTTATAAGTTTAAAATATGCGAGTGAATAATTTTTGAATTTTATTTTATTATTTTTTTAAATGAAATATTAGACATCAATTAATGATTCTGAGCTAAAAATGACAGATATTTTGAATAATAAATATTAGGGCTGTCAAACGATTAAAATTTTTAATCGAGTTAGTCACAGCTTAAAAATTAATTAATCGTAATTAATCGCAATTCAAACCATCTCTAAAATATGCCATATTTTTCTGTAAATTATTGTCGGAATGGAAAGATAAGACACAAGACGGATATATACATTCAACATACTGTACATAAGTACTGTATTTGTTTATTATAACAATAAATCAACAAGATGGCATTAACATTAACATTCTGTTAAAGCGATCCATGGATAGAAAGACTTGTTGTTCTTAAAAGATAAATGTTAGTACAAGTTAGAGATATTTTATATTAAAACCCCTCTGAATGTTTTCGTTTTAATAAAATTTGTAAAATTTTCAATCAAAAAATAAACTAGTAGCTCGCCATTTTTTATGTCAATAATTACACAATGCTCATGGTGCTTAAACCCATAAAATCAGTCGCACCAAAGCGCCAGCAGAGGGAGACAAAAAACACAAGTAACAAGTGGACATGATACTGTGCTGTCATTTTAATCTGTTTGAGCGGGGCAAGTGCGTTAATTGCGTCAAATATTTAAACTTTTAGTCAATTTTATTAGTCAATTTTGACAGCCCTAATAAATATAAATAATTACCTTCATTTTATGGCTGGGTTGAAACAAACGGGGGTTTCCAGGGTAAAACGGACAAATTAAAAATAGTTCGGGAGCGTAATGCGCCATTAATCTGCTATGGAAGGATATAGACATATTGTTCTATCAAACACAACAGTTGTTTTGGCTTAAAATACAGCAGGTTCTTTTAAAGAGGAGTGCAAGAGCAGAAACTGCTTTTTCAGTCTTGTCTGTGTTTTCCGCCCTATGCATTTCTTGGTTTGTATCTTAACAGAGAAGGCACACCTCCGTTCCCCTGCACACTAAAAAAATATTCAAAGTGATACACACGATGCAGGGACTGTAAAAATAAGCCAAACCTTTTAAAAACCCAAACTTATTGAACACACCTTTACCCCCTTCCCCCATATGGTGCATCCCCTCTGTTAGGCTGTTTAAGGGGGTTCGTCACTTGAAAACTTTGCTGATTTAGTCGTTTTTTTTTTCTTCTGGTTTTGTATATTTTTGTATCGTGCTCCTGTGGAAAGGGAGTGCATCAACAGAATAAACTCACACCTAGAGGAGCGAGAGTTGAAGATTTCCATCAACGGTCTGAAACGTTACGGCACCGACCAACCACATACACACACACATCCTTCTAAATTGTAGCGTCTGTCAGCCAGATGTCCCGCATAAGTTAGGGCAGCCTTGGGGGAGCACCGGGGGTGCGGAGGCTTTGGTATGAAAGGCTGCCAGTGGTGTCTTATATCTGCAGGAATTATGACGCTGATTATTATGCTAAAGATATAACACAACACATTCCTGTCAGTCCCTGTGGGAGTCACAAGCATGGGCTCCATTAGGACTACCTTTCTTGGATTTAAGAAGGGTGGGGGTGGGACAAGGGAGTTTCTTTGAAGGGGTTCGCCGACTCTGTCAGGATGTTAAGTCAAGCCAAGTCATGTCAAATCATTCACTGCCATTGACGGCACTAAACGTCTAATTAATTTTGACTGGGAAAAGCTCACAGCAACATACAGGACGCACAATATGGAATGTAATTGAGGTATACAGTGGGGCAAATAAGTATTTAGTCAACCACTAATTACGCAATTTCTCCAACTTGAAAATATTAGGGAGTTCTGTAATTGTCAACTTGGGTAAACCTCAACCCAGAGAGACAGAATGTGGAAAAAAAAAAACACCAGAAAATCACATTGTTTGATTTTTATAGAATTTATTTGCAAATCATGGTGGAAAAATAAGTATTTGGTCAATATTCCTCCATGCAGATCTCCTCTAGAGCAGTGATGTTTTGGGGCTGTCGTTGGGCAACACGGACTTTCAACTCCCTCCACAGATTTTCTATGGGGTTGAGATCTGGAGACTGGCTAGGCCACTCCAGGACCTTGAAATGCTTCTTACGCAGCCACTCGTTTGTTGCCCTGGCTGTGTGTTTGGGTTCATTGTCATGCTGAAAGACCCAGTCACGTCTCATCTTCAATGCCCTTGCTAATGGAAGGAAATTTTCACTCAAAATCTCTTGATACATGGCCCCATTCGTTCTTTCCTTTACACAGATCAGTCGTCCTGGTCCCTTTGCAGAAAAACAGCCCCAAAGCATGATATTTCCACCCCCATGCTTCACAGTGGGTATGGTGTTCTTTGGATGCAATTCAGTATTCTTTCTCCTCCAAACACGAGAACCTGTGTTCCTACCAAAAAGTTCTATTTTGGTTTCATCTGACACATTCTCCCAGTCCTCTTCTGGATCATCCAAATGCTCTCTAGCGAACCACAGACGGGCCTGGAAGTGTCCTTTCCTCAGCAGGGGGACACGTCTGGCAGTGCAGGATTTGAGTCTGATAGTAGCCTTTGTTACTGTGGTCCCAGCTCTCTGTAGGTCATTCACTAGGTCCCCCCGTGTGGTTCTGGGATTTTTGCTCACAGTTCTTGTTATCATTTTGACGCTACGGGGTGAGATCTTGCATGGAACCCCAGATCGAGGGAGATTATCAGTGGTCTTGTATGGCTTCCATTTTCTAATTATTGCTCCCACAGTTGATTTCTTTACACCAAGCTTTTTACCTATTGCAGATTCAGTCTTCCCAGCCTGGTGCAGGTCTACAATTTTATCTCTGGTGTCCTTCGACAGCTCTTTGGTCTTGGCCATAGTGGAGTTTGGAGTGTAACTGACTGAGGTTGTGGAGAGGTGTCTTTTATACCGGTAATGAGTTAAAACAGGTGCCATTAATACAGGTAACGAGCGGAGCCTCGTCAGACCTCGTTAGAAGAAGTTAGACCTCTTTGACAGCCAGAAATCTTGCTTGTTTGTGGTGACCAAATACGTATTTTCCACTCTAATTTGGAAATAAATTCTTTAAAAATCTAACAATTTGATTTTCTGTTTTTTTTTTTCACATTCCGTCTCTCATGGTTGAGGTTTACCCATGTTGACAATTACAGGCCTCTCAAATCTTTTCAAGTAGGAGAACTTGCACAATTGGTGGTTGACTAAATACTTATTTGCCCCACTTTATGTCAACAGAATAACCATGTTTTATAAAAATGCGTTGCTGCTAAAATTATTCCAATAAAAAAGTATAAAAACATTCAACAAATAATTCAGTTTTTGTGTTTCCAGTTTGGATAATTGTTTTTTTGGTGGCGTCAATAGTCTTGGATGACTAATTATGATACAATAAACGGTGCAAATTCATAGTGCAATAAAAAATGCTCAACAGCAATTTTAATCTGATTCGCTACAATTACGATATGGTATAATTCACTACTATAATGATAGGAGACAATCGACTCCAGTTATATTACAATTTACGCCAATGACACAACACAGTCTAGTTGTGATGTGATTCATTGTAATTTCATCATAGTTACACTGTAATAATTAATTGTAATTAAATTAATACAGTAATCATCAGAGTACCGTAATTTTCGGACTATAAGGCGCACCTGACTATAAGCCGCCACCCACCAAATTTGACACGAAAACGACATTTGTTCATAGATAAGCCACACTGGTCTATACGCCGCCGCTGTCCTCACTGTATTATGGGATATTTACACCAAACGATATTAGCCTCTAATGCTTTATTTGACAGTGGCATCAAGCAACTGTCATAAGACCAAATGAACCACCATGAAGCTTTGAACCAGTTGCCTAGAAAGTGTCATTGTTTCAAGAAGCTTCATTTGGCCATCCCTGTTTCCTTGGGGGAGATAGTCAACCTTTGCTTCCACCTGCTGTCAACACTCAACATGCCTCCTAGCATGCATAGAAAGTGTCATTGTTTCAAGAAGCTTCATTTGGCCATCCCTGTTTCCTTGGGGGAGATAGTCAACCTTTGCTTCCACCTGCTGTCAACACTCAACATGCCTCCTAGCATGCTTTGCAGCGCTACAGATGTAAATAACAATAAAATATCATATTCTGTGCTAATTATTTCTTCAGTTACTGTTCCAGTTGTTTCATTAATTGCTAGATATGTTATTTGGTAACACTTTATTTGACAGTGGCACCATAAGACTGTCGTTAGACAACCATAATTATGACATGACAATGTCATGAGCATTAATGAATGCTTATAACAGATGTCATTTAGTGTTATCCGGCAAATGATCTCACTTTTGAATGGATGTAAAAGATGCGAGCTGGACATAAATGGATTTAGTGACATAATTTGCCGGATGACACTTAATGAAATCTGTCATAATAGGGCTGTCAAACGATTAAAATTTTTAATCGAGTTAATCACAGCATAAAAATTAATTAATCGTGATTAATCGCAATTCAAACCATCAATAAAATATGCCATATTTTTCTGTAAATCATTGTTGGAATGGAAAGATAAGACACAAGACGGATATATACATTCAACATACTGTACATAAGTACTGTATTTGTTTATTATAACAATAAATCAACAAGATGGCAATAACATTAACATTCTGTTAAAGCGATCCCTGGATCGAAAGACTTGTAATTCTTAAAAGATAAATGTTAGTACAAGTTATAGAAATTTTATATTTTAACCCCTCTTAATGTTTTCGTTTTAATAAAATTTGTAAAATTTTCATCAAAAAATTAGTAGCTCGCCATTGTTGATGTCAATAATTAGACAATGCTCATGGTGCTTAAACCCATAAAATCAGTCGCACGCAAGCGCCAGCAGAGGGCGACAAAACACCAAAAAACACAAGTAACAAGTGGACATGACACTGTGCTCTCATTTTAATCTGTTTGAGCGGGGCATGTGCGTTAATTGCGTCAAATATTTTAACGTGATCAGTTAAAAAAAAAAATTACCGCCCGTTAACGCGATAATTTTGACAGCCCTAGTCATAAGAATTCAGTAATGACCATGAAAGGGTCATGTCATAATTATGACAGTCTTATGACACCGCTGTCGAATAAAGTGTTACCTATTAACCCAAATAAATCAACTAATAAGCCGCACTGGACGATAAGCCGCATGATTCAAAATGAAGGAAAAACGTAGCGGCTTATAGTCCGAAAATTACGGTAATAATTTTAATAAGTAACTTGAGCTATGGCATACTACAATATGATTCACCTTGATCCCCATCCAATTTCCTACAATTGCCAATACATCCCGATTCACTGCGATTATGACACGATGACATTCACTCCAATGGTCTTTCCATAAGCCTTCGTTTGCGGTCGGTCCGACTACCACGAGGTTGTTCGGGTGCTTCTTAGCCTGTGGAAAAAGTGCATCATGACCACACAAGGACGAGCATTCAAGCGATGTGGCGGCCACAGCGCAGTGGCATAAAGTCACTCTGTCAAAAAGCCACTCACCAAATGTCTGATCCATCACTTCCTGTCCCGTATGGCTGCGGCGGAGGTGGGCGGCTTTTCGGGAGGTGGTGGGGGGGCTAATGAGCGACTCTTTCAGTCAAGCAGACAGTTTATGGGGTGTCTGCCAGCCTCATTAAGAGCGGCGCTTAATTGGCCTTTTGGAGCCAAAAAAAGTGTATAGAAGACCAAACATCTGCAGGCCAGTTAAGCATCTTGCCTCCTTCTATGGCCTTCTTCCTGTTTTTACTTTAGACTCATTGGTTGCCATTGACGACGATAGACGTTCAATCTATTTTGACTGTAAGGGTCTGAAAGTGAATCATTCATAGGCAGAGTTTGACTTTTGGGGCGGGGGGGGGGCAGGGGGGGCACAACATGTATGATGACCCCAAATCACAGTGTTGGCAATAAAATTAACTTACAAGAATATTTAAAATAATAAGTTGACAATAAGCGTTTTTTGTTTCCCATCATTCTTGAGGGGAATTCTAAATCAGGCTGCTGAGGCAGTACTTTTCGCCAAGATTGTCATCCATTGAATTTGGTACGTCCGCCGGTGTCGTGCCAATGTAGTTACCCCAGTCAAAAATTGTATCCCCGGGGCGGAGTCATATGGAGGTAGATTTGTGTCTTTATTATTCAATATAAAAAAACATGCTTCAATTAAAAAAAAAAAAAAGTTGCTTCAATCAAAATATATATTTTCAACCAAAAAAAGTCGCTTCAATCAAAAAAATATGTTTGAATGCAAAAATAAAAGTGAAACCCAAAAAACAAAAAAACAAAAAAAAAAAAAAACAAACGCATTTGTAGGAAGCTATTTTTCTTTGATTAATTTTAATTTTTATTTATTCATTTATTTATTTTTAAATTAAAGTCTTTTTTTTTTTTTTTTTTTGATTGAAACAACTTTTTGATTGAAGTAATGTTCATCTGTGTTTGGGCCACATTTTGGCTAGGACGTTTTTCTCTTTATTATTCAATCCAAAAATATAAGTTGCTTCAAAAAATATAGAATTTCTCCCCCCCAAAAAATCACTTCAATCAAAAAAATCTGTTTGAATGCAAAACTAAAAGTGAAACCCCCCCCCCAAAAAAAAAAAACAAAAAAAAACATTTGTAGGAGGTTTTTTTCTTTGATAAAATGTTATTTTTATTTATTTATTTATTTATTCATTATGATAATTTTTTTTATTAAAGTCTTTTTTTTTTTTTTTTTGGATTGAAACAACTTTTTGATTGAAGTAATGTTCATCTGTGTTTGGGCCACATTTTGGCTAGGACATTTTTCTCTTTATTATTCAATCCAAGTTTTTGAATGCGGTAAAAATGTGTCCAAATCATTCAATCCCCCAAAAAGTTGCTTCAATCAAAAGAAAATATTTTCAATCAAAGAAAAAAATCATTTTTTTTTTTTCTCTAATACATATACAGTATGTATACATTTTAAATTATATGCAAACCAAATGACTAAGGTGATCGAAAAGTAATTTCGACCCATTATAAAAATATGTTTTTTTTTTTTGTTCATTTCATTCATTTTTGTTGCAGTTTTATTGCTTTACAACTTATATATATATTAAAATCCGCTTATGGAATCATTGCTGCCTGACCCTTAAGCCCCTTTCACACATACACGAACTCTGGTTAATTCATTAGATTTAAACAGGTAGCCCTTATGTTTGAAAGCAATTTCCCGGGTCGACTGACACAGAGATGAGCGGGTCGTGTCCTAGTATAATGTCCGGGACTTACCCGGGAAGCGACATGTGTGAAAGCTGGGGTTTAATTGCAGGATTGGAGTTTGCATGTTCTCCCCATGCCTGCATAGGTTTTTTCCGGGTACTCCGGTTTCCAAGCACATCCCAAAAACATGCATGGTAGGCTGATCCAACACTCTAAATAATCCCTAGGTATGAGTGTGTGTGTAAATGGTTGTTCGTCTACTTGTGCCCTGCGATTGCCCGGCAACCGATTCAGGGTGTACCCCGTCTACTGCCCATTGTTAGCTGGGCTTGGCTCCAGCACCCCCGTGACCCTCGTGAGGATAAGCAGCTCGGAAAATGGATGAATTACATAGGTTTAAAATGGGGGTTTCAAAGTAGGGTTTCATCCAAGAGGAGCCTGAGGGCAGCAGCAAAATGAACTGCCGCACCAAAGTGGAGACTGAGGAGCATTTCTCCCCAATGACGTGAAGGGAAAGTGGGTGCGAGTGTATGTTAGGTGAGCTCTCATTGGTGTTCTCACACTTCCCCAGTCACGGAAGGGACACTGACATTGAGGGGAGGGCGGCGGTCCAGTAAATTCAGGGTCAGGGGCCGCTACGCTTCATCCTGTTGTTGCTGTTGCATCAGAGCGCCACAACGGAGACTCATCAGCACTTCTCACTTCCTCTAAAAGACAAAAATTAATTCCGAGCATGTAATGTTAGGAAATATGATTTGTAATCCTGACCCACTTTTCAGTATGTATGGAAGCCTGATTTCAAACCGTAATCTTGTCTTGAAAACCCCAAATTTCTATAAAACCGACTTCAAAATCCAAGTTTTACTTTCTTACCTTGGCTAGATATGCCGTGTTGCATGTCACACACTTGTAATGTTAGCATAGCGGTCACGTTAGCACAAGCATTTGACGAGGTGACTTGGTGACTTTTTAAACTCTTGGAAAACATTTTACTTACAGTTAGATGCGTCCAGGTGAGTTTAATTAATTACAAATAATGTGCTGTTTTCCTGCTGAGTGTGTATTATCATCATGAAAATGGTGATATACTTGTAGATTTTACAGTTATGTGCTCGTCCGTCATGTTCATTCGAAATTGTTGGAAAACTTTCATTTATTTCATTAATGGACTAAAACTTGAAGTTTATGGATGAAAACATATTGGGAATTGTCGACTAAAAAAGATGAAATTTGACTGAGTTATCGTCGACGAAAACTAGACAAAGACACATTTTGACATGACTAAAATATGACTAAGACTAATAAGTATTTTCGTCCAAAAAACTAAGACTAAGACGCAAATTAAAATGGCCGCCAAAAACAACACTGTTGCCGAGATATTAACTAGCTGGACGTCATTCGACACCTTGTGCTCTCTAATTTCGTGCATTTGCTAGCTTGTTCGTCTGCCGCTCTTGTTTTGAAATCTTCTACGCTGTGCTGGTATTTGAGTGAATTCATTTTGTTGTCTTATCGGCTCTCTGCCTACCGCTTAGTTTAGTAATATTGATCCCCTTTCGACCTACTGCCCATTGTGTTATAAACCCCAATAGACTTCATAACCTATTGACATGACACGGGAAACGGGGCCGATTCGTAGGGGCCCTGTTTTCAAAAACTTAAAATTCAAATATTTCGAAAACCAAAGCTGCTACCGACCTAAACCCAAAACAGGCACCTACCATAGCCATATATGAGTCTGCATGAGCAGCGGCATAAAAAAATTCAAAGTCGTTCCCATATAAAATCCCGATGAATTATTTTCTATATAAGTATAACACAAAATAGCTATAAAAGTCTCAGATTTTACACTAAATGCACAGAAAAATCACCAAATGCAGAGATAATAACCTATATTTTCAGGATCAATAGCAATATTTAACATATCATATAAGTTTTTGACCGAAATAGCAGCTTAATTCTTTCTTATTTACTGCAAGTTTTCGACACGTAATAAATCACCCAATTTAACATCAGAAACTTAATACTTGAGGAAAACATGCGAAATAAATCATAAATAATAAGTAAATAGATAATTAATAAATTCTATGTACACTCACAATATAGAATGGAATATCCCTTTATTATCATTATACACTATATACTGGTAGTGAATGAGGCTAGTGGCTGCCTGGCGTAAACAGCTTTTCTGGCGAAAATTCTTGTGAATAAATGCTTAAATCCCAAAATTCTTAATAGATATGGAATGTAAAACAGTCTTGATTCTTGGTTAAAAGCAAAGAAACCGTACAGTTAGCGTTTATTTTACGTGTATTGACAAAGTACCATGCTACTATGTTAGCGAATGAGGCTAGTGGCCGCCTAGCGTAAAAGGAGCTTTTCTGGCGAAAATTCATGTGAACAAATGCTTAAATCCCCGAATTCTTCATAGATATGGAATGTAAAACAGTCTTGATTTTTTGTTAAAAGCAAAGAAACCTTACAGTTAGCGTTTATTTTATGTATATTGACGAAGTATCATGCTACTATGTTAGCGAATGAGGCTAGTGGCCGCCTCGCGTAAAAGGAGATTTTCTGGTGAAAATTCTTGTGAATAAATGCTTAAATCCCTGAATTCTTTATGGATATGGACGTAAAACATTTTAGATTCTTGGTTAAAAGTAAACTATAAGGCTAGTCAGTTAAGAAAATTAGCTGCCTTCATGTGTGAAAAAAGACGAAAATTCCTACGAATAAATGCTATAATCAAGCATGCATGGTACGAAAAATATAATATTTACCTTGAATCCTCGAATAAGTCACTCCTGAGACAATCCTTCCTGTTTGTATGCGGTACAACTTTAGTAGTTAAATAGTTTGTAAATTAATCCAAGCTTAAATCCGACATAAGTGTGTGCCGTCTTCGGCTATTACTAAATGAAGCTCGGCCCCCTCTGATAAGGCGTCGCGTAAAGAATGACGAAGTGACACGTCATTAGTGATGATGTCTGTGATTCCCTCTTTTCCACAATCGCATGTATTTTCATTTGAATTTAATAAACCCTTGAACGCATCCCTCTGTTGTTGTCTCTGCTTGAGGTACAACCTTGTTTCCTCAGTTGCGGACCCTAACTTCGGCAACAAAATAAACCACACATTTTTAAAGATAGACAATGGAATCTCTTCCTCGGCTATACGATCCAGTAGCAATTTAATTTCGTTACGTTTTCATTTTAATTTCCAGTTTGCCATGTTGATAATTGTGATGTTTGTTCACTGCTTTTCCTCTGACTGCGAAGAAAGATGAAATGACAATCGGCCCGCCATGCATAGGCGGAGTTTGACTTTTGGGGCAAGGGGGGCACAACATGTTGATGACCCCGAAACTCAGTGTCAGGAATAAAATTAACTTACAAGAATATTTATAATAATAAGTTGACAATGAGCGTTTTTTATTTCCCATCATTCTTGAGGGGAATTCTAAATCAGGCTGCTTAGGCAATACTTTTCGCCAAGATCGTCATCCGTTGAATATGGTATGCCCGCCGGTGTCGTGCCAATGTAGTTACCGCCGTCAAAAATTGTATCCCCTGGGCGGAGCCATATGGAGGTAGATTTGTGTCTTTATTATTCAATATAAAAAAAAAGTTGCTTCAATTAAAATATATATTTTCAACCCCAAAAAAAAAAAAAAAATTGAAATTCAAAAAAACTCAACAAAAAAAAAAAAAAAAAAAAAAAAAAAATGCATGTGATTTTTCTTTGATTTTTTTGGTTTTTGGATTAAAGTTTTTTTTTTTTTTTGATTGAAACAACTTTTTTGATTGAAATAATGTTGATTTGTATTTGGGCCACATTTTGGCTAGGACCTTTTTGTCTTTATTATTCAATCAAAAATAAGTTGCTTAAAAAATATATGTTCAAAGAGAAAAATGACTTCAATCAAAAAAAGAAAAATTTCGATCATAGAAAAAGTTTTTGAATGCGAAAAAAATATTTGATTGAAAAATTTGCATTTGAACACTTAATTTTTTATTGAAAAAGTGTCTTTGAAGCAATCCCTTTTGTGTTTAGGCCATATTAAGGGTAGGACATTTGTGTCTCAATCATTCAATCCCTCAAAAAGTTGCTTTTTAAATATTTTCAATCCAAGAAAAAAATCATTTGAAAAATAAAACTGTCTGTCTAAGGTGCTAGTCACATGATCTGTTCGGAAAATAATTCTAACCCATTATAAAAGTTTTTTTTTTGTTCATTTCATTCAGTTTTGTTGCAGTTTTATTGCTTTATAGTTTTATATATATATAGGAAAGTCAATTACATGCAATGACACTTTTCGGCCACCAGGGGGTGCCTGGCCCCGCTGCCCCCCCTTAAAATCCGCTTATGCCGCCATGATATTTACTAAGCTTGAGAACGATAAACCGATACAACCGGATATCCGGTTTTACAGGTGAGAGATACAGCTGTATCGATAGTAAAGTTACCATTCGACAGTAATTAGCCATTAAATATTCAATGAACCGATAGTAGAGATAGAATTCGGCTATTGCGAGCACAAGAATTGGCTTCTAATGCCTAGTTCAATGCATTGCTTAATATGATAATAATTTAGCTTTTACCTCACATGCTTTGCTTGAGTCATTCACGACACAGCGCACTTAGATTGTGACCGCCGTCGTGGTTGCCTCAACTTCCCATTCATTTCGGCAGGACCGCTAGTAGTCGCCGTCAATACCCGATCGTCACGGGTGTGTCATAACAACGTGAGAGCTAACAAAACCACTGTAACGCACGCTCCGTAGCGTTTTCTTCACAGCCCAAAACGAAACTAGTAGTGGCAACGAAGCAACATGCCAAAACAATGGACATTTTGCGCACCGCGCCAGCGACGTGCAGCGATTGATTTTCAACGCACCCAGGAAAACAAAAGTCGGACGTCGAAGTGACGAAGGCAGCCAGATCGGTTCGCATGGGACGGAGCTAGTGTGAAGCGGTACGGAGATTGTGAGTTTTTAACCCTAAAAATTAACCCACTACAATGGTGGAAAGGGTGGCATATTGTTTCCATGAAACGCAGTGTACTTAAACATGAACATGTGGATCAGTTGATCTTCCTCAAGAAAAATCTGCCCTTCAAAAAAGATATAGACATTGATGAGGAATAAAAAAAATGTGGAAGCAAAGGCACAAGTGAATGACTTTGCTGTGTATAAGGTTAAAGTAATGATTATAGACCTGTCTGTTTAAAATGCCATGTTTTTATTCCCCCAGTTATACCAGTGGTAAAGCATAATTTATTATTTATTTATGATAACATTAGCAGGTTTAATTCTTTTTTTTTCTAGAGCTTCTGCATATGATTAATATTTTTTGCTTGTAAGATGTTTACGTTGAAAGTTTGCGCTTAAATTACTGACCTATTGTGTTCAAAACACCAGGAAATACAGTAATTCAATTACTGCACTTTATTGTTGTCTGTCACTGGCGTTATATTTTATTATCAATCCCATCCAACAAAATGACGGTCATATAGTAAGCTATATTTTATATTTTTTATTATATTTTTCATAAAAAAATAAACATAACATTGGTATGAAATTTTGTTGTTTAATTTAATCTTTAATCTTTTTTTATGTTTAAAATACTGTACGAACACACACAAATGTTTACTATCGTATCGTTTTCACTCTGTATCAAACCGTATCGTTCTTAAACTGTATCAAATCGTATCGAATCGCTCGGCCTTAAAAATGTATCGTTTTTTAATCGAATCGTAACCTGTGTATCTAGATACATATCGAATCGGCTTCATGCCAGAGATTCCCAACCTTAATATTTACGTTATCAGCCTCCATGCTGTGACCCGGGAATTAAACGCGGGCTTCCACACATGCCTCGTCCCGGGAAAGTCCCGGGCACTATACTAAGACGTGACTTGGTAAAAATTCCGGGATTTAAACGGTGTTCAGGTGTATGTGAAAGGGGCTTGTGGTAGTTTATTTCCAACCAAATTTTGAAACGGTGGCAGTCAATTGTGCTGACATAGCTGAAATCTCTGGCTGTGTCGCCGCCAGCTTGTAAATCAGGCTGCAGGAGGGGGCGGGGCACAAGGGGAGTCCAGGTTCCAGGTTGCAGGTCGAAGGAGGTGCGAGCCCTAAGCGGTCAATCAGCCGTTTCCTGGCTCTCGTCTTACTCGGCAGAACAAACACAAACGTCTTGGCGTCTCTTCATTTCCTCCTCTTCCTCTTCTTCTTTTTTTTCTCCTCTCACAGCTGAATAAACAGTGCTCTCGACTTAAAGGCAATCAGACGTGAAGCGCGGACGGCTTTTTTGGTGGGGTATATTTGTCTTTGGGGAAGAAAGACTCCTGACTTGTCATAACCCGAAAACGGTAAACAAAGTCCGCGGCCCGCGATCAATTTATCAAGCGTTCAGGTGACTTTGAACAAATAAATGCAATCAAAGCCAGAACGCTGAGGTGACGGTGCTCAAGGCCTCATTGTTGATGCACGGGTCTGGGACAGGGGGAGGGGGCGACTCAAGCTGGAAGTTGGTTAACTCGTTCACTACCATTGACTGCATCAAATCCGCTTGGCCTGGAAGGGCCGGCAGCGATAAATCCGAACGGCTTGGACGTTTATTACCGTCAATGGGTAATCGTTGTCAATGCTTATCTTAAATTGTGGACATCACTTAACGACTTGCAGGCTGCGTATTTCAAATACTCTTCCTCGACCGCACATTCCT
Source organism: Corythoichthys intestinalis (assembly GCF_030265065.1). Classification (NCBI taxonomy): domain Eukaryota; kingdom Metazoa; phylum Chordata; class Actinopteri; order Syngnathiformes; family Syngnathidae; genus Corythoichthys; species Corythoichthys intestinalis. The sequence goes on along the minus strand of NC_080409.1, from coordinate 36,996,140 downwards.
CCCACATCTGGCCTGGACGTCTCCCCGCCCCTCACCCCGACGCTCATCTGCCGCCCCCAAATTACCCACAAACCCCGCGTTCTCCTTTTCTTCCTTTTTTACGAGCCTCCGCACCCCCCTTCATCCTCTGTTCATTCGAACCGACTTGGACGTCGGAATAGCATCAATCATCTTGAGTCATCCGGGAGAGAGCCACGTCTGTCGGGATGTTCAAGTCGAGTTAACAATTGGAGCCAGGCTTTTTTTGGTTTGGGTGTGCGAAGGGAGTTTTGGCAGGTTGGGTGTATGGAGGACCAGGAGTGCCAAACTTAAAACCACAATTCAAATGAAGTTGGTAGGTTGTGTTAAACATACAGTGGGGCAAATAAGTATTTAGTCAACCACCTTGAAAAGATTAGAGAGGCCTGTAATCGTCAACATGGGTAAACCTCAACCATGAGAGACAGAATGTGAAAAAAAAAACTGAAAATAACATTGTTTGATTTTTAAATAATTTATTTTCAAATTTGAGTGGAAAATAAGTATTTCGTCACCTATAAACAAGCAAAATTTCTGGCTGTCAAAGAGGTCTTAACTTCTTCTAACGAGGTCTAACGAGGCTCCACTCATTACCTGTATTAATGGCACCTGTTTTAACTCATTATCGGTATAAAGACACCTGTCCACAAGCTCAGTCAGTCACACTCCAAACTCCACTATGGCCAAGATCAAAGAGCTGTAAAAGGACACCAGAGACAAAATTGTCGACCTGCACCAGGCTAGGAAGACTGAATCTGCAATAGGTAATACGCTTGGTGTAAAGAAATCAACTGTGGGAGCAATTATTAGAAAATAGAAGACATACAAGACCACTGATAATCTTCCTCGATCTGGGGCTCCATGCAAGATCTCACCCCGTGGAGTCAAAATGATAACAAGAACGGTGAGCAGAAATCTCAGAACCAGATGGGGGGACCTAGTGAATGACCAACAGAGAGCTGGGACCACAGTAACAAAGGCTACTATCAGTAACACAATGCGCCACCAGGGACTCAAATCCTGCACTGCCAGACGTGTCCCCCTGCTGAAGAAAGTACACGTCCAGGCCCGTCTGTGGTTCGCTAGAGAGCATTTGGATGATCCAGAAGAGGACTGGGAGAATGTGTTATGGTCAGATGAAACCAAAATAGAACTTTTTGGTAGAAACACAGGTTCTCGTGTTTGGAGGAGAAAGAATACTGAATTGCACCTGAAGAACACCATACCCACTGTGAAGCATGGGGATGGAAACATCATGCTTTGGTGCTGTTTTTCTGCAAAGGGACCAGGCCGACTGATCTGTGTAAAGGAAAGAATGAATGGGGCCATGTATCGAGAGATTTTGAGTGAAAATCTCCTTCCATCAGCAAGGATATTGAAGATGAGACGTGGCTGGGTCTTTCAGCATGACAATGATCCCAAACACACAGCCAGGGCAACAAATGAGTGGCTTCGTAAGAAGCATTTCAAGGTCCTGGAGTGGCCTAGCCAGTCTCCAGATCTCAACCCCATAGAAAATCTGTGGAAGGAGTTGAAAGTCCGTGTTGCCCAACGACAGCTCCAAAACATCATTGCTCTAGAGGAGATCTGCATGGAGGAATGGGCCAAAATACCAGCAACAGTGTGTGAAAAGCTTGTGAAGAGTTACAGAAAATGTTTGGTCTCCATTATTGCCAACAAAGTGTACATAACAAAGTATTGAGATGAACTTTTGTTATTGACCAAATACTTATTTTCCTCCGTGATTTGCAAATCATGGAGGACACAGGAGACCTACCGGAGCCCGCATGGATCCGAGATTCACTCAGACAACAGTTTTAAGTAAACAGAATTTACGACAAAACTTCAGAAATTGAACTATGTAAAGAACTGCGTTGCACTACGACAATCTATTCAATCAGGTAGTTGCTTCCTGGTCACGTCTGTACCTCCCGCCTCTTTCTCTTGATTGACTTGAACATGATATGACTCGCGAAGTAGTCAGACAGTTGAAGTTTGCAAGACGGTACTGCATGATGAATCAATGAATCAGGAAGTACTGCATTGCTTGCAATGCTAGCAGTGTTGTCAGTTTGGCCCTGTAATCTGATTACTTTCTTTCAGTAACGAGCAATCTAACGCGTTCATTTTTCCAAGCCAGTAATCTGATTAAAGTTAGTTTCCTCGGTGCCTGTGCGTTACTATTTTGTTGTTGCCTCATACTGTATGTAGAATGAAGACTATTGTAGTCATGTACGAAGAGCATTTGAAAAGAAAATACTGCGCTTGAGTTTGGGAGTGACATCAGATCTCACGGGGAAAAAAACGGGTCACGTGTAATACCATGCTGCCTGTGCGCGTGCCGTCTGCCACGGCGGTCAACAACATAGCCTAGCTAGCGGCTACCTGTGCTAACAGTAAAGGAGCTGGAGAGATACAACAAGCGGCTGCATTTGCTCACTGGGGATACAGCCATTACTTCACATATCTGTCCAGTAAAGATGACAAAAATATCTCCATGCGTTGCAAACTCTGCGCTGGCTCAGAAAGACTGTCGACCGCTATAAACTTGACATCCAATTCAACAAGGAAGCACTTGGAATTACAGCACAACGCGAAAAAACTCGAAACAAAGCCAACAGGTAACGAGACAGCCAACACTTCTACAGTTTGTAACCAGCCTTTGTAATATGTGTAATTATGTACATTTTATAGTTAGAGTTTGTAATCATAGGCGAAGTTTTACATTTGTGGGACTGGGGGAAAAGCATGTTGAAGACTGAAACAAAAGTCAAAAGTTTGGACACACGTCATGATTTTTGCGTTTTATATATTTTCACTACTATTGTATATTTTCACTGAAGACATCAAAACTATGAACAAACATGTGGAATGGCAAAAAAAAAAAAGAAATTTTTACATTAGGCTTAATCTTGGAGTTAGCAGGGGTTTAATTAGTCGTTGGAGTTGATTTAAACAAATTTTGTGCAGTTTGTCAGTTATTTGTTAGTTTTAGGGCTCCGGAATGGCTAAGCTAGGGCGAGTCAATGGTGGTCGACTAATTAAACCCCCGCTAACTCAAAGATTAAGCCTTCTGTGAAAAACTCAATGACACGCGATGACATTTTTCTCTTATTTTTATGTTGAGGCAGCAAAAGGAGGAAAAAAAATGGTAAAAAGTAACTGATAAGTTACTTTTAAAGTAACTTAGTTACTTTGATAATAAAGTGATCAGTAAAGTAACTAGATTATTTTTTTTAGGTGTAATCAGTAATTAAATTACTTTTTTAAGTAATCCGTGACAACACTGAATGCTAGCAAATTTTGGCCTTCAGTCCTTTCCTTTTCTCAAATAGACTTTTGTTTTTTGAGAGCAGTGCGTCATGTCTGTTATGGTTTTACCCTATTAGTTGCCATTGACTAGTAACAGTTAAACATCCTAATTCGAAAAATTTCAAATGTTTTTTTGTTTTGAGGCCGAGTGATGGGGCGGGTGGAGGCGCACCATCTCTGTTGGAGTGCGGCATGCAGGCGCTGATGCTCCAGGCACATATCTGGCGGTCCACAGGAAGCGAGGGCGCACGCGAGGAGGCGCGTATGCAGGAAAGGGCCTTGCTCGCCGCACGGCGCTATTGTTCAGAGTTGTTTATGCCTCACGTCGCGGGCGATCCGTTCCCGGCTGGCGCACCGCCATAGGTTTGTCTGGCGGCACCTCATGTTTTCCGCGGTGAGAACAATGGCTTGCGACACTCCACTGCTTCTTATCTGAATTGGATTAAAGGTTTGTTTGGCCCGTGATAACAACCAAGCTTCCAACTGATACTGTCGAAATAACTGAGTTAGACCACCTTCAATAATTAAAAGTAGGGTGAGAAACTGGGGGGGACGAGGATAGTGCAGCCGTAGCATTGAGTTCTGTAATTTTATTCCAATCGAGCGAAAAGAGATCCAACACATTTTGTTTTCCTTTCATACAACAACCTTTGGACCATTAACTAACGTTCTGATTAGGGTTGTTCCGATCATGTTTTTTTGCTCCCGATCCGATTGCTTTTTTTTTGCTCCCGATTCAATTCCAATCATTCCTGATAATTTTTCCCGATCATATACATTTTGGCAATGCATTAAGAAAAAAATGAATAAAACTCGGACGAATATATACATTCAACATACAGTACATAAGTACTGTATTTGTTTATTATGACAATAAATCCTCAAGATGGCATTTACATTATTAACATTCTTTCTGTGAGAGGGATCCACGGAAAGAAAGACTTGTAATTCTTAAAGGATAAATGTGACTTTGTATATTGTGACTAAATATTGCCATCTAGTGTATTTGTTGAGCTTTCAGTAAATGATACTGTAGCCATTTAACTGTTCTGCCCAAATGCATGATGGGAAGTGCAACCATGACTGTGGGTAGTGGCACCAATTGATATATCTTCTTTGCGTTGGGAAATAACATAGGGTGTTAAGAAAAAGCTCAACCACTACCTTTCTTCTCCACATTGCATCTCACGATATTTCTAATTGTTGACAGAGGGATTTTAAGGCTTTGGTCAATTACAAAAAGGTTCCAAAGACTGCCACAATTCACTGTACTCATTTTACGCTGACTTTTACCTCCATATATAGAGAAAACGGCGCCATTATAGATTGAACGTGACAATGCTTGAGTGGGTCGTGCAGCGCATGTGGTAACTGCGTTAAATATTTTAACGTGATTAATTTAAAAATAATTAATTACCGCCGTTAACGCGATAAATATGATAGCCTTATTTTAAGCCAAAACTAAAGACTCTGGATGAATGTAAGACATTTTGTCTGTAACGTTAAATACAATTAGAAAACGATTTAATTAAAAAAAAAAATTTAAAAAGGCATGTCAGATATTTTTTGCTGATTCCGATACTTTGAAAATGACGTGATCGGACCCGATTGATCGGCATCCCGATCGGCATCCCGATCGATCGGGACATCTTTAGTTCTGATACACTTATCTCGGATTGTTGCTTACTGCAGTTTCAAAAAATAAATCATTAAAAATTGCTAAATTTCTCCGTTTTCTTTTTTGTCGAGTTTCCCAGCGTTTCTTGTTCTGGTCTCCTCTTGTCCGAACGCTCAGTTTAACCAGTTGTAGCTCAACAGTTGCTCCTTGTATGTCGACCTATTACATTCCCTCAGCCACACCTGTGTGGTCTACAGTGTTTGGAATAACACCGTTATAAATAACGCCGCTACATAACGGCGTTAGTTTTTCAGTAACGGGGGTAATCTAACTAATTATTTTTCCGCCGTTACAACGCCGTTACCGTTACTGACGGTCAAAAGCGGTGCGTTACTTACTTTGAACAAATTGAAGAAACTACCAGCTATAGCGAGTCTACTCTGCTCTATTTATTTGTCATCCAGGACTAGGCGTGCGTTCAGGTTGATGGCAATGAAAATAGTAAACACACATGGCCTACCTTTGCAAGAACGATGGAGTTGCCGTTTGATACGGTCATAATGTGCAGGTCCTGCACCCTCCACAGCAAAACTGTTCGTAGCTTTGTAGTGATTTGTAATTTTGGAATCGCTGATGAGTTTAGTAACATACACCAAACAATAAATACAGCATAATGTCCATTTCGCGTAATTGTGGAAGCCCGTCGACATCTTTACTCCATTTGTCTTCGGCTTGCCCGTAAGGGTAAACATTGTTCACATCCTTAAAGAGCATACGACAGGAGAAAAAAAGTCTTAAATAGCATTATTATGTGAATTAGAATCATATTTTGAGACGATTCGACTATATACAACAATTTAGCAAAGCGCAGATGACGGGAAATTAGTCTTTTAATCTTCCGGTTAGCCACGCCTACCGTTATAGGGCTCGAGCATCCCCAGCAGGTGGATGACGTCAGCGGGAGACTGGGCTCATCGGTTTTACTATTCAGCGAACTGAGGGGGAATTATTCAGAACGAGGAAAACGCGACGAAGAAAGCCGCAAAATGTCATTGTTTCAGTCTCTCTACTCCAATATTTTTACAGGATATTCTTTTTATCCAAGTATTTTCCCCAATAGCTAAATAAATGGCTTGAGAAGGACCAGTCAGCCCGTAGAGGGGGAACTATTCACAACGGGGAAAACGCGACGAAGAGAGCTGCAAAATGTCATTGTTTCTGTCTCTTTACTTCAATATTTTTACAGGATATTCTTTTTATCCAAGTATTTTCCCCAATTGCTAAATAAATGGCATGGTCATGACAAATAACAGTCTTGTGCTAAATGGTATATGAAATAATAAAAATGCACTTATTCAGGACGACATGGCAAAATTACTCCATAATGGTCAAAACTGTCCACTTCACCTTTACTGTCGCACTTCCCGAACGATATTTTATGACACCTAAATTGGACATATGTCATTTCCCTTCCCCGGCTTCGGAGAATGTAAACAAACCAAGATGCGTGACAGCTAGCCGACATGCTAACCCGAACCGAGTGATGTTTCAAAGTCTTCGAAGCGGAAAATCACACATAACTAGCCCGGATTATTTGACATGACGACTGGGTTGTCAATTGTATCGCGGATCGGCAAACCGCCCGGTGGAGAACAATTTACAGTTCGTTCCCCGGAGGAGGGCGGCTGCAGCTGTTGTGCAGCTAACGTCCAGCTAATGTACAAGAGGAGAGCTTTTTACATGCCTATCAATGCTCAAACGTAAGTAGTCCTTTATTTAAAGAATGTTTGTAGTGTTTACTTTATAATCGCTGTATTAATATTTGACATAATACAAAACAAGATGTTTACTCACTTCCTCGTAAGTCCAATGGTCCCACAGCAGTAGTGCTTGGCCAATATCCACGGTGAATGGGAACCTTTTGAAACTCCAAAAAGGCGCACACGCCTCTCCCTCATAAAGCAAGATTTTTCTGCAGCCATTTGGCTGGCGTGATGCGAAAAATAAACGTATTAATCCGCAAAATCAGCTGAATCCTTAGTCCTCATACACAACAGTAGGCTGTATAGTGAAGAGGAGTCCTTCTCCCGTACATGTCACAGCGCCCTCCTCCTCAATGCAAGACCGAAGCCGGGAGTCACTCATTTTCATGGCGCGGGATTAAAAAAACTAAATAAATATAGCGATCGCTTCCACACACATCCAAGCGGTCCATATCATTCAGGAGCATAAAATACCGCGTGTATTATGAAATAAACATGCTTTTTCGTGTCACATGCACTTTAAGTTTGATCACATATCTGTTCTTCGCCTTAGTAACGAGTTTGTCTCTTTATCGAACTGGCAAGTTAAAGTTTCATATCCCGCGAGCCAGACCTGCTTCCAATATGGCTGCGTTGTTGTCAAATCTCACATGATCCCCCATTCTGTGACGTAAACGCTCGAGCCTAATAGCGCACGTACTTCAGAGCCGGTGTTTTCACACACAAACCGGAACAGCGCGTGCGGCAAACACACACACGCAAAACAGATGCAGAGGGATATGATGGCAGAGCATTCAGAGGAAAATTTGTCCTTTACGAGGTGGAGATATACACACTATTTCAAGTTAGTCAAAATTAAAGGAAGGAACGTGCATGTAAAGTGTAATTTATGTCCCGGGGCAAAGCTTTTGTCGACATCTGTGGTAAGCAATTCAAATCTGTTTATTTTTGTTGCACTTCAAGTGCAGGATAAATCTGTTGCTGGTGAGGTGCAATAAATATTACAAGGTTCTATAACACAACTACCTGTCTGTTCTTCTCTATTCAACTGACGCTGACAATTACAGGCCTCTCTAATATTTTCAAGTGGGAGAACTTGCACAATTAGTGGTTGACTAAATACTTATTTGCCCCACTGTATGTGTTTGTACTAACATATTTTCGTAAAAGAGAACAATTGTGGCTTAGTAGAGCCTATAAGTCTTTTAGTCCGAGGTTCCCTTAAAAGGGTTATGGTTAAGGTTATTAATAAATACATAGTTAAATGTATCATTAATGTGATTATTTCAGTATTAATTGATATATCTTAAGCTTTACAGAATTTCAATATCTATTTAGATTTTTTAAAAATTTCTTTCCATTTTCACTTATTTCTTTCAATTTTTACTTATTTATTGAATTTGAAATGTTTATTTTATTTATTTCATCTCAATTTTGAAAAATGTAATATGTAGTGTTTCAAATAGTATTTATTTCAACTTTTATTTCACTTTTTTTTATTTCCTTTTCCATTTGCAGCATGAAACTGGGCGTGAAATGAAATAAAAATTTGAAATCAACAACTGAAAATTGATATGGATAAAAAAATAAATAATGAAATAAAGGAATTTGTATTTACAGTATGTATACATGTTTTGGCACTGCTGATCCTCTCATGTTGTGGCCAAAAACTTGTATAGAGAAATTTCCAGTTGGGGATTTGGATGAGGCCTTCAACAAAAACAAGAGTTCCTCCAGTCGACAGCTGCCAAACGAATTTACGACGACATCTTCTTTTCCTGGTTCCTGTGACATTCTGGCTGTGCCCTCAATACAAATGGAAATTTCCCCCATCGCACACCCTCCCGCAAAGATCCAGGATGTTTTGAAAAGTGGGATATTGCTCCTAATGGATTCCAAACGTCGCAAAAAGTTTATTAGGAAACAGGGCATCGTAAAAAAAAAAAGTCGGGGGTGGAGTTCGGGGGTGCTTAAGTGAAAGCACAGCGGGAAAAAGTAGGGGGAGTGTGGGTCTGTTTTGTTTAGTTGCGCCAAGTCTATATACTGTCGAGTCATTCCTGTCTACTGTAGCGACGTTTACGAGCGAAGCCTTCCAGCTTTCGTTCCACTTCTGTTTGTAGCAATGAGCTAGCAAAATGCTATTTTAACACAGGTAAAAGACATCTGTTTCAACTAGGAGGTGCTGGCGATGTAAAATAATACTGTGAGTAGTCCATATAGTGGGGCAAATAAGTATTTAGTCAACGACTAATTGTCCAAGTTCTCCCACTTGAAAATATTACAGAGGCCTGTAATTGTCAACATGGGTAAACCTCAACCATGAATGACAGAATGTGGAAAAAAAAAACACAAAATCGCATTGTTTTATTTTTAAAGAATTTATTTGCAAATCATGGTGGAAAATAAGTATTTGGTCAATACCAAAATTTCATCTCGATACTTTGTTATGTACCCTTTTTTGGCAATAACGGAGGCCAAACGTTTTCTGTAACTCTTCACAAGCTTTTCACACACTGTTGCTGGTATTTTGGCCCCAGCCACGTCTCATCTTCAATGCCCTTGCTGATTGAAGGAGATTTTCACTCAAAATCTCTTAATACATGGCCCCATTCATTCTTTCCTTTACACAGATCAGTCGTCCTGGTCCCTTTGCAGAAAAACAGCCTCAAAGCATGATGTTTCTACCCCCATGCTTCACAGTCCGCATGGTGTTCTTCGGATGCAATTCAGTATTCTATCTCCCCCAAACACGAGAACCTGTGTTTCTACCAAAAAGTTCTATTTTGGTTTCATCTGACCATAACACATTCTCCCAGTCCTCTTCTGGATCATCCAAATGCTCTCTAGCGAACCGCAAACGGGCCTGGACGTGTACTTTTTTCAGCAGGGGGACACGTCTGGCAGTGCATTGTGTTACTGATAGTAGCCTTTGTAACTGTGGTCCCAGCTCTCTGTAGGTCATTCACTAGGTGCCCCCGTGTGGTTCTGGTTTTTTGCTCATCGTTCTTGTTATCATTTTGAGGCCACGGGGTGAGATCTTGCATGGAGCCCTAGATCGAGGGAACTTATCAGTGGTCTTGTATGTCTTCCATTTTCAAATAATTGCTCCCACAGTTGATTTCTTTACACCAAGCGTTTTACCTATTGCAGATTCAGTCTTCCCAATCTGGTGCAGGTCTACAATTTTGTCTCTGGTGTCCTTCGACAGCTCTTTGGTCTTGGTCATAGTGGAGTTTGGAGTGTGACTGACTGAGGTTGTGGACAGGTGTCTTTTATACCGATTATGAGTTAAAACAGGTGTCATTAATACAGGTAACGAGTAGGGTTGTTCCAATCATGTTTTTTTTGCTCCCGATCCGATCGTTTTAGTTTGAGTATCTGCCGATCCCGATATTTCCCGATCCGATTGCTTTTTTTTTTTTTTTTTGCTCCCGATTCAATTCCAATCATTCCTGATAATTTTTCTCGATCATATACATTTTGGCAATGCATTAAGAAAAAAATGAATAAAACTCGGACGAATATATACATTCAACATACAGTACATAAATACTGTATTTGTTTATTATGACAATAAATCCTCAAGATGGCATTTACATTATTAACATTCTTTCTGTGAGAGGGATCCACGGATAGAAAGACTTGTAATTCTTAAACGATAAATGTGACTTTGTATATTGTGACTAAATATTGCCATCTAGTGTATTTGTTGAGCTTTCAGTAAATGATACTGTGGCCATTTAACTGTTCTGCCCAAATGCATGATGGGAAGTGCAACCATGACTGGGGTGTAAAGAAAAAGATCAACTACTACCTTTCCCCACATTGCTTTCCCACGATATTTCCAATTGTTGAGAGAGGGATTTTAAGGCTTTAGCCAATTAAATAAAGGCTCCAAAGACTGCCAAAATTCACTCTACTCATTTTACACTGCCTTTTAGCTCTATATATAGGTAAATCGGCGCCATTATAGATTGAACGTGACAATGCGTGAGTGGGTCGTGCAGCTCATGCGTTAATTGCGTTGAATATTTATATATAAATAACGTGATTATTTAAAATAAATAAATAAATTACCGCCGTTAATGCGATAAATTTGATAGCTCTACTTTAAGCCAAAACTAAAGACTCTGGATGAGTGTAAGACATTTTGTCTGTAACGTTAAATACTAGTAGAAAACGATTTAATTATAAAATATATATATATTAAAAAAAGGCATGTCCGATATTTTTTTGCCGATTCCGATACTTTGAAAATGATGTGATGGGACCTGATCGATCGGCAGTAACGAGTGGAGCCTCGTTAGACCTCGTTAGAAGAAGTTAGACCTCTTTGACAGCCAGAAATCTTGCTTGTTTGTAGACCAAATACTTATTTTCCACTCTAATTTGGAAATAAATTCTTTTAAAAAATCAAGCAATGTGATTTTCTGTTTTTTATTTTCACATTCTTTCTCTCATGGTTGAGGTTTACCCACGTTGACAATTACAGGCCTCTAATCTTTTCAAGTAGGAGAACTTGCACAATTGGTGGTAGACTAAATACTTATTTGCCCCACTGTACCTCATTACCTGGCATTGGCTGCCAATGATGGCCATAGACGTTCAATCCGTTTGAAGTGGGAGGGATGGCAGCGAATGAACGAATGTTCATTCGCTGCCACCCTCCCAGTTCAAATGGATTGGACGTCTACTAGTGATAAACTCATTCCAATTCACAGCAGAAGCTTATTTTTCTGTTTATTAGGTCTTTGTAGAATATCCTAGAATGATTTCCTGACCAATGTATCGATAATTGTTGTATCGCCATAACGTCAGATCGTTATCGTGAGCTTTGTATCGCAAATCGTATCGTATCGTGAGGTAACAAGAGTTTCCCACTCCTGAATTTAACACAGGTAAAAGACGTCTGTTTTAACTAGGAGGGGCTGGCGATGTAAAATAATACCGTGAGTAGTACATAGTTCAATTTTACCCCAGTCAAAACGGATGGGAATGTGTGGTTTTCTACTTGATTATTTTTCGACAGACGAGTAGAGAGTCTTGTATTGAATCTCCGGTTTAGGATTCTCAGTCCATCCTCTCGCCGTTAAATCTCACAAAGCCTCCTTTGAGAGGCCGCTACTTCCCGCCACGTTCAAATAAAAGCTGAGTCGCGGCGCGTTTAAACAGCATTATCGATCGGACCGTTTCCCGAGGGCACCTCTTGTGAAGTGAAGCAGTGGCTGGAGGAGTTTGGGCTTTGTCATTTCCTGCTTCCTCTTCTAATCCGCCCAGTCCCTTTTCTTAGAAAACAAAACAAGCATTTTAATGCCGCAAATCCTTATTTCGCACCGCTAAGTCGCTCATTCCTAATTTGTAATAAAGCTTCCCAGGCAACTTAAAGGAATGCAGCGGTGCCTCAATAGTAATCCGCGAGTTAGTCGGGCAAGTATACAGTATGGTACAGTCAGGTATGAAGCACACACCTTGAAATGATTCCTGGAGTAATGAAGAATTCTAAGTACCCATTTAGGAAGTAATAATCCCAATTAGAGGAATTACACTAGAGCTCCTCCTCGTCTAGCTTCAGCGAGTGTCCGGACTTTGTGATCCGGCCTCCCGATCACTCACGGGTCATTGCTAAGAAGCAAGACGGATTTAACGGCCAACTTGGCCCGGGAAGACACACTGGAAGGAGAATTTTGCTCTTTCTATGAACCTATACCGACCCCACCTTGACCAGTCGGTTGAGTTGCAAAGATTGACCCTATAACAGTGTGGTAGCAGAACAAGGCCAAGAATTAAATTTGTTCCAGGACCTGGTAAGTCGAAATGGTCGTATGTCGAGTGGGAATTTCCCTATAGAATACATAACAACCCTAATTCGATTAATTTGTTCCACAGCCCAAAAACCTCCTCTAAATCCTTAATAACTACTGCTCAGTGGCGTTGTTAGACCTATTTTGGGAGGGCTTCAGCCCCCTTAAAATACAGTCCCTGAAAAAAGTCTTGTCGCATATCCATTTTGTAGAAACAATTGCTAATAACCTGACTTTTAATTATTCAATTGGTTTCAGAAAGCATTTGATCTAGTTGATCATGAGCTTCTACTTGGTAAATTATTAGCCTATGGATTTAAAAACTCTGCCATAAATTTCTTAAGTAGTTATTTGGTTGACAGAACGCAATGTGTTACTCACAATGGTTCCCTCTCAGATACTGTAACCCTGATGTGTGGAGTTCCACAAGGCAGTTGCCTCGGTCCTCTTCTTTTCAGCATTTTTGTAAATGATATGTCATATGTGTTACGAAGTGCCTGTATGACTATTTATGCCGACGAAACAACAATACATGTCTCTGGCCCTAGCTTAGATCAAGTCAATAACATGCTACAACAGGAGCTTATGTCTGTTTATGAGTGGATTGTGGAGAACAGGTTGAAACTAAATGTGCTAAAAACAAAGTGTATGGTGCTGGGATCTAAATACATACATATACAGTGCCTTGCAAAAGTATTCGGCCCCCTTGAATCTTGCAACCTTTCGCCACATTTCAGGCTTCAAACATAAAGATATGAAATTTAATTTTTTTGTCAAGAATCAACAACAAGTGGGACACAATCGTGAAGTGGAACAACATTTATTGGATAATTTAAACTTTTTTAACAAATAAAAAACTGAAAAGTGGGGCGTGCAATATTATTCGGCCCCTTTACTTTCAGTGCAGCAAACTCACTCCAGAAGTTCAGTGAGGATCTCTGAATTATCCAATGTTGTCCTAAATGACCGATGATGATAAATAGAATCCACCTGTGTGTAATCAAGTCTCCGTATAAATGCACCTGCTCTGTGATAGTCTCAGGGTTCTGTTTAAAGTGCAGAGAGCATTATGAAAACCAAGGAACACACCAGGCAGGTCCGAGATACTGTTGTGGAGAAGTTTAAAGCCGGATTTGGATACAAAAAAAATTCCCAAGCTTTAAACATCTCAAGGAGCACTGTGCAAGCCATCATATTGAAATGGAAGGAGCATCAGACCACTGCAAATCTACCAAGTCCTTCCAAACTTTCTTCTCAAACAAGGAGAAAACTGATCAGAGGTGCAGCCAAGAGGCCCATGATCACTCTGGATGAACTGCAGAGATCTACAGCTGAGGTGGGAGAGTCTGTCCATAGGACAACAATCAGTCGTACACTGCACAAATCTGGCCTTTATGGAAGAGTGGCAAGAAGAAAGCCATTTCTCAAAGATATCCATGAAAAGTCTCGTTTAAAGTTTGCCACAAGCCACCTGGGAGACACACCAAACATGTGGAAGAAGGTGCTCTGGTCAGATGAAACCAAAATTGAACTTTTTGGCCACAATGCAAAACGATATGTTTGGCGTAAAAGCAACACAGCTCATCACCCTGAACACACCATCCCCACTGTCAAACATGGTGGTGGCAGCATCATGGTTTGGGCCTGCTTTTCTTCAGCAGGGACAGGGAAGATGGTGAAAATTGACGGGAAGATGGATGCAGCCAAATACAGGAACATTCTGGAAGAAAACCTGTTGGTATCTGCACAAGACCTGAGACTGGGACGGAGATTTATCATCCAACAGGACAATGATCCAAAACATAAAGCCAAATCTACAATGGAATGGTTCAAACATAAACATATCCAGGTGTTAGAATGGCCAAGTCAAAGTCCAGACCTGAATCCAATCGAGAATCTGTGGAAAGAGCTGAAGACTGCTGTTCACAAACACTCTCCATCCAACCTCACTGAGCTCGAGCTGTTTTGCAAGAAAGAATGGGCAAGAATGTCAGTCTCTCGATGTGCAAAACTGATAGAAACATACCCCAAGCGACTTGCAGCTGTAATTGGAGCAAAAGGTGGCGCTACAAAGTATTAACGCAAGGGGGCCGAATAATATTGCACGCCCCACTTTTCAGTTTTTTATTTGTTAAAAAAGTTTAAATTATCCAATAAATTTTGTTCCACTTCACGATTGTGTCCCACTTGTTGTTGATTCTTGACAAAAAATTAAAATTTTATATCTTTATGTTTGAAGCCTGAAATGTGGCGAAAGGTTGCAAGGTTCAAGGGGGCCGAATACTTTTGCAAGGCACTGTATATACAATAAGAGAAGACCCAGAGCTAACTCTTTCTCTGCTTAACCAATCATTAGAACAAGTGTCAGAGATTAAACTCTTGGGGGTCATTTTAGATCAAACTATGTCATGGACGACTCATATAAATACTATTGTGACCAAAATGGGTAGGAATATTTCTTTAATAAGGCGTAATGTCCACTTTATGCCAATAGAAACAAGAAAACTTGTACTACAATCTTTAGTTTTATGTCACCTAGACTACTGTCCCATTGTGTGGTCCAGTGCTGCCAAGAAAGACATTGACAAAATCCAGATAGCTCAGAATCGGGCTGCTAGATTAGCTCTAAACTGTCCTTATCGTACAAATATTAATGCAATGCATCAAAGACTGTCATGGATGTAAGTCAAGGACAGATTGACATATAGTACTGTGCTTTCTTTGCACAAAATCTGGATCTCGCACAAACCTTTTAGCCTGTTCTCTAAACTTCAGACCACCTGTAAAAGACATGGGTTTAACACGAGACGTGTTTCGAGTGCCACGTTTATTTTGCTACTGCCAAAAACAAATGCATTTAAAAGAACATTTATTTATCGAGCTGTTTCATGCTGGAATTTACTGGCTCCTGAAATGCTTACAACAAGCAATCACATTTCTTTTAAAACAAGTCTTAAAAAATCTATAATTTGTAAGGAAGTGATGCTTATTTAGCCATTGAAAATATATGTAGTTGTTTTATTTATTTATTTATTTATTTATTTATTTATTTATTTATTTTCCACACTGTAGAAATGTAAACCTGCTTTATGCTATTAATTGTTTTGTATATATTGTAAAATTACTGTGAATAGACCCCAGGAAGAATAGTCTCTACTTTGGTAGAGACCAATGGGGATCCTTAAATAAAGAAATAAAGAAAGAAAGAAATAAGAAAGAAATGGCTCATATGAAAGCCTGAGTTATACTCCCTCGTTGCGGTGACGGCGCAGGGACTACGGCGTCATTTGACATTCGATGGTTCTCCGACTAAGTGACTCGTTGCTCTGTAATTCACCGCCAAGCCACTAGAGGGGTGTGGCGTTATGTTTGTACGGTTTTGGAGCATGCTTGTTGACAATAAACAATGCAAGATGGAACGCTTGAATGTGGATCAACAAATCTTAGCTGCCTCTTACATTTCTAACCATAAAAAGGGACAAATTCTGCAGCAGGATGGTGCTCCATCGCATACTTCAATCCGTACCCCACAGTTCCTCAAGGCAAAGAAGATGAAGATCCTCCAGCACTGGCCAGCTCAGTCACCAGACATGAAAATCATTGAGCACGTCTGGGATAGGATGAAAGAGGAAGCATGGAAGACGAAACCCAAGAATGTTGATGAACTCTGGGAGGCATGCAAGACTGCATTCTTTGATGTTCCTGATGACTTCATCAATAAATTGTATGAGTCTTTGCCGAAGCCCATGGAATTCATACTAAATATTAAATTTGGATCTCACAGCACCACTACACTGTAAATGCTAACATTCAAATTAATTAAATGTGATAAGTGAACTAAACTCAATTTTCATCAACCTGTTGTGAACACTACTTTTAAATAAGTAAGTAGTAATTTGGGGTTGGAGAACTTGCTTAACTTGATATATCCGAGTTAAGTCAAATTAGAAAAAATAATTTTTTGTACCCAGTGTCCTTTGGGCGTTCTATCAGACATGCGCAGATCTGCCCTGCCCACTTTCGCGCTCTTTCCAACACCTTTCTCAGTTATTTTCGCCATTGTGGGTTTACTTGTCCTCAGCACACTGATTTGGTAAGTAAATATTTTACTCTTTTGTAAACAGTCGATTTGTCTTGTTGTAGCGTAGTGGCCTGTGTGCTGCCAGGGAGGAGAAGTGTCAATTACATCAAATAACACCGCTAGCAAGCATGCTATATGACCGTGACAGTAACCTCATCATTTTCAGAAACAAATGTAGACTACATTTTATGGTAGACTATCATTTTATGCCGGCGTTTTGAATTCTTGGCAACTAAGTTGACAGACGGGGCTCGTTAACATTTTTAGGCGATGGGAGAGGTTTTTAAAACAGTTACCGAGCGGTTTTAAGTTAGCTAGACCGAGGGGGTGTTCGCTTCCTGTGTTACCAAGCGGTTTTAAGTTAGCTAGACCGGGGGGAGGTTCGCTTCCTGTTTTAAAAATAAAAACACTAATTCTATCGTTAGTGGGTGTTTTATTTTGTGAAACTAACAGGAAGTGCCTTAGTCACTACGGCTAGCTTGAGTAGCTAAACGGCTACTTTCTCACGTAAAATGTTAGAAATGTCGATAAAGTGATTTATTTACAGAGTTAGTGCTAGAATTAAGTCAGCTTTAGCCTGTATATTTCGGCTCAGGTAAGAGCTAAATGCACAGTCAGACTTTATGTGCGCCAACGTAATCGGTTCTTGCGTTGGAGCAGGGGTCCCCAAACTACGGCCCGCGGGCCGGATACGGCCCGCCTCCACATTTGGTCCGGCCCCCTGAACATCCCCCCCGATTGCACTGCTGCAATCGTCACACTTTTTCTGTTACAAACTGACCCGGCCCCTCATCAGAGAAGGGAAAAGTCATGTGGCCTTCACAGGAAAAGGTTTGGGGACCCCTGCTTTAGAGTGTTTGTCATCTGCCCTTCCATTTGCTTTTCTTCATGTGCAGTGCTCCCCCTCCATGTTTGATCAAACTGCACTGATAATTTGAAATTTGTTTTAAAATGCATTAATCGCAAAAATCAGAGGACTAGATCACATTTCTCCCTGTTATTTCACCACTTTAACATTGGTCTAACCTAATATAGGAATACAGATAGAAAGAGTGCAGAGATCACACTCGATGCTATAACAACCTGGTGTGTTGAAGGTTGGTCATTTATGTGCCTATATTTTGAAATTGTTGCCTTAATTTTGTGTTCTTTTTCACCATCCCCCAATCAGGCTGAAGCAAATGGTCAAAAGTCCACACATACCTCAGTCTCAGCAATTACAGGTATGTTTCATACACTGATCAATGAATCATTTAATATTTGTATTTGTTTCATGGGTTGGGATAACAAACATGCATTACTGTTTTTACAGATGGATTAAGAAATTAATTGTACATCTCAATTTGAATGTTCAAAAATAATCAATTACGTTAATTTAAAAACTCATTATTACACATTTTAGTTTGTGCATATTAAAATAATCCATTGCAGATTTTAATTTGTGATTAAAAATAATTGGACATTTTAATTTGTGACTGTTAAGAAAAAATGTAACTTTTTTTTTTCTAACAAGTTCTCAATGCTGAAATTGTCGTGTCTTTTCAGGTCAACCAGAGCAGTATTCTCTAATGCAGTGGACTTGCAAGTACTGCACATTTTCTGCTGAAAAGAGGCTACTTGCTTAAGCATTATCGCTTAAAACATGGATACCACACTCGGACATCCCTACTCCCATGTCTTCATAAGGACTGCTTCTGCACATTTAAATCTTTTAATGCACTCAAAGTACACCTGTCGACATGGCACTCTCAAAAAGATGCAGGCAAAAGTGGAGAAACTGCATTTGACCGTCAGTTGTGCAACTTTGTGGAGCCTTGCTCAGAAGCAGACTTCTTCACCCATTTGCGAAGACATCTTAAGCTGAGGCAAATGGTTACTTGCCCATATCAAGACTAACTTTCAGAGCAGTGTTTATTCTACTTTCACTGCACACAAAAGCAAAGAAATGTGAAATGTGTTTGAGCCATAGTATGGGTAGGACATTTGTGTCTAAATCATTCAATCCCAACAAAAGTTGCTTTAATCAAAAAAAACTCATTTTTAATCAAAGAAAAAGAACCTTTTGCAAAAATATATTTTTTGAAAATATATATATTTTTAAATATATATTTTTTTATTGACGTGTCACTTTTTTTTTAAAGGAAAAAGTTTTAAACTTTTTTTTTTTTAAAGTGGAAAAAATTTTGAACGCTTTTTTTTTTTTTTTTTTGAAGTGGAAAAAGTTTTGAAGGCACTTTTTTTCGATTGAATCATTTTGACACAAAGATACGACTTCAACGCTACTTCCGACATGTTTGAGTGGCAGGTGACTACACCAATGGCATAAAAGAATGACTAATGGCCACCAGGGCTCCATCGAGCCATCGGACTCTGCTCGAGTCCAAGCTGGAAATAGGGCACAGGTACGGGGGGGTGACATCGGCATCTCACCGGAGTGCCCGCGATGGTATGGTGTGCTGCTGCTTAATGTGATTCAAGAGGGGAACTTCACCCGCTGCCCTGACGTGACGGTTGGCAATCGGGGTCCAACCGCAGTGTCGCGACGCGCCGGTATGGGAGTGGCCCGACACTAGCCTGCCCAGTAAGCGAGTCCGCGCCGAGAGCCCCGTCGCTTCAGCTTTGAATGAGTGTCGTGTCACTCGCGGGCTGTCCACTCAACAGCCGGCCTCCGCGCCGGGGGGGGTGATAATGGGGTCTGCCAGTGCGCCGCGACAGGGCACCGTACCATCGCCGGCACTCCGGTGAGATGCCGATGTCACACCCCCGCACCGGTGCCCTATTTTTGGCTTGGACTCGAGCAGAGTCCGATGGCTGGATGGAGCCCTGGTGGCCATTATTCTTGCTTCCTGCTTTTATGCCATTGGCGTAATCACCTGCCACTCAAACATGTCAGAAGTAGCGTTGAATTGGATCTTCGTGTCTAAATGATTCAACCAAAAAAAAGTGCCTTCAAAACTTTTTCCACCTTAGAAAAAAAAAAAAAAAAGTTTAAAACTTTTTGCTTTTCAAAAAAAAGTGACAAGTCAATTAAAAAAAATATTTAAAATAAAAAAAAAAAAAATTTCAAAAAAATATTTTTGCAAAAGTTTTTTTTTCTTTTATTAAAAATAGTTTTTTTGATTGAAGCAACTTTTATTGGGATTGATTGATTTGGACACAAATGTCCTACCCATAATATGGCTTGAAAAGAAAAAGGATTGCTTTGATCAAAGAAAACAGTTTCAATGAAAAGTGTAAATTTCTGAGTCTCAAATATTTTTTCACATTCAAACCTTTTTTTCTGTTTTTTTTTTTTGTTTGTTTGTTTTTTTGATTGAAGTGATTTTCTTTTGAAAATATAAATGTTTTGTTTGAAGCAACTTATTTTTTGATTGAATAATAAAGACACAAATGTCCTAGTCAAAATGTGGTCCAAACGCAGAATTACATCAATCAAAAAAGTTGTTTCAATAAAAAAAAAAAAAAAAAAAAAAAACTTGACTTAAATAAAGAAATTTTTAAAAAATTCAATCAAAGAAAAATAGTTTTCAAATAAATTTTTTTGACTTACAAATTTATTTTTGCATTCAAACAAATTTTTTTGATTGACATGACTTTTTTTTTTTTTTTTAATTGAAACTATATATATATATATATATATATATACACATACTAATGACATATTTTTGACTAGAAATTAGACTTTTTTTTGGAGGAAAAAGCTTAATATGAAATTAGAATTTGAATAAAAATAAGACACATATTCTTGGTAAGATTTTAGGTTTCTCAAGTGTATAACTCCAGTACACGTTTTGCATTTACTCTTTTAGTGATGTGAAAAAAACAAGGTATCTTGTTTACTGTATCAGGTGTTAAAGTGAAATTTGAATTTGAACTGAGTTGTGTGTTTTAAAAAGAGTTCTGTATTTTTATGTTTATTTTATCACTGCTGCGCAGTTTAAACCACGGCACAATGTTGATTGTAGTTCCAGTTTTTATCACTAATATTGTTGGAGAAATCAGAACTGTTAGCTTTACCAGAGCTCAAGCTCATGTTGTAATGGAAAACTAGTTTGACGCCATGTCTTCAATGCTCGAGTTAATGTCCTGAAATTATGAGAATAGGATCTCGCCTGTTAGTCTTTGGAAATCACAGGATAGGAGTGGACATTGATGCAGTTCAGGTATTATTCAGTAATTTCTGTAGCAAAAGGTTATTTTCGGTACTTATACTTTGTATGAGGTGCAAAATGTTTGCAAAAGTTGGTTTATAATAATCCACTTCATTGATACTGAGCATTAACCAAACACTGTTCAGCTGCCAGGAGCCAGTGTCTCCCATTAAATGCACTTTTGAGCATTTTAAAGTATATTTTAATTCCACTGAATTAATCCATTGAGTCTTCTCCATTTATTGTGTTTTGGGGGTCATTACTGTTAGAAAATGTGTTTTTAATGAAATTAGTATGTGCAGTTGTAATTTCTATTGTGGAATTCTTTTAGGTCAAGAAAATTAAGTTGACCTGAATATGATGGATGAAATGGAAAACTAAAGATAATTAATACACAATTATCACTTGAATACTGCAAAATCAAACAAGTTACTACAATCCAATTATTTGAGTTAATTTGAGTACTGTAGACTCAAAATAAACAAGTTACTGGAATCCAGTTATTTAAGTTAGTTTGAGTACTGCCAACTCAAAATAAACAAGTGACTATAATCCAAAATTTTTAAGTTAATTTGAGTACTGCCAACTCACAATAAACAAGTGACTATAATAAATTTTTTTAAGTTAATTTGAGTACTGCCAACTCACAATAATTAAGTTAATCAAATCTAATTCATCTAAGTCCACATAAATTAAAATTTTTAAGGCAGCAAGTTTGCATATTTTTTTTTAGTAAAGTCAACTTATAATATTTTACAGTGTACTTAATTTGCTAATGTTATGTAACATATTCTTTTATTTGAAGTACCTTTTTAGTTCAATTTTCACACTACTTTCTGTCGGCGACAAAACTTTTGTCTTGCCAAAATTTGACCTTTACATCTTCATTAAATGATAAATCTTTTTTCAGTGAAACAAATATATTTTCGTACATTCAACATCATTTGGGAGGGTCTTACCTTTCATATGAGCCATTTCTGAAACCAATTGAATAAATAAATGTCAGGTTACGTATTAGCAATTGTTTCTACAAAATGGATAAGCGACAAGACTTTTGTCAGGGACTGTATTCTTTAGCCCCCTAAATAATTTCTTGTTGTTTTATTTTTAAAAAAATTATAATAAAATGCTGAGATTTTCACTATGAAGTTAGCATGTATCAGTTTAAATCAGTAATGATACAGCCTATCATTATACCAATAAATACAGTGGTATGAAAAAGTGTCTGAACCGTTTGGAATTTCTCACATTTCTGCATAACATCACCATCATATGTGATCTGATCTTTGTCAAAACCACACAGATGAAAAAACTGTTTTAACTAAAACCACCCAAACATTCATATGTTTTCATATTTTAATGAGAATAGTATGCAAACAATGACAGAAGAGGAAAAATAAGTAAGTGAACCATCACATTTAATATTTTGTAACCCCCCCCCCCCCCCCTGGCAGCAATAACTTCAACCAGACGCTTCCTGTAGTTGCATATAAGTCTGGCACATCGATCAGGACTAATCTTGGCCCATTTTTCTCTACAAAACTGCTGTAGTTCAGTCAGATTCCTGTGATATCTGGCATGAATCGCTGTCTATAGGTCATGCCACAAAATCTCAATGGTGTTCAAGTCTGGATTTTGACCTGGCCACTCCAGAACGCGTATTTTGTTCTTCTGAAACCATTCTGAAGTTGATTTACTTCTGTGTTTTGGATCATTGTCTTGTTGCAGCATCCTTCCTCTTTTGAGCTTCAACTGTCTGACAAACGGCCTCAGGTTTTCCTGCAAAACATCCTGATAAACATTTGAACTCATTCTTCCATTAATGATTGCAAGTTGTCCAGGCCCTGAGGTAGTAAAACAGCCCCAAATCATGATGCTCCCTCCACCATGTTTTACAGTGGGGATGAGGTGTTGATGTTTGTCAGCTGTTCGGAACGGGTTCTGATGTGGCGGTTGTGTTTCGCATGCTGTTCCTGAACACACCGTGTGACTGACAATGGAGTGAGAGAGGTGCAGAAGAATTTTTACTTTCTCTTTTCATGTTGCTGTTGGCGTTGGCTATGGCACAGAGTAGCCATGTTGTGTTGCAAAAGTTCTGAGATAAATTATTTAAAACCTAACGAAGCTGCCGACTTCCTGGCCAATGTTACAGTCAGTGTTGTCACTAACGCGTTCAGTTGTCCAAACCAGAAATCTGATTAAAGTTACTTTCGTGTCTGTGCGTTACTATTTTGTTATTGCCTCATTATGTATGTAGAATGAAGAATATTGTAGTCATGTATGAAGAGCATTTTGAAAATAAAATGTTAGAAAGATTCCGAATACGCGTTCGTTTCCATGGTAACCGCTCATGGTTAATTCCTGTTTTGGTCTCGAGTCACACGCGCTAAGTGTTTTGGGAAGCGTGAGGATCGCGGGTGCACATTCGAGCAGTGTGCAGCCACCTGTTTTGATGTGTGAGGGAATGTTGAACTGTGTGCATCCATGAATCTACGTATTTTTCCGTCATTCTGGAGGGTTCCAGCGATAGGTTGAAGCCGCTACATGTGCAGCTGATTCGTAGCTTTGCTGTTGGCGGGTAGTCATCGCTCCCGCTCGTCCTCGCGAAGTCGGTGAGCATTGTTTACATCATATTTGTGTTGCACATTAATGCCGTGAGGTGACATTTAGCATCTTTGGGATGTGTTGTATGTCCAATTGATTGTAAAGTGCTTAGTTGCCGCCATGTTTTGTGGCCAAATTGACCATGTGTGTGTTCGGCGTACTTCCGGGTTGTGCGCGCACATTCGCGCCCGCCCCCACCTTTGTGTTTATTATCTGGGTCTTTGCCTCGGCAAAGGCCAAGATAGTGTTGTTCTGCAACTTTATCGGGTTTATTATTATTATTCAATATATTCTCCGCATTTTTTTGGTGCGCCGCTCAGCCCGAACCGTTTGACCGATCGCCAGCGTTCAAGTATCGAAACGACCGGAATTTTTGCGCAACCCAGGGAATTTTTCAAAAGGCCCTGAAAAATTTTTCGTTCGCCTGTAAACGACCATTTCCCCCCCAAAAAAGTTTCAAAATGTATCTAGTCGAACTGTGCAATTCATTTGTGGGTTGTTGATTATTGTGCAGTCATTTTACATTGTTTGACATTGTTAACCCTAACCCGAAGTTCAGAGTTCTTAATCTTCAGGTTAGTGGGGGTTTAATCAGTCGGTAGAGTTGATTTCAATATATTCCATGCAGTTAGTCAGTACAAGTAAAAAGTTAGTAAAAAAACAAGAAAGAAAAAACATGAATAGTCTTTTTATTTTTTTTATAGAGCTGTTCTTCACTGACACCCCACAAATGATCCATGCTTATTGGCAGCAGCTACATGACAAGATGGTTTCTATCGAACTATTTGCTAGGCTGTCATATTCACTTAGCGTTATTCTCGGGTGAGTCGGCGGCCAGGAAATGATTTAAGCCAAAAAATTGGGAGCATTTTTTTGATGAGAAAAGCCACGAAAACCCAGAGAGGACATTTTGACAGTTCAGCGAAATGTTGAGCGCCGCCCACTCTAACCGCTTAATCAAAGGACAACAAATAGTCAGACGTCAAAAGCTAACACATGTATCACGTGTAGTAGAAATAGTGCGGAAGGTATATTTTTATTATCTGCGGCTGTATTTTGGGGGATGGATATTGACAGAAAAAGCAGTGTGAAAGAAGCTAATGTTAGCCGCTCTCCACTAAAGTGATACTTTAAAGTTATTCACAACCATTAATTTGAAATTCTATAATAATAATTCTAAATTATTTAGAAATACTGTAAACTCGCAGCACTGAAATTTTCGTATTGTATTGCATTTAAAATACCATGGGAGACGAGGCAATTTTTGTAAAAATAGCCAAATCTAATCTACCTGAACGTCTATTGCCGTCATTGGCTGTGAATTACTCAATCCACAGCTATACTACAGTATACATTTTCTCCATTTGAATTTGTTTTTAAATTTTGCAGGATTTTAAAAATGTTTAAAATCTAAAAACTTTTTGATGAAACTTACCTCTAATTGCTGTCAATGATTTAATTTTTCTATTTTTCTTAAAATGCATTACTCAGTTTTTCAAATGTATTTTGACAGGGTTATACAAAAGAATACCATTTGTTTCTGAAATGTTAGTTGTTGCATTAGCGTACTGCACGTAACACGTCACCTTTGCTGATTAATATTCATGACGGTAGCAATTGTTGACACTTTGACACAATGAAAAGTAGTCAGTGTGCAGCTTACATAATAGAGTTTATCTATTTTCCCCTCAAAATAGCTAAAAATATAGCCATTAATATCCAAACCCCGGCAACAAAAGTGAGTACACCCCTTAGAAACTACGTACATCCCTAAATGTCCAAATTGAGTACTGCTGGTCATTTTCCCTCCAAAATGTCATGTGACTCGTTACAGGAGTGCTGTCAGCATTGCTGCAGAGATTGAAGAGGTGGAGGGGTCAGCCTGTTAGTGCTCAGAAAATACTCCGAACTCTACATCAAATTGGTGTGCATGGCTGTCACCCCAGGAGAAAGCCTCTTCTGAAGAGTGTACACAAGAAAGCACGTAAACAGTTTGCTGAAGACATGTCAACAAAGCACATGGATTACTGGAACCATGTCCTATGGTCTGATGAGACGGGCGGGCTTTCTTGTGTACCGTCTTCAGAAGAGGCTTCCTCCTGGGGTGACAGCCATGCACACCAACTTGATGTAGAGTGCGGCGTATGGAATTTGGAATTTTTTTGGATTTTTTTTTTCTGTCTTTTTGGGTCCAAAATGTTGATTCTAATTGGTCAGTGAGGAAAACAACAGTTTGGACATGAAGGTTATGTTGTCCTGAAAACCAGGCCATTGGGAACATCAAAGGCATGCAAATGCGGACAAAATAGGTTCAGGTGTTAAAGGGTTAAAAGCAGAAAGCAGGAAGTACATACGCATTTTTTAGAGTACTGTACTGCATTCTTGGCTCTCGTATCCTGAAATTTATTTCGTAACAGGAGGCAACATTTTCCCGCAAAGGTGTGTCATAAGACACATAATCTGAAAATTCTGTTTGAAGAGATGTTCGTAAGTAGAGGTACCACTGTGCTTTAGGGGCAGTTTACATGGTGACTCTGCGATACAAAGACGCAATGACTGAGTTGTGGACTCGCCTCGTGTGCATATGGTGCCGGCGAAGAAGGAAAGCCAAAACGAAAAATTCTGAATCCTGCCTCCAAAGTGAAAGAATCCAATTGCGGGGGGTTGAGGGGGGCTTCCTCGGCATGCATATCAAAGGCTTCTGCCGCGCGAGACCGCGCTGTTAACGTCAGCACTCGTACACGTCACATTGGGCGTGTGCAGCGCTGCTACTAAACATTAAAAACGGCAAATATGGCGGAATGTCAGCTTTAATTTACTGTTTTAATAATATTTTTAAATTAAATATGTTGAACGTTTCAATTTTTGTGCCTTTTTGAACAAAAGAAAAATGACATCACTTCGAATGGGCGGGCATATTTTTTTCCGGGCTGAGGGAGCTTGGTGGGGTCAAAGTGCATCATTCTCTGTTGCGACATTGTTCAAATGGAGACGCAAATGCAAATTTAAATTTGAAATTGCTCGTATTCTCAGAGAGTCACCATGTAAACGGCCCCTTAGTTTTGTGTTTCACAATTGACAAAATATTACCATACCCATATGCATCAGGGTTCATCATGTAAGGATGTGTGGCTGGGATAAGTGAGTGACTGGCAAAGAGGCCTGATTGGGTGGTGGGGTGGGGGGTCCATGGAAATGCAGATTGCCTCTATTCAATTCTATTGCCAGGCTGGGCTTTGATGTTAAAGTGGAGAGGAGGGAAAAGTGGGACTGGAGTTTGGGGTGGGGTGGGGGGGTCATGCAGACTTTCACCGGGAACCTCCCCCCACCTTCCTCACCTCTTGTATCCCCCACCTTCCTTTCATCCCTTTTCTTCTCGCAATGCACCCCCGCACTGCATCGGTCCACAACGGACAAAACAGACCCTGGGGCTCGGTCAGGAAGACTTAAAGGGGGTGGGAGGGGAGAGGAGATCCAGTCCTATCTAAAAACTTCTGTTCAGATTTTTTTTTTCTGGACAAAGTCACAACAAGTTCTCATTAAGTAAAAAATGCAAAAATATTCATGAGAATTTTGCTAATTTCCTTGGCCTCTTGATCATTTGATAGTAGCAAATAGGGCTGTAGCTATCGATTATTTTAGTAGTCGATTAATCGATGAACTAGTTAGTTCAAATAATTGAATAATCGGAAAAGGAACATGCAAAATTGAAATACCTGAGCTGAGCCTCAAACGGTATTAAAAATAAATAAAAGAGGATCTATGTATAACAAAAGAATACTTGGCTAACTTACATGGCAAAAGTCCGCTAGCTTAAAGCTATAAAATGCTGATCCCCCCCCCCCCCCCCCCAATGCTCTTAACAAATGGTTCAGACTCATATTCCCCACAAAAAACGGCTAAGTAGACATTTAAACTAAATTATGAATGCATTAAAAAACATTAGCCCAAAGAAAAACTTAGCTTACGTTGGTCTTAACAGGGAGCAGTCGGATTCAACCATGTGAAATGAGGCAGACCAGAGGGCAATGTACCCACCCTAATCAATAAACTAAATGTAAACACTTTCAAAATAAAACATTACAACGCCACTTTAATTAAACGAATACTCGAGGCAACAAAATTTCATTCGAATATTTTTTTTCTAATCGAATACTCGAGTTAATCGATTAATCGTTGCAGCACCAGTAGCAAATAATATACCTACATTATAACTGACTGCTTATGATGGCAAGAGACATCCCCTAAAAGTTGCTTTCAGTGTGACAAAAAATATATAAAAGAAAAATGCACCTGATTTACACATTTTATTGTTAACCAAATTATTGAATTGTTAAACATTATTGCAAAATTTATTTCAATAGTGCGTATGTACTGTGCTTGCATCAATCAGTCACTGTAAAGTAGTTCGAAAGTACACAAAGTAACAAAAAAAAATCACAAAAATGTAAAAACAAAAAAAACCTACCATTTTTTTGTGATGCAATTTATTGCGAGTTGTTATTATGATCAGAATATTTATCATTTCAGCAGTGTGCTTGCAACCAGTTGTCATTTGCATAACGTAATCCCAAAAAGTTGCTTCCAATTAAAAAAAAAAAAAAAAAACTACAAAAAAATGGGAAAACCTTGGGTGAAGTTTGACTTTTGTGGCGGGGGGAAGGGGGGGCAAAAATGTTGATGACGAAGTGCAGTGTCAGCAATAAAATTAACTTACAAGATACAGTGCTAGCCAAAAGTATTGGCACCTCCTGCAATTCTGTCAGATAAGGCTCAATTTCTCTCAGAAAATAATTGCAATTAAAAATGCTTTGGTAGTAATATCTTCATTTATTTTGCTTGCAATGAAAAAACACAAAAGAGAATGAAAAAAAATAAAATCATTATCATTTTACACAAAACTCAAAAAATGGGCCGGACAAAAGTACTGGCACCCTCAGCCTAAAACTTGGTAGAATAACCTTTAGACAAAGTAACTGCGAACAACCGCTTTCGGTATCCATCAATGAGTTTCTTACAATGCTCTCCTGGAATTTGCGACCATTCTTCTTTGGCCAACTGCTCCAGGTCTCTGAAATTTTAAGGGTGCCTTTTCCAAACTGCCATTTTCAGATCTCTCCACAGATGTTCTATGGGATTCAGGTCTGGACTCATTGCTGGTCACTTTAGAAGTCTCCAGTGCTTTCTCTCTAACCATTTTCTAGTGCTTTTTGAAGTGGGTCATTGTCCTGCTGGTAGACCCATGATCTCTGAGGGAGACCCAGCTTTCTCACACTTGGCCCTACAATATGCTGCAAAATTTGTTGGTAGTCTTAAGACTTCATAATGCCATGCACACGGTCAAGCAGTCCAGTGCCAGAGGTAGCGAAGCAACCCCAAAACATCAGGGAACCTCCGCCATGTTTGACTGTGGGACCGTGTTCTTTTCTTTGAAAGCCTCGTTCTTTTCCTGTAAACTGTATGTTGACGCCTTTTCCCAAAAAGCTCTACTTTTATCTCATCTGACCAGATAACATTCTTCCAAAACGTTTTTGGCTTTCTCGGGTAAGTTTTGGCAAACTCCAGCCTGGCTTTTTCATGTCTCTGGTTCAGAAGTGGGGTCTTCCTGTGTATCCTACCATAGAGTCCCTTTTCATTCAGACGCTGATGGATAGTACGGGTTGACACTGTTGTACGCTCAGACTGCAGGACAGCTTGAACTTGTTTCGATGTTAGTCGCGGTTCTTTATCCAGCATCCGCACAATCTTCCGTTGAAATCTCTTGTCAATTTTTATTTTCCGTCCACATATATGGAGGTTAGCCACAGTGCCATTTGCTTTACACTAATTGATGACACTGTGAACAGTAGACACAGGAAAATTCAGGTCTTTGGAGATGGACTTGTAGCCTTGAGATTGCCCATGCTTCCTCACAATTTTGCTTTTCAAGTCCTCAGACAGTTCTTTGGTCTTCTTTCTTTTCTCCATGCTCTGTGTGGTACACACAAGGAGACAGGACGGAGGTTGAGTCAACTTTAATCCATTTTAACTAGCTTCAAGTGTGATTTTAGTTATTGCCACCTTGTTTGTAAGTCGAAATGGTCGTATGTCGAGCAGGATTTTCCCATAAGAATACATTATAATTCCATTAATTCCTTCCACAATCCAAAAACCTACACTAAGTCCTTAATAAATACTGCTGTTACTAATGCAAATAGCAAAACAAATAAATTATGAATACAAATAATAATAATATAATAATAGTAATAATAATAATACCAAATTGTTCCGAATATAAAACGGTGTTTTTTGCATTGAAATAAGACTGAAAAAGAGGGGGTTGTCTTATATTCGCGGTCTAGACATTATACCCGTTCTCGACGCTAGATGGCACCAGATATCATTGAAGCGATGTTCTGTCATGACAGAGCTCAGCTACTCTCAAGTTTAACCAGTTTGCATTATTTTATCG
The DNA here is from genome assembly GCF_030265065.1 of Corythoichthys intestinalis. Classification (NCBI taxonomy): domain Eukaryota; kingdom Metazoa; phylum Chordata; class Actinopteri; order Syngnathiformes; family Syngnathidae; genus Corythoichthys; species Corythoichthys intestinalis. Next base: position 36,966,341 of record NC_080409.1, on the reverse strand, counting down.
CAATGTTTTTCCTTATTCAGATTTGTTTCAAGACTACAGTTAGTTAGACTTCACTTTGATGGTTAATGCAGTTATTGCAATTTTGTTGTTTTATCACAATAGATTGGTTTATTTACATTTCAAAAACCAGAAGCCATTCATTTACGAATGTGATTGCACTTTAGTTTACATATTTAAATGTTCAGATATTAAGATTTGAATGAGGCAAAATAACATGCTTTTTCACTCAAATATTTTGCTATCATAATTTGTTTCGGATGTACTGTAATTATTTTCTGTATAAAAATTAATTTGGTGCTCAAAAAGTCTTTTTTCAAACTTGAGTCTTGAAAAAGAGAGGGTCGTCTTATGATCAGGGCCGTCTTATATTCGGGCCAATACGGTAATACCTGTAATAATGTAACAAATCGGGTTGTAATTTGGCTGACTTTTTTTGCTCTACTTGAGCGCACCGTGGGGCTGACGTGACAGTGAGCAAGAGAGCGTGGTTCTATTTTACTTTCTTTTTTGATGTTGGCATCAACGGCAGCGGACACTAGGCGTGTTGTGTTGCACAAGTTAATGGAATAAATGATTAGAAACCTGACGAAACTGGCGATTTCTTTGGCGATGTTACTACAATGAGAATTGTCACCATTAGGGCTGTCAAAATTATCGCGTTAACGGGCGGTAATTAATTTTTAAAAATTAATCACGTTAAAATATTTGATGCAATTAATGCACATGCCCTGCTCAAACAGATTAAAATGACAGCACAGTGGCATGTCCACTTGTTACTTGTGTTTTTTGGTGTTTTGTCACCCTCTGCTGGCGCGTGGGTGCGACTGATTTTATGGGTTTAAGCACCATGAGCATTTTGTAATTATTGACATCAACAATGGCGAGCTACTAGTTTATTTTTTGATTGAAATTTTACAAATTTTATAAAAACGCAAACATTAAGAGGGGTTTTAATATAAAATTTCTATAACTTGTACTAACATTTATCTTTTAAGAACAAGTCTTTCTATCCATGGATCGCTTTAACAGAATGTTAATGTTAATGCCATATTGTTGATTTATTGTTATAATAAACAAATACAGTAATTATGTACAGTATGTTGAATGTATATATCTGTCTTGGGTCTTATCTTTCCATTCCAACAATAATTTACAGAAAAATATGGCATATTTTATAGATGGTTTGAATTGCGATTAATTACGACTACAGTAATTAATTTTTAAGGTGTGATTAACTCGATTAAAAAGTTTAATCGTTTGACAGCCCTAGTCACCATAACTTACATTGACTGGCGAACAGAAGGGGATCGCCGGGCGAGATTCAACATTCATCTCTATTGTCGACCCAGTTCATGGATGCACACACCATGCTTATATTTTACTATCATTTACATCTTCATTTCAATGGTAAGCGTCACCTTTTCTTTTTTTTCTCAGCCTGCACTAACCTTTTTGGATCCAGTGTTGATTTCTCTCACAAAAAAAAAAATCAGCGGTACGTCTGTCTTCCGGCTAAACAAAGAAACAGCGGCGCTGTCAAAAATCGTCGTATTTCCAGCATGTCGTCGGATGTAGAAACAAATGGCGAGTCAAATTTTACGTCGGATGTAAAAAAAAAAATCGTGTGTCGAAGTGATCATATGTCGAGGTACAACTCTATTGAAAAGTCTATAATATGCAATGACATTTTTGGCCACGAAGAGGCTATGACCCCCCGGCCCCCTTAATCTCCGCGTGTGGGAAAAACTGCTACATTTATGTAAAGGCTACACTGTAAGCCCCTCTTTTTCTTCCAGCGGAATTTTTTACCCACCTAACCCCAGTTGTCTTTTTACCCTTGGTTTTACCACCAAATTGATGCAAAAGTGGACAAAAAGTAGCAGGAACAAAAGGAAAACGAAGCCTCGAGGTGGTCTGCAAAAACGCCTTGTGGGCATTTTTAAATAGACAAAAAAGTGAATGAAAGTCCGCAAAAAGGCGGGAAGGGGGCCTTTACACACACAAAAAAACGGATTCAATCTTTAGCATTTAATGCGCTGGGCGAACCCCGTGAATCTTTTCATGCCTATTTCTCGGCCCACCCTGGAATTTTTTTTTTTTTTTGCATTTGATGGACGAGCTCGCGGGACAATGCCAAGCCTCATTACTGGAGCGAGCGGGACGGATTTAGAACGTTGACAAATGCCACTTTTATCTTTTATCTGGAATCATGAATACAGTGGGAGGGTGGCGAGAATGAAGTGTGCTGTAAGAGAGAAAGTTCAGCTGCCAAAGACAGCATTCACGGTCCATGTGAAGATGCTCCCCAGGTTACATGGCCGATTCATCACCTTTATTGCATTTTATCGTGATTTGCTCAAGTGCGAAGGCACGAGTCACTGACTCTGATAACCGCATGAAACAACTCACTCAAATTTTGATAACTCCTGTTCTATTATCATTTTTGTTTCAGTTATGATAGGCTTCAATTCACTTCAGCTGTTACAATGGCAATAAGGATCTTATGTTAGTTTCCTATTGCTGTACAATGCAATTTACTGTAATTATGCTATCGTCTATTCCAATTACAATACAATTCACTGAAATTATGATATCACTTCCATTATGATATGATACTACGCATGATATATTTTATGACACGGTAGATATGCCACTCAAATTACAATATGGTTTAACCTTGATTCAAGTAACTAATCAGAAGGCGGGATCAGTTCAGTTCATTTTCTGTAAAATTTAAGCACTTTTTACCTTGCTAAAAAGCATTCGATGAATTTTTTACACGTTTCCTGATGGCCACTACTAATGAAGCCAGAAGCTCTGTATTAACTAGAAACTGCAATTTCTGGAGAAATTACTCTGGGTCTTTGCTGTGTGACTATACGGATCTTATCCCTGCCTAGGGCTATCAATAGAATGGACAAACATGCCAGTCAATGGCATTAAACAAACTGAATGCCATTAGCAATGATGCAGAAATTTGGACGTCCATGGCCATTAATGGCAGCACCCTCCATAAGCGTCAATGGAATTTGGGACATTTGGGGGACACGTCCCATTGATATCTGGTCATTTCCTGTTGATTTGGGGACATTGTTTTTTTTCCCAATGAAAATGAATCGGGAAAAATTTGGACGTCCATGGCCGTTAATGGCATCGACTTACATAGGCGCCAATGAAATTCAAGTACATTGGCATCAATAGAATGGACAAATATGGCCGTCAATGGCATTAAACAAAGTAAATGCCATTAGAAATGAATGGGAAATCAGGACATTCATGGCCGTCAATGGTAGCACCCTTCATAAGCGTCAATGGAATCGGAGAAGTTTGGGGGGCACGTCCTATTGATATCTGGTCATTTCCTGTTGATCTGGGGACATTGTTTTTTTCCCATTGAAAATGAATGGGAAAAATTTTGGACGTCCATGGCCATCAATGGCATCGTTTTACATAGGCGTCAATGGAATCCAAGTACATTAGCATCAATAGATTCGACATACATGGCTGTCAATGGCATCTACGCAATTTAAACTCTATTGGAAATTCCATTGGAAGTGAATGGGAAATTTCCCATTAAAAATGAATGGGAAAGTTTTTGGCAAATTTCCGGGGAACCGTAATTTTTTTCCCAAATTTTGTATACAACTTTTATGCCCCTCACCGTCTCGGAATTTTTGATGCCCAAATTATGTGATTTGGTCAAAAATTGTAGGACTAGATACATTTTGGAATGTTTCAAAAAATTGCCATTTACGGACGAACGAAAAAATTTTCAGGTCCGTTTGAAAAAAAGCAATCGTCATGTGATAATTCCGGTCGTTTCGATGCTTGAACGGTGCCGATCGGTCAAACGGTTCGGGCTGCACGGCGCGCCGAAGAAACGCGAAAAAAAATGCCAATCACTCAATGATAAATTTTTTTAAAAACCTGCGTTAACGGACGAACGGAAAATATTTCGGTGTTTTTGTTACTTGAACGGTGCCGATCGGTCAAATGGTTCCGGCTGTGCGGCGCACCGAAAAAACACGGAGAATAAGATGTTTAAGAAGAAGAATAAAGTTGCAGAACAACACTATCTGACCTTTGCCTAGGCAAAGACCCAGATAAATAATTGTATAGACTCTTTTTCTGTCAAATTGAGGTTTGATTGTAATCGGTTTAAATTACAGTTCAGTAGTCGGCTAATTGTGAATTACTTAATATATGATATCAATTACTCAATACACGACAAAAACAGAGGTGGATTAAGTAGCCAAACATTTTACTCAAGTAAGAGTTGCATTATGTCAAAATAATATTACTCAAGTAAAAGTAGTAATTCAAAAAATGCACTTAAGTACAAGTAAAAAAGTATTTGGTGAAAAGAATACTCAAGTATTGAGGAACATTGTGAGTAACTGCTTAAGATGATTTGATTTTGATTTTCTTTTTTTAAACAATATATTTTTTCACCCAATTAAAAAAACAAACAAACAACAAAAAAACATTGAATTCCAGTGAGAGAAAGAAAATCTACAGATATGAAGCATTATTCGTCCAAAGAGCATGAGTGCCCTCTAGTGGAGAAAAAAAAAATCCTATTATGAAACTAATAGGATCGTATCTCCGGTTTTCCGTGGTTACTCGGTGCCAAATTAAAAAAATATTAAAATCCGCGTTTTCAAGTCATGTTGATGGCGGCGTTCTTTGTCAAATACTTCAATTTTTACTGTGCTTTAAAGACACAACGTGATTGAACAGGCTGGCGTGGTCATTGAACCACAAGCTTGAGTCTGATTGGTATAATGGAGTCATGTGACTATTGTTGCGACGTCTCATTGGTGAAACTGGTTGAGCCACTATTAGCGTCTCTGGCAAAAAAAAAGCAGTTACATCTAATACTATATGAAGATTAAAGAGGAAAAATGTAACAACTGGTGTAGCCCAAAGAAGTGGAGTAGCATTTCTTCTTCACAAACCTACTCAAGTAAAAAGTGTGGCTTAGTAAAACTACTCTTAGAAGTACATTTTTCTCAAAAAGCTGCTCAAGTAAATGTAACGGAGTAAATGTAAGTCCTTACTAGGGGTGCACAATATCCATTTTTTGAAACCGATATCGATAACTTCCTGCTCCTCAAGGCCGATACCGATACGATAACCGATAATATATATATAATTTTTCAATGTCTATTCACCTGAGTTTTTGAACACCTGTAGGTCAAAAATACTAGTAGTTGATTCAGCTTAGATTTGCCTTTGACCGAACCACAATTTTCATTATGACATGAACATTATTATAATGAACAAAACAAAGACAGTAACAAAACTTTGCACACTGGAAAAACGGGACTGGAAACAAACACACAAATCCCAATCAAACACCGTGCCAAAAATGTTATTAATAGGGCCGATAATATATTATGTTATTGGATTTATTGGGATGACGTCATAATTCCTATTATCGGACCGATAATTATCGTGCACCTCTAGTCCTTACTACCCACCTCTGGATACAAATGACTCAACAAATGGTGCAAAATGAACTCATACGTCGTTGAAACACTCCTTTCAATGAACTCATTCACTACCAAACATCATTTCACAAGACATCCACTTCTTTCAAATGCCACTGAATATTTCACGCATAGCAATCAAGTCTGCTGAATGCCTCAGTGCGCCAGATGCGGCGGGGAACATCAATCTGACAGTCCAAACCCGATAGCAAGTGACTGTGCGCCGGATCCGGCGTCAGCTCACCAGGTTCACATACCAATCACATCTTCTGAACGGCTCATGTGCCAGATGTGGCCGGGATCATCAATCTGACAGTCCAAATGATAGGTTACGCACTAGTCCGGGGCGGACCGTGCAAACCAGACGTGCTAAAAATCAGAAATTTATTGGTCGACATGTTACGTCACAACTGCACGCACCCTGAAGGCGGGCATGAACTGTGACACTAAACAGGAGAACACGCAGGATTCCGGACATGTCATCTCAGCGTACAGAAATTTTTATATTAAGTGCTTTATTCTAAGTCAATAGCGTTTTGAAGCCACTTCCTGACTGCTAAACAAGTTAATCGAGCGTTAATAAAATGGCCGTTGTATTCAAATGATCTGCCATGTCTGCAAGTTAAGTAATTCAAAATTTGTTGCATAACAACATACGAAAGGAGAAAGCTTTTACTGTGTCGCTGTAAATGTTTCAGTGTTTGAATAATTTTATTCAAACTGAGCCCCATGTGTTTGTGTATTCGTGTCACTTTGCCTTGATTGTCGCCTTGATTGCACAGATGGGTGAGTCTGGGACCAGGTGCCGCCGATCATCGTCAGCAGCTTACTTAAACCGGTCCTTGGCCTCACATCATTGTCAGAGCAACAACTCACCAACGTGACTTTCAGCGAACAAAGAATCTTGTAATCTTGATACTGAGCTCATTTTTGTTTTGTTTCCCCTAGATCCTGTACCGCTTGCCTGCCTGCCTTTTCACCTGTTCTATCATCAAACTGCCCACTAGATTCTCCGGACATTATCTGCTACTCCCTCTCATCGTTAATGAACTCTTGTTACCAGTGCCAGTTTGCTTCTATCTCTGTGCTTAGGTCCCCCATTACCCCAGAAACTTAACAAATACAATGTGTTGTTTACAGTCTAAAAATGGGGCATCTTTAATGTGGAGTAGCTTGTTACAATTTTAAAATATTTTGTCAAAAAACATGTTGTATTGTTATGGTTCATTAGTATGTTAGCATTTATAAATGGCGTGAAAAAGAAATGTTATTATTGCATTTAATAGACATATTTTATTTGCAATATGAACACATTACAGTATGATAAATTGAACAAAATGGACCCTAAATTTAATACTGAAACGGTTTTGATACAAATCTGACCCAGATTGGGTACCGTGTGCCACATCCGGGCCATACATTAAGTTGTGTCTGCAACTTTAGACCAGTTCTGGCCCAAAACTGGTTGCTGATCTGGCAAGTGACTCCCTACAGAGTTTGGGCCACTTTTCAAAAAGGCACTGGGGCTGACCCGTTTTACGAAATTGGGCCGATATTTGCAGTACATCTGGCCCATGTCCGCTCCAGTTATATTTTGCTATCTTGGTCGTGTTCTATGGTTACATGAACACTAGGGCTGTCAAACGATTAAAATTTTTAATCGAGTTAATTACAGCTGAAAAATTAATTAATCATAATTAATCGCAATTCAAACCATCTATAAAATATGCAATATTTTTCTGTAAATAATTGTTGGAATGGAAAGATAAGACACAAGACGGATATATACATTCAACATACTGTACATAAGTACTGTATTTGTTTATTATGACAATAAATCAACAAGATGGTATTAACATTAACATTCTGTTAAAGCGATACATGGATAGAAAGACTTGTACTTCTTAAAAGATAAATGGTAGTACAAGTTATAGAAATTTTATATTAAAACCCCTCAATGTTTTCGTTTTAATAAAATTTGTAAAAATTTCAATCAAAAAATAAACTAGTAGCTCGCCATTGTTGATGTCAATAATTACTCAATGCTCACTCATAGTGCTGAAACCAATAAAATCAGTCAGACCCAAGCACCAGCAGAGGGTGACAAAACATCAAAAAACACAACAAGTGGACATGACACTGTGCTGTTATTTAAATCTGTTTGAGCGGGGCATGTGCGTTAAATGCGTCAAATATTTTAACGTGATTAATTTTAAAAAATTAATTACTGCCAGTTAACGCGATAATTTTGACAGCCCTCATGAACACATAATTTACATAAGAAAGATAAGATTCGTATCGTCCATCATATTAAAAAAATGTGTCTACTCTTTCTTGTTTTTTAGTTCCGAACAGTTAAACATCTAAAACAACATTGTCATACGTCTTTGGTAGTGAATAAGCTGCCACTGACTGTGATAGACATCCAATCTATTTGAACCGGGAGGGACTGACAGCAAATTATCGCTGCCATCACTTCCCAATTCGAATGACTTGGACGTCTGATACTATCAACGGCACTTTAAAAAAAAAAAAAAAAAAAAAAAAAAAAAGAACATTCTGTCGTTCTTATTTTGCAGCGTCGGCCAGGCCAGTCAAGACAATGTGAGCTCCTGAATGCTATTATCGAAATTAGATGACGCATTAACAATACCACCGTTTGTTCAGGGTCAACACGCAAGTTGTTTTTCAATGATCGTTCCGCTTTTGTTTGGTGCTTGACTTGAATTTCCCACTGCTCTGTTTTTTACTGAATTCCAAAAGAACCTGGTTACACAATCGCTAATGATTTTGTAGGGAACATTAGGCAAATTATTAGTTGTGTTGTGTATGCCCTTACGTTTACACTGGAATTTGCCCTGATTGACCAAAAAGTCAAAAACAAAATTTTGTGTGTGTGTTTTGATTTAGGAAGCACAGGTGGTGAAATGGCCTTAAACTGCTATCTACTAGACGATCATAGACACTTTTATTTCCTATTGGGTGTGACTTTGGTTTGAGTCCTTGATATGTCTCGTTTCTTCTCTTGTCATTACATATTCATGTCACCTGTTGCCTTTCGTGTCACCCACCTGTTTCTCAATGGCTATGTTTACATGGACAAAATTTCATTAGTTTTCAGTTAAAGGCGCTTTCACATTAGAACAAGATGACCAAGGTACGGTTAGAGAACTACCCTGCAACAACACTTACAAATAACAAACAAAAAAGATGGCCCACATTACAACACTTTTTCTGGCTTTGCTTTTAATATCTTTGTATAGTGTCCCACCTGTTTGGTCCGCTTCCACAGCCAGTGGGATACTCCAATCTTCCAATCCAGGAATGAGATAGCAATGAGAGAAACCTGTTGACGATACCAACTTTAAATGCAAATGGGGGAGTTTCAAGTCATCGCCCTGACGTTTCCCCGGTGTTAGACTTTAGCAACTTGCAATTACACCGAGTTTTATATGGAGAAATAATGTTTTCTAGGTCAGCCCAACTGAAATTGTAACATTCCGCGTCTGTGTTCTTCATTTTACGCTATCCTCCTTCCACAGTCCACCCCTTCCGAATGCACCCTCTCGCTGAGTTCATGTAACCTAGAAGAGAAGCTAGAGCTGGGGCACAATGTGGTGCGAGTCGATCTGCTAACGTCTACCCCGACTAACTTCATCAAGTTTTCTTTCTCGACACTACGGATATCTTTTGTCCTATTTTCTCCCCCAACGACGAAAAACACCGCCTTTGGATTAACACAACTTTGTATGTATTCACACCGCAGAGTTCGTTTGTTTGGTCCGAACTAGAGTTCGAATGCGCGTTCACATTTACAAAATGAAGCGGACTATCTGAAAAAAGGATAGTTTGGACCAAACAGTGATATTGTTAGGTTTCGCTAGTCTTCGTTACTTTAAAAAAAGTAATTAGTTATAGTTACTCACTACTTCTTCCAAAAAGTAACTGAGTTAGTAACTGAATTACGCTATAGTAAAAGTAACTAGTTACCAGGGAAAGTAACTACAGTATTTCCGTTATTTTAAAAAGTTGTTGTATGTCAAAGAATTTGAAATTTTCTGAACAGTATTTGAGTCAGTTGAATAGAGAAGAACAGACAGGTAGTTGTGTTATAGAACCATGTAATATTTATTGCACCTCACCAGCAACAGATTTATCCTACACTTGAAGTGCAACAAAAATAAACAGATTTGAATTGCTTACCACAGATGTCGACGAAAGCAGCACAGATTGTCATCTTGATTTAAATTTTTGAAATATGCCTGAAAACTCTCAGAATATAGATGTACACTTTGGTTATGTAGCCTTTGTTCATAACAATACATGGGTCGGAGATATGTGCCGGGGGTTTTAGGGGTCGGGGGGTGGGTTTCGGTATGTTTTTTTTGTTTGTTTGTTTGTTTGTTTTTTGTTTGTTTGTTTGTTTTTTTGGGTTTGTCGTTCTGTTTGGTTGTTGTATAAAAATAAAAGTTAAGGGGGATTTGATGAACTGATGATGGGCACATCTACTGCTGATTGCCTCTTTAATGTGGATTGTCCCACTTGCTTCTGATCCCCAGGAAAAAAAAAAAAGATGTCGACGAAAGCTTTGCCCCACAGTGCCCTCTATAATTATTGGCACCTCTGGTTAAAATGTGTTTTTTTTAGCTTCTAATATTTTTTTTATTTTATTCAAATAATGTGGGACCTCAATGGAAACACAGGGGACACAGAAATATTGAGTTGTGTGTCATCTGCATAGTTATGATAGGAAATGTCATACTGTTCCATAATCTGAGCTAGGGGAAGCATATAGATGTTAAATAAGAGTGGTCCAAGAATTGACCCTTGAGGGACTCCACATGTGAATTTGGTTCGTTCTGACTGATGGTTTCCGATTGACACAAAGAGTATGTTCTGTTAGTATGTTCTGTCTGTATGCATCAAAACAAAACAAGATGAAAGCGCACGGTATTATTTTGGGTGTCAAATTAGCCTCTTGTAGGACGTTTAGCCGGTGTAGCACTTTTTCGCTGAACACTGGTTTTGTCATACTTTTGTCTCGCCTCATCTCGTCTTCCCTGTTCATTTTGCTTTTGCTGCTCGTTTTATGAAATATCGACAGTGCTGTCATGCTCATTAATGTTTCTCTTGGGTTCAAATTGAAAGAGTTGAACAGATGACATGTTTATGTCGCTAGAGTCATACTCTGAAAGCCCGGCAGGGTAACCAAGTGACGTCACCGCCCTGCGATGTCAACAACAATGGCGACCTACTAGTTAAACTAATTTTAAACAACTTTTAAGAACTACAAGTCTTTCTATCCGTGGATCGCTATAAACGTTAGTGTTATTTTTAGTATTTTCCAGTTTTTCTACTATCAAGTCTTTCAACAATTTTCTCCAGCAACAACAACAACAATGGCGACCTACTAGTTAAACTAATTTTAAACAACTTTTAAGAACTACAAGTCTTTCTATTCGTGGATCCTTTTAAATGTTAGTGTTATTTTGAATATTTTCCAGTTTTTCTACCATCAAGTCTTTCAACAATTTTCTCCAGCGACGCGTTCGTCTCGGAAACCTACCCTATCCTCCGCTAGCTCTGCTTCTACTAGCTTTCAGGAATAATAGAAACGCATATACTGACGTTACAGAAATACGCGGTAAAGACAGTTTGTTCCGAAACATCAGAATAAAATGTTTTCATGCTCGCCGGTCAGATTATCAACATAAACCACCCCTCTTGTTCGGAATATAATTTTGATCAGAATCGGATGGATCGAGTTGGAATACAGGGAGTCCCCAGGTTACGACATACCCGACTTACGTGGTTTCGACTTTACGACACTGGAGTCTCGTCCGCCATTTTGTCTCCAGTATTTTTTTAGTTTTGTTTGTTTTAATGAAGACTTTTGTTTTGTGATGCATGCTTTTATTTAAGCGCTATCTTATACATGCTAATCGTTTGTTTGGATTGTTATTGCTGTATCGGGAGCTAGTTTTAAAAGCAAATTTGTATTGCTGTTACTGATCAGACGGATTTCATTTCATTTGAGTAAAGTCAGCAAACCACATGGACGTCTCATATTTCTGAGTTTATCTCGCTGTCTAGCTAGGATTTAGCTTCAACGTCTTGGCGAGGACAGTACATAGATGCATAATGTTTTTGGATAGCTATTTTGAGATTCAGGAGTACTTAAAGGGTTAATTCCGACTTTTACGGAAATACGGGTTACGTCGCCAACGTAGGAACGGAATTCATTCGGAACCCGGTTACTACCTGTATTCCGAATGGGGTTTGACATGAAGCGTTTTAGTCTGATTAGCCTTTTAATCTGAATAAAAGTATCAATGTAAACGTAGCCATTGTCTCATTACACCCTGTCTGTTTATATAACCACCCTGTGTCGGTTCAGTCTATGTCAGGTCTTAAATTGCGTCTCATTTAGTGAGTTTCTTCCCGGTTTTGATTTGTTTATGTTCTGATTTATTCAAAGTATTTTTGTAAAAGTGGACAAATTTTTATTGCATACATTTGCATCAGCTCCCTTGTTTTTGCCTTGGGTTTTACCTTTGGTAGTCATTAATCTAGTTGTCTGTAGTTATTGTTGTTTAAAGAAAGAAAAACAATGCCAAAAACACCAAAAAAGGACATTTTGAAGTAAACCAAAACTTTTTAAACAGCCGTACTTTCAATTTTTAAAAGATATCAGTATCTGTGTCAAAAATGTTCTACAACGGCTAATCAGAAATGTTATTTTTCCTGGCTCGAGAAACGATAACATGATTGGAAAAATTACAATACGCATCAAAAGAGAATGCGAGGAGCGCAAAGAGTTAAGTGAGTTTCCTGAGTGGAAATTAAAAGCGTCTTGTAATCACACGGCAGGAATGCAGTCGGTGCACACTGTTAAACACTCCCAAAGCGCCAGCTCCACTTCACTGCACTCGCCACTGCTGCGCACAAAGAGGCCTTTTGTTCTCGCCTTCGCTCTTGAAAAGCAAATGCTCCCTTACTCTTCCTCCCTCCTCTCTTCTTCTTTCTCTTTCTCTGCTTTGGCTCTTTCATTCATTCACTTTCTTTTATGTGAGGCAGAACTCAACTGAGAGGACTGGCAGGGAATGCTTCACTTTCATTGCCATTGACGGTGATAGTCGTCCAATCCGCCAGGCTGGCAGGGAATGATTCATAATAATTTTCTTTAAATCTTAGGAAGTAATATAAAGCGCTACTATTATTTATAGGACTGTCAAACGATTAAAAATTTTAATCGAGTTAATTACAGCTTAAAAATTAATCGTAATTAATCGCAATTCAAACCATCTATAAAATATGCCATATTTTTCTGTAAATTATATACATATTCTGTGAAATAAATTGTTGGAATGGAAAGATAAGACACAAGATGGATATATACATTCAACATACGGTACATAAGGACTGTATTTGTTTATTATAACAATAAATCAACAAGATGGCATTAACATTATTAACATTCTGTTAAAGCGATCCATGGATAGAAAGATTTGTAGTTCTTAAAAGATAAATGTTAGTACAAGTTATAGAAATTTTATATTAAAACCCCTCTTAATGTTTTCGTTTTAATATAATTTGTAAAATGTTCAATCAAAAAATAAACTAGTAGCCCGCCATTGTTGATGTCAATAATTACTTACACAATACTCATGGGTGCTGAAGCCTATAAAATCAGTCACACCCAAGCGCCAGCAGGGGACCATCCAATCACGTCATTTTCAAAGTATCGGAATCGGAAAAAAAATATCGGACATGCCTTTTTTAAATATATATATTTTTTAATTAAATCGTTTTCTAATTGAATTAATGTTACAGACAAAATGTTTTACACTCATCCAGAGTCTTTAGTTTTGGCTTAAAGTAGGGTTATCAAATTAATCGTCGCGGTAATTAATTAAAAAAAAAATTAATCACATTAAAGTACTTAACGCAATCAACGCATGCGCTGCACGACCCACTCACGCAATGTCGCGTTCAATCTATAATGGCGCAGTTTTACCTATATATAGAGCTAAAAGGCAGCGTAAAATGAGTAGAGTGAATTTTGGCAGCCTTTAGAACCTTATTTTATTTGGCTAAAGCCTTACAATCCCTCTCTCAACAATTAGAAATATCGTGGGAAGCAATGTGGGGAAGTAAGGTGGTAGTTGATCTTTTTCTTAACACCCTATGTTATTTCCCAACGCAGAGAAGATATATCAATTGGTGCCACTTTGCACAGTCATGGTTGCACTTCCCATCATGCATTTGGGCAGAACAGTTAAATGGCTACAGTATCATTTACTGAAAGCTCAACAAATACACTTGATACAGTGTAGGGAAGAAAGGTGGTAGTTGATCTTTTTCTTAACACCCTATGTTATTTCCCAACGCAGAGAAGATATATCAATTGGTGCCACTTTGCACTGTCATGGTTGCACTTCCCATCATGCATTTGGGCAGAACAGTTAAATGGCTACAGTATCATTTACTGAAAGCTCAACAAATACACTAGATGGCAATATTTAGTCACAATATACAAAGTCACATTTATCCTTTAAGAATTAGAAGCCTTTCTATCCGTGGATCCCTCTCACAGAAAGAATGTTAATAATGTAAATGCCATCTTGAGGATTTATTGTCATAATAAACAAATACAGTACTTATGTACTGTATGTTGAATGTATATATCCGTCCGAGTTTTATTCATTTTTTTCTTAATGCATTGCCAACATGTATATGATCGGGAAAAATTATCGGGAATGATTGGAATTGAATCGGGAGCAAAAAAAAGCAATCGGATCGGGAAATATCGGGATCGGCAGATACTCAAACTAAAACGATCGGATCGGGAGCAAAAAAACATGATCAGAACAACCCTAATTATGATATCATTTCACATGTTATTTTGGTGTTTTGGAGTGACACTGATGGTTTGGTGAACTTGTTAGCATGTTCTTTATGCTATAGTTATCTGAATAACTCTTGATAGCTATGGCCTCGTTCATGTTCTGCCTTTGGCAATATGTGTTCAATTGTATTATTGACTTTTTTAAATTGAAATGCATGCTTTTAGTTTGTGGCGCTTTCACGCCCACGTGAGGACGCGCTCGCACTTGTTTACGTGAAGAAGACCGCTCACACGCCAGAAGAAGACGGACAGCTATGCAGCTTGAGTGAGTGGGCGAGTTAGAGAGAGAGAAACACGGCTGCGAACCTACGTTCATTGTTTATGCTTGTAAAATATCTCTACAGAGGCAACGCATGTGTGTATCATCTTTTCTGTTGTTGTTGTGTGTTTTCCACCTCCGATCGGACACTTAAAGCCAGTTGTGTGGTTGTTTGAACGATGTGCTAATGCTAGCGAACGCATGCTAACCATTTGTATCATTGCTGTAACAGCACCTAATTATCATTTATTTACGTTGATGCGAACCTGTTTGGTATCAAGGACGAAATTGATTCCGCAAATTATACGGACGTCAAGCATCGTCATTTGGGAGTTTAGCTCGCTGCATAGCTAGGACCGAGCCGTAGCGTCCTGGTGAGGACAGTGCTAATGCTAGCGAACGCATGCTAACCGTTTGTGTCATTGCTGTAACAGCACCTAATTGTCATTTATTTACGTTGATGCGAACCTGTTTGGTATCGAGGACGAAATTGATTCCGCAAATTATACGGACGTCAAGCATCGTCATTTGGGAGTTTAGCTCGCTGCATAGCTAGGACCGAGCCGTAGCGTCCTGGTGAGGACAGTGCTAATGCTAGCGAACGCATGCTAACCGTTTGTGTCATTGCTGTAACAGCACCTAATTGTCATTTATTTACGTTGATGCGAACCTGTTTGGTATCGAGGACGAAATTGATTCCGCAAATTATACGGACGTCAAGCATCGTCATTTGGGAGTTTAGCTCGCTGTATAGCTAGGACCGAGCCGTAGCGTCCTGGTGAGGACAGTATATTCACATTTCGTTGTTCATGCACTGTACACTTCAGCATGTTGTTCTCTATTGTATTTTTATTAGGGCTGTCAAAATTATCGCGTTAACGGGCGGTAATTAATTTTTAAAAATAATCACGTTAAAATATTTGATGCAATTAACGCACATGCCCCGCTCAAACAGATTAAAAAACAGTACAGTGTAATGTCCGCTTGTTACTTGTTTTTTGGAGTTTGGCGTCCTCTGCTGGTGCTCGGGTCCAATTGATTTTATGGGTTAGTACCATGAGTGAGCATGGTGTAATTATTGACATCAACAATGGCGAGCTTCTAGTTTATTTTTTGATTGAAAACGAAAACATTAAGAGGGGTTTTAATATTAAATTTCTATAACTTGTACTAACATTTATCTTTTAAGAACTACAAGTATTTCTATCAATGGATCGCTTTAACAGAATGTTCATTATGTTAATGCCATCTTGTTGATTTATTGTTATAATAAACAAAACAGTTCTTATGTACAGTATGTTGAATGTATATATCTGTCTTGTTTCTTATCTTTCCATTCCAACAATAATTTACAGACAAATATGGCATGTTTTATCGATGGTTTGAATTGCGATTAATTACGATTAATTAATTCTTAAGCTGTAATTAACTCGATTAAAGATTTTAATTGTTTGACAGCTCTGACTGATTTTATCAAGTAAATGTCCCCCCCAAATGCGACTTATACTCCGTTGCGACTTTATTTACGTTATTTTTTTCTCTTCGTTGGGCATTTTATGCCTGGTACGACTTATACTCAGGTGCGACTTGTAGTCCGAAAAATACGGTAATTACTCTTACCTTCAGGTAACTGAGTTACTAACTCAATTACTTTTTGGGAGAACTAATTTGTAACTAATTAATTACTTTTTAAAAGTATGATTAACAACACTGGTCATAAAGATGAAGTCTGCAGAATGAAAAGTGACAAAAGCGTAGATTTCATTCTGCTAATTTGTTGCCAAACACAATTTGCCTGCAACTATTGCTGATCACTTCTCAGAATTAGCAAAAGAAAAAATAGATTGCATCGATAAGTTAATTTTATCAATTGACCTATTTAATTTATAATTGGACACACTAACGAACTACCTTCAATTCAAACTGAATTGCGAGCTGAAGTGCAGCCCTCAAGACATGATAGAAATTGACAAAAGTGCTATACAATTATAACAAAAGTCACTGTTAAATTTTAGTAATCATGATGTAGCTGAAGATATTGATTTTTTGATTGCACCAGGTTATATGTTACAATATTACCAATAAATTCATATTATTTTAGAAATTTAGTTTTATTTTTGTTTAATATCGCACGCTATATCCAACGTTGTAAGATTAGTCACCAATTTGCAAGGGCATACGTCACTATTTGTAAGATTGCCAAAGGCCTCGGGTTGACAGGTATGTACTGCACGCTGCTAGTATTACAGGCCTTAACATTATTGCGAAATACTTTTTGTCAAAAGATAAAACCTTTTATCTTGGCTTAATTCTCACACTAGTTTTGTCTTTTCACTCTTGGGTAAAACCAAAGCAAGCCCCGTGGCTATAGATGAGCCTCGACACTGCGTAATGGCCCATAAAAGCCTGTAGAGTATATCGTTTGCTTTCACGATCTCCTAGACCTGACAGGTTGGCTTTTACGGCAGCCGCCGGTTTGACTAGTTTGTCACAAACTTGGCAGCTGAGCGTGCCAATTTACACAACGGCGTTACTTTACTGCTCGATAAATGTACAAAAGGCTTTCTTCATCGGCCTTGATAACATACGCTAATGGTATCTTGTTATGAGGCTAATTACTTAAATGCAAAAATCATGATTCAAAAACAAATTATTTTGAAAATTTCAAAGATAGTATTTCATTTGTAGAAGTTTGAAACATTTAATTGAAAAAAAATCTTTTGTGGATGATTCTTCATCTGAAATCTGACGTTGGTTATGCATTTATTTCTCACAAAGAAAACTGACTTCATACCCTTGAAAAATCAAGCCTTTTAGTCTTAAAAATATAAACAGTACGTACAGTGTAGACAACCCCTAGCAAAAAGTATGGAATCACCGGTCTCGGACGAGCACTCACTCAGACATTTTATCAGGTAGAACAAACTCAGATAAAAAGCTTGAAAAAATAATGAATTAGTTCAAAAGTGGAACTCTTTAGCATTCAGAAACACTAAAAGAAATGAATAAAAATCATTTTGGTGGTCAGTAAATGTTACTTTTATAGAGCAAGTGCAGGGAAATAAATATAGAATCACTCCATAACTCCATTCTGTGGAAAAATAGATGGAATCATGAGAAACAAACAAAGAAATAACAATCGAAACACATCTCTAGTATTTAGTTGCACCACCTCTGGCTTTTATGACAGCTTGCAGTCTCTGAGGCATGGACTTGATGAGTATTCTTCATCAATTTGGTGCTAACTGTCTTTAATTGCCTTTGCCAGATCATCTTTGCAGGTCGGAGCCTTGCTGTGGACAATTTTTTTCCATTTCCACCACAGGTTTTCAATAGGGTTGAGATCTGGGCTATTTGCAGGCCATGACATTGACTGGATGAGTCTTTTTCCAGGGAATGCTTTAACAGTTTTAGCTCTGTGGCATGATGCATTGTCATCTTGGAAAATGACAAACATATTTTCAATTGAAGGGATAAGAAAGCTGCCTAAAATATCAGTGTAAGCGTGCATTTATTGAAGATTTAACCACAGCCATCTCCCCAGTGCCTTTGTCTGACATGCAGCCCCATATCATCAAGGACTGCGGGAATTTTGATGTTTTCTTCAGGCAGTCATCTTTGTAAATCTCACTGGAATGGCACCAAACAAAAGTTCCAGCATCATCACCTTGTCTAATGCAGATTCTTGACTCATCACTGAAAATAACCTTCATCCAGTCATTCACAGTCCATGATCACCTCTCCTTAGCCCATTGCAGTCTTGTTCTCTTCAGTTTAAGTGTCAATGATGGTTTCCTTTTAGCTTTCCTGTATGAAAATCCCATTTCCTTTAGGCGATTTTGCACAGTTGTATCACATACCTTGACTCCAGCTTCCTCCCATTTCTTGTTTTCAAGACGTATGGCCTTTAGTTGTTTGTCATGACGTTTGGATGTGTTCCTCGGTCTACCAGCATACTTAACTTTAACAACCTTGACATGCTGCTTGTACTCGGTCCAGATTTTTGATACAGCTGACTGTGAACAGCCCACATCTTTGGTAACCATACGTTTAGCGTTACCTTCTTCAAGAAGTTTGATAATCTTCTCCTTGGTCTCAAGAGACATCTCTCTTGTTGTAGCCATGATTCTTGTGAATCCACTTGGTCCAGCAGCCCTCCAAGGTGTGATAACTGCACTGTTTTTAACTGCTGACTAACGAGCAGATCTAATCTGAGGCAGGGGCCCAATAAAGGAAAGGAAATTGACTGGGTGTGTCTATATTTTCTACTCAAAATGGAGTGATTCCATATTTTTTCTTCAGAATGGAGTGATTCTATATTTTTTTCCCTGCTCTTGCTCTATAGACCCCAATCACGTGACGTCACAACTCCGCCCCACTGACTGGTGCCGCCATATTGTCTGTCAGCTCATCGTGTTTACATATTAACGCTACGTACACTCCTCCTATTACTGCGTGGTTTTCTGCTTGTCTAAGGAATCCCCGCCTAGTAAACGAACCCAAAAACCTTCCTGACAATCGTTAGCATTGATTAATCAAAACGGTGAAGGCATGTGTGGCGGTTGGTTGCAGTAACAGAGAAGATAGACTGTCATTTTAGTAGTTGCTGTGTGCCCATTGTTAAAAGGGCAAATCTGTAAAGCAGCACTGTTTGTTTATCTCAGTCCATGATGCGTTTGTGTCGACAGCCGTTAGACAGCGGCGAAAACATCAGTATGATGCCAACACGATCGCAGACATCATCAGACTGAGACTACGAAGCTCGTCGCCACGGTCGCGCAGCAAGAAGGTGAGCGCAACAACAGGTGTTGTGCCGAAAAATAGCCGAAAAAGAAAATCAAAGGGAGTGTGTAATAGTTAATAGTTTGAAGTTGTTTGTGTGTTTTGCTTTTTTAAGACAGTTTACAATATTATTAGCATGCTTTACTGTTTGAATATGTCATTTCTGTTTGTTATTTATGTTTTGTGTTTATCATTTAATAAACAGGTCAGTTTCTTGTTACCAACCATTATGTGTTTTTCCAACTCACCTAATTCAGCTGGCAAGTTGTTATCAAGATTACTAAAACCCTTTTCAACATGAGTCTGACAACTAAGTAAGGAGGCTAAATAACTTTAAACTTTAATACATGCTCAGAGAGGCCGGTATCGGTATCGGATCGGAAGTGCAAAACAATATCTGTATCGGATCGGAAGTGCAAAAACCTGGATCGGGACTTTCCTAGTTGAAAGTGGATGGATGGATAAAGAAATTTTAAAAAAGGAGCCCCAAAATATCAGATTTTATTCTTATGAGAATCATGACTTTTTCCTTGGTGAAAAATAAAACTTTTCTTCTGACCATGTTTCTATGAAAAAATACTCTATTCTTTTTTCCCTATAAACCTGTCCTGTTCAGCTGCTTTGACACATAGAATGGGAATCTGAGTGTCCTTATAGTCTGAACAGTTTTATTGTATCACATGGGAGTATATCATACTCCCATTGTGACTATCCTTTGTGTTTCGTTTATTAGGACAAAGCAGCGAGCAGGAAGGGGTAATAGGGGAGAGAAAGAAATATAGAAGAGGAGAGACAGAGACAGAAGATGAGAAGAACATTCAACAACAACAAATACATTGAATGCATAAACTACCCATGAATATAGTGGTGTTATCGTTAGCTAGCTTGTTCAGAGAAGGGGGGAAAGGGTTAGTCAAAAAGCGATGTAATTAGGTGGGCTGGAGCGTACACAAATCAGCAATGTAAGGTGTAGAACCCAGTAATACAGCATGTGTTTCACTTGTATGTGTGTATATGTTGACATCCTGTTCTATGCTGCCTGATCGCTAATCCTGGCACCAACATTCTTTTTACTTGCGTGTGTTTAATTGCACCCAGTCATGTGTGAATCCCATCAGACGTGTGATAGTCCTGCAGACAAATGGAAATGCTATGCGGGGGTCGCCCCAGGGCCACGGCCCCTCCCCAGCCAATCGGGGGATGGGTTGGCGGGCGAGACAGCACAGCCCATCCCACCTCTCACAGCTCCAGAAAAAGGGCCGTCGTAACCCCCCCGGGACCCAGGGAAGGGATGAGGGGGGATATGATGAATATAAGGGGTAGTTTACATTGCGACTCTGCGACACCAAGACGCAATGACTTTGTTGCGGAGTGGCCTCGCGTGTATATGGTGTCGGCGAAGACGAAAAATTCTGAATCCTGCCTCCAAAGTGGAAGAATTCGATTGCCGGGGATTCAGGGGGCTTCCTCTGCATGCATATCAAAGGCTCCCGCAACGTGAGTCCGCGCCGGTAACGTCAGGACTCGTACACGTCACACTGGGCGTGCACAGCGGTGCTACTAAACATTAAAACAGCAAATATGGCGGAATGTCGGCTTTAATTTAGTGTTTTAATAATATTTTTAAATTAAATATGTTGAACGTTTCCATTTTTTTCCCTTTTTGAACAAAAGAAAAATGCCATTGCTTCGAGTGGGGGGGGGGCATTTTTTTTTCCTGGCTGAGGAACTTTGGTGGGGTCAAAGTGCATCATTCGCTGTTGCCTTGTAAATCTGCACTGCCCCCTAGGGCATGGCATGAATACTACATTGTTTTTATGCATTGTTCGAATGGAGACAGGCCCATTTAATGCAAATTTGAAATTTTTCGTATTCTCGGAGAGTCACCATGTAAACGGTCCTTAAGATGATCTTACCTCTAGTTACACATTTCCCTGCTTCCCAAAGCAGTGATGGTGAAATATTAGGGGAGTCGTTAAGATCCATCTAGTCTTCCCATTCTTTTTTTTTTTCTTTTTTTTTTTTTTACAAATGTATCAAATTCTGGATCATCCAATAAAGAATCATTACTGCGCCAGATTGGGTGGAGTATCGTGCGGGAATCAATTCTAAGAGCTAAAGAAATTTGTGCATGATCACTGATGATTATTGATCAATGTAAAAGCATTTCCATGTCCTTGATTTCCCGAGTACTTTTCCTGATTTCCTGAAAACTATTCTAATAAAATTCATAACTTTTCCCTCTTAAGACTCTCAACTTTTTTTTTCTCATAAACCAGCAATTTAAACAAAAAGAAAAACTGATTTTACCGTAAAAGGTCCCAATTTTCTTTTAAGAAAAAAAATACAACTTTCCTCTTTCAATTAAAGTAAGAAAAATAACAGCAAAGAACACTTGTTAAATAATACGTTGCCATTGGCGGTGATGGATCAGTTTCCATTTGAACTTGGAGGAAAAATTGCTGCCAGTCCAAATTGATTGGCCATCTATCGCCAGTCAGAGAGTGAGAGTTTGATGTCTTGCTACCAAAAAAATCTAAAGCACTTGCCAGCAACTTGTTACATCCTTGCCTGCAGCCAAGCAGGCTGCAGCAAGCCCTGTTTGAGGGATCAGTGATGAGAAGCTACAAGACTGCTGGTGGTTAAAAAACATAAGAATAATATAAAATAAAAGTAAAAGATAGACAAGAAGTTGCTGCACGTGAGATAAGGCCTGTAAAAGTAGCAATGACTGCAACACTTCATGTGAGAACAATGCAAATGTCTTTGATATGAATCCCTCAGATATAATCAATATAATCCAATTGGCTTTAAAATTCAGACTTTATTCTCATTTTGGAAACAATAGGACAACTGGTCAATGCATCAAATTGTGCACCAGCAGCGCTTCCTTTTGTCTTCAACGTGTTTATGCTCAGGTCTTCATCAGGAACATAATGTGACCTATTTACGCTGCACGTTGCCGGGACAGTGTGTACTTTGCGAGTGCACAGCTGCTCCCCTTTTGGCTTCCTGCTCTTGTAGCTTATTGCATGTATCACAAACAAAAGTAGTATTCGTCCACACCGCAGTGCTGCAGTTGGTTTCCACACCAGCACGCAGTTTCCTGTCAGTATCTTAGGTGAGAACAACTGTGCACCCAACACCTCTGCAGAGCTATTGCTATAATATGTGCTTTTTTTTTTTTACTGGGAATGCATTTTGGGAATAGGATACTAAAATTATCAAAAATAAAATAATGAAGTTCACTTTACCATCATAGACTTCACCATCAGTTGACAGGACACGGGGCTCAGGGCCGATCCTTAGTGGGCCTATTTTAAAAAACTTAAAATTCAAAATATTTTCAAAACCAAAGCCATTAGCCACCTAAAACCATATAAGCCATATATGAGTCTCCATGAGCACCGGCATAAAAAAATTCTAAGTTGTTCCTTAAAATCCTGAATAATTATTTTTTATTTAAGTATAAGAAAAACTTAAAATGACTATAAAATTCTCAGATTTTACGCTAGATGCACACACAAAAAAAATCACCAAATGCAGAGATAATCACCTATATTTTCAAGATCAATAGCAATATTTAACATATCATACAAGTTTTTGCCAAAAATAACAACTTAAATTTTTTCACAAAAACCAACAAGGTGGCCGTCATAAAACAAAGAGCTTTTTAAGTTGAAAATTCTTGTGAATTGTGTGCTTAAATCAGGCTATTTCTAGAAATATGAATGTAAACCAGTCTAGATTCTTGGTTAAAAGCAAAGAACGTGCAGTTATCGTTCATTTTATGTAAATATTTCAAGCAAAAGTTATGGTACTGTGTAATCCAACATGGCGGCCATCACAAAACAAAGAGCTTTTTAGGTTGCAAAATTCTTCTAGATAAATTCTTAAATTGCGCAATTTCTATAGATATTAACATAAAACAGTCTAGATTCTTCGTTAAGAGCGAAAAACGGGCAGTTATTGTTCATTTTCCATAAATATTTTATCACTAATTTTGTCCAATTATTTTTTTTTTTAAATTTGAAAGTGCATGCATGGTGCTATGTAATATAATAACTACCTTGAATCCTGCCTGCGTGTATGCAATAAAATCGTCCTGTTTCCACCTAAATCTGATGTTAGAATGCAGCGTGTGTTTGAGTTTATCACAGTTAAAATTGACTCAAAGTTCTGCCTTGGTCGGCCCCCTACGGGAAGGTGTGGCACTATGTCTGTGGGAGCTGTCTTGTGAACTGATGGTGGAGTCTATGTTACCATCAAGGCGGCAGGCATTCCTCTTCAAAATCCCCATAAATTGTTTCTAATGCTGTCAGCACTATCATAGTATCTTGGTCATAGAACACTGTGGATGTCTGTTTTTTTAAGCACTGTCAAACCACTCATGGCTGCCTTATATTTTTTCTTCTGTAATGGCACCGAGCATTAGACATCAGTGATTCAAATTTCTGTCATGTCTAACAAACTTCAGCAGGGGTGCTGGAAGTCTCACAACAGGGGGTGCTGAGGATCATTTTTATTGTTTTCCATCTAAAAACAGCCGTTTCGGTATAAATTTGTCATGCTCATGCATTTTCTCCATAAAAGGCGTGCATAATAGCAGTACACACGTATGCTGAATAGTTTACGTACTACTACAAGGCTACTACAATGACAGCATTTTATTTCACCTCCAGTGTGTGTTGGAGTTTTTGTATTGGAAATAAAAGCAACCGTGTGTTATAAAGCAATCAGTGCAGCTAGACACGCGAACACATTTAATAAACTAAAAGGTCCAATAAGCCTCAGTTTGACACCTCCTTTGCACAACACGAAAATAAATTGCACACGAATATACAACAGTGCACTGCACGAGGGTAGCTCAGCTACAGCAACAACAAACAATAATATGCTACTAATAAGCGTCTTACCCGTTTGAAGACACCAACACCAAAGGTAGATAGAACTATTATCATAATCTTTTTTCTTAACTTAAAGTGGATTTTAAAAAGCTTCACTGTTTTTTTGTAAAGAAAAAATCACTACCGTAACCTTTGCAATAAAAGGCACACCTGACTGTAAGCCACCACCCACCAGTTTTGACACGAAAACGGCATTTGTTCATAGATAAGCCTCACTGGACTATAAGGCGCAGCTGTCTTAACTGTATTATGGGATATTTACATCAAAGATGGTGTGAAATAAATTGTATTCATGCTTATTAAACACATAACTGGTGTGATACTATATTCATTTATTAGACTATTCATCCAGGTTGTTGTGTTTTATTTCTTTGAACATAGATACAAAGAGGTTCTGTTGACTGTCTTATCAGATTTTAACTCCCTTTTGGTGCCAGCCACGGCCAGGTTCTCAAGGTTGTAAGTCACGATGTTTTTCTGTGGAAAACACCAGAGTTGATACTTAAGTTTCACTTTTGTTTTCATAGGTATCGTTTCACAGTATGCATCCTTGGGTAACGCCCTTTCAACAGTATAAATGTCTAGCCTCTATTGTACTTCTTTGTACTCTTGCGTGTTCACGGCTCCTTGCCGGATCACGCCATTGTATACTTGATATATCAAGTTTTTATATAAAGTCTTCGAAGCAAGCAATCCATGGTTGGTCTGATTCATTTCTCATCGAGCTATCGAGTTGACACTTGTCTTGGAGTTCCAAAATTTCCTTGATGGATGGTAACCGGTAACACTTTTTATTTGACAGCAGTGTTATAAAACTGTCATAAGACCAAATGAACCACCATGAAGCTTTGAACCAACTGGCTGCAAAGCTTCACTGCTTCAAGGAGCTTCATATGGCCATCACTGCTCAATTTTGGGAGACAGTCAACCTCTGCTGCCACCTGCTGTCAACGCTGTTGTTGTCCAACATGCCTCCTAGCATGCATTGCAGTGCTACAGATGCAAATAACAATCAAACTTCATGTTCTGTGCTAACAATTTCTTCAGTTAATGTTCCAGTTGTTTCATTAATTGCTAGTTATGGTATTTGGTAACACTTTATTTGACAGTGGCGCCATAACACTGTCATTAGAAAATCAAAATTATGACATGACATTGTCTTGACTGTTATTGAATGCTTATAACAGATGTCATTTAGTGATATTTGCCAAATTATCTCACTTTTGAATGGACGTAATAAAAAATCTGAGCTGGACATAATTTGAGTTAGTGACATAATTTGCCGTATGACACTTAATGACATCGGTCATCAGCATTCAGTAATGCCCATGATAGTCTTATGACGCCCCTGTCAAATAAAGTGTTTCCTATTAACCCAAATAGATCAACAAATAAGCCGCACTGGACTATAAACTGCAGGGTTCAAAATTAAGGGAAAAGTAGCGGCTTATAGTCCGAAAATTAAGGTAATTCGTTTTGTGCCATGTCAATGCCTCCTCTCTCAATAATTAATTTTTGCAATAGCGCCTTATACAACGTGACCAAGTAGCAATCAAGTTGTCAAGTGGTGACCATGTTATTAACTACAACAACAACAAAAAACTTTTTGAACAAATATATTTGATAACTAAGGTAAATACTCTATTGTTTAATTGTTTTTTTTTTTTTTTTTTAACAACAACAAAAGAATCTGCCAAAACACTTTTTTTCCTCCTCAACACCAGGTGGTGCTGCAACACCCTCAGCTACTTCTCACGCCACTGAACTTCAGCATGGCAAACTGTGTATATCCTTATTGTTTTTTAGTGGCAACAAGCATTTTCCTTGATAAATTGGCATGTATCTATAAATAACTACCTTTCTCATATATATAGCCTCAGGAATGCTATCGCTAAAGGTGCGTTTGACAATACACGACATGCACAACAGTCATGCTTAGGGTTTAGTACCAAAACCCAGTATCACTTTGGTACCACTTCCAAAGCAAATGGTGGTATCCTAATCAAATAAAAACTAACATTCTGTAGAGTGTTTTTATTTATTTTTTGTCTTTTTATTGTTTTAATCCCGCGTGTTTGTTCCGTAAAGAAGCGTGACATCAGTAAGCTAGCGAGTCAGCAAATAAATCTTCTTCATCTTCTTTTCCTTTTGGCTTTCATTGATTTATTTAACTCATTCACTCCCAGCCATTTTCACCGGTGCAAACCCCTTCGCTTCCGGCCGTTTTACTGGATTTTGACTGATTTTGCAAGGCCCACAGAAAATTCAGTTCTATTGTTATATAAACATGGAAACCAGCAAAAGAAAGATTAGACTCTCTTCTTTCAGCAGGAAAAAACTAAGTTCATATCTTTTTCCATTCTTTAGAAATCAGCATTAGAAAATAACTGAGCAATTTTCCAATTTCTGATTAACAAACAGATATTGAGCTTTTTGTAAAAGCATACATTTCAAACATATCTTTGACTTTAACACAGCTATTTTTTGCTTTAGTTACATCCCAAACATCTGAATAATGTTTTCCTTTTACAAAATAACATAAACAACAAGACAAATAGAGCTTTTGATAGCAAAGTAACAATTTATTTACACATAACTAACTGAGAGATGACGCTGTTGTGACCGCGACAGCCGGTTAAACTTTTCTCTCATCGCCGCCTGTCTCATAAAGATAGATTGTTTTGAGTCTCTGCGGCGTCTGCTCGGCGAGCAGCATGGACTCAACGGCATCGTCCGCTGCACTGGTGGTCGCGGTTGTTCTGCTCGGTCGTCCAGCGCCTGGCATTCTGGGCGTCCCCTAGGTTGTTCTGCTTGGTCGTCTGCCGCCTGGCATCCTGGACTCCATTCATTCGTCTTCCGCCGGCGCCCCGGCTGTGCGGCCCAGCCGTTCGTTGCCGTTGAATCGGGTTGCGGGTCTTACCGAATGCGCTACTGCCCTCCATTGGCCAGTTTTATTGCAGTTTTCAGCTTTGTGCTTTGGAGCTAGTAAATTGAAACAGAACCCAGAGATGTCTCTTGTTAAAAAAAAAAAAAAAAAAACGTAAAAGACGTATGAATACGTCTTTGGGACACTGAAACAATTACAAATAGAACATATTTATAGGGTTAGGGTTTTTGGGAGCAAATGACTTAATATCATGTTACTTGTATTTAAAATTATTCTGCCTAGTTGATCATCCCTTTCATTCAACTCATGTTAAAATGACTCAAAGGGAGTGTAATACGGTAAATAAACATATGGAAACGGTTTACATGTAAAAATACACCAAATGCTGAGACCTTTTGGTATGCCATGTGATTTAACAACAGACCGAGGCAACATGTTAATGTTGTCAAGCTAACGCACTCACGCCACTTGATGTTGTAATCCTAATAACTAGTGAGGACACATTTTAAGCACATATAAAACACACTTTCCGATCAACTAACTAGTTATACAAGTTATACGTACACATCACAGCATTTATACACGTGAACAAGTTGTGCTTGGCTAAACAGGAAGTGCATAACTTTACCACATTTCCTTTTACAATTGGATTGTAACTTTAATAGCTCTGTATTTGTAGAGAAGCAAAATAAATGGCTCATCAGGAGCCAAAACAATCATTTTGAAAGGTGTTGTAAAAAAGTAAACAAATCTGAATAAAATGTTTGCCCTTCGAAAAGGAAGGTAGGCAGTTTAAAAATAATCCAGAAAAATGGCGCTCCGTTAATAAAACCCATAGGTTCGAGAAGGTGGAGAAAAAAGTAGTGGCTCATTGTCCCAAAAATACAGTACTCGTGCTGTATTTGTTGAAATATATTAAAAAAAAAAATTGGCAGTGAATATGATATATTTGACTCTACAGCATTGTGACGGAAGATTCCATTAGATGTCCAACAGACAGGTAAAGCTCTTGCCAGAAGATAGTAGGGTGGTAAACTGCTCAAGATGATGCAGAAAACGGTCTGGATTGTTCCTGGCAGTGGTGGAAGCTGCTGTAACTTCTCCCGCTCATCATAAATTACAGTACCTAAATACAGATAAAGAATGTATTTCATTTGTTCTCTGCCAGCTGTTCTTAGAAGCCAACACTACATTGCCAGAGCATTTTGACCCATTTTCATGACCCACAGAATACTGTGTTCTATGATTTTACTATCTATTGAATTTACCAAATAAAGCCCCTTTCACAAACATATCCCGGTAAATTCCTGTGTAAGGCAACGTAGGATTTAGTTGGGTCATTGCTTTCACGCATGTAGAGATATCCCAGAAATGACGCGAGTTGGACACTTTCACAGACTTGTCCCGTGTTGCGCACTTGTGCTCTCTGTTTTTTTGAGGGCTGCTGGCGCGATTTTTTTACTTTGACATTACGTTAGGCCTGTCGCGATAACAAATTTTAGTGTGCGATAATTTATTTCATAAATTATTGTGATATGCGATATTATTGCACCCCCCCAATTTAAAAAAAAAAAATACAATAACACTGTGAGAATACAGTTTATATTAATAGATCATGTACACCCATTTAAACGCAATAAATGTTTACTCTTAAATTCAAAAATACTTTTTAGGAAATCACAACTAAAAACAATAGACCATGCCTCTTTTAAGTAAAAGACAACAATATTAATACTGCACAGAAAGACAGAAGAAATAAAATGTGTTTTTTAAGAAAAATAAAATTTCACTTAATAATTTAAGCATCTAGGCAAATGAAAACGTTTCCCCTCATAGCTTCTGCTATGGCGTTCCATGTGTAATACAGTGGTACCTCTACATACAAAGTTAATTCGTTCCAGGAGCTTGTTTGTAAGTCAAAATGGTCGTATGTCGAGCAGGATTTTCCCATAAGAATACATTATAATTCCAATAATTCGTTCCACAGCCCAAAAACCCACACTACATCCTTAATAAATACTGCTGTTACTATTGCAAATAGCAATTACAAAGAGCAAAACAAATAAAATATGAATAAAAATCAAAACAACAATAATATAATAATAGCAATAATAACAATAATACAGTACAGTACCTGTAATAATGTAACGAATCGGCTTCCAATCTGGCAGAGTTTTTTTTGCTGTACCTGAACGCACCGCAGGGCTGACGGTGAGCAGAAGAGCGCTATTTTACTTTCTGTTTCGTTTCTGTTTTGATCCTGGCGTCAACAGCAGTGGACACTCGGCGAGTTGATGGAATAAATAATTTTAAACCTGACGAAGCTGCCGATTTCTTAGGCGATGTTACCACAATAAGAACTGTTACCTTAACTTATGAAGACTGTCGAATGGAGGGGGACCGCCGGTGTTCTGACAAATTTTGCAACCCATCAAAAATTGCTACCTTGCGGTTTTGCGCATGCGCGTAACGTTATAAAATGGCCGCGAATGCAGGGATTCCAAAGTAAACACTACAAACTTTCTTTAAAGAAAGGAATATTTACTTAAGTTTGGTCATGTAAAGACATGTACAAAAGTTCTCAGACACATCCTACCATGTTAGCTGCACACAGCAACTGCACCCCGAGCTCTCACTGTTAACGTCTTCGCCGTGTCGTTAAGTATTAATTTACGCCATTTTCGTGTTGCACATGTATGTTTATGATGTATCTAGTTTAGTTAGCACCTTTGGATAACATTGAGAGTCCAACTGAATGTAAAAGAGGGCATTTTCAGCTCCACAAAAGCGTTGGGAGCAAAATTTTATAAGGGAGCAAATTTTGACAGAACACCGGCCGAGATCGGCATTCTACAACCCAAGTTCATGGATGCACACACCATGCTTATAGTTTGCTATCATTCACATCTTCATTTCAATGGTAAGCGTCACCTTTTCTTTTTTCTCTCCACCTGCACTAAACTTAAACTGCACTAAACTAAAACCAGAACTAAAATGCATTTTGCGTAGTTGGTAACAAGGAAGCCGAACTTTTAACAGCAAGTCAGCCACAGGCGCGCACGCAGGTGCACGCGAGGTGATAAATCGCAGCGGAAAAATGATCGCCTTCATTTTTATTTATCGTGCGATAAATGGAATTATTGCATATTGCGACAGGCTTACATTACGTCATTTTTGGTCAGCATTGGCTGTCACAATGTTGGTCAAATCGTGTTTTGTTACAGAGCAACAATCCACCTGCAGCCCCACTTCATCCTTGGGATTGTCCTCAGGACCCTTGGCACCTCATTCATATTGACTGTGCGGGGCTTTTCGAAAATCAAATGTTTCTGGCTGCTATCGATGCCCATAGTGAGTGGCCAGAGGTAGCTATCATGAAATCAACCACATCGGAAAAGACAATTGAGAAGTTAGGAGAGATGTTTAGTCGTTTCGGAGCCCCTGCACAACTCGTGTCAGACAACGGGCCCCAATTTGTGTCAAAAGAAATGGTTGAATTCCTGCAAGCCAATGGGGTTCAACACATCAAGTCGGCTCCCTATCAACCGGCAACCAACGGCTTGGCAGAGAGGTTTGTGCAGACCCTCAAACCTGCTCTCAAAGCGTCAGAAGGGCAAAGTACACTCCATCCGACCTCAAATACTGAACATCTGTGCATGCAACTACCAAGGTATCGCCTGCGAGCCTAATGTTTTCTCGAGAGATACGAACTGGCATGGACCTGCTGAAACCAGCAACCCTGAGCGAGGTTGTTCAAATGGATCAACGGAAACAAGTCGAGTCCAGAGACCTGCATTTCAAGAATCGAGTTTTTACACCTGGTGACTCTGTTATGGATGTAATTATCAGAGTAAAGAAAAGTGGGCCCCTGCCACCATCATTGCTCAAACAGGGCCTGTTTCCTACACAGTTCAGACAGCTGATGGTGCTTGGCGTCACCATGTGGATCAATTGTTGGGAACACCAGACAATACTCCAGAACTGTCTATTGATTGTGTTGGACTTTAGTTCCCCCGGCCAAAGCTGCACGGAAACTGCGGCAGCCGAACGGAAATGGTGCTCCGCTGTTTACCGCCCCCGCGAGCCAAACCGGGAGGAAGCAAAACTCAGCGTGTTCTCTTCTTATTTTAACCCTTTGTACTGACTCCATGTTTCAAAAGTTTGAAGAAGACTCACCGAAAACAATTTATTCGTCGACAATGGTCAAAAACAGACGACAGAGGGAACAATGCTGAATCCAAAGCAAGGCTACATAGAAAATGTTTCTGAGCAGCAAAATCTGTGTTATCTCAGTGTCCAGTGTTTTTTAAGTCCGTGGTGTAGGAGGGCCGGGCCGAAGGTGTGACTGCGTGTTGTTTTGGGACCATCCCTTTGTGGCCGGTCTTGGGCGGTTTTGGTTTGTGCGCGGATGGGACGGGGTTACCATAGCGACTGACGCTGGTCTTGACGTCCCAAGCGCCCGCTATCAATTTTGTTATCCGGGCTGGCGCTACTTGTTTTAGGACAAAGCGCGCTGGTCTTTGTCCTTGTTCGTTGTCGTGAGAACTGACTGCCAGAGTTGGTGCGCCAATCTTGCTCGTGACGCACACGTTGGGCTTCTGTGATAAGATGGCGTTGTGTATCTATTCTGTTTGTTTAAACTATGGTGTGCTATTTATTTTACATTAGGTGTGTTAGAGTAGTGCAGTCCTACAGTAAATATGAGGAATGATACGATTCCCTGATTAATTATATTACGTGTGTTCGAGTAATGCAAACAGTTAGACGGTGGCTTTGAGAAACGGTACCATTTTTCCATTTCCCCCTCAGGAGCTCCGATAAGGTGATTGATTAACTTTACTGTGTCAAGGCCACTGAGTGAAGTCTGCCTAAACTATAGTTAAATGAATGTGTTAGACTAATGCAAACAATTATATGGTGTGTGCGAGAATGGTACCTTTTCCCTTCAATTGTGATGATGCTAGCAGTGTAATTATACCAGAAATGTCTAGCTTACCGGATGTGTCAAACCCAAACAATCCTGCTGTAATTCCCGACGTCGTAACTGTAGCCAATTCACCTTCATCAAGACTTTAGTTAAACCCAGGCGATCCAAGAGAAGGGAGCTGAGATATTAACTTGCTGGGCACCATTCGACACTTTGTACTCTCAAATTTCGTGCATTTGCTAGCTTGTTCGTCGGCTGCCCTTGTTTTGAATACCTCTATGTTGTGATGGTATTTGAGTGTATTTGTTTTGTTGTCTTATCGGCTCTCTGCCTACTGCTTAGGTTAGTATTATGGATCTCTGTCGACCTACTGTCACGGACCTATTGTGTTAGTCCCCCATTTCTGCGATCGCGTGTATTTTTGTTTGTATTTAATAAAGCCCTGAATGCATCCCTCCGTTTTTTTCTGCTTGGAAGTACAACCTTGTTTCTGCAGTTCCGCAACAAAATAAACCAAGCACTTCCCAAAATGGACGATGGACTCTTTGCCTCGGCTGTACGATCCAGTAGGAATTTCATTTCATTATGTTTCAGTTTAATTTCGCTATTTCCAGTTTGCTATGTTTATAATTGCGATGTTTGTTTACCAGTTGTCATCTTACTGCGAAGAAAGAGGAAGTGACGATCGGCTCGCCATGATATTTACGTCATCAGCCCTCGTGCTGTGACCCGGGAATTTAACGCTTGCTTTCAGGCACACTGCTTCCCTGGAAGATCCCGGAAATTATACTAAGACGCGACCTGCCAAATGTCCGTGTAATCTTAGTGTCAGTTGACCCAGGAAACTGCTTTCATATACAAGGGCTACCTGTTTAAATCTTGGGATTTAAACAGTGTTCAGGTGTATGTGAAAGGGGCTTAAGTTAATTCTTTCATGTGGAGAAAAAAAATAAACTTGGTTTCTACCTTTTTCTGTAGAACTGAATCATTAGATTTGTGAGTATGTTTGTTTGTTAATGGCAGTTAATGAGTTGGGGAAGAAAAGTCCAGAAATGCAAAAATGATGAGAGGAAAAACTTAGGGTTCAAATGATTTTTTAAACTGATGTTAGGGTTTCAAATTAGGGTTTTAAACCTGCATTAGAGTTTGAAGCCTGTAGTTGTGCGGTTCTTGTTCTAGTGAGATTTATTTCCCCTTCAGAAGGAGCGAGAGTTTCTTTTCTCCTGCTGCGTTCAGTGCCGTAACGGTGAGGATGTTTTAGAAATCAAGGTCTTCGGCCAGCTGCAAGTGGCGTGAGTCAGTATTTCCACCGCGCTTTCCACCCGCTGTACAGTTGTGATTCACTTTAATGGCGCTACCAAACTTTATGCTTCACTTTCCAAGGGAACTAAAGTAACAGATTTGGAGTGTATCGCTATCCTGTGGGAGATGTGAGGGTTTAAAATGATTAAAACCTTACCAAGACGGACAGGGCTGGACGAGGCGGCGGAAATGGCATGTTTTTCCGAGTTCATTTTTACACATGACTATATGGTATATATATTAGGGCTGTCAAACGATTAAAATTTTTAATCGAGTTAATTACAGCTTAAAAATTAATTAATCGTAATTAATCGCAATTAATCACAATTCAAACCATCTATAAAATATGCCATATTTTTCTGTGAATTATATATATATATTCTGTAAAATAATTTGTTGGAATGGAAAGATAAGACACAAGATGGATATATATATTTAACATACGGTACATAAGGACTGTAGTGGGCATTTCACTCTACTGTCATTTAAATCTGTCTATGTTGTCCTCACTCCGAAGCGTCTACTTTTTCCAAAGCTAGACAGCTAGTGAACGACGCCTTAATAATCAGACTTCTTCCTTTTTCATCTGATTTATTAATAAAATGGCCTCAAACCATTGTCCTCTTTAGACCGTAGTGAAACTACAAAAAAAAGTAAACAAGCATTGCATTAGCAACAAAGTTAGCTTAGCACGCTATACAGGTTCACTAAACATAAACAAAAAGCGTCTCATACAAAAAATATAACATTTCGCTTACTAACATAATATGTACATTCTTTACAACAACCATACTTACGGACAAATCTTGTCCGAGGATCATATAAGCACAACATTACAACGTAGGCGTCAGCCCGAGACGTTGTGCAGCCATATTGAACTGGCAAGAAAGCAATAAACCATGTCGCAAAGCGACCACAAGAGTTCGCTGTTAGACAGCGCAAAAAACCTTGCTGTAAAACTTACCAAAAGGCAGAAGACTGTCTGAGCGGGACATGTGCGTTAATTGCGTCAAATATTTTAACGTGATCAATTTAAAAAATTAATTACCGCGCGTTAACGCGATAATTTTGACAGTTTATTGCTTTCTTGCCAGTTCAATATGGCTGCACGACGTCTCGGGCTGACGCCTACGTTGTAATGTTGTGCTTATATGATCCTTGGACAAGATTTGTCCGTAAGTATGGTTGTTGTAAAGAATGTACATATTATGTTAGTAAGCAAAATGTTAGATTTTTTGTATGAGACGCTTTTTGTTTATGTTTAGTGAACCTGTATATCGTGCTAAGCTAACATTGTTGCTAATGCAATGCTTGTGTACTTTTTTGTTTGTAGTTTTACTACGGTCTAAAGAGGACAATTTATTAATAAATCAGATGAAAAAGGAAGAAGTCTGATTATTAAGGCGTCGTTCACTAGCTGTCTAGCTTTGGAAAAAGTAGACGCTTCGGAGTGAGGACAGCATAGACAGATTTAAATGACAGTAGAGTGAAATGCCCACGACAGTCCTTATGTACCGTATGTTGAATGTATATATCCATCTTGTGTCTTATCTTTCCATTCCAACAATTTATTTTACAGAATATATATATAATTTACAGATAAATATGGCAAATTTTATAGATGGTTTGAATTGCGATTAATTGCGATTAATTACGATTAATTAATTTTTAAGCTGTAATTAACTCGATTAAAAATTTTAATCGTTTGACAGCCCTAATATATATATATATATATATATTTTTTTTTATATACTGTATATATATTTTTAATGTAAATGTAGAAGTTTTCTATTAGAGGCCGTTTGAGAAGTAAATCATACTTGCTTTCACATGTAACATCATACTCTCACACATGCGCAACTATACCGTTACACCTACATTTCTATTCTCGCTCACACTTCGTAGTATAACCTCTCACATACACTATTCTCTGTCACTCACTTCAATATACTCTCATACTTAGTAGTATAGTCTATCACTAACACTACTATACTTTCTTACACATTACTAAACTCACGCGCACACAACCCTATAGTCTCTCACACACACTTCTATACTCTTTCACACATATAGTGGGGCAAATAATAGTTCTGGGATTTTTGCTCACCGTTCTTGTGATCATTTTGACACCACGGGGTGAGATGGAGCCCCAGATCGAGGGAGATTATCAGTGGTCTTGTGTGTCTTCCATTTTCTAATAATTGCTCCCACAGTTGATTTCTTTACACCAAGCGTTTTAACTATTGCAGATTCAGTCTTCCCAGCCTGGTGCAGGTCTACAATTTTGTCTCTGGTGTCCTTCGACAGCTCTTTGGTCTTGGCCATAGTGCAGTTTGGAGTGTGACTTACTGAGATTTTGGACAGGTGTCTTTTATACCGATAATGAGTTAAAACAGGTGCCGTTAATACAGGTGACGAGTGGAGCCTCATTAGACCTCGTTTGAAGAAGTTAGACCTCTTTGACAGCCAGAAATCTTGCTTGTTTGTAGGTGACCAAATGCTTTTTTTCCCACTCTAATTTGGAAATAAATTCTTTTAAAAAATCAAACAATGTGATGATCTGTTTTTTTCCACATTCTGTCTCTCATGGTTGAGGTTTACCCATGTTGACAATTACAGGCCTCTCTAATCTTTTCAAGTAGGAGAACTTGCACAATTAGTGGTTGACTAAATACTTATTTGCCCCACTGTATATTTTTAGGATCAATAGCAATATTTAACATATCATACAAGTTTTTGCCAGAAATAACAACTTAAATTTTTTCACAAAATCCAACATGGTGGCCGTCATAAAACAAAGAGCTTTTGAAGTATAAATTCTTGTGAATAAATGCTTAAATCGGGCTATTTCTATAAATATGAATGTAAAACAGTCTAAATTTTGGGTTAAAAGCAAAAAATGGGCAGTTATCATTCATTTTACATAAATATTTAAAGCCAGATTTAATGTATTGTGTAAGCCAACATGGCGGCCGTCACGAAACAAAGAGCTTTTTAATTTTCTATAGATATGAACGTAATACAGTGTAGATTCTTGGTTAAAAGCAAAAATGGGCAGTTATCGTCCATTTTATGTAAATATTTAAAGACCTCATTTGAAGAAGTTAGACCTCTTTGACAGCCAGAAATCTATCTTGTTGGAAGGTGACCAAATACTTATTTTCCACTCTAATTTGGAAATAAATTCTTTTAAAAAAATTAAACAATGTGATTATCTGTTTTTTCCCCCACATTCTGTCTCTCATGGTTGAGGTTTACCCATGTTGACAATTACAGGCCTCTCTAATCTTTTCAAGTAGGAGAACTTGCACAATTGGTGGTTGACTAAATACTTATTTGCCCCACTGTATCTCTTTCCAATGCTAAATCTAAATAAATACATTGAACACACACAAAAAACATTAACCGCGAAAAACGAGGGATCACTGTAGTTCCCAAAAATCAGAATTTCCAAAAATGTGAATATCATGAAAAATATTTGATGGAAATAAAAGTTTGCATGATATTGTTATTGTTATATATATATTTTTAAAATTAAATAATAAATCAAATAAGGGTTTGCATATGCTACATGACTAGAAGTAGCATTACAATGTACTCACAAATTTATTTAGCAAGGGGATACACCAGCTAACCCTGTTTTTGTTTTTTCAAAATAAGGAGTGCTGAGGTGGGTTCCTCTTGTTTACTCGGGCGGCCCCTCAGAGAGCGTCTCCTGGGCCGCTTCCCGCTTCCTGCTGCCTGTCTGGTTGGCCACCTCGGCCTGACACATGCCAAAAGACTTATTGGCCCTCTTTAGGAGAATTATGGGAGAGGAGGGGCTATGCTAGTGGTGGTGTAGGGGTGCTCTGGGTGGGGCTGGATCTGTTTTTGAGGAGAAGGAGAGAGTGGATTTTTTTTTTTTTGGTTTTTGTTGTTAATAAAGCTCCCAGCCTTCCCGTTCATCACTCCCCCATCCATCCACTCTCTGATGAGTGCTTACAGCTGGATGGATGGATTTTGGCGGGGGGGTGGCTCCGCACAGAGAGCCCCCTTCATGAAGTCACATCTGGAGCTTTCCCGGAGAGCTCAATGGAGCGCGCCGCCTAATGAAAGTCTTAAGTTATGTAATTGAGCTCTTCCATGATTCGCGCCAGACGGCACTGTTGTCGCCGCAGGATGTTCGGAACCAGATCGCTGGAACCGAAACAGCGCTAATTGTGGCATTCTTGACTGTTATGTACGTCATTAAAATTCATTCATGTACAAAAGACAGAAACATGCATGTGTTTAATGCATTGTAATGAACTCATTGGCTGCCACAAACAGTGATAGATGTTCAATCCGTTTTGACTGGCAGCGAATGATCACAGACAGCCCTCCCAGTCAAAATGGATTGGAAGTCAATCGCCATAAATGGCAGTGAATGTGTAAATTATCTTCCAGTAGTATGCGTGATGATTTTTATTTATTTATTTATTTATTTGTTCCTGTCAAGGAATTGCTTCTCGACATATGCTTCAAAAATGTTTATATATAGCTTAGGCCTTATTATTGTACAAGTGTAAAAAAATTGTCTAAAAATTCACAATTCAGAGAACAGGGTTGCGCCGGGTTACGAACAGGTTCAGTTCCTAGGCTGGCGATGTAACCCGAATTTCAGCGAAAATCTGAATTAACCCTTTAATTCCCCTTCAGCACCCTCCAAAAAAAAAAAAAAACTATCCAAAAACATGTGTTTTAAGTCATATTAATAAAATAAAGTAAAAAGAAAAGTCCCAAAGCTGTATTTATACGTCTTTTACGTTTGTTTTAAAAAAAAATTGTTTTTAATTAATTTTTTTTTTTTTTACAAGAGACATCTCTAGGTTCTGATTCAAATTAGCTCCAAAGCACAAAGCTGAAAATCCATTTTAAAGAAATAAAACTGGCCACTGGATGGCAGTAGCGCATTTGGTAATGCAATTCAACAGCAACGAACGGCCGGGCCGCACGGCCGGGGCGCCGGCGGAAGACGACCGAATGGAGAACAACCTAGAGGATGCCCAGGATGCCAGGCGCTCGACGACCGAGCAGAACGACCGGGACCACCAGTGCAGCGGACGATGCAGAGAAAGGCTGGGATAGGATACAAAACCATCTCTAAAAGTCTGGATGTTCATCAATCGAGAGTCAGAGAAGTTGTCTTAAAATGGAGAGAGTTTGCCACTGTTGCTTCTCTCCCAAGGAGTGGCCGTCTACCAAAGATGATGGCAAGGGTTCAGCGCAGAATACTCAGACAGGTAAAAAAGAACCCAAAAGTGTCTGATAAAGACTTACAGAAATCACTGGCACTGTCCAATATCTCTGTGCACACATCAACTATATGTAAAACAATGGCCAAGAATGGTGTACATTGGAGGACTCCACAGAGTAAGCCACTGCTGTCTAAAAAAAACATTGTTACTCGTTTAATGTTCGCAAAAAGGCACTTGGACACTCCACAGAAGTTTTGGCAAAATATTTTGTGGACTGATGAAACCAAAGTTGAATTGTTTGGAAGTAACACACAGCGTCATGTGTGGAGGAAAAATGGAACAGCTCAACAACATCAACACCTCATCCCCACCGTGAATCATGGTGGAGGTAGCATCATGATTTCGGGCTGTTTTGCTGCTTCGGGGCCTGGACAACTTGCAATCGTTAATGGAAGAATGAGTTCAAACGTTTATCAGGATGTTTTGCAGGAAAACCTGAGGCAGTCTGCCAGACAGTTGAAGCTAAAAAGAGAATGGATTCTGCAACAAGACAATGCTCCATAACACAGAAGTAAATGAACTTCAGAATGGTTTCAGAAGAACAAAATACACGTTCTGGTGTGGCCAAGTCAATGACCAGACTTGAACCCCATTGAGATGCTGTGGCATGACCTAAAGACAGCGATTCATACTAGACATCCCAGAAATCTGAGTGAACTACAGCATTTTTGTGGAGAAGAATGGGCCAAGATTAGTCCTGATCGATATGCCAGACTGATCTGCAGCTACAGGAAGCATCTGGTTGAAGGTATTGCTTCAAAATATTCAATGTGATGGTTCACTTACTTATTTTCCCCCCTTCTGTCATTGTTTCCATACTGTCCTCATTAAAATATGAAAACCTATAAATGTTTAGATGTTAATTAAAGCAGACATTGTTTTTTCATCTGTGTGATTTTGACAAGGATCAGAAAATTCCAAAAGTTTCAGACAGTTTTTCATACTAATGTATGCATAGCTATTACTGTACAAATTAACCAATTAGATTAATTAGAATAAATAACAAAAGTAAATGACAAATAATTTACTGTACTTACCATCAATGCTGAGAGGTGGCAGATGAGAAACACTGTTAAGCAACTATATTTAGACAACAAAACTAATTTAGAGATTTACAGTGACGGCTGCATTTTTTCTGTCCTTTGATTGGATGATTGAACTCATGTTCAAGGGGTATTTTACAAGAAAACTGGACATGTTCACGAGTTGTTTTGATTCTGACTTTACAGAAACTTGAAGTGTCATCCAAGTGTAAGAAGAAGTAAAGCACTGTTTGTTTTGGCTTTGAGCCACTTTCTGCAAAGGTACTATGGGTGGAGGGGTGTTACGCAAGACTTGAAACAGTATGGCGGTGGAGGGGGTGCGAGCGGGCCCCTCGGGGTCCATCTGCTCCGACTTTACTTCCCTTGTCTAATTGTCAGCTAATGTACATTTGTTATTATCTGGCCTTTCCATTTTCTTTAAGAACGGCAAGGCAAAGCGACGCCCGACGGGGGGCCGCTAGTTTCGGGGGCCTCCAACGACGACACCTTATACGGCGACAGGTTTGGCCAAGGTGTTCATTTCAGGAGTCCGCTAAATCAAAGTTAAGAAACATATGGACCGGCACGTGCCACCCGGAATGTGGATTGTACATGTTGTTAAAAAAAAAGAATGAAATGAAACAGTGTTGCAAATTTTAACTGGTTTGCCACAACTGATCGACAGCAGCGATCATTCACTGCCAGAACTCTCAGTTCATATGGATTGGATGTCTATAGCTGTTAATGGCAGCTACTGAGGTCAGGGTTTGGCAACAATAACTTTAAAGCTTGTGGTAGTCGTACATGACTATAAGTAACGTTACAATGTTGTCATGATTTATTTTTACACTATCAGGCCCTCGCAGTTCAAATAGATTGGACATCTATTGCCGCATATGGCAGCAGCATTGCTAAGTCAAGTGTTTTTTGTTGCTTTTAATTGTTTTTAATTTGTAGGTTAACACCCGCCGACCCTTGTGGAAAAAAAAGTAGTATTTTTTTCCCCAAAGAAAATAAAAGAAAAAGATTTTTTTACAAGAATAAATGGAATACTTTTTTTCTTTAGCCGTTAGCTGTTTCTGTTGGCCAGGGAAAAAACTAAAGGACAAAATGGGGAGTTTTTACAAAAGTAAAATCATATATTATTAAAATTGAAAGGGGGGGTATTTTGTTTTCATGGAAAGGTTTTTTTATTTTTAGAAGAATTCTTTTAAAGGTCAAATTTACAAAAAGAGGAAAATTGTGATATTCTTAAGTCCGTCACTAAATCCGCTTATTACCACCTAAAAAATTATAACCAGAATTAAGGGGCTTCTGACTCAACAAGACATGGAAAAACTTATGCATGCATTCATTTTCAGCAGATTGGACTACTGCAACGGTATATTTACAGGTCTTGATAAAAAATCAGTCAGGAAGCTGCAGCTAGTACAGAATGCTGTAGCCAGAGTCCTCACAAATACAAGGAAGCTGGACCACATTACACCGGTTTTGAAATCGCTACACTGGCTTCCAGTGACTCAAAGGATAGACTATAAAATACTACTGCTCGTCTACAAAACACTTAATGGCCTTGGAACAAAATACATGCTTGACTTGTTAGATTCCTATGAGACATCTAGACCCCTAAGGTCGTCTGGAACGGGTCTTCTGCATGTTCCAAGAACAAGAACCAAGCAGGGTGAGGCAGCATTTAGTTATTATGCTCCTCACCTCTGGAACAAGTTACCCGAACGTCTGAAGTATGCTCAAACTGTTAGCTCCTTTAAATCAGGGCTAAAAACGCTTTTGTTTGGCACTGCATATCCATAACTGTCTATAAATTTCAACCTAGCTGCCTTCTATTCCTCTTGTGCTTATCTCCATTGCTGATTTCAATGATTATTATTAGTAGTAGTTTTTCCTTTATTTTTCTTCATGTGATGTAAAGCACTTTGAATTGCCTTGTGTTGAATTGTGCTATATAAATAAATTTGCCTTGCCTTGCCTTAAAAACTAGAATAAAATCTATATATATAAATTTTAAAACTTTTTCTTAAAGACCAAATGTGAAGTAAGGTTGGCCAACCATGTTTTTGAATAATATCAATGGCTAAACAATTATAAGCATATTTTCTTTCTTTCTTTTTTTTTTTTTTTTTTAACGCAACCCTTCCAGATTCTTTGTTTAACCCATAGCAACGCCCTTGACAACAAAAATGCTTTTCTTCGACAATCTTCGGAAATTACGTCACACAAAGAACTGCGAGGGAAGTCCGCCATAGAACAGTATTGTTGCATTGCTTCTCGGTAAGATGCCATGGCGGTGTGTGGCGATGTATTGTTCTCAATCTAAACAAAAGTTGTATGAGTGGCCAAAGGATAGCAGGGCACGTAAAGGGACATCTTTCGTTCACAAGAAGCGAATGAATTTCACGCCATCATCGAGTAGTGTTCTCTGCTGCAAACACTTCAAAGATGCCTGCTTCCTCAACCGGTCTGCTTATGATCAAGGATTTGCCAAAAAGTGTGATTTTTGGATAGATGACTGATGACTTCGTCAAAGCAGAGCTGCCAACTGTTGCGGATTGAACAGTAGAAGGTAGCGACATTAGCTGAAAAGTAACTCGAGGCAAAACCCTGATCGTGTTGTGGAATGAACAGTAGAAGCTAGCGACGTTAGCCGAAAGCTAACTCGTGGCAATCCCCGATCATAGTTGTATTGAGTTCATGTTGCCTACACTTAAAAATTCGTCAAAACTTTTCTTTTATCCCGAGCAATAGTAGGTGGTTTAATTACCTGACAAGTTTCGGCGAACACTTCCGCCTTTGTCAGAGTCCGAAGGCGGAAGTGTTCGCCGAAACATGTAAGGTAAAAAAAAGCTAACGTCACTAGCTTCTACTGTTCATTCCACAACATGATCGGGGATTCGTCAAAACTTTTCGTCAAAACTTTTCTTTTATCCCAGGCAATACAAACGCGGAAATGTTCGCCGAAACATGTCAGGTAAATAAACCACCTACTATTGCCTGGGATAAAAGAAGTTTTGACGAATCCCCGATCATGTTATGGAATGAACAGTAGAAGCTAGCGACGTTAGCTTTAATGAGGCAAACCCCAATCGATGCTATTCATATCAGCGATGAGTAATAATGTAAAAAATAAAATTATGTGGAAATGCCTGCATCTTCAAATCATAAAAATAATAACAGCCTATATCTTACCAATCTTGTAATGTCGATGGGTCTTGTCCCATTCCATGTCAGGTCATGTGGGCACATTGTTAGCATCCTGATTAGCGTCTGGCTAATACATGTAAGGTCCAACATAAAATTCCAACCTCCTCCTCTTCCTCCAACTTTTCAAAAACTTGGATCTCCTCACTTGCGCTCGATCTATCCCTTATATCGCTGTTTGAATCATTGTTTGAAGGGGTTTGTATGGCGGCCGTATGGAGCGCTGCCATCGCTGTTCTTGGTGTGACGTATCACTTCCGGCTTCGTCGTCTTTCAGGCTTGAACTTCGGAAACGCGATTATTTTGTCAAATATACAACATATAAATTATTTTTTCATGCCTCATTTGTTGAACAATGTTTAATTACTTTAATTTTGAACCTGTTTGGCATTTTATGAAATTTCTTCACATATGGTCTTTAAGTTGAGACTTTATAAGAAAAAGTATTTTTTTAGGGGAAAATCATGATGTTTACAATAATTGAACCAGAAAAAAGTAGTATTTTTTCCAAAGAAAATAAAAGATTTTTTACAAGAATAAATGGGATAGTTTTTTTTTTTTTTAGCGGTTCCTGTTAGCCAGAAAAAAAAAAGGACAAAATTGTCATTTTTACAAAAGTAAAATCAGTTTTTTTAAAAAATTGAACGGCGGGGGTGGGGGGGGGTGGGGTGTCAGGTTTGCTAAAGGAAAGGTTTTGTTATTTTTAGAAGATTTTTTTGATATATAAAGTTTACAAAAAGAGGAAATCCGTGATATTTTTAAATACCAGAATAAAATCAACATATAAGAAAAAATCTTTGATTTTTTTTTTTTTTTTCTTAAAATGAGAGTTTACCAGAAAACGTATTTTAAGAAGGAAAATCATGATGTTTACAAGAATAAAATCAGATTTTTTTTTTTAATTAAAATTTACAGATTTTTTTTTTTCTAGGACAAAGTTGTAATTTTATTTTTACAAAAATAAAATCTCTTATTATTTTTCAACTGTAAGATCATGTTTTTCCACTTGTTGTAATTTAATGCTGTAATTACCTCATTTAAGGAAAAAGAAAGGGTGCGTCTGGGAGCTTTTCCGTGACAACCAAACCAGCACATTTACATAACAATGGCAATTAAGTCATGTTGCATAGCATTGCAATCTTTTGGTTTTGGCTTCAATCAGGCCACACATACACGCACACCCCCACACGCATGCACACCCACACACACACATAAATGCTTGGTGAGCTGTTGATTTAATAAACCCGCTGACGTGACTCAAAGGCCTTTTGTGCGCTCTAATTCTTTCTTTTGCGGCCTGACTGCAGCGTGTTGCAGCAGGAGAGGAGCAGCAGCAGGCCCGACGGGTTTTCTCTTTCTTCAACTATCTTATCTGACATCCATGCATGCGTGGAACAGGAAGAGGATGATGAAGAGGACGGCCTGAGAAGAAAATAAAAAAGGTCCCGAGGGAACCACTTGAAAATCAACAAGTCATGCTTATCAAACTAAAAAGCCTTCCATCCACATGTAGATACTTAAATATATATTTATACAAAAATATGCGATTGCGCAGGGCGTGATTTTGTCGATTTCGTTTTTCTTGTGTGTCCGGTGAAGAGAAGGCTTCCATGATGTCACATGCATGCGCACTGAGGGGCCGTTTACATGGCGACTCTCCGAGAATACGAAAAATTTCAAATTTGCATTTGCGTCTCCATTTGAACAATGTCGCGATTCCGCATGAAAACGATGTAGTATTCATGCCAGGCCCTAGGGGGCAGTGTAGATTTACTGGGCGACAGAAAATGATGTACTTTGACCCCACCAAGCTCCCTCAGCCCGGAAAAAAATATC
Source organism: Corythoichthys intestinalis (assembly GCF_030265065.1). NCBI lineage: Eukaryota > Metazoa > Chordata > Actinopteri > Syngnathiformes > Syngnathidae > Corythoichthys > Corythoichthys intestinalis. Next base: position 36,921,527 of record NC_080409.1, on the reverse strand, counting down.
CCCGCCCACTCGAAGCAATGTCATTTTTCTTTTGTCCAAAAAGGCACAAAAATGGAAACGTTCAACATATTTAATTTGAAAATATTATTATAACAGTAAATTAAAGCCGACATTCCGCCATATTTGCTGTTTTTAATGTTTAGTAGCACCGCTGCGCACGCCCAATGTGACGTGTACGAGTGCTGACGTTAACAGCGCGGTCTCGCGCCGCAGGAGCCTTTGATATGCATGCCGAGGAAGCCCGCCTCAACCCCCCGCTAGGGATGGGAATTGATAGGATTTTTACGATTCCGATTCCATTATCGATATTGCTTAACGATTCGATTCTTTATCGATTCTCTTATCGATTCTAATTTGGGGAAAAAGAAGAACAAACGTTTTGATAGGCATCGAGTTTGTAAGGTTGTGACTTCTGATTAAACAAACTCACAACGAGATCAAAAGAGGCCCAAAGCCTCATTGTTAACTGTGGCAATAAGTGGCAAATACACAAAAATGTGTAACATTTTACTGAAACATTTATCTAATAGAAATAAAAAATATTGGTATATATTGGCAGATAGGTCGTTGTTCTGCCTTTGGCAATATGTGTTAAAGCAGGGGTCCCCAAACTTTTTCCTGTGAGGGCCACATAACTTTTCCCTTCTCTGATGAGGGGCCGGGGTCAGTTTGTAACAGAAAAAGTGTGACGATTGCAGAAGTGCATAAATGTAAAAAATTATTGTTTTTCAGAAAGCCACAATCAAATAACTCTTTCTTGATTCTTCACGGAATGAAAGTAAATAAAATAAAAATAATAATATAATAATAATAATAATTAATAATAAAAACACTATTAATTAAATAGATAATAACCAAATAACCCTCTCTGAATTCTTCAAGGAAAAGGCCAGGAAATAAATAACACGATTGAGAAAAAAAAAAATTCAAAATGGCCGACCAAATGTGGAGGCGGGCCGTATTTGGGCCGCAGGCCGCAGTTTGGGGAATTATGGGTTAACGTGTATTATTTACCATTACATTGAAATACATGCCTTTTAGTTTTTGTGGCGCTTACACGCTCAAGTGGGGGCGCCCTTGCGCTTCCTCACGCGAAGACGAACGCGCTCAAGTGAAGAAGAGCGCGCTTACACCTGAAGAAGAAATGCCGCATCCAAGCGAGTGAGCGAGTTAGTGAGAGAGGGAAACACTTCTACGAGCCTGCGTTCTTTGTTAATGTTAATATCTACAGAGGCAACGCCTGTATGTATCATCTTTTGTGTTGTTGTTGTTGTGTTTCCACTCGCGATCGGACACTTAAATCCAGTTGTGTAGTAGTTTGAACGATGTGCTAATGCTAGCGAACGAATGCTAACCATTTTTTATTACTGTTATTAGCAGCTAATCATCGCTGATTTACGTTGATGCAAACCTGTTTGTTATTGGGGACGAAATTGATTTGTTTAATTTCTATTCTGTTTCACTCTTGAAGTGATGGTTGAATAAAGTCAGCAAATTATACCAATGTCTTCTGCATCGTCATATGGGAGTTTAGCTAGCTGTATAGCCAGGACTGAGCCTTAGCCTCTCTGTGAGGACAGCGCAGTCGTATTCCCTCCCGATGCAGTTATCTCCACCTTGCAATGACTGCAAGTCGCTTTGTTGTAATTTTTCCTCGTGAAGTGAAGACACACTTTCGAGCGTTTGAACCTACGTGCTGTCATTGTTATGTTTATGGCTGCAATGCTCGTGCATACCCGTCGTAACCTTTCATTTTCACACTCTTTCCTGGTGAAGTGTAGTCAAACTTTGGAGCGAGTAGTTCTTGGCGCCATGCAAGTTTGATGCGTCTGGACAACAAGACACGTCACGACGCAATACGCGTCTTTAGGAATCGTTAAAGGGATCGTTAAGGCTTTTTCATTGTGATGTCGAGGCCTCGAAACACTCGGAACCGGTTCCGAATTGGAATCGGATTTCGATTCCCATCCCTACCCCCCGCAATCGGATTCTTCCACTTTGGAGGCAGGAATCAGAATTTTTCGTCTTCGCCGACACCATATGCACGCGAGGTGAGTCCGCAACTCAGTCATTGCGTCTTTGTGTCGCAGAGTCGCCATGTAAACTGCCCCTGAGACACGTCATAACGTGTCGCAGTGTTCACGGAAGTAAATATGATGCATTCGGGACTTCTCAGCCATCGTGCTTTTGTGACAGTTTCTGAGGATTTCGTGCACCCTGAGCCAACATGTTTTTTGAGACTTAGAGCTGCAAGTGCAGTATCAAGAAGCAAAAGGCATCTTTTGCGCCTTTATCCATCATTGCTCATTCACATTTGTCGTTTGTTTTTTGTAAAACAGCTTAATTCAGGTAATATTTTGACTTTTTTTCAGGCAGAATACAACACCCAAAACTTGATTTTGGTTGAAATGACTACTTTCCCCATGTCTTTCTGCCCCTGTGGAAAGCCAACATGGACTGTTGTCGTGCTTTTCTTGTGCACGCCTACTTAGGTGCAGGTTTGTGGTCTAGAGTGTTTGTGTGTGTTTCCTTGTGAGTGGGTGTGAGATCTGCGGTTTCTCACAGTCACTACTTATCTTCGTCTCTCTCTGAGCCTCATCCAGCAGATCATTGTGAAATACACACACACGGTCACATAGTCAAGGAGCCAAAGTGCACTTTGAACTATTCCTAACCCCCCGAGGACGCGCTTTGCAGCTTGTTTCCAACCCCAAAACAGAGAAGCCATATCTGGCCTTATCGCAAGTCCGACTCGTCCTCATGTTTGGCTCGTTTTGCCAGACGGAGCCCTCCAGACCCGGGATTTCCTGTGATTTCCTGATGTCATCACATCAATCAAAAAGCGTGCATCAGCTCTAGAATGAAGAATATTTATTGTTAAAGATGGATTACATTGGTCAGGATCACCTTTATAACTACCTGTATTTTAGCATTATTTTCCCCACCGCAGAGTGATTTTATTGTTTGAGAATACAACTTCATTCTGATAAAATTAATTTCTATTTTTCATGAAAATACAGCTCATCGACGTCATAATGATATTGACGGAACACATTCAAGTAGGGGGCTGTCCCACACTCCGCTTCAGTCGGTCAAAGTCGGTCGCAGTTATTCTCAAACACATGCAGCGACATAACGCCGGATTTAGGTTGAAAAAGTACGGAAGCTGTACTACATACAAACGGGAAGGATTGTCTCAGAAGTGATTTGTTCGAAGATTCAAGGTAATTATTAAATTTTTCGTGCCATGCATGCATTATGAAACGTGAAAAAAATCAATGGGAGAAATTAACCGCTATGGCATTGGCGTCGCAATATTTATGTAAAATAAATGCTAACTGCCTGTTTTTTCGCTTTTAACCAAGAATCGAGACTGTTTTACGTTCATATCTATGAAGGATTCAGGGATTTAAGCATTTATTCACAAGAATTTTCAACGTAAAAAGCTCTTTGTAGTGATAAGGCGAGCCACAGTGGCTTAAAGACTAGCAGCACATTCGACATATTTACCTAAAATAAATGGTAACTGCCCGGTTCTTTGGTCTTTTAAGAAAGAATCGAGACTGTTTTACATCCATTTCTATAAAGAATTCAGGGATTTAGGCATTTATTTACAAGAATTTTCAACGTAAAAAGCTCTTTGTGGTGATAAGGCGGCACCATAGTGGCCTAAAGACTAGCAGCACATTCGACATAGTTACGTAAAATAAATGCTTCCTGCCCGTTTTTTTTTTTTTTTTTGCTTCTAACCAAGAACCGAGACTGTTTTACATCCATATCCATAAAAAATTCAGGAATTTAAGCTTTTGTTAATGAGAAATTTCAACATAAAACGCTCTTTGTCTGTGTTTCCACTCGGTCAGCTTTGACGGAGATAGGCCCCCTATTAACTCATTTGCTCCCAAAAACGTCTAAATATGTTCTATTTTTAATTATTTCAGTGTTCCAAAGACGTAATTATACGTCTTTTATGTTTTTTTTTTTTTCACAAGAGACATCTCTGGGTTCTGATTCAACTTAGCTCCAAAGCACAACGCTGAAAATCCATTTTAAAGCAATAAAACTGGCCACTGGAGGGCAGTAGCGCATTTGGTAACCCGATTCAACGGAACTAACGGGCGGGTCGCATGGCCGGGCCGCCGGCGGAAGATGACCGAATGGACATCCAGGATGCCAGGCGGCGGACGACCGAGCAGAACAACCGGGAGGACGCCCGGGATGCCAGGCGTTGGACAACCGAGCAGAACAACCGGGAATACCAGTGCAGCGGACGATGCCGTTGAGTCCGTGCTGCTCGCCAAGCAGAGACAGGCGACGATGAAGGAAAAGTTTACCCCGGCTGTCTCGGCCACAACAGCGTCATCTCTCAGTTAGTTATGTGTAAATAAATTGTTACTTTGCTATCAAAAGCTCTGTTTGTCTTGTTGTTTATGTTCTTTTGTAAAAGGAAAACATTATTCAGATGTTTGGGATGTAACTAAAGCAAAAAATTGCTGTGTTAAAGTCAAAGTTATGTTTGAAATGTATGCTTTCACAAAAATCTCAATTTCTCTGTTTTTTCATCAGAAATTGGAAAATTGCTCAAACTAAGCAATTTTCTAATGCTGATTTCTAAGGAATGGAAAAAGATATGAGCTAACTTTTTTTCCCTTTCCATGTTTATATAGCAATAGATCAGAATTTTCTGCGGGCCTTGCAAAATCAGTCAAAATCCCGTAAAACGGAAATGGGTTGCACTGGTGAAAATGGCTGGGAGTGAATGAGTTAATTGGCTCCGCGCCCCGTTTCCTGTCAATATATTATGAAGTCTATGTACAGCCTTTGAAAAACATTTTTTTAGTAAAAAATATATAAACATAAAATCTAAGTAATATTACCCATTTTTTTATAATAGAAAAACAAACCAAAAATCCTCTCCATATTTTTCGTGTAAAAACATTTTCTAATAAAATGTTTTTTTTTCCTTTAAACCAAAATACTTTTTTATTCTATTCCCCCCCCTTAAAGGATTGAAAGACTTGTAGTTTTTAAAAGATAAACGTTATTCGAGGTAAAAATAATTTTTGGAAACCCCTCTTGATGTTTTCATTTTTATACAATTGGTAAAATTAGTTTAATTAGTAGTCGCCATTGTTGTTGACGTCGCAAGGCGGGCTTCAGAGTATGACTAGTGACATAAACATGTCATCTGTTCAACCCTTTTAATTTGAACCCAAGAGGAACATTAATGAGCATGACAGTACAGTACTGTCGATAATTCACAAAACGAACAGCAAAAGCAAAATGAACGGGAAAGACGGGATGAGACATGACGAAAGTAGGAAAAAAACAGTGTTCTGCCAAAATGTGCTACACCGGCGAAACATATACAGGAGGTAAATTTGACACCCAAAGTACAAACGTGCGCTTTCAGCTTGTTTTGTTTAGATGGATACAGACAGAACATTCTAAAGACGCCTTAAGAAAATAATTAAACGTAGTAATATCAAATAAGGGTGGTGCTATGTGACTAACGTAGTCAACAGATCAACAAAGCTACCACAAGAAAGCACTGTGCTTAAAAGTATGAGAGGGAAACACATGCAAAAAGTATTTTGAGGCAATCAAAAGGTAATAAAAGACTCAATAAAACACAAACAGTAAATACTCGCCGCTTATAACCGATGAGCGCATGTGTTGGACGTCTCGCCGCGTAGAAGGAATTGCAGTAACTCGGCAGTATTCGTCGAGTGACATTGACAATCTTCTACGTCATCCCCCACCAAGCGTCCATAAAACATGGCGCCCTCTGTAGGTCAAAACATGTACTAAATATTATAGATTTTGAAATCAATGGCAATATTTTATGTGTTTCTAATAAGTTATTTTTGTAAAAGACAACAATTGTGGCATATTAAGTCTTGAAGTCCGAGGTTTCCTTTAAAAAATGCTATACAGGTAGTCCTTGGGTTACGACGGACCCGATTTAGGCGATTTTGACTTTACGAAGCCTGCATCTCGTTTTTTTAAATGTTGACTTTTGTTTTGTGATGTTGCTTTTATTTTGGCGCAAGAAGCGTAGAACAGGATGCTAACGCATGTACAGACATGCCCGCCCACCCCACAGTCCACATACGCACACACAGAGCAGCCGAGTGACAACAGTGACAGCCTGAGCACACATTTGTTGCTTGTGAAGCATCCAGAGGTGACGGCAGTATGTAACCCCTTTTGTACTGTTTATTGTGCGTTATTAATTGTGGTCGAATTCTTGGGGCGAGTTTATATGATTGTTTTTGATGATGTGCGGACGTGAACTGACATGCTAATCGTTTGTTATTGCTGCATCAGCAGCTACTTACAAATGCAAATTTGAATTGCTGGTACCGAATTTTTCGGATTATAAATCGCAATTTTTTTCATAGTTTGGCTGGGGGTTTGACTTATACTCAGGAGTGACTTATGTGTGAAATTATTAACACATTATGATATCATTTCACATGTTATTTTGGTGTTTTGGAGTGACACTGGTGGTTTGGTGAACTTGTTAGCATGTTCTTTTAATATAGTTATCAGAATAACTCTTAATAGCTATGTTACTTTAACATACCAGCCACGTTCGCATTTTGTTGTTCATGCATCATGTAGCATTATCATACTGTACATGTACTGTACTTCTCTATTGTATTTTTATATTAAATTGCCTTTCAAAATGACATATCTGTTCTATGTGTTGGATTTCATCAAGTAAATTTTCCTCCAAAATGCGACTTATACTCAGGTGTGACTTATATGTTTTTTTCCTCTTCATTGGGCATTTTATGGCTGGTGCGACTTATACTCAGGTGCTACTTATAGTCCGAAAAATACGGTATTTAAGATGAGACTGATTTTATTTCCTTATATTTTAGTTTCATTCTGCAAGTTTGATGTCATGAGCAGCTGAATAAAGTCAGCAAACCACACGGACGTCTGACGTCATTTCGGAGCTTAGCTCACTGTCTAGCTAGGTCTTAGCTCGAACGTCTTCAAGAGGACAGTACTATGATGTATTATACATGTTTTTGGATAGATTTTTTTCTTCATTTAGAGAGTGTTTTGTAAGGGTTAATTCCAATTTACGCGAAAATCCAGGTTATATCTCCAGCGCAGGAACGGAACTCGTTCGTAAACTGTGGGCATTTTGTTTTGTGGAACGTCGTGTCAACCTGTCAAAGACCCATCTTGCCCCCGCCCTGCGATTCACATACACACCCTGCACATATGTTTTCCCGTCCTTTCATGCACAGGTCAATGGTTGTCAATTAGCCGCAGGGAAGAAAAGCACACGTGACACCGAATCCCTGGCGGGCTCCTCATGGCGGCTCACACCATGCTCGACGACTTTTACTACCCAAGGATCGGGGAGTGGTCGCCTGCCGTCGGTCTGCCTGTCGCGGCCTACAAAGATAATGCCTGACCTTTATGAGCATTATTGCGCTCTTGTGTGCGCAAATACATCATATATACACGTAGTTTATACATGTACTGTACATGATAAGGTTTGTAACAATTACAGGTCCTTTGTCTACCTAATCTACTTCTTTACTTTGTTCCTTCCTACTCATGTACTACTGCCAATGCCTTTTGAGAACTTCTGTGTTTAATGGTTCCATACAAATAAAGGTTTTATCATCCCTCCACTCTTGCCTTATTTTTTCTAGTCCTTTCCTCATTCCGGCTTGTCTTTCTTCAATACTTTTTCTGTCACACCTGTTTTTCTATTCTGCCTTCTTTAGCCTAAACTTTCTTTTCTTGATATCTTCCTTCTTTTCTTTCCTCCTTCATGCTTCTTTAAATCCTTCCTTCCTTGACGCCTATTATTCCTTCACTCCCTTCTTCTGTTATTCATGCATCCTTCTGTCTTCCTTTTCGACCCCTTTTCATTCTGATTTCCCCCAAAGCTTTTTTTTAAGGGCTCCATCTCCTTCCTTTCATCCTTCCTTGCTTCTTGCCTTCCTTCATGCAAACCTACTTAGTATTCATTCATCCATACACCCTTTTTCCCGCCTACCTTCCTTCCTTTCTGAGCTCTTTACTGCTTTCACCCTTGTTTGTGACTGTTGTCAAACACAACTTTATCACAGGCCACAACTAGTGTTGTCACAGATTACTTGAACAAGTAATTTAACGGCTGATTACGCCTTAAAAAAGTAATCTAGTTACTTTACTGATTACTTCATTATCAAAGTCACTAAGTTTCTATAAAAGTAATTTATCGGTTCCTTTTTAACAATTGTTCTCGCTATGCTGCCTCAACATAAGAATCACAACAGAAAAATGTCACCGTATTGGCTGGAATATAAAACAGCCCTGATTATAAGACGACCCCCTTTTTTTCAAGACTCAAGTTGGAAAAAAGACTTTTTGAACACTAAATTAATTTTTATACAGAAAATAATTACAATACATCTGAAACAAATGATTATAACAATATATTTGAGAGAAAAAGCATGTTATTTTGCCTCATTCAAATCTTAATATCTAAATATTTAAATATGTAAACTAAGGTGCAATCACATTCGTAAATGAATGGCTTCTGGTTTTTGAAATGTAAATAAACCAATCTATTGTGATAAAACAACAAAATTGCAATAACTGCATTAACCATCAAAGTGAAGTCTAACTGTAACTGACATCTTGAAACAAATCTGAATAAGGAAAAACATTGCAATAAAATAATGCAAACTGGTTAAACTTGAGATTAGCTGCGATCTGTCATGACAGAACATCACTTCAATGATATCTGGCGCCATCTAGCGTCGTGAATGGGTATAATGTCTAAACCGCGAATATAAGACGACCCCCAGTTTTTAAGTCTTATTTCAATGCAAAAATCATCGTCTTATATTCGGGCCAATACGGTAGTTGGTGGAGTTTATTTCAACCACTAGTGACTCATGCTAGCTAAGCCACTCCGGAGCCCTGAAACTAACAAATACCTGATAAACTGCGTGGAATTTGTTGAAATCAACTTCAGAGACTAATCAAACCCCAGCAAACTCGAAGATTAAGCCTAATGTAAAAAATTCTGAACTTCGGGTTAGGGTTTAGGGTTAACAGCATATCAGTGCCAATGTAAAACAATGCAAATCGACTGCACAACAATCAACAAAACACAAATGAAGTGCACAGTGAAATAAACGCAAAGGGGTGGGGGGGGGGGGGTGAATGTGCGCACACAACCCGGAAGTACGCTGTACACACCAAGGTCAATTTGGCTAAGCACTTTACACTCAATTTACTGACAACACATCCCAATGATACTAAATGAACACGTCAGCTCACGGCATAACAACACGAATATGATGTCAACAATGCTCGCCGTCGCAACAGCAAAGCTATGAAAAAGCCAAGTATGTAGCAGCTCCAACCTATCGCTGGAACCCTCCAGACCCTGCGCCGTCGCCTGACTTGGTCCAATTGATTTGTCAAACCCTAGCATCACGTCAACGCATATGATGTGGCGGAAATGGACTGTGATTGGTTCACTTAGACCAGACATGTCCAAAGTCCGGCCCGGGGGCCAAATGCGGCCCGTGGTCAAATTTCATCCGGCCCCCAGCCTCTGTCATAAAATCAGTAACGTCTGGCCCGCGCACAGACTTAATAAATTGGTATGCAGTACTGCTAACAGCATATGACGTAACTTACACACTAAATGCTGCTCCTCATTTATCCACTAAAAGGCAGCAGCACTGTAAGCAACATTACCCCACATTACCCTTTATTCCCCATTTCTGAAATGGCGACAATCAACAAAAAGAAAGTTGACTGTGATGGCCGACGCTTCAAGGATAGGTGGAAATTGGACTACTGTATTTCTTCTCTGAAATATGCAACAACTGTGTCTGCGTCATTTGCAAAGAGACAGTCGTTGTTTTTAAAGAGTTCAATGTGAGGCGATATTAACAAACAAGACACGCTGACATGTACGACAAGATTACAGGAAAAATATGGAGCAAGAAATTGAAGCAACTTGAAGCTAGTTTAATTTTACAGCAGCAGTATTTTGCAAGAGCCCGAAAGTCGAAAGAGAACGCCACAAAGGCTAGTTGCGAGATTGTTGAAATAACAAATTTAGGGCTGTCAAACTATTAAAATTTTTGATCGAGTTAATCACAGCTTAAAAATTAATTAATCGTAATTAATCACAATTCAAACCACCTATAAAATATGCCATATTTGTCTGTAAATTATTGTTGGAATGGAAAGATAAGACACAAGACGGATATATACATTCAACATACTGTACATAAGTACTGTATTTGTTTATTATAACAATACATCAACAAGATGGCATTAACATTAACATTCTGTTAAAGTGGTCCATGGATAGAAAGACTTGTAGTTCTTAAAAGATAAATGTTAGTACAAGTTATAGAATTTTTATATTAAAACCCCTCTTAATGTTTTCGTTTTAATAAAATTTGCAAAATTTTCAATCAAAAAATAAACTAGTAGCTCGCCATTGTTGATGTCAATAATTACACAATGCTCATGGTGCTGAAACCCATAAAATCAGTCGAACTCAAGCGCCAGCAGAGGGCGACACAACACCTAAAAACACAAGTAACAAGTGGACATGACACTGTGCTGTCATTTTAATCTGTTTGAGCGGGGCATGTCCGTTAATTGCGTCAAATATTTTAACGTGATCAATTTGAAAAATTAATTACCACTCATTAACGCGATAATTTTGACAGCCCTAAATTAATTTTTTAAAAATTAATAAAGCAAATGTGACACACAGAGTGGCTTGCTAAAATTTGCAATTTTGACAGCCCTAAATTAATTTTTAAAAAATTAATAAAGCAAATGTGACACACAGAATGGCTTGCTAAAATTTGCTTAAATATATTGTTCTACGTAAAGGCCAAGGTCGGCCCTCCACATTTTTACCACACCAAATCTGGCCCCCTTTGCAAAAAGTTTGGACACCCCTGACTTAGACTGTTGTTTCCGGTTCAGCGCGAAATCACCGCCATTGTAAAACATTATTTTTCTAGATGCAAAAATGGACCAAGCCGACGGGAGAATCATCGAAGAGCAAGTCTCGTCAAGACATCATAAAGTTTGCCAAATGGCAAGGTCAGCAATTGAATAAAATAATGGAAGAACCACCAAGACGTGTGTTCGGAATCGAGTGGCCACACGAATCGGTGACCCAGTCGGCCAAAAACTGCCAGCTTTTTCTCACCTTATGTCGTATTTTTGGTTGGTGCACTTCATCATTTATTATGTACATATGTTTGCTGTGAGTCTGTGACTTATTTACGTGTCACACTTCAAGTATATGAAAAATAAAGCACAGGTTTGGTGTCAAAAGAGCTGTTTTGATCTTTAATTTTCAACAACTGACAGTTCACACACGATACATCATCACTGATTGAGAGTGCCTCGGTGCTTTTATGATAACGTTACCATCAAGGCTTCCAACGCAGTTTGGGAAGTTCCATAGATGCCAGAAATCTGCTATGGCTTCCCACTGGCTGGTTGTAGGACACGGCAAACAAATCGGGCTGGAGGGTTTTGCAGACCTCGGACAAAACGCTGGATGCAGTGCTCGACGCCACAGCTAGCTGGTTTTCACCCGAGGCTAGAAGAACTCTATGCGGCATCAAATGTTGGACAGACAGCCTCAAAACCGTCTTCTGCGTCGCCTGCGCCTCAACATTTGTATGATCAACATTTATTCAGTGTTGATGAGCTGAAGATCCACATTCAAGTGTTCCATCTTGCATTGTTTATTTTTTCTCCGTTAACCTAGACAAAAGGAAGTCCACAAGCATGCCCCAAAACCGTACAAACATAACACAACCCCTCTAGTGGCTTGGCGGTGAATTACAGAGCAACGCGTCACCTGGCCGGAGAACCATCGAAAGTCGAATAACGCCGTAGACCATGGGTGTCCAAACCTGTCCGCAAGGGCCGCTTTGGGTCCTGGTTTTTGTTCCTACCAATCGAGCACAGACAGTTTAACCAATGAAGTTTGTACTAAAACAAGCAGCACCTGACTGCCATCAACTGATTACACTTGTGAGACACCAGATTGGTGAAAAGATGTCATCTTGTTTTGTAGGAATGAAATCCAGCACCCACTGTGGCCCTATGTAGAATAGTTTGGACACCACTGCCGTAGACGCTGCACCGTCACCGCAACGCGGGAGCATAACTCAGGTTTAAGGAAACTAACTTTAATCAGATTACTGGTTTAGAAAAATGAACGCGTTAGATTGCCCGTTACTGAAAGAAAGTAATCAGATTACAATAACGCATTACAAAGTAACGTGTTATTTGTGACAGCACTGGCCACAATGTACTTATGGTTTCCTTTTGAGGGTCACAATGTCTGCCAAATAGGATTGCCACAATTAGTCGAATAACTAAATGAATACGAAATGAATCGAAAGCTATTTTGATAGCCAATTTTCCAACGAGTCAGTGCTTTGAAAATGGTCAGAATCCTCTTTGGCTGCGTTCAGACTGCAGGCATATCTGATCTCAATCGGATTTCGCAAGTCCGATTTTTAGAGCTAACTGTTCACACTATGTTTTGCAAGTGTCCATCTCACAGGTTGCTATGGCAACGATGGCGTTACGTCACGGAGAGTGAAAACCCGAGATACTCAGACAGAAAAGCATCTCGTCCATATCGGATATTACACTACCTTCTATGTGGTTTTAATCCATCTCGCAAAAATCAGATTGCTGTGCTTTGTGACTGTTCAGACTACAAAAGAGCCATCCAATTTCAATCTGGATGGGATAAAAATCAGATTTTGGCTGCCAGTCTGAGCAAGGCCTTTTTTGAGGCTCTCAAAAGCAAATATTGTCTTATATGCAGTGAAAGATTTAGGACACCCCATGAAATATTCAGTTCTTTATTAAACAAATGTTCGTATATCATTGTGTGATCTTGTTTTTCTTTATCACTGGAAAAGAAAGGGATTTAATTGCTGGTAAACAACAAGCATTAACATTGTTTTACTCATTAAATAAATATATAAACAAAAATGCATATTCTAACTGAGGAAAAGGTTAGGACTCCCTACCAACTAATAGCTAGTCTTACCCCCTTTGGTTGAAATAACTTCAGTGAGACGCTTTTCGTTGCCATCTACCAGTCTTTGACATTGGTCTCGAGAAAGTTTGCCCCACTCCTCAACGCAGAATACTTTAAGATGTGAGATGTTTGAGGGGTTTCTTGCATGTACAGCCCATTTCAAGTCACCCACAAAATCTCAATGGGATCAAGATCTGGGCTTTGACTCGGCCATTCCAGGACTCTTCATTTCTTCCTTTCCAGCCAGTCCTTGGTGGATTTACCGGTATAATTGGGTCATTGTCATGTTGAAGGGTCCAGTTTCGCTTCAGCTTTAAGTTTTTTCAGAGATGATCTCATATGTTCCTCAAGCACCCTCTGATACATTACAGAATTCTTGGTGGATTCTAAAATGGTGAGCTGGCCAGGTCCTGCTATAGCAAAGCATCCCCAAATGCTGTATTGGGTTTACGCCAAACATGTCATCTGTTCTGGTGTCCAAATAATTCAATTCATCTGTCCAAAGAACATTATTCCTGAAGTCCTGGTCTCCTCCTTGCAGACCTCCCATGAAGGTTAAACTTGTGAAGTCTCTTTCTGATTGTAGAGGCTTTCACTTTCACATCAACAGTAGCAAGAGCCTGCTGTAGGTTTTGTGATGACATTTTAGAGTTTTTGGAGACTTCTTTTAGCATCTTGGGGTCAGCTGTCGGAGTGAACTTGCTCGGAACAAATATGTTAGAAAACACACCGGCTTTCATAGGGTGTCCTAATTTTTTCATCTGACTGTATATTTCTTTATTTGTCCATTAATATTTTTTTCACTGTAATTAACAAGAAAATTGTAATTAATCATTTTTATTTTTAATTGGTAGAATGAAAATACAGTAAATATTTATTCAAAATTTTATTTTATTTTTTCCTTTTTTTGTCCAATTTAACAAAAATAAGGGGGGATTTTCATTGATTCCTGTAATCCTCGAAGACGACAGAAATTGTTTTTATTTTTATTTTAGCTAAAAAACCCACTTGACGCACGTGATTTACTTTGGTCGTCCACACAAAATGACATGGGGGGCCCGATCTGGTCCCTTGGCCTTGAGTTTGACACCTGTGGTGTAAGCATTTTGACAGTTTCATTGCAGTCACTTGCACACACTTGTGAATGAAGGCCGTAAAGCACACAGTGAAGCCCCCATGTTGGAAAGTGACAGGAAGAACTCTTGGAAGTGTGTGTGCTTTCTGACACTTATTGCAGGGAGATGCAGACAAAAAGCCACTTCCTGGTGTCAAGGTGCAGCACGCAAACAGGAAGCAGCCGTCTTTCATGTCCTGCTCGATGAGCCACACATGAGACGCTTTCACGTGACATCATTCTCATTTCTCGGTTGTCAGCCAGCATGTTTGAAATATTTGTCTTTACTTGTCAAGATGATGGATTATTAGCATTATTATTATTATTTTTTGTATTATTACAAAAGGATGAATGTTTGTTTCCTTAGCCACAGAGTCCACAGGAAACAATTTTTTACCTCCAAATCTCCATTCTTTGTTTTCCTGCACAGACCACGATGTGCTTTGACTGATTCTCACCGTTCCAACTTCAAAACATTTCAAAAACTCATACGGCACATGGTCTCTAAACGGTTGCGGCAAAACCACAGAAAAAGCCCTATTCATGTCCAATGGCAAAAATATTGAAATTTCAAAATGTATCTCATCCTACATTCTGCATCCAATTCAACATAATTTACAAAAATACATAAATCAGGAAATGAAGGCGCATAAAAGCAGTATACAGTAAGGTTCCACCTAAATTTGAAATAAACATCCCCATACATTTCCAATGGCCCCATTTAATTCCAATGGGAAAAAACATAACCTGAAAAATCCCAGGCAGTGACCCATGAAATGCCCTCTACATAGACTTCATAATGAGATTGACGGGTCAGATTCCACCTTCACTGCACCACACATTCAAGTAGGGGGCCATCCCACAAGCTGCTTCAGTTATTCGCAGTCGGTCGCAGCAAAACATGCAGCGATCCAACGCCGGATTTAGATTGAAAAAGTACGAAAGCTGTACCGCATACAAACATTGTCTCAGGAGTGATTTGTTCGAGGATTCGAGGTAATTATAATATTTTTTCGTTTTTTCACAAGAATTTTTAACGTAAAAAGCTCTGTTTACATAAGGCAGCCGCCACATTGACTAACAGACTAGCATAGTACTTAGCATTAATTTTACGTAAATATGTCAAACAGCACATTTTTTCTTTTGCTTTTAACCAAGAATTGAGACTGTTTTACGTCCATGTTTGTAAAGAATTCAGGAATTTAAGCATTTATTCACAAGAATTTTCTTCGGAAAACATCTGTTTACATCAGGCCGCCACCACATTGACTAACAGACTAGAATCGTACTTCGACATATTTATGTAAAATAAATGCTAACTGCACTTTTTTTTTTTGTGCTTTTAACCAAGAATCGAGACTTGTATGTCCATACCTATAAAGAATTCAGGGATTTAAGCATTTATTCACAAGAATTTTCACCGGAAAAGCTATGTTTACATAAGACGGCCGCTAGCTACATTTACTAACAGACTAGCATCATACTATGAAATATTTTCGTAAAATAAATGCTAACTGCACTTTTTTTTTTTTTTTGCTTTTAACCAAGAATCGAGACTTTTATGTCCATACCTATAAAGAATTCAGGGATTTAAGCATTTATTCACAAGAATTTTCACCGGAAAAGCTCTGTTTACATAAGGCGGCCACCACATTGACTAACAGACTAGCATCGTACTTCGACATATTTACGTGAAATAAATGCTAACTGCACTTTGTTTTTTGCTTTTAACCAAGAATCGAGACTGTTTTGCGACCATATCTACAAAGAATTCAGGGATTTAAGCATTTATCCACAAGAATTTTCAACGAAAAAGCTCTTTGTGATTCCACTCGGTCAGCTTTGACGGCCACGCCAACAATGCAGGCCCCTTATTAACTGGCCCTGCGCCCTGTCAATATCATTATGAAGTCTATGCCCTATAATAACCAGGAAATATCCAAAATGCAGATGACTGTAAGTACTCTAGTTGACAAGGAAGAGCCCCATCATTAACTCATTGCTCGCCAATGACAATGATAGACATTGACAGTACTGGACGTCCAATCCATTTTGACTGGGAGGGTTCAACCCTCCCAGTCAAAATGGATTGTATGTGTACTGCCATCAATGGCAGCAAATTAAGTGACCTGAAAATACCCCTAAATTAACAGGAAGAGACTCATGGGAGAAATTGCAAAGCATTCCCATGCAATTTCTCAAGAAAGTGCATATTCTAGTTCATAAATCGATATTTGTATGTCACCTTTTATAAGGCGTATTAGTTTGGTACATATTTGATTAAAGAAATAAATAGAAACACAAGTTCATTTGTCTTAACATGCAATAGAAGGAAATTGTATAAAACTGCTCTTATGCCAATTCCGTGAAGGTGGCATGACGAGGCGGGAATACTCAGAGAGGAGCAGAGATTATGGGATGTGTGTGCGCATGGAAGCAGGCATGCAGGCAACAAGGACAGGCCTTCATGGGTCAGCTGTGACGGGTCAGCACCCTCCATTGTGCGAAGGGGAAGGGAGCGTTCCTGTTCCGGCTCCTTTGGCGCAATCCGAGAGAAGACAAACACCGTGGCGGATGGGAAAGCTGATAGAAACCAAAGTACAGGCTTGAGGGAAAAAAAGCTAGCTTGTTCAAATTAGTCAGAATCCACCTGATATTACTGACTTGTGCAGGCCAACCTTTGATGCTCAATTTTTTTAACTTTATGTTTACTATGTAAAACAGCAATTTGTTTATAAGCGTTTTAATCATAAACCATTTATGTCATCAAATCAATTCCAGAAATTTGAGTGTGCCAACTTGTCTACTTTACAAATATTTTCAGAGATACAGTATGTATGGAAAATAAAAATTCCTTCTCATTTTGATGTCTATCATTAATTCAATGGAAATTTACGGATTTAGTAAAATATCTTGTGATGTTTGACATTTTGGGTATATTTAGTTTAGTTTATTTCAAAACAGAAAAAAAACCCATTTTTAATTATTGAAGGAAATTTTACTATTTTACAGAAGTGTTATCTGTCTGTTTCAAATTAATATCCTTTTTATAAATTTTTGACATTGATTTTACCAATTGTCTAATAAGTACATCACTTAAAATGCCTGTCAAATACGGTAGCTAACTCATATCTTAATGTGATCATTCATACTGTAATTAAACTACTATTGAGTACACAATTATTTGATGTACTGCACATTTCAATTTTTAAATCAACTATTTACAAATTATTTATCAAAACGTTTCTAAATCATGAACGAGGGCATTATAATGAGCTCTTGTAAAGAGTAAAACATGCATTTGAATGGCTTTAGAGCAGCTACAGAAAAGAGCAGGCTTTACTTAGCCCCCGGACCATAGTTTGCCTACCTCTTGCGATGAAATGTCCCATGGTTGATGTTTGGGTAATCAATAGGGTGCATGCTTATTCTACGCTTACTGGGAATACCATCGGCTAGATTAAGATAACCCTGCGATCATTGATCGCCGATCAATACACTATCGTGCAGTTTAGAGCCCAAAGTTTAGCGCCAGAAGGGTCAGTCACCTGCCAGAACACGGCTTGCCAATCAAACTTCGCCACTGAGAAACACCCTACAAACTTTTATGGGGATAGGTTACGGCTAACGCTAATGCAAAAAAAAAAAAAAAGTCTCTGTAAAAAAATGTTTTGTTCCCTAAAATTGGTCATTCTACTATTCCTTTTTATTTTATGTGCATCTTTGCAGTCGTGAATGTCTCTTGCTCAAATTCTTTCTTCGTGGCTAACAATGATGTTTAAGTGGCAAATATATATGGCGGAAAACACAGACAAAGCTGAAATAGCAGTTTCTGCTGTTGCACCCCCCTTTTAAATAAACTGCTGTATTTTAAGCCAAAAGAACTGTTGCGTTTGATAGAACAATATGTCTATATGCTGCCATAGCAGTTTCATGGCCCATTGAGCCCCCAAACTATTTTCAATTTGTCCGTTTTACCCTGGAGACCCCCGTTTACGGACATCGCACAACCACTTTTCACAGTTTCAACCCAGCCATAAAAAGAAAGTAATCACATTTATTATTTGAAATGTCTATCATTTTTAGCTTAGAATCATTAATTATGTCTAATATTTAGTAAAAAAAAAAAAAAAAAGAAAACAATTTATAAAATTATTCTCGCATATTTTAAACTTTTAAACAAATTACGTCACAATGAAAAAAATAGTGTCTGTAAATAGGTCACCTCATAACTATCGCTTAATTGTATTTTTTTTTTTTATTGTTGCATTTCCCCCGATATGTTAGATGATAAATAATCAATCCAAACAAAGAAAAATTGGGAAAAAAAAGTTTAAAAGGACAAATATTTGAAAAACAAAATTGTGACCACTCCTTGATGTCTGCGATTTCTGCATTGCGACCCTTGTTATATTACAGTGTTCCACGCATAAAATACCCCAAAAGTCTGGCTGTGGCCATTCACAGCTGTGTCTTGACACTCTGTGAGACATTCTACATGGAGTTTTTGGGTCAAAATCATGGTGTCTTTAATTATGCTCTCACCTCGAGTTAGGGTTTAGGGATTTTTTTTTTTTTTTTTAAATGCCCCCGTTGAAAAATTTTCTTCCACCAGAAAATTGAGATTTTAAGCTTTCCAAGAATGTATCACACATGCATATATGACAATTTTGAAATTGGCCAAATTGGGGGTCTCAGAGCGGAACTTCAAGTCACCTGAGTGCATACCTGTCAACCCGAGCCCATTGGCAATCTTACAAATAGTGGCGTATGCCCTTACAAATTGGTGACTAATCTTACGTTTTAAATAGCGTGCAATATGAAACAAAAATAAAACTAAATTTTTAATATAATATGAATTAATTGGTAATATTGTCTTTAATTACTTCTCCCAAAAAGTAATTAACTCGGTTACCTGAAAGTAAGAGTAATTAGTTGACAAAGTAACTAGTGTTACCTTTAATGTTCCTTCATTTTTTCTGAAAAAAAAAAAAAAAAAAAAAAAAAAACAGTAGCCTTTGCTATTTTTGAAAGTCATTTATTTATTATTTGATTTTGACGTGAAAGTTTTAAAACTGTTTCATCATTTAAAGATAGATTCAAGTCAAGATTTTGCCGATTTAGGAGTATTTTAGATAAAAGGTTACTTAGGTTCGCTAGGAAGGTTCAGTACAACAGAGGCTGTCTGAGAAGTCTACTGCTTTAAGATGGCGGCTGTTTACCAACGCCGGCAAGTGTATCATTTCGCATCTAGTTCTTACACATTTGATATCTAGCGTAGCATCCTGTGGGCGTAGTTTGTAGGCTGTCGGCTACGGTCAGGCATTAATGAAGCCTAGCATCGAGTTTGCAACGGCGTCATAACTCCCACTTTCCCACTCCCCTTCTCCGTGTCTGACTTTTCTTGCGTCATTCAACATAGAAACGCATAGTAACGCACTCTGTCCCGTTGTCAAAACGGTGACAAAATCCGGATTTTAAAAAAACGTAATGCACGAAAAACATACAGATTTTGAACGTACGGCATACACATTTAAAAATCAGTGGTCACTTGTACAAATTACGCCGAAACTGTACAACTTGACAGGTACGTGAGTGTTTTCCACCATATATATTTTTAAAAATACACATACACACATTTTCAACTTTTTCCAAAAAATACGGGGTTTATTGACTGAACTGCAATCAACTTTACAAGAAAAAAAAAAACGTGGCAGCACAGGACTGTAGTGACAAACATGGCTGGAAAAAATACATTCAACAGTTTTGTTATTTACTTTCTTTGTGTCCCAAAAGAAGAAAAAAAAATTTTTTTTTTTTTTTACAAAAACATGTGAAGCCAACGCAGGGGGAAAAAACAGGTCCTCTGCTGTCCTTAGCTACCTGGAATGTATGCAAACGAGGCACTTGAACTCTGAACACTTTTCCTCAAGCTATTTGGTCACAGCAGACTGGGTGAAAACAGGAACGTTACCCCAAAAAAACAAAACTAATAAGGGCTTAAAAGCACCCGAGTTACTTCTCGAAAGCACTCGAAACGTGTGTGTGGGGGAGGAAAAAAACAAAACAACAACAACAACAAAATAAACTAATCATCAAGTTTGTTCTGGTGGAATTGCAGTTACAAGGGAAGATGTGAAATAAATAATCCAAACGGCATTTTTTTTCTTGTCGCAATTTCGACCAATTTTGACAAAAAAAGCCTAGTTGCAGAAGTACAATATATTAAACTGTGGAGGAAACAAAAGAATAACAAAGGAAAACCGACAAACTGTCTTCACAATCTTTAGATTAATATGGAAGATCATAATTTAACATAAAAGAAAATATATTCTATTGTTCATTATCCAGATAAATACAAAAATTAAACAACAAAAAACAAGAGAAAAAAAAACGCATATGATCACCAATAAATATGTTCTGATAAGTTAAATAAGCAGTGACAAGCAAAAAAAAAAAAAGCCCAACATTCTGTCTGGAAAGTTCTCAAATAATAATATTAATAATAATAACCATAATAATAACATTAATAAAAAATAATTATCAAAAGGAAGAGAAGAGAGCTTGGAGATCTTGTCAAGTGAGGTGGCCAATAATGATCAGCTTAATAAAGATCAAGAAAAACAAAAAAGCCAGTGACCAGCAACAGGATGAGGGGGGGCTATGAGGGGGTGGGTGGTGACCAACTTCCAGTTCAAAAGTCCTTCCTGCAGACTCACCCTACATCACAATTACATAAGCACAGTAGTCCTTTCACCCCCACGCAAAACACACAAACCCCATCCCCTAGGCACTTTTTTCTTGGTATCTAACATTTATTTTGTTTACAACCATAACTTTTCAGAGTCGTGTGTCTTTTTCTTTGTTCTAGTTTTGGGTGTGGGGGGCTAATGAGGGGGTGGCTAGTGCAATACAGTCCCCAGGTTTGTTTTCCAAGGCCACTTGTGCTGCTACACAATCAAAAGCGGAAAAAACTTGGCAGAACAAGAAATCATGATCAGAGTCAAATTTCACAATTTTCAGTTCAAAATTTTTTCACGCGCATTTTGGGCACGGTGGCACATGGTAGGGCACTTTTTTCTATACCCCCCAAAGCTAAATTAACTGGCTGTGTGCAGATTAGCAGGAATGAAATGATTTGTTGAAGATCCCTAAACTTGTGGGGTTCCCAAACTGAGGCACGGGGGCCCAGAAATTATTCACAGAGTACGTGATTTCACAAACTGAGGCACCGGGTCTCAGAATGCTTTGGTGGGTCATTTTTTTCAAGGCACCTAGTTGATAATAGTTTGCAAATCACTTTTTTGGGTGGACTGATATCACAAACTGAGGCAGAGTGGCCCACTAAATGTAGACACGTGATACCAAATTCAGGCATGGGGTCCCAAATTGGTTTACCATTTTTTTTGTCCAAAACAAGGCTCAGGTGCTAAAAATGGTTAGCAAATACCTTTTTGAGGAAGCTCAGTTTCCCAAAATGAGGCACTAGTCCTGAAATAGGTCAATGTCTTTTTTCTTTGTTGGATTTCCTGGTTCCACAAATGCTGAAATAGTCTAATAAATGACTTTTTGAGTCATTCTTTGACCCAGACTGAGGCACAGGTGTCTGAAAATAGTTTGTGGGATTACCACCGTTTCACAAACTGAGGCACAAGGTCCCAAAATGAGTCGGTCGTCATTTTTTGTTTTCCAAACAGAGGCGCCGGGGACCAAGATTGATTGTAAGTCACTGGGTCTCCCAAACAGAGGTTTGGAGGATTCAAGATCGGTTGAGAGTCCCTGTCTAAACTTGTTAGCTTCCAGGGATGCATGCTTGGTTGATTGGCATGCTTTGAAGGGTGGGTCCCCAAAATGATTTGCCAGTTACTTTCTTTAGGATTTTCCAAACTGAGACCCAGGGGCATTTTTCTGAGTCGCAGATTGTCAGAGTAAGATCGTCAAAGAGTTTTGGGCAATGAGTCTAGGATATTAAACTTCATATCCCATGTCGTGGCCAGCGGTATTTTGCCTGGGAATTCCAAAATTCCTAAGGCAACTTCAAACCCCCCCACCTCCAAATCCTGCATACCTTACACACAGGACAGCAAGCCAGTAAAAGGCATGAAAAGATGACCAGTGTGTAAGGGGGCAAACTTTGAAGGGGGGGGGGGTGTTCCTGCCTTGACTGAATATGTCCTTGTGGCGACATCAAGGTGATGGTGCCCAAGGCCTCGGGCCCAGTTCTCCTCGTGTCTAAAAGCAAAGGGATGAGATAAGGCATTCTGTCTAGTCGTCTGAGATGGAGAGACGGCTGAAGATGGGGAGTCGCCGGGTGGTGTCGAGTGTGGGGGACTCTGAGCCACTCAAGCTGCTGCCGGAGCTGCTCTGGTAGCCCTCCTGGTCCGAGAGGGAGTCCTGGGGGCTGGACGGGGACTCGAACATCTGGGGCGACTCCAGCATGGGTCGGAAGTAGTAAGGCCCGTTGGTGGGGGAAGAAGGCGCAGCATTGCTAGGCTCGGGGCACAGGGGAGTGCCGCTCAGACTGGGCCCAAACAGGTTGGCCAGCTCCTGGCTGGAGTAGGTGAAGGGGTTGCTGCTGGGCCAGTCTGGGACCTCGTCTGGGAAAAACATGGGCGGCGGGGTGACAGACGTGGGGCTGTCGCGGAGCCCCGCTGAACTGGGGAAGCCTGCAAAACTGTAGCTGTGCTGCAGCCGGGGCCGCTCCATCTCGCCTGAGGAGCAGGAGGACGGGGACGATCCGTTGGTGGACTTGAGCGGCGGTCCGCGGCGCTCGTCAGCGTTGTGAATGAAATGGCAGCGGGGCCCGTAGGGGCAGAAGCCGATGGTATGGAAGGTGCGGCACAGCTCTGTCTTGTACTTGGGATGGCGGCTAAGGCTGCGCAGTTCGTGGATGCCGTGCGCAAACTGGCACTTGTCTCCGTACTTGCACGCGCCGTTTTCCTCAAAGGGCCGGCACAGCTCCGTCTTGTAGCGGCTGGAGTTCACCTGGCCTCCTGTGGGGCTGGCCGGGCCAAGACACTTATGCAGGAGACGCTCGCCCGTCTCGGAGAAGGAGCGGTCCCGCAACCGCAAGTGGTTCTCCTTGTTGCCGCCACCGCCGCCGCCACCAAGGCCCGAGATGAGTGGTGAATGCTCTGCTGCCTTCAGACTGTTGAGGAACTGGTTCTGGTTAAACTTTGCGCTGCCGCTGCTGACAGAGTGCCGCCGCTGGTACGCTCCAGGGGAGCCCACCGCCTTCCTGTCCAGTAGGGCGCTGGAAACATTGGTGTGCGGCACGGCCAGGTTGCCATTGTAGCCCAGCAGTTTCTTGTTCTACAAAACACACACAGACACAAACAATTTCAGCAACCAAGGTTTTCCCTTCATTTACAGATTCATCATTTGTCAACTAAACTCAAAACAACCTGACAGTTTCAGTCCACTTTTATCTGCAATTGCATTGTTTAACCACAATGGCGCTATATCAAAAAGAGTTGTAAAGTTGCAAGATAAACGCAGCTATTGATAGTCTTTCTTTTTACCTGCAAGTGAGTCGGATGTTTTCAAATATGTGGATGTTTCTTTGTCATACTTTGAATCTACTAGGATACTAAATCCATTACATCTCAGGACAATTTAAAGTTGTCAATGAACCTGCATGTTTTTGGGATTTGCAAACCAATCCACACCAGATCTTTGTAAAAAAAATAAAACATTACCATAATGTAGATTTTATATGCACTGCCACAAGTTATCTAATAGCAAAATAATCATATGACAAACTAGTAAAAAAACTGGAAACTAAGGGTAGTGTTAGAACAATTATCTTATTTTTTGTTTCTTTGACATCAAACCCACATTTTACAAAATAAAAAGTAGGAGGCTTAAAATGCTGCCCCTTGGCTGTGAAATGCATCAATCAAATGGCTCTGTTGAGAAACCATTTTACAGTTTAACCAAGTTAATCAATTTTGTTAATTAACTGTGCACACAAGAACTTTATTCATTTTTATATCAAATGAGGGCTCCTAAATTTTCACTTTATAATACAGTATGATCTTAGGATAAAAAGGAAAACTGGAGAAGGAATTTTTTTTTTTTAGCTTGAGGTGAATGATCATGTTTCAGTGCCACTGATTATCCTACACGCCCATATCCTTTGAGCATGGAAATATTTAAGTTTCCTCTAGTATGGCTGAACAATATTGGATAACACTGACATCGCAATTTTTGGGGGTTTTGCAATATACTGCGATATAAAAACTAGAAGAATTTTCACCATACTTGAATAGTTCTGTTTGGCAAGACTTTGGTTGACTCACTATGACAACATTGTATTCATTAGAGCTGTCCGGATCCAATCAAATAATGAGAAATCGGGCCGATTGCGCCATTTTTCAGACCGGAATCGGGTTTTTACTTAAAAATATATATTTAGGTTTTTCTGTGTTATAATAGTACTGCCTCTCACCCTCCCTCCTGAAAACCTGTCAGACCAAACTGTTTTTCTTGGTCAGCAGTCCAGCTGGCCTTTGGTACTTCAAGTTAACGATGATTGACAGGTTTGTAGCTTTGATCCGGCCAGCGGCGCCTTGGTAGCTCTACGATCAAAGGCACAAATGTACCAATCATCGTTAAGCTTGGTACACAGTCTAAACTGTGCTGTGGCAACTCATTCATTGTGTAAGTAAGAGGCTGTTCTTGGCAGCGTGAGAGTCAAACCAAAAATAAAACAGTCAAATTTTTTTCGGTAACAGCAGATTCTCAAACTCGGACCCAGGTGCAAAATTATGCGATCAGGACAAATCTAGTATTCATATGATACTGTTTAATCCAGGCTAAGGGGGTTTATCTGTGAATGATGAAGATTGGTGTATGTAAAAGGGATTCAGGAAGCCACGTCATTGCACAATTGCTGCTTTTATGAAGAAAAACAGAAGTTTACAAAAAAAAAAAAAAAAACTATTGCACGTCATACGAAGGGACTATTGCGCATCCATACATTGCGATGGCAATGTTCAAACGATATGTTGTGCAGGCCTATCCTGTAGTTATCAATGTTTGACATTTTACATTATATCAACTATCTTCGTAACTCTTAACTCTTTGGCTTCCACTGACAGCGATAGATGCATACCTGTCAAGTTGTACGTTTCGGCGTAATTTGTGCAAGTGCGCACTGATTTTTAAATGTGTACGCCGTACGGTCGGAATATGTACGTTTTTCGAGCATTACGTTTTTTTTTTCTCCTTTCGGATTTTGTCACTGGATTTTGTGACGCGAGAAAAGTCAGAGACACAGAGAACTAAGTGTTTGTCGTGACGCTGTTGCAAACGCGATGCTAGGCTAGGTGGCGCCAATATTTCCTGACTGCAGCCGACAGCCTACAATCTACGGCTAGATATCTCATGCATATAGAACTAAATGCGAAATGACTGTCTCGGTGGCGTAAGTAAACAGCTGCCATTTTAGAGCAGTAGACTTCTCAGAAAGGCTCTGTTGTAGTGAACCTTTCTAGCGAACCTAAGTAATTTTTTATCTAAAATACTCCTAAATCGGCAAAATCTTGACTTGAATCTATCTTTAAATGATGAAACAGTTTTAAAACTTTCACGTCGAAATGAAATAATGACTTCCAAACATAGCAAAGGTTAGTATGTTTTTTTTTTTTTTTTTTTTTTTGATAAAATGAAGAAAAAAATACATGAAAGGTAACACCAGTTACTTAGCCAAGTAACTAATTACTCTTACATTCAGGTGACTTACTAACTCAATTACTTTTTGGGAGAAATAATTTGTAACTAATTAATTACTTTTTAAAAGTAAGATTAACAACACTGGTCATAAAGATGAAGTCAGCGGAATGAAAAGTGACGAAAGCGATCTTATTCTGCCAATTTGTTGCCGAACACAATTTGCCCGCAACGATTGCTGATCACTTCTCAGAATTAGCTAAAGAAATATTCCCTGACTCAAGGATATCATCGGTGAGTTATTTTTATCAATTGACCTTTTTAATTTAAAATTGGACACACTAACCAATAGAGGCGGGCGAAATTTCCAATTCTTAGATTATTCGCGATTCAGCTGTGGAAAATTCGAGAACGATTCACAAATATCCAAATTCCGATTATTGAATTATACCAGGTAAAGCGGAAGTAAAACACAGTCAGCGCGGTCTTTGGGTCGCTACGAGGAATGGACCGAGAGTAAATATCATGTTCAACTCATGCCGCTAAATAAAAAAACAATCATACCTGACTGCGGCTGACAGCCGCTACAAACAACGCCCAGTTGCTACAAACATACGGCTACAGTAGATATCATATATATGTAGAACTAGATGCAAAATGACAGACTACGTCAGTGTTAGAACATGTATTATTGAACAGAGATGTGAAATGACAGACTTTCTGGCGTAAGCAAACGGCCGCCATCTTAAAGCAGTGGACCTCTCTAGAAGACGCTGTTGTAGCAAACCTAATTAACTTTTAATCTAAAATACTCCTAAATCGGCAGAATCTTGTCTTGAATCTATCTTTAAATGATGAAATAGTTTTAAAACTTTGACAAAAGTAGACATAATGGAAATTATACAATAACGGGAGCAATTTTAACAACTGTAACAGTTGATTCACAACATTAAATTAATTGAATGTAGTTTAAAGCTGCTGATAAAGAATGGGGACTGGAGTTTTTTATTTACTGTTATTTTTGTATATTTGTTTACTGTTATATGTTAACTTGATACTGAAATAGTAGTTTCATTTAGCCTGAGAGGATTTTTGAACAATTTTGGAACTAATGTACAAAACATTAGAGGGGGGAAAAAAATGGAGGGGGGTGCATCAATAATCGTTTTATAATCGAATCGGAGCCTCTGAATCGTAATCGAATCGTTAGGTGCCCAAAGATTCCCAGCTCTACTAACCAACTACCTTCAAGTCAAACTGAATTGCTAGCTGAAGTGCAGCCATCAAGACATGATAGCAATTGACAAAAGTGCTACATACAATTATAACAAAAGTCACTTTTCATTTTAGTAATCATGATGTAGCTGTAGATATTGATTGTTCTTTGATTGCTCCAGGTTATATGTTACAATATTACCAATAAATTCATATTATTTAAAAAATTGAGTTTTATTTTTGTTTCATATTGCACGCCATATACAACGTTTTAAGATAAGTCACCAATTTGTGAGGGCATACGTCACTATTTATAAGATTGCCGACAGCCTCGGGTCGACAGGTATGTAGATGTCCAATCCATTTGAACTGGGAGAGTCTGGCAGCGAATGATCACTGCTAGCCCTCCCAGTTCAAATGGATTGGACGTCTATAGCCGTCAGCGAGTTAATAGTGCCATGAAACGCGCTTGTTTGTCTCAGTGTAGATGGCAAAACACCAATGATCAGAACAGAACCACTTTTGCCTCAGTTTGAGCAAGTAAAAAAAAAACAAAACCTTTTTAGTGCTGTTTTTTGGCCTGGACGAAGCAGAACGGATGCAGGGCTTTATAGAAGAACAGCAGCTGGTTTGGCTGGTTGCCCTGGTTCGGAATGTGTGGCTGCTCTCAGTAGAATAGAGCACATGAGCTTAGAGGGGAGGCCAGCAGGCCCACAAAAGAACCGCGGCATTGCTTTAGAAAGACAAAGTGGCTCCCCGCTGCACTTCTCAATACAGACACATGACAAAAAAAGCTGAAGAGGGAAATTGGAGGGAAATCTCCAACACATGAGGCTAGGCACATTTCGACGTTTTCTTGCAGTGTTAGACACATGTTAAAAGAGTTTAATCCCCGTCAGACAAATCTGGCGAATGATTACGTGAGCATGTGGCCGATTTGGGATCAGATTGTTCAACCTACCGAGCACAATTGTTTCCACTTTTAAAGTTTAAAAAACTTCCAATGCGACTATACAGAGCGGGTTAGCAAAACAAGAGTTGGAATAAACAAATCACGACGGGGGCAGCGAACTCAGCATTCCTTCACACGATGAAAAAAAAGCAGGAGAAAAGTTACCTTATTGATTGCTTCGAAGTCGAAGAAAGGCGACACAACAGCTGTGGTCATATTTGCAGCGACCACCTCCCAAAAAAGTTGCCAGAGAAAAATAGAAAAAACTACCAAACCAGACGGTTTGGAAGTTACACACACGACTTGTTGCCGGAGCGAGCGTGTGCGCGTGATTTACGGAGCCCCTACGTGTGCGTGTATGTGCGTGTTATTGACCCTGCACAACTTCCTTCCCCCAGTGGCCCGCGCTCACTCCGACATTTGCCTTATAATCCTGTGGCAGGAGGAGCCTAGAGAGTGGGGCGTCAACTTTCTGTTAGTTTACAACTCGCCCCCCTTTTCTTTCTTCTTCGGCACTTTGCTCACTTCCCATTTGACTACGCCACCCTACAACATGCCTGCATATGGAAGTAAATTTGTGTCTTTATGATTCAATAAAAAAGTTGCTTCAATAAAAACAAAAAAGTTGCTTCGTCAAAATATGGCGGAAAACACAGACAAGGCTGAAAAGGCAGTTTCTGCTCTTGCACCCCTCTTTATAATAAACTGCTGTGTTTTAAGCCAGAAGAACTGTTGCGTTTGATAAAACAATAATAGTCCTTCTAAAAAATATAGCATATTGTGATAAAGTTAATTATTTTCTGTAATGTACTGATAAACATTAGACTTCCATATGTTTTAGATTCATTACACATAACTGAAGTACAGTCATCCCTCGTTTTTCGCGGTTAATGGGGACCAGAACCCACCGCGATAAGTGAAAAACCGCAAAGTAGCGACCCCCCCCCCCACAAAAAAAAAAACAATTAAAAATTTTTTTTTTTAAAACCTGTCCTGTTCCGCTACTTGGATAAAGGAGAATTTTATTCTATGTATATTACATTCTTTATATATACAGTGGGGAGAACACGTAGGCTATTTGATACACTGCCAATGGGAAAACCCATTGGCAGTGTATCAAATACGTGTTCTCCCCACTGTATTTTTTGTGTATACAGTATACTAGTTTGAAACGTAAATGCATTATTAATACTGTATACAATAACATGCATAAGATGAATAAAATGTACTCACCACACTCATGATCTTGATATATTTGATAAGTGAAGAAAAAACTCAACAATGGATATGAAGATAAAGATTATTTACTGAGAAGCGTGACCGTTGTTTTTCTGGATGGCATCCTCTTCTTGCCTGGTACACCAGACTCACCGCTGTTCCAGCTATTGAGTCTGGCCACCATTCAAGCGGACACAATTTCCAGGGCGGAGCAAGCCACAGCAAACAGACAGCGGAGTGGACCAATCAGCGACGGGCTGACGTGACGTTAGTAAACTGACGAGGGAAGGACGAGGGACTTGCACGCGGAAGTAAACATACGAAGAGAGAGGAGTTTATTCAACATGGCTAGCGCGAGACAGACTGTTGTCAATGACTCGTGTCGATGTGTTTTTGGTAATTTAAAACTGATTTTACCGTGGATTGGAACATATTCTCGGCTCTCCCGTTGACCATCTGTGTTGTGGAGACGACTTTCGACGCGCAAGAGTGACGTTGCTCGTTAAGAACACGTCACGCAAATAAACGAATCTGATTTGTCGATTGATTTTGAACCTGCTCGAGAGGCCGTTAATGGGATGGTTCCCAGACTATTACTCTCAGTGTTTGAAAAATACAGGGAGAATAGTCTGGCAGAGCCAGGCAAATCCCCTTCCAAAAAAGGCCAGTCTCGTCCATGTAAACATTTGCTCCGGGGGATAGCCACCTTCTTCAATTTATTTGGGAAATTGGTCCTCGAAGTAACGAACAGCTGCGTCATGGTCCGCCGAGGAGGCCTCC
Organism: Corythoichthys intestinalis; assembly: GCF_030265065.1. Classification (NCBI taxonomy): domain Eukaryota; kingdom Metazoa; phylum Chordata; class Actinopteri; order Syngnathiformes; family Syngnathidae; genus Corythoichthys; species Corythoichthys intestinalis. Next base: position 36,891,491 of record NC_080409.1, on the reverse strand, counting down.
CCATGCAACGTAATGCTGTGAAGTCCAAACTTCTTTTGAATTTTTCGAACCAGCCCTTGCTGGCAACAAAAACCACAATTTTCTTCACTTGTGCTAGGCTGTGGTTTATCTTCGTCGTTGTCGGTATAACTGCCACCTTCATTCAACTCTCCTTCAGGAATGAGGCTATCATACAGCGCTTTGGCTTTTGCCCGGATCATGTTTGTGTCGAGACTCACCTTCTTTTCCCGGCAGTCCGATATCCACACTGTTAGTGCATTTTCCATTTTTACAAACGTCTTGTTGCGAGGAGTCATGACTCGCTTAGTGTCCCTGGAAAACGACATTGAGGCGGTCTTTCGGGTTTTCGCCTCGTCTTTTTTAATAAAACAAACGGTTGATTCGTTTAGTTCCTAATGGCGTGCAACAGACACATAGCTGTGGCCAACTTTAAGCATGTCCAATAACTGAACTTTCTCGTGCACTGTCATCATTTCTCTTTTCTTCTTGGGTTAGTAAGAGAAATGAGCAGACGGAGGACGCGTTGGAGCCATTTATCTTTGATAGTAACAAGGTAAAACATCTCCGCCAATAAGCTTGCGATATTTCCGAGTGACGCTGGCCAGCGAATCAGAGCGGCGGAATATGAGTTGGGCGGGCTCTCCTTGCCTTCTGTTAGGGAAAGGGCCAATTTTACATCCTATTTTCTCCATTATTTTAATTTTTATGCTTGTATATATATTTTTTTGACTGAAAAAAAATCCGCGATAGACTGAAACCGCGAAATTTGAAGTGCGAAGTAGCGAGGGAACACTGTAGTTCAAGCCTTTTATTGTTTTAATATTAAGGATTTGGGCAAAAAAGTCAAGAAAAAACAAAAATCCCTATCTCAAAAAAATAGCATATCATGAAAAGGTACTCTAAAGAAGCTACTAACCTAATCATCTGAATCAACGAATTAACTCAAAACCCCTGCGAAAGATTCCTGAGGCTTTTAAAAACTCCCAGCCTGGTTCATTATCAAAACCGCAATCATGGGCAAGACTGCTGTCCAGAAGGCCATCATTGACACTCTCAAGCAAGAGGCTAAGACACAGAAAGAAATTTCTCAGCGAATAGGCTGTTCCCAGAGTGCTGTATCAAGGCACCTCAGTGGGAAGTCTGGGAAGGAAAAAGTGTAGCAGGAAACGCTGCACAACCAGAAGAGGTGACCGCACCCTGAGAAAGATTGTGGAGAAGGGCCGACTCCAGACTTTGGGGGAGCTGCACAAACAGTGGACTGAGTCTGGAGTAAAAAACATCCAGAGCCACCGTGCACAGGCGGCAGAGGCGCCTGACTTGGGCTAAAGAGAAGCAGCACTGGACTGTTGCTCAGTGGTCCAAAGTACTTTTTTCAGATGAAAGCAAATTTGGCATGTCATTCGGAAATCAAGGTGCCAGAGTTTAAAGGAAGACTGGGGAGAAGGAAATGCCAAAATGCCTGAAGTCCAGTGTCAAGTACCCACAGTCAGTGATGGTCTGGGGTGCCATGTCATCTACTGGCGTTGGTCTACTGTGTTTTATCAAGGGTAGGGTCAATGCAGCTAGCTATCAGGAGATTTTTGGAGCACTTCATGCTTCCATCTGCTGAAAAGCTTTATGGAGATGAATCTGATGATTACTGTTGATGTTATATATTATATATATATATATATATATATATTTATATATATATATATAAATATATATATATATAAAATACAAGTATTTGATACACTGACAATGGGAAAACCCATTGGCAGTTTATCAAATACTTGTTCTCCCCACTGTATATCCGTCCTGCTTTATCTGTGTCTTGTTCCAGTAGCCCACTTGACATCAGGTTGTCCTGGACCCCCAACCCCTGACGCAAACTTTGTTAACCCGGGCGACGTTCGAGCCGGTATGACTCTATCATTGCTTGTTCCACTCATTGTGAGGTATAGGCATATATCATGAAGGGCCTTGCCTAAGGACCTACCTGAATATCACTATGCTCCTGACCGGGGTTTGAACCCCCAACCTCCTGTACCAAAGTCAGCAATGGTACCACTGATCAAGGGTTGAAGGAAGAGTTGGAGAAAATGTGGGGAGTGAAGGCAAGAGTGGTGCCAGTTGTGGTCGGGACACTAGGGGCAGTAACCTCCAAGCTGGGTGCATGGCTCTAACAGATACCAGGAACAACGTCCGACGTCTCTATTCAGAAGAGCGCAATCCTAGGGACAGCTAAGATCCTGCGCAGGACCCTCAAGCTCCCAGGCCTCTGGTAGAGGAGCTTGAAAGGAGAGACCATACCGCCCGGGTGGGCGAGACGCCGATTTTTTATAAATCGTATATATATTAGGGCTGTCAAAATTATCGCGTTAACGGGCGGTAATTAATTTTTTTGAATTAATCACGTTAAAATATTAGACGCAATTAACGCACATGCCCCGCTCAAACATTAAAATGACAGCACTGTGAAATGTGTACGTGTTGTGTTTTTTCGGAGTTTTATCGCCCTCTGCTGGCACTTGGGTGCGACTGATTTTATAGGCTTCAGCACCCATGAGCATTGTGTAAGTAATTATTGGCATCAACAATGGCGGGCTACTAGTTTCTTTTTTGATTGAACAATTTACAAACTTTATTAAAATGAAAACATTAAGGGGGTTTTAATATAAAATCTCTATAACTTGTACTAACATTTATCTTTTAAGAATTACAAGTCTTTCTATCCATGGATCGCTTTAACAGAATGTTAATAATGGTAATGCCATCTTGTTGATTTATTGTTATAATAAACAAATACAGTACTTATGTCTTACTTACTCATCTTTTCCAACAATAATTTACAGAAAAATATGGCATATTTTATAGATGGTTTGAATTGCGATTAATTGCGATTAATTACGATTAATTAATTTTTAAGCTGTAATTAACTCGATTAAAAATTTAAATCGTCTGACACCCCTTTTATATATATATATATATGTATATATATATACACACACACACACACACACACACACACACACACACACACACACACACACACACACATATATATATACATATAGACACATGCATATCGGACAATTTTGAAAGTTGGACAAATTCATATGCATGTGTGATACATCATTGGAAAGCTTAAAATCTCAATTTTCTGGGGGAAGAACAATTTTGAAAAGGGCATTTTAAAAAAAAAATAAATAAAATAAACAGCAAAACACTATCTGGAGGTGAGAGCACGCGAGAGCAGAATTACAGACGCCATGACTTTAATGATATATATATATATATATATATAATTTAAAAAAATATATATACGAGTATATAATTTGCTAGGCGTTACTAATTAGTTTGTCCACGCGGAGGTGCCGTACTGCCGATTGCGTTTCCCTTTTCTGGCCTACTTCCCGTGAATATTTTTTTTTTTACACGACCAAACTTGTTTGCCAAGCTCCAAGTCGCGCATTTCTTGCGTATTTCAGATGTCAAGTAAGCCAAGGAGCAACTATAAAGTGAGTAAAGTGTTAACTATAAAGTGAGTAAAGTGTTAAATAAAACCCCGTACTCGGCGAAAATAATGAATTTATGGTGGGCTTTAGTTGTTGTTGACTCTTGTGTGGGGAGCCTGCCACAGAGTTTATCCTCCCCCATCAGCCACTAGAGTACTCTGTAATTAATTTACTTTTAATTGCTGGACTCTTAACATCACTGTAGGGACTTTCCAGCCAAGCCAGCGGCGGTTAACTCCTTTCCAACTACTATACTTTGCATTCTCTCACCTTACCACCAAACTTAAGAACTACGTATTCGTATTGCCATCCTTTGAAAAGCATGAAATCTGAAGTCATCAATTTTTGAGTCAAAAGTTTCAGTTGTGTTTTTTGTTTTCAAGAAAAATCTTATATAAACGTAACATATTTTTGCCTCACTGCAGGAATTTTTCGGCCCTGATGACATATGACACGGATGCCGTTCCATCAGGTATGAGAACCTGATACATGAGTGAGGTCACGTTCGTCAACCACATTCACACAAAAACACTTCTATTAAAAGATACCTAGGTTGTGGGCGAAACCTACTCAAATCCACCGTGGTCTCTCATCTTCCTCCCCCACCACTGTGACAAAGCAGCCAGCGGCCATGTGCACAGTCAATGTCAGGTTTCGGTTACAGCACAGAAAAAGAGAGGGAAGAGGAGGAGGTGAAGGGATGTCACAGTGGTGGGGGGGATGGGTGTTGGATTAAGGGGGGTGTTTCTGACTACGCAGTACTGCCTTGGGGAAGTGAGCAACAAGAGGTTGGGTGGCGCTGGTGGGCAAAACATTCTCTTTCCTTGCTGATACACTTGAGCCGTGCAAGGGCCAAGGAGAGCTTTGTGGACTTTTGTTGTTTTACCCTTGTCCCCTTCCAAAATTCTTCCCTGATTTACCTCAGACGAACAAATTCAAATGCAGAATTAATTAATAAAATTTTCCTAAGGTAAAAACTTTGTTTGCGAAGTACTGTGTGATATGCATGAGTATGTGCAAAATTGAGAGAAGTGGTCACATTGTGTTGATATTATCACAGTTGTTGTAATGCAGTAGTTCCAAATTAGTACACCAAACCACAGATGCAATTCGTACAAAAAATCAATGTGTAAAGGGGAAAAAACAAAGCAAAAAATGAATTTTACACAAAACAACACAACAGACTGAAATTTAAAACGTTACTGTCAATGGTTATGACTTCTGCTATTGCTTTCCAAGTTAGAAAATGCTTCTCTAATATCATTTTCAATCCCAAAATCTGTTCCTTTTCTTTGCCCGGATTTAAACATCTCTCCCAGTTTTTATTTTGCATGGATTGTCCACGGAAAACTGAAGATATGATCCTTGTAATTTCATAGTAAGTATGTAGGAACTATTCACTATTCAAACTAGGAACTATTTTCTCCACTAGTGGGCACTCGGGCTCTTTGGATGAGTAATGCTTCATTTCTCCTTTTTTTTCTCTCGACGGAATTCAATGATTTAAATTTTTTTTTTTTTAACGTATTTAGTGGGTTATTGTACAGTTTGACTATAACAGCAGTTCATACAGATAAGTTTGTGATGAAAAAAAAAATAATTTTTTAAAAAAACAAACAAAAATAAGCAGTCATTCACAATGTTACTCATTACTCATTAGTATTCTTTTTACTGGATATTTTTTACTTGTACTTGAGTACATATTTTGGATGACTACTTATACTTTTGCTTGAGTAATATTATTTTGATGTAACACTACTCTATCCACCTCTGACGTTAACTGCCAAATAGATTAGCGCGGGAAAAAAACTTCACACAAAATAAGACAAGTCTTAACATGATAAATCCCAGTCTACAACATTACTGTGCAGTTATTTGAAGAAATTGTGGTATTTACACTGCCAGTTAAGTCGGATACACGCCAAAGTCGTGAATGGTATTCTCCTTTTGGAATGCAAAATGACGGTCGTTAAGATGCCTTGCAGAGAGGCCTCTGTCCGAGTCGCTAGGCCCGAACCGTCCCTCATTAATATTCTTTTCACTTGTAAAAAGGTAGTAGAGCTGCTTCAACAGCCAAAAGAGGCTGTGTTTTTGTAATTTGTTGGAGGCAAACTCATTGAGTCTCTTTGGAATGGATGAAAGGACAGCATTGTATGTGGTGGATTGACAGTGTTGTAAGCCACCTCTTCTTTTTTGAGATGGATTATTATAATTGTTATAACATATATATATATTTTTTATAACATTAGGTCTTTATTTTCATACTATTACAACTTCACTTTTGGAATATCTCTCCATTTTCTCAAGTTTTTATAATGTTCTTGTTCTTGGAAAGAAAATATGACTATTCTCGTGGTGTTACAATGTTATTGTAACAATACTAAGACTATTGTAAAAAAAAAAAAAAAAAACTTTTTAAAGACATCTTGTTGGGAACATTCTTCAATTTAGCAGACTTCTTTTGTAGTTTTGCAACCTATTTCTCAAAAAAATACAATTTTAACCTTGTGCTAAATGTTCCTTTATATTATGTAATAACTGGTAATTCACAAAATCGTACTGCTTTGTAAGCGAAAGGTAAACTGGCTCGCTGTAAGCGTGTATGTGCGCGAAAGCATGTGTGTGAACTTCAACATCGGAAAAGTGTTTTAGGAGCGGGTCTGGAGTGTTTTCGCAGACGACAGACTTGCTGGAAATCGCGTCTGCACTTCAAAGGCCCGTTTTCCCATTGAAGGAGCGGAGTCCCGCCCATTTGAAACACCAGCGCCACTCACTATTGGCACCATTTGTACTGAGAACCCATAACACAGTCACGTCTACCACCCCCCTCACGTAGCAACAAGTAAACTTTACCCTTAGGCTCATTGTTGGACTTTTCGCGCCCAAAAACAGAAAAAGTTGCATTATTTTTTTGCTGTATTCTTGATGTGACCAAAATGAAGGTTTTCTAAAATCTGTTTTTTTTCATGTTATGCTGCTGAAGTTGGGTAAAATTTGAAAAAGGAAATGCGTAATATTCTGAGAAAATATTCTAGAGAAATTCTAGTTTTTTCAAGAAAAAAGTAATGACGAGATAAGGCATGTGCCGGTATGAGACTCTGACAGTACGAATATCACGTTTTCATGGTATCACAGTATTACAATTACAGCTCTAAAATGTGTTACTTAAATATATAGGTTAAAAAAAAACTGGATTTGTATTTTTCAGAACATATTAGCAAATTGGAACATAAGTATAATGTTAAGTTAAAATAAGTAAATAAAATAACTGAAATATTCTAAATAAAAAAAAAATCTAGTTCTTTAGGTGAGCCTAAACCCACAGCTCAACATTATTACCATCAGAACAAAAATCATTGAATTATTTTCCATAAAAAGCATGTGTGTATGACTCGCTCAATCCAGCCTCAATCATGTTTACACAGGGGCGCTGGAAGTCACTCAGAGCAGGGGGTGCTGAGGATCTTATTTTGTTTTTCCCATCCAAAAACAGCCGTTTTGGTCCAAAAAATGCTTGCGCTTTTTTACCAGACAAGGCGTGCACAATGGCAGTACACACGCATGCTGGATAGTTTACTTACTACTACTAGGCTACTACAAAGACAGCGTTCTATTTGTGTGTGTGTGTTTTTGTATTGCAAATAAAAGCGCCCTTGTATTATAATGAAGATCCCCGCAGCTAGACGGTGCAATGATACACAAATACATTTGAAAACTAAAAGGTCCAATAAGCCTCGGTTTAACACCCACTTTTCACAACACTCAAATAAATTGCACACGAATATCCAACAGCGCTCTGCACGGCGGCAACTCAACAGCAACAACAAACAATAATATGGCTACAATTCAAGCTATTTGAGGTTCTCCATATTCTAAATGTGCAGCTAAGTTTTCTTCGCTGGGCACTATTGGAAACTATCATTATCATCTTCATTTTCGGCCTCAAATTGAAGTATAGAAAATTTAGCTGTTTTTTTTTTACAGAAGAAAATCGCTATTTCGTCTTTGCGACATGTTAACGCCTCCTCTGTCAACAGTTAATTTTTCCGTTCAAAAAGCGTCTTATCCAACGTGACCTGGTAGCAAGCGAGGTATCAAGGTAGTGACCTTGTTAACAGAAAAACTTTTTTAACATGTTTATTAAATCACCAAAGATAGATCCGCTATTGTTTCAATATGTTTTATTTATTGATTTATTAAAAAAAAAAATCTACCAAAGCACTTTTTTTCTCCCCAGCACCAGGGGGTGCTGCAGCATCCTCAGCACCCCACTTCCCTCGCCACTGTGTTTACATTTTACACACACTCTTTCTCAACACAGTTGCCAGAGAGAGAAAAACCACCACGCTTTACCATTGGTAGACACACTAAACACGCTGCAGTTAACTCACGCAGCTGGTTGGAAACGTTCATGACAGTGTTTACTCACCTTTAATTTTGTATAAATGCAAAATCATACTGGAGGTATTGCCTCCTCGGGAGCCACCTTCCGCAAACATGTTTTACATGTCGGATGGCCCTCCTCCTGTAAGCTGCAGGCGTATTCCCATACCAGTGATTTTGTTTTCTTCAAAGGGGGAAAAGTTCAGGAGTTTCACCTCCTCCAGCCATCGTGTAGCACGGCTGACTCACTGACACTGAGCTGGTTGGAGAGGGTTGACCCTTGCAGCTGCAAGCGAGGGACTTATCCCTGCATTTTTGGGACATAATAAACAGCTAAAATTGTAGGGACTGTATGACGGAAAATTTTTGCTGTTTTGAAACCGTGACATTTTCATACCTCGGTACACCTTGAAACCGGTAACTTGCACATATTTAGACGAGATAAAATTTGTCGGAAAATATCTTTTCACAAGACTTCAAAGTCAAAAATTGACAGAAATACATGCATTTGTTTTCAAATTAGGAAAGGCAGAATATTTAGGCAATCAAATTTAAATTTTCCTCAACTGTGGCCAGCTTCAGATCCCGTTAAGAGGGTTTATCAGGCAGTACTGCATGTAAAGTTGGGTAAATGTGGAAAAGTACAACGACAGAACCTTTGCATGTTTTTGACCTTTTGTTCTTGTTTACTCCACCGTGTCTTGTTGTATTTTCTCAATACTGTGTGACTCCCTCCCGAGGATTCGGAGGAGGCACCTGTTTCCTGACAAAAAAGAAAAAAATCCGCCATCTCTCTTTAAGGGATTGCGTCAGAAGTCCTTCTCTTTGTGAAGATGGCCCTTTTCCAATATCCCACTGACGCACAACAACAAGCAGCGCGTTTAGACTTGAACAAAATCCGTCAACTCCGTGGCAAATTGATCTGCGAGATGCCGGTAGGCAAAACGTATTAGGATTGATGACTGATGTCATTAATGATAAAACACCCTATTAGATTACTCACCAAGGAGTGTCAAAACCACAGTGAAAAGACGTTTTTGACATTTTGCGATAAACTTGTACATTCATGAATTCTGATTATCACATGAAAAAAGATCAAAGTTGATCCTTATATTACAAAAATGGACATTATGACAAAAAGTCCTCACTTAATAAATTTCAAAATTCTGATAAAAAATCTACTTTTTTTAACACATTTTACCCCTCTAAAAAATGTAATTTGCACTTTAATTCGTCTTTGAAAATTCCAACTTATGTAATTTTTTAAAATTTTTAAAAAAATTTTTTTTATTGTTTGAACATATGTATGTGAAAAATTCTAACAATGTTGTACAATATTTCATACTTTGAAAAGCTTTTGAAAATTTGTGTAATTTGTGTAATGTAAAAAAAAGAAGTACCGTATTTTTCGGACAATAAGTCGCACCAGCCATAAAATGCCCAACGAAGAGGAAAAAAACATATAAGTCGCACCGGAGTATAAGTCGCATTTTTTGGGGAAATTTACTTTATAAAATCCAACACATAGAACAGTCATGTCATCTTGAAAGACAATTTAAAATAAAAATACAATAGAGAACAACATGCTGAATAAGTGTACTGTATGGTAATGTTACATGATGCACGAACAACGAAATGCGAATGTACTGTCCTCTCCAGGACGCTACGGCTCGGTCCTGGCTATTTAGCGAGCTAAACACCCAAATGACGATGCTGGATGTCCGTATAATTTGCTGACTTTATTTTGGCCGTCATTATGGCACAATCATTTGAAGAGTGAAACTAAAAATAGAAATAATACAAATCAATTTCGTCCTTGATACCAAACAGGTTCGCGTCAACGTAAATAAATGATAATTAGCTGTGATTACAGCAATGACACAAACTGTTATCATGTATTCGCTAGCATTAGCACATCGTTCAAACAACCACATAACTAAGGCTAGGTTAAACCTACATGTCTTAATGCACAAATCCGATTTTTTAGCATATCTGTTTTTTTGGTATGCCTGTTCAGACTGCCTTTGTCTTTTGAGACCATTCAAGTATTACGCATGCGCACTATTTCTCAGTCCGACACGCGCTGAGCGAGACGACCCGCATGCGCAGAAGCATCAAAACAAATGACCACACATGCTGGCTGTCATCCGTCATTCCAGGGATATCATATTTTGCTTTTTAAAAAAAAGAGGACACAAATAACAGACATAAATAATCCCCGTCTAGGCTTATATTCAAAGTATATGGATCGATAGCATGCACGCACTGTCCGTGCATGTCACACACACATACGGGCAGTTTGCCCCGACTCTCGGCTGTGTAAGCAATGTTGAAATATTGCTCATATAAAGCAGAGAGAAAACCGATCATTCTCAGGCTTATCCTCAACCCATTTTTATTTTTTTTTTTTATGACTGTTGTCTAGTCCGACCCTTCCTAAAAGGCTGTGTTCAAGGCAAGCTAGGCGCTAATAACGCACAGCTGCACCGCTACCGTAGCGTCTCTCTCGCGTTTTGATGACGTAATTGCTGCATGAATTCCGATTTGAGAGACTGGACAGTACAGACCGCCGCGACAGTCTGGAAAAATGTGGCCCAGATCGGATTTGAACCACATACGAAAGTGACCCAGATCGGATTTGAAATGGTCCAGTTCTATGCGACTTGTCACGTTCAGACCGTCAAGTTAATGCCTCACTCGAGTCGGAAAAACACAAAAAAATCGGATTCGTGCATTAAGACCTGTAGTATGAACGTAGTCTAAGTGTCCGATCGCGGGTGGAAAACACACAACAAAAATAGAAAAGATGATACACACAGGCGTTGCCTCTGTATGGATATTTTACTAGCAAAAACAATGAACGTAGATTCGCAGCTGTGTTTTTCTCTCTCTGTCTCTCGCCCACTCGCTCAGACGCAGCGTAGCTGTCGTCTTCTTCTGCCGTGTGAGCGCTCTTCTTCCCGTAAACAAGTGCGAATGCGCCCCCCACTTGGGCGTGAAAGCGCCACAAACTAAAAGCATGCATTTCAATATAAAAAAGTCAATAATACAATTAAACACAAATTGCCAAAGGCAGAACGCGAACGTGGCCATAGCTATTAAGAATTATTCCGAGTATTTGATACACTGCCAATGGGAAAACCCATTGGCAGTGTATCAAATACTTGTTCTCCCCACTGTAGCTATAGCAAAAAGAACATCGTAACAAGTTTACCAAACCATCAGTGTCACTCCAAACACCAAAATAACATGTGAAATATAATAATGTGTTAATAATTTCACACATAAGTCGCTCCTGAGTATATGTCTCACCCCCAGGCAAACTATGAACAAAACTACGACCTATAGTCCGAAAAATACGGTAACTAGTCTTCAGTGCTTCACTATTTTTTTTTTTTTTTTTGTACGTTTTCTGTAATGTTATTTATTTAACAATCTATCAGTGTTTCTTGCCATGTATGAGACTGAACACGGGTTATGGCTACAGTCAAAAACACGTAATTAATGTGTTTTTCATAGCCTTTAAGATTTTCTGGAGCATGGCATCAATTTGACACGCTAATCGGACTCACTCTCGCCATCCAGATTTGTCTTTTTATATAGCGTGATGCTTCATGAACTCACTGCCCTTCAGATTTCAGCCCAGCAAAATCCATCTTTTGCTGCATATTTGGCCAAGTCATATTGTACTGAGCAGCATGGATAGTGTTGTGTTGTTTGCAGTTATCTAGCATTGGCTCAGTAACCGCTTGGTTTCAATCCGACCTCCTGCGATTTGAGAGGAGGGCTTGGCTTTACGGCGTTGATAAATGATGGGAGTGGAATGACAGGGTTTTTATCTTTTTAAGCAGTAGATGAAAGAAGCACACAGGCGGAAGCCGTGGGGGGCTGAAGGAGAAACAACTGGCTGTCCTTGCGCCCAACGGTCAACGGATGGCAGCTCTCTGCTTGTGAGATGTTTTCTGTTTACACTAAGGATGGGAATTTCAAATAATTTCGCTGTCTACTAGTGTCAGTTTTTATTTGCGACGAGTTTACCAGTCAAAAAGCAAGAAAACTTGCGATTTCATACACATATTAAATAAAAAGTTTAAAATGCTAATGTTTTGTGTATTTGTGCCATTTTAGCCCAAACATTCAGGATAAGTTGTTTAGATGAATTGGGGCTGCAGCTATCGAATATTTAAGTAATCGAGTATTCGGCTGAAAATTTTATAGATTAAACGAGTAATTGGATAAAACATTTGTTTTTTAGGTAAAGAGCAATTATAAATATACATGAGAAAAAAAAACATTTCACCTGATATTGAACCATTTTCAGATTATCAATGTCTTTGTTTTCGATGTATATTGTAGAAAACAGCCAACAATTGCATCTCAGATGTGACTAGAAAAAACCCCAACATCAACAAATTCACGGCTTTCACTCAAAAAACATCTAGATCTAATAAAAAAAAAACTAAAACCTTACCTAAAATGTCAATATGCTTGATAACACACGTCACTTAAAAGTTGTTTTTCCCAAGTGTTTCAATTGAATTTCCATTTGTGTCAAGCTATTTTTAAGTTCTAGTTAAGTTTTAAATTAGTCTAAATTGTAAGTCCTGATAGGATTTTGAGTTTTTGCAGTGTTCAAAATAATTGAATGATGCCTGCTGTATTGGAGCACTTTAGGCACCAGTGCTACTAGGTGTTTTATTCTGCAATGACTATTGAGCTAAAACTGACAGTTAGCTTTACTATATTTTTACTTTACACCCTCATTACTCTAAAGCGCTGTGTTTTTACAGATTAAATAAAGCATGTATGTAAGACACGTTAGCCACGCATCGACAGTGGTCATAATTAATAAAAACCTAGCCCTCTGCAGGGCTAACGTTGCGTTAGCAAGGTACAGTAACGTTAATCTTATTTATTAGCGCTGACAAGTCTACTGCTTTAAAATGGCGGCTGTTTACTAACGGCGGCAAGTCTGTCATTTCGCTTGCCTGGTACACCAGACTCACCGCTGTTTCAGCGATTGAGTCTGGCCACCATTCAGCGGATACAATTTCCAGGGCGGAGCAAGCCACAGCAAACAGACAGCGGAGTGGACCAATCATCGACGGGCAGACGTGATGTTAGTAAAACGACGAGGGCAGGACGAGGGACTTGCGCGCGGAAGTAAACATACGAGGAGAGTGGAGTTTATTCAACATGGCGAGCGTGAGACAGACTGTTGTCAATGACTCGTGTCGATGTGTTTTTGGTAATTTAAAACAGATTTTACCTTGGATTGGAACATATTCTCGGCTTTCCTGTTCACCATTTGTGTTGTTGTGAAGACGACTTCCGACGCGCAAGAGTGACGTTGCTCGTTAAGAACACGTCAGGCAAATAAACGAATCTGATTTGTCAATTGATTTTTTTACCTGCTCGAGAGGCCGTTAATGGGCTGGTTCCCAGACTTTTCTCTCAGTGTTTGAAAAATACAGGGAGAACAGTCTGGCCGTGCCAGGCAATCATTTCGCATCTAGTACTATATACATCTGTTAATGCTGCCGAGTCTGTCATGTTGCATCTAGTTCCATATACATGTGATATCTATCTGCTACCACCATAGCATCATGCGGGCGTAGTTTGTGGAAACGTTGTCATAGTTTGTAGCGGCTGTCTGCTGCAATCAGGTAGTATTGCTTCTTCCTCTACAGACGTGACGTTAGCCTGTTGTCCCGCATTAAAAGTAGTCCGCGCTAAATGTGATGCTTAGAGCTGGCAAAATTAAATGATTCCTCGAGGCGAATACAATTACTCCGATCAATTTTTTAAACTCGAGTTACTCGAGTATTCGTTTCAGCTCTAATGTAAATTCCATGGATCCAACAAAAACTGACTGAATAAAATTAAACAATTGGAAGAGAAATACATTCCTGATATGTTCGCCAAAACTTGCCCAAACTTTGTGTCCCTGTCCCCTCCTGTGTGTGTGGAGGGGGCCATTTATCTCCTTGGCTGCTCAGCCTGTTTACAAGTAGGCAGAGGAGCGAAGACCAAAGCCCCTTTCAGATTTATAACCCGCTAAATTACCGTGTAATGTGACGCGGGATTTACCTGTGTCATGGCTTTCAGACATGGGGAGATGTACCGGGAATTTCCCGTGTTGGCGACTCAGCACTCTCTGTCCGTGGAGGGCGAGGGACGGGATTTTATAACATTACGTAATTTTTGGTCGGCATCGGCAACAAAATAAACAACGTCTAAAGATGGACGATGGACTGTCTCTTCCTTGATTCAAAGATTCAGTAGCAAATTATTTTCCTTGTTTCCAGTTTAATTTTGCTATTTTTTCAGTTTGCCATATTGATATTAGCGATGTTTGTTTATTCCTTTTCATCTCACTGTGAAGAAAGAGGAAATGACGATCGGCCCACCATGATATTTACATAATTAGCCTTCTCGCTTTGACTGGGTAATTAACCGGCTGCTTTCATGCATGCCGGGTCCCGGTTAAGTCCCGGACATTATACTAAGACATGACCCGGTTAATGTCTGTGTGGTCTCCGTGTCAACCGACCCGGGAAATTGCTTTCATACATACAGTAAGGGCTACCCATTTAAATCCCGGGATTTTAACCAGAGTTCGTCGTATGTCTGAAATGGGCTCAAGATGCATGATTCTCCGTTTAAATGACTGGTAAAATATGAAATGTTTTAATTATGAGTAAGCGGTGAAAATAATAAACGACTAGTTGCACACATCCCTAGTTGACACACTTTAACAATAAGTCATTATAAGCAATAGCGCCAATGGCAGCCAATGAGTTAATTTATTGAAAAATGTTAAGGCAGTTATAGCAGTGGTAAAGTTGTTCATCTGTTTATTTAGTTTCAATGTTTTAAATTATAATACGCTAAAGTTACTGATAGGATTTCAGAGGAGGGATGTCCCGATAGCATATTTTTGTACCCGAGACCGGGTCACCTGATTTTGAGAATTTGCTGATACCGAGTCCCGATCCGATACTCAAAAAAAAAAAAAAATTCCAAACATGCTCCTGTCCCACCATGCCGCTTTTATAACTTGAATTATTTTTTAACTAGAATAACGTAGAAAAATGCTTGTCTTGATTAAATGCTTCATTGAGTGAGTCCACTCTAATCCACTCACGCTGCTGAGAACAGCCTCTCACTTGCACAATGAGTTGCCACAGCACACTTATGCAAGTTTAACGATGATTGACACAATTGTGCCTTTGCTCGTAGCGCTACCAAGCTTCTCATGCAAGATCAAAGTTACTAACCTGTTAATCGTTATTAGCTTAAGCATACGACTTACTTACATACTTAAATAGCATTATTATGTGAATTAGAATTATATTTTGAGACGATTCGACTATATACAACAATTTAGCAAAGCGCAGATGACAAGAAATTAGTCTTTTAATCTGCCGGTTTGCCACGCCTACCATTATAGGGCTCTAGTGTCGCCAACAGGTGGATGACGTCAGCGGGAGACTGGGCTCATCGGTTTTACTATTCAGCCCATTGAAGGGGAAATATTCAGAATGAGGAAAACGCGACGAACAGAGCCGCAAAATGTCATTGTTTCAGTCTCTCTACTCCAATATTTTTACAGGATATTCTTTTTATCCAAGTATTTTTTCCCAATAGCTAAATAAATGGCATGGTCATGACAAATAACAGTCTTGTGCTAAATGGAATATGAAATAATAAAAATGCACTTATTCAGGACGACATGGCAAAATTACTTAACAATGGTCAAAACTGTCGACTTCACCTTTACTGTCGCACCTCCCGAACGATATTTTATGACACCTAAATCGGACATATGACATATGACAGTGTGATACTGCTGTTAACATATTTCTAGCCTCACGGTAGCCAGTGCTCGAAAATCGTATCTGTGGATTACTGGCGGATTTGTATCTAGTCAATTTATTTATTTATTTATTTATTTTTATTACAACTCTATTAGTATGTCGTCCATGTAAAAAGTTCAATTTTAGAGCTGATCTGTTTCGTCTATCACTGTCAACAGGAAATTGAGTTAATAAAATGAATATATATTTCTACTTGATAAAATTGATGAATCTTTTGATATTTTTTCAATTAATTGATAATTGAGACAAACACACAGTTTGATCAAGAATCATGTCATTATATCAAATTGACTGCAGAAAATATGCAAACGTTATTTATGATTCAGTTACTGTTTTGGTCCTAATAGGTGATATTTTCAATATATATTTTCAAAGTAAACAAACGCTTGCAAATGTCTTATTCTGAAGAAACAACGATAACCAGTCTACTTTAGTAGTAGATTTAAGAAATCTAAGAAAAACAGTTTGTAATTTGGATGGTTTGCAGTTAAACAAGGCTATGAAATTATTTCCTTTATCGATCATCAAAATTTTTATGAATTTTTAAAATACGTCGACAACTTGTTAATTATTTAATACTTATAACACAAAACTTGTAAACATTAAAAAAAAAAAAACATTAAGTAAAACTAGGGCTGTCAAAATTATCGCGTTAACGGGCGTTAATTAATTTTTTAAATTAATCCCGTTAAAATATTTGACGCAATTAACGCACTATGCCCGCTCAGACAGATTTAAATGTCAGTACAGTGAAAGGCCAACTTGTTAATTGGGTTTTATGGAGTTTTTCCGCCCTCTGCTGGCGCTTGGGTGTGACTTGCATATGTTATGTGGCGTAATGTCGCCCTCTGCTGGCGATTCAGTGCAGCGGATTATTTGGGTTTCGGCGCGCTTTTCTGACGTGATTATGGCTACGTTCATACTACAGGTCTTAATGCACGAATCCGATTTTTTCGTCTTTTTCCGACTCGAGTGAGGCATTAACTTGACGGTCTGAACGTGACAAGTCGCATAGAACTGGACCATTTCAAATCTGATCTGGGTCACTTTCGTATGTGGTCTAAATCCGATCTGGGCCACATTTTTCCAGACTGTCGCGGCGGCCTGTACTGTCCAGTCCCGCAAATCGGATTTCATGCAGCATTTACGTCATCAAATAGCGAGAGAGTCGTTACCGTAGCGATGCACCTGTGCGTTATTAGCGCCTAGCTTGCAGTGAACACGGCTTTTGAGGAAGAGCTGAGCTTGACAACAGTCATAAAAAATAAAAATGGGTTGAGGATAAGCCTGAGAATGCTCAGTTTTCTCTCTGTTCCAAGTGAGCAATATTTCAACATTGCCTCCACGGCCGAGAGTCGGGACAAACTGCCCGTATGTGTGTGTGACGTGCACGGACAGTGCGTGCATGCTATCGATCCATATAAACTTTGAATATTTGCTTAAACGGGGATTATTTATGTCTGTTATTTGTGTCCACCTTTTGAAAAGCAAAATATGATATCCCTGGAATGACGGATGACGTCTGTCATTTGTTTTGATGGTTCTGCGCATGCGGGTCTTTTTGCTTAGCGGGTGTCAGACTGCGAATTAGTGCGCATGCGTAATACTTGAACGGTCTCAATGGATAAAGGCAGTCTGAACGGGCACGCCAAAAAAACGGATATGACAAAAAATCGGATTCGTGCATTAAGACCTGTAGTATGAACGTAGCCTAATAGACAGTGCTATTCAGACCAGCTAACGTCCGCATCCAGTATTCAATGGCAGTTCTCATAGCCCCATAACACTGTTTGTGTCTAATACATGCATCGCTTGTGAGTTATATTCCTCCTTTGTTTATATTCATGAGCGTTAGATAGTTATTGATGATGTGTATTTGAATTTGTTCACATATATGGTGAAATGCACTTACATTGTTAGATGCTTGTGAGCTAATTGGCTAGTGCTACTGCTCAAATGGACATGTGTGTGTACATTTTATGTTATTTTGTGATTTATGCAAGTTATTGACACATTGCCTTGTTATTTTCAGTTTTACAAAAATACAAGAAACGTGCTCCTGTCAAAAAGAGATGACTTCAGTAAAGCCCATGCAACTTTGCCACACCGTCTGATTTCTTTTTGGAACTTATGTTCGCTATCTGTCAATTTGTGTACTCACACACATTGAGGACAGAATAGGGCTACTAGTTTATTTTTTGATTGAAAATTTTACAAATTTTATTAAAACAAAAACATTAAGAGGCGTTTTAATATAACATTTTATCCATGGATCACTTTAACAGAATGTTAATAATGTTAATGCCATCTTGTTGATTTATTGTTATAATAAACAAATACAGTCCTTATGTACCGTATGTTGAATGTATATATCCATCTTGTCTTATCTTTCCATTCCAACAATAATTTACAGAAAAATCTGGCATATTTTATAGATGGTTTGAATTGCGATTAATTGCGATTAATTACGATTAATTAATTTTTAAGCTGTACTTAACTCGATTAAAAATTTTAATCGTTTGACAGCCCTAAATAAAACACATTTTTAATGTGTGTTATTTATTTACAAACATTTAAAAAAAAAAAAAAAAAAAACACTGTAAATGGGTAGTTAGCAATTTCATGGGATAAATTAATTTAAAAATGCCATTATCCCAACCGTAACCTAGATGATTAAACAGGAGAAGCAAAAACGAAAAGATTTATAGGATGATAAATAGCCGACGATATCCGAGATTAGACATGCGGGTCAAAGTGACGACGTTTCTCTGACTGGTTGCGTAACGCCAACCCAGTAAATTAGTGGCCCTACGTGACGCACACACACTTATCAACCGCAAACACAAACACTGGCGGCGCGGTCATCTCTAAAGTGCGCCACACCAAATCCCACGTTAGGGAAACCACAAGCTCATTACAGAGCGTCTTAAAGAAGAAATACGGCCTCGCGGAAGATAAAGTAGACTTGGCGGTTAACGGCCTGCTTGATGAATGCGATGCAGTGATATGGATGGAACATTGTCTTCACGCAAACAAGCCGCTCGCGATGGATTAGTTCAGCATTACTTCATCTATTAAAAGTTGTTTATATAACTTCCCCTTTTTTTCCCTAGCATGTGAGCAGCAGAGCATATCTTTTGAAATACTCCGCAGTAAAGTTGAGTGTTCAGCGCCAAATAGGCTGATTTGACACATTTGGCCACAGTGGTGAAGTAATCCATAGGCAAAACATAAAATTATTGGGCAGTTTGGTTTTCACAAACGATGAAAAGCGATGAAATACTCCACTGTGCAATACGCATGTGCCGGTATGAGATTCTGAAGGTAACCTTAGGCCAAACTATCACGGTTTCACGGTTTTGCAATTACAGCTCTAAAATGTGTTACTTTGAGATATCTGAGTTAAAAAAATACAACAACAAAAGAAAAATTTTTTTTCTCCATTGAACAGGATTTTTATTTTTCAAAACATATTGGCAAATTGGAACTTAGTCTGCTAAGTAAAAATAAATTAAAAAATAAAAATGACTGAAATATTCTTAAAAAATGAAAATAAATGCAGTCCTTTAGGTGAGCCTAAACCCACAGCCACAGCTCGGAACAAAAATTATTATTATTATTACACATGCTTTTTCTCAACTAAGACAGTTGCCAGAGAGGAAAAAAACACATTTCACCACCGCTAGACACACTAAACACGCTGGAGTTAACGCTTGTAGCTGGTAGGAAACGTTCATTACCGTGATTACTAACTTTAAATTTGTATAAATGCAAAATCATATGGGAGGTATTGCGTCCTCGGTAGTCACCCTCCGCAAACATGTTTTACATGTCGGTTAGCCTTCCTCCTCTAAGCCGCGGCCGTCTGTAACTTTTCTGTAGCAGAAGTATTCCCATACCAGCGATTTTGTTTTGTGTGATGAGGGAAAAAGTTCAGGAGTTTCACCCCCTCCAGCCATCGTGTGGCACAGCTGACTCACTGACACTGAGCAACAACTGATGGCGGAGTTTTGAGCCCTGCAGCTGCACGCGAGGAATTCTCCGTGCATTTTAGGGACATAAAAAATAGCTAATACCTTAGGGAGGATATGACGGAAAATTTTTGTGGTTTTGGAACCGGGACGTTTTCATACCACGGTATACCTTGAAACCGGTATTCGGCACATGTCTACTGTGCATCCACATTATTGAACATCATTCAAGGCCAACCTTCCCGGTTCAAAGGATCGGATTTCACTTGCAGGCAACTCTGGTTGATTTTGGAGGTGGGGTGTGGCATAAAATGTTGTTGAACCAAAATCCACGCTAAACTAGGGTTTCCCAAATAGTGTGACAATTTTTAACAAGCTTGCAGTGGAGAAGTGAGGGGTGCACCAACAGTATCTGGCTGTTCGAAGGGAGTGTGCTGTTACTTATTTTATTATTATTTTTTAAAACTTATTCATACCAGGTATTCCCAAAATGTGATGCGTCTACATATAGTTGTATGAAAATCTGAACCTTTTAGAATTTTCTCACATTTCTGCATAAAATGCCCATCAAATGTGATCTGATCTTTGTCAAAATCACACAGATGAAAGTACAGTGTCTGCTTTAACTAAAACCACCCAAACATTTATTGTTTTCATATTTTATTGAGGACAGCAGACAAACAATGACAGATGGGGGGAAAAAATAAGTTAGTGAACCTTCTTCCTATGAAGACGTAAAAATTTTTACCAAACATTTTACAATTAGGTGTGTGCCCAATCACTGATGAGTGGTTTAAAGATGCTCCGCCCACTATAAACCTCACACCTGGTAAGAAATGTCTTTATGAGAAGCATTGTCTGATGTGCATCATGGCACGGTTCAAAAGAGCTGTCTGAAGACCTGCGATCAAGGATTGTTGATTTGTTTAAAGCTGGGAAAGGATACAAAAGCATCTCTAAAAGTCTGGATGTTCATCAATTGACAGTCAGAGAAGTTGTCTACAAATAGAGAGAGTTTGGCACTGTTGGTTCTCTCCCAAGTTGTTGCCGTGCACAAAGATGATGGCAAGAGTTCAGCGTAGAATACTCAGAGAGGTAAAAAAGAACCCTAGGGTGTCTCCAAAAAACTTACAGAAATCACTAGCACAGTCCAATATCTATGTGCACACACCAATGGTTTCTTGGGAGGACTCAACAAAGGAAGCCACTGCTGTCTAGAAAAAACATTGTTTCTCGTTAAATGTTCGCAAAAACGGACTTGGACACTCCACAGAAGATTTGGCAAAATATTTTGTGGACTGATGAAACCAAAGTTGAATTGTTTGGGAGTAACACACAACGTCATGTGTGGAGGAAAAATGGAACAGCTCACCAACATCAACACCTCATCCCCACTGTGAAGCATGGTGAAGGGTCATCATGATTTGGGGCTGTTATGCTGCCTCAGTGCCTGGAAAACTTGCAATCATTAATGAAAGAATGAAGTCAAAAGTTTATCTGGATGTTTTGCAGGAAAACCTGAGGCCGTCTGTCAGACAGTTGAAGCTGAAAAGAGGATGGATGCTGCAACAAGAAAATTATCCAAAACACAGAAGTAAAAAAAAACTTCAGAATGGCTTCAGAAGAACAAAATACGCGTTCTTGAGTGGCCAAGTCAAAGTCCAGACTTGAACCCCATTGAAATGCTGTGGCATGACCTAAAGACGGCGATTCATGCCAGACATCCCAGGAATCTGACTGAACTACAGCTGTTTTGTAAAGAAGAATGGGCCAAGATTAGTCCTGATCAATGTGCCAGACTGATCTGCAGCTACAGGAATCGTCTTGTTGAAGTTATTGCTGCCAAAGGGGACCACAGAATACTAAATGTGATGGTTCACTTACGTATTTTCCCCCCTACTGTCATTGTTTGCATACTATTGTCATTAAAATAGGAAAACCTATGACTGTTAGGGTGGTTTTAGTTAAAACAGACACTGTTTGTTCACCTGTGTGATTTTGACAAAGATCAGATCACATTTGATGGTGATTTTATGCAGAAATGTGGGAAATTCCAAAATGTTTAGATACTTTTTCATACCGCTGTAAGGACTAAGTGCTGTCAGTGAATATTCCAAATGCAGCTTTGTCATTCATAACTTGACCATCAACCTATACCTATAAGTTACAACCTTCCTAGGTGGGTTACGGTCAATGTAGAGGTGGCAACGAGGCACGCTGAAAATGTTGCCGAGAGAAATCCAGGGCTTGCAAAGCCCTGCTAGAATGGAAGATGAGTTGTGTAATCCATCAGTGTCAAAAAGATGTGGTGATAATTTTCGTGTAACTCAAATCCAAGAGTGACCACACAAGGCCGCTTGTGAGGCCTTGTGAAAGTCAGAAACAGATGGACAGAGCCGGATTACTTTTAAGGCTGGGAGAATACACTCCACTGTTCCAACGTCACACAAAGCCCATTGATTATCTCCCGTGTGGAGACAGGGACTATCTCGTTTCAGTGTCCACCGCATGGTCCAGACACCTGGACCCATGCTCAGGTCTTGCCAGGTCCCTACGGAGGTACTGTGACAATGTAAAGAACACTTGCATTTGGACCTAGTGGGACTGATCCACCAGTAGCAGTGTTCTTTTGTAATTTGCATTACTGCATCCTTATTTCTTCAATATTACGGATTGCGGTCTGTGAATATCAAATCTGATTCAAGTGATGTCTATTGTATCATGAGTGTTAGCCAAGTAAGTTCCAAGTCCTAAATTTAGCAACTCGAATCAAGTCTTGTGACCCCAATCCCCTAACTGATGAACACTGACATAACCATCGTTTACAGCGTCCCAATGCTCACCCAGTAAGGTAACAAGAGGGGGTGCGGGACAGGCCGGTTTGGAGAGCTTCGTGGGAACGCTGTCGGCAAGAGCGCTCGGCGGTTGACCACTAACAATGCTGCGGCCTCCCGTATGGACAATTAATCGCTGCTGGATCGTTTATCCGTTTCTCTCCCTCACCCCCCACCCCACGTCCTCTGAGGCTAACATGACATGAAGACCACAAGCCAGTACTGTTAAAACAGCAGGCTTTAATGGAGGCAGCTGTGACAAAAACAAAACTAAACAAACGCTCAAATTCAACACATTTCAATCGGTTGGTGGCCTTGTTTATGACATCAGGATTTTTCCTCCTTCAAATTAAGGAAGAGATGGCACCATTCTGATCATTTGCACATGTGCTTATTTTTTGCCCTTCATTGGCTCAAGCAAGTGTTTGACAGTGTATGTTTTGTTGTAGTTTTTGGGGGCCTAGAATAGATTAATGAAATTCAGTTGATTTTTACTATATTGATGGCAAACTCCAGGCACCCTATTGCTGTTCCCCGGTGTCTAAAGGTTCACTAGACTGCTACCAGATGCCCACGTGATCTGGGAAAGTGTGCCGTCTCCTGCTCAGCATAAAACAATCAGGAAAAGAGCAAAAACTACAGCTGGTACATAGCGATCAAGGCTTTGGCTAAGTCATTTCCTCCCTAAAAACGCTTGCACAGTATTTTCCAGGACTGACTTCATCACAGCTTAACTTTGTGGGTTGTGTTTGTTTACAAAACATCAACATAGAGTATGATAGAAGTAAATAATACCTCTGTGATATCATTGCTGCTCCAGCCTTTTGAATCGTTTTGTGTTATTATTTGTCCTAAATCTTTACTAAAATATTCATCAAATCAGAGCAGCGTGTTACCAATGCACAACCAATTCATCAGTGCGCAACAATGACTTTTTTTTTTTTCAGCTTTTGCAACTCCCAAAGCACTAAAACATCTAAACAAAAGAACTTTTTAATTGAGAACAGTCTCATGGCCGGATTACGAGCAGTAACTGAGAGATGAGACCAGTAAACAAATGCTTGAAAAACAGAGACTGCATTTACACTATTGTAAGTTACCATTTGTACAAATATGTCCAAAAAAGACACCAGTTTTCATTTAAAGTCAGTACTCATGTCACACATACAGTATCACACAGTGGTCAAAGACACTGTTTTGTGTGCCACACTCGAATATGGAAACAGTTCTTTCCTCTTGTTAAACACTCTCTGGTTTGGCTTCGCCCTTCTTATGCCATTCTTTTACCTCGTATGTTCTACAAAGGCCAGTAAAAAAAAAATCAATGGCTTTCCCAGAAATGACAGTTTTTATTGTAGCCCCTTCAGCCCAGCCCCTGCTCATAAACAATTGCATGCTTACCAAAGAGTCGACCAGCCCAGAGCCGCGATGCTAAACTGTGGCCAAACAATCCCGTCTTTTTCTTTTATAGCATTTCCCAATGAGTTCGCCTACCCCTAACAACAAAATATTAAAAATCTTCTTGGTGTCCTTGGAAAAATAGCAGGCAGATCCCCTCTGAAATGAAATGCCAAGAAAAACAGGAAGAGGCAAAGCCTAATCTTCAACAGGAGCTAGGTTTAACAGTGGATTATTTACTAATTTATTATAAAAGTGATGTCATCTAAGCCTGTGAAAATGGTAAGCGGATGTCTGCAAAACTAATTGTAAGGTTCTTTGGACATGACAATTTAGTTGTTATCTTTTTTGAAGTCTGGAACTGGAAAACCACATGGCAAATGATCTATTCCCAGTTGTTTAGCTAAAGATAAAGAGTGTATTTAGGCTGACAATATCAATTGTTTTTTTTTTTTTTTTTATTGAGGGGTGGTCGTTCATCATCCACAAATTCTTGCTATGCATCGGGGATTGGTCCCAAACCCCTGCAAATAGCACAGCACGGGTAAACAGTTCATGCAATACTTTCCCTTTATTAAATGTCAACCACCCTCCCCACCTGGTGTTTTACATGCCTGCTGGGAATTCACCTGCTTCAAACTCATAGCGTGCTATATATTCACAGCTATATATAAACACACAAGAATCATGCCGACTGTTATGATGTGATCGGGTAACACAGTGGGGTCAGACAAAGCGATTTAGTGTAGGTGTGGCGCTTCCACCGTGGGCAGCGTTCACGTCGCATGACTTGATGCGTGGCAGCTCATTTAAATACAGACTTCGATTGTGTCTGCGCTTATCAACAAGTTTTTCAAACAACTGAAAACAAAGGGTAAAAGCTAACTGCATGTGAAGCAGTCCCCCTCCAAAACCCTTGGTGGAGGTAATCACTAAAAATTAGGGCTGTCAAACAATTAAAATTTTTAATCGAGTTAAAAATCGTAATTAATCGCAATTCAAACCATCTCTAAAATATGCCATATTTTTCTGTAAATTAGTGTTGGAATGGAAAGATAAGACTGATGTAAACATTCAACATACTGTACATAAGTACTGTATTTGTTTATTATAACAATAAATCCACAAGATGGCATTAACATTATAAACATTCTTTCTGTGAAAGGGATCCACGGATAGAAAGACTTGTACTTCTTAAAAGATAAATGTGAGTAAAAGTTCTAGTAATTTTTATAGTTTGTATAGTGTGACTAAATATTGCCATCTAGTGTATTTGTTGAGCGAAAAAAAATATTTGAATAGAGTTTGACCAAAGTCTGAGTATTATTTTGCATAGCTATTTTGATTGGGAATGCAAGTTCTCTTTGCATTGAGGGCTTTTCTTTTTGTGAACATTATTTTTTTTTTTTTGAGAGAGATAGGAATATTATATTTGTTGTGCTTTCACTAAATGATAACTGTAGTGACTTAACTGTTCTTAACTGCCCAAATACATGATGGGAAGTTGGGCAACCAGGACTGTCAGTGGTGGCTACAAATGGTATATCTTCTCTGCGTTGTGTACGATTCAGGGTGTTAAGAAAAAGATCATCTCTTGTCATTCTTCTCCACATCGCTCGCCACAATAGTTGAAATTGTAGTGGAAGAGATGCCAAAGCTTATACCAATAAATTGTGCTGCTCCAATGATTGCCTGTGTCTACTCCACTCGCTTGTTTCTCCTTTTAGCGCTCAATATACATAAAGTGGCGCAATTGTAGTCTGTTCGCGGCAATGCGTGAGTGGGTCTTTCCGCGCATGCGTTAAATGCTTTAAATATTTTTACGTGATTAATTAAAAAAATTAATTACCGCTCGTTAACGCGATAATTTTGACAGCCCTACTAAAAATTCATACAGGATTAGCAGCAGTGATTTACGAATGGTGAAATACTATGCTCGTAGAATTATAGATGGACCTCAGTCGTGACTCATCTGCGTTGAGGTAACATTGAGGTCTGTTCGTCAACTTGATGGATGATGAAAAGCTCCCATCTTGTTTGTGCAACTCAACACCGGGCATCTGCTGGCCTCCGAACCTCTCCCCTCCATGTTAGACGGCGGGATTAGCTCGACCGTATTAGATAGGGAACAGAATAGCGTACTGGAAAATTACAAACGTCCCTAAACAGTTTTTTTTTTTTTTTTTTTAAATCATGCTATGCCGTCAAGTTAAAATTGGTTCTGGCAGTTGAGGAGTGTCAAGGACATTAAACTGAATCAAATTCACTGTTTTAGCATTACTCGTCACTGAATGGTCAAACATGTTAGAATGTTTGAGAAGACACACCAATTACCAATCATAAAAACTGTTAAGAAATTCAGTGAACAATGGTACACCTATGCAGCAATTTTGCCAAACTGATGATCGAATGACAGTGTTGTGTCCACAAGTTGATGAACATCAATCACCACCCCCATCGACATGTTCATCAACCACCGACCGCACCACTGGCAATATTTTTATTCCAAACTACTGACTGCAACCAGTTTTTGATGAGTTATCAATTGTATGCTCCTTAGAACAGTTCACCAAACTACTTGTCGCTAGGGCTCGGTGATATGGCCCAAAATAACGACCCCCCCCCCCCCCACACACACACACACACATCGTTGGATCTCGATTATTTTCAAACTTGGTTATAATGTGTTTTTTTTTAATCTGGTAATTTTTCTACAGTTGGGTCATATACTTCACTATCAGTTGACAAGTCAGCTCCTACAGACATTGCGCCACGGCTTCCCGTAGGGGGCCGGGCCAGGCAGAGAGTCGTGGCAGCTGTCACTACGATAAACCCAAACACACGCTGCGTTCTAGCGCTGGATTTAGGTGGAAACAGGAAGAAAGTTTCAGTCTACACGAGCAGGCAGGAGTGTCTCAAGAGTGATTTGCTCGAGGATTCAAGGTTATTATTATATAAAAAGCACCATGCATGCACTTTGAAACGTTGTGAAAAAAATGAAATGAATGGAAAAAATTTGCGTAACTTTAGCTTGAAATATTTACATCAAATGAATGGTAACTGCCCGGTTTTTTGCTTTTAACCAAGAATCAAGACTGTTTTACGTTCATATCTATAAAAATTCTGGAATTTATGCATTTATTTACAAGAATTTTCAACTTAAAAATGTCTTTGTTTTGTGATGGCCGCCATTTTGGATTTTGTATCCATACACAGTAGCGTAACTTTACATTCAAATAATCAGGTAATTTTCGCCAACTGCCAGTTTTTTGGCAAAAAAATAGTAATTTAGACATTTCTATGTCTGCACACACACACAAAAAATGGCTTTTACGTGTTTTATTTTGTTTTATATTTATTTTTCAATCTCAAAACGAAACAAATTCAACCTAAATAAGTTGTGATTCTATATTGAAAAATGCTAAATTTGCTTTAGTTGAGTAAAATTAAGATGATTCTGCATGCTCTCCTCAAGTATTAAGTTTCTGATGTGAAAATTAAGTGATTTATTAGCTGTTGAAAACTTATGTCAAAAAAAAAAAAAAAAAGGCGCTATTTCGGGCAAAAACTTATATATGTTAAATATTGCTATTGTTCCTGAAAATATACGTGATTATCTCTGCATTTGGTGATTTTTGTGCATCTAGCGTAAATTCTTGAGAATTTTATAACCATTTTAAGTTTGTTATACTTGTTTAAAAAATAATCGGGATTTTATGAGGGAACGACTTTGAATTTTTTTATGCCACTGTTCATGGAGACTCATTTATGCCTAAGGGAGGTGCCTCTTTTAGTTTTAAGTCGTAAGCGGCTCTGGTTTTGAAAATATTTTAGTATTAAGTTTTTGAAAATAGGCCCCTTATGGAGCGGCCCCGTTTCCCGACAATTGATAGTGAAGTCTATGATAGGGTTAACTATTGTTATATTAGCATTACGTAGGTGTCGCTCAAAAAATGAAATTCTGTATTTTAGTGCTTAATATGTGTAATTTTCTTGGTTGGGTGAGTTTAGCTTTTTAGTTTACCTCACCTGGAGTATAATAACCAATTGACCATCATGAACACTGGACTGTTTCTGAATGATTGTTCAAAAGTTGCCAAATTAGTTAGTTTGCACCTATTCTGCATATGCGTATAGAAGTTGATTAAATAAGACATGGCTGATTAGTACTGTGCGATATCGGAAAAAAAAAAATCACGTTTTGAGACATTCTATATCAGGAAATGGATAAGTTTTATCTCGATATATCATAATATAATAATACATTTTTAATTATTCGGTAAAAAAATTATACAACAATTATGACAGCTTCTCCCCCACGATAATAACTAACCTGTGAATTGTTTATAGAAAGTTTTATAGCGTTTTGTCGATATATATTGTCGCATTGTACAGCACTACGGCTGATGACCATGATCTAAATTTTTTCTCGATCTGTGTTATCAATCTTAAAATCGTCCAACCCTACTGTTTGTACAATTTATTGACAAATTGAATGGCAAACCAGTCACAGTTTCTGCAGTTTCCCAGAGCTTTACTTATTCCAAACTGACCTGAGTGGTGCTAAAAAACTGCTGACAAAGGTGTTAAATGTAATATGTACAGTACATTTATATTCACTGGATGTTATTGTTAGCTTGATCGTTCTCAAGTGTTCTATTTATTTATCCCCTGTGATCACTGGTGCTAATGAACAGCACAGGCTTCCATCCAACTTGACTTTTACAGCAGCAAAATTGGTTTCATTTATATTTTCTGGGCACGCTCACCCACTTTTCCAGAGTACAACACTGGGGCACGAGCGTGGGATCGAAGTTTAAAGTTTGGCAAAGTGCCGTAGGTGTGGTAAAAAAAAAGATACATTGTTCTTTATAACTCATTATGACAAAATCTGCCAAAACATTCGTCGGTTGGTGGACACAAGTGTAAACTTCTTCACTTGTTTTTGAACACAGCTGAGGAAAGAGTGGGGGCGGGGGTTGAGGAGGCGGCGACGGGCCCATGCTGCACCAGTCGGGAGAAAGTGCGGAGTCATGCAGCAGGAATGTTGTGGAGCTGGAAAGAGGCGGGGTTGAGAGGGGGTGGAGGAGGCGGGGGGGATCGTTGGCGTGACTGCCCCATTTTTCACAGCCATAATCAGATCCAGCTGTCAGTGAGAAGGCCCGGAATATGAAGGCCTTCAGAGCTTTGTTGGGGGAGAATATGGATGAAGGATTGAAAGGGGGGGCAGTGGGAATGTTGGCTTTTTCAAAGCCTGGATGAGGGCGCATGGTTTTGGCGATGGATGAGACAAAGAATGGCTTCTTGAGACGCTAATTTCATTGGGTCACATGTGTATCACAGACGCGATGCGAAAATACTTCAGTAAGAAAAAGGAAAGGGATGAACTCGTTCATGTGTGATAATCAGAAAGAAGATGTGAGCCAGGTTCAAGGAAGGATGTTCGTGGAGGGTGTAGCTTCCTGTCCATCCGATGCGCCTTAGACTGATGTCAAGATTGCCATGGGTGCACTTGTGTGCTCGTGTGTCTTTATGACAAAACAATTTGAGTCTGAAAACATTGGAAAACCAATTGTGTTGTTTCCGTGTCTTATTTTGGCCATTTGTTGACCATGAGACTTTGGTGCTTGGAAATGTTTGACATCGATAAAGCATCACTAACTGCTAGTCCTGATATCAAACGCCTAAATCTGAAAATACGTATCTTTCGTGGCTTTTTTTTTTTGTACGATTCAAAAGTAGGACAGTGCTGTCCCGATTACATAATGTATTTCCCAGGTGAACCGATTATGGGGATCTGCTGATGCTGAGTCAAAGTATTAAGGAGACAAAAAGTACATTAAAATGTAAACTATTTCCATACTGCAGACATTATCACTCTTGAATAATGCTATCTTATTGTTAGCTTACTGCAACAGCTACCAGAACATTCTCCTCCCAGCGGTGTTTACATCTGTATCTGCTACTTCCAGCTGTGTTGCAGTGTTGCTTAGTATAAAACAGATTTCTTTTGGCAATATACTTTTACACCTATATATGAAGTGTATTCTTTCAAAATTATTTATGAAAATACATTGATACAGCTTAAAATCCCTATGGCGGAAAACACTCAGGTGACTTGAAGTGCCGCTCTGAGACCCCTAATTTGGCTAAATTTCAAAATTGTCCGATTTGCACGTGTGGAAAACATCATTGGAAAGCTTAAAATCTCAATTTTCTGGGGGAAGAAAAATTTTGGACAGGAAGGCATTAATAACAACAACAACAACAAAAAAACAGCAAAACCTTTTCTGGAGGTGAGAGCACGCAAGAGCAGAATTACAGACGCCATGACTTTAACGAGATATTATCGCGTACTTAGCTTGTTTCGATCCAAAAACTCCATGTAGCATGTATCACTGAGTGTCAAGACATGGCTGTGAATGGCCCCAGCTGGATTTTTGGGGGATTTTATGGGTGAAACATGGTAATATAACAAGGGTCGCAATGC
Source organism: Corythoichthys intestinalis (assembly GCF_030265065.1). Lineage (NCBI taxonomy): Eukaryota > Metazoa > Chordata > Actinopteri > Syngnathiformes > Syngnathidae > Corythoichthys > Corythoichthys intestinalis. The sequence goes on along the minus strand of NC_080409.1, from coordinate 36,861,038 downwards.
AGAAATTGCAGACATCAAGGAGTTTCCGAGATGTTCCTTGTCATATATTTACCCTTTTAAACGTTTTTTTTCTTCTTCAAATTTTCTTTGTTTGGATCGGTTATTTATCATCTAACATATTGGGGAAAATGCGAGTAACAAAAAAATACAACTAATCGATAGTTATGAGGTAGATATCTGTGGCTATTTTGCAGACGGCATTTTTTTCGTTGTGACGTCATTTGTTTAAAAGTTTAAAATATGTGAGTGAATAATTTTTTAAAGTCATTTTTTTAAACAAAATATTAGACATCAATGATTCTAAGCTAAAAATGACATTTTGATGAATAAATATATTTACTTACCTTCTTTTTATGGCTGGGTTGAAACAAAAGCGGTTGCGCGACGTCAAGAAACGGGGGTTCCCAGCGAAAAAGGGACAAATTGAAAATAGTTTGGGGGCTTAATGCACCATGAATCTGCTATGGCAGCATATAGACATATTGTTCTATCAAACACAACAGTTGTTTTGGCTTAAAATACAGCACTTTTATTTTAAAGAGGGGTGCAAGAGCAGAAACGTCTTTTTCAGCCTTGTCTGTGTTTTCCTCCCTATCTTTTACCGCCTTTCCCACTGGCCAAAAAACCCATGTCAACCCACTAACAATCGGCTTTTGGTGGCAGTGGGAAAGGTGCAGCGACTTGCCTCGACCCGTGTCAATCAACCCGCCAAGCGACCCGTGTTAAAATCACCTCGGCTCTGATCCCGGGTCAACAGTCAACACCCTAATCTACGTGGTGACGTAGGGTCTTACGTGATGCGTCATAACAACGTGCTAGTCGCCTTCCATTTAACACGCCCCACAACCGTAGTTACGTCAAAGCGTATACGTCGATCAAACCAAAATTCACGTCGCTCAGCACAAGCAGAGTGTTGATCCTTTGCTGCATTTCGACCATTTTGAGGGCAGTAAAAAGCATGAAAACAGAGAACACAAATGGAAAGGAGGCTTCCATGTTGCTCTGCATTGTTTACTTCCTTGAACTGAATGAATGCGGTCGTGCTTTTCGAAGCGCATCTTAGCGTGGTGACGTCACGTAACCTTACGCATGGCTGAGGAGGGGTGGGGGGGGTTAGACGGGTGGAAAAACAAACAAAAAGACACAGCTTTTTTGTCAATGGGAAAGGTGCCAAATGCCAATTGCTAGTGGGTTGCATCGGCTTGGAAAAAACGCGCGTTGACCCACTAGTTTCAGTGGGAAAGGAGCATTTGTTAAACGATTGTGAACCTCTGAAAGCATGATTGAGCAGGTTTCCGATCACGTGATCAGATTCGGGACATCTCTAATAAAAAAAAAAAAAAAAAACATTTACATGTATCAGTGATTCATTTATTTTCACGATAGCATTATGTATTGCGGGAACACAACCATTGTCTGTCTAAAACACTGAAATTGTAGGTCTGAAAATAAGCTTGGGCAATACTTTCTAATGCTAAGTGGACTTTTGGAAATTGATTTCCTGAAGGAACCATGTCGGAGCCTGAAAATACATGTAAACAGGTCTGGTATGGTAGTGAGAAGGTTCTTCAGGCCACTGACGGAACCCTTTGTGAGTTTTATTATGTTTGTTTGTTTTCACAGCAAGGGCATTTTGGAGCGCAAACATTTTGAAAATTATACTATTATTGTTTCTGTCCAAATAAAGTACACATAGGTGGTACTTTTTAACGCCAAAATCAGCCATTTACATGTTTTAACCATTTAAAATAACATTTTATAGCTTGAAAACATAAATATTGGGGGAAAATTTAAATAGGTGAGTTATCACTGAGCATTTGAGTTTAGGAAAACAGTGAACTGTGAATACAGTGAAGCGCTGCAAGTACAAAATTAAAATAACAACTACTTTTTTTCACTGTGTTGGCGTGAACCGCAAATTTCACAACAAACTGTACAGCAAATATGTTGTCCTCAAGTTTTAAGAGTCGGCACGCCAAAACCAATTTTGATAATGCAACCCCGCTGAAAGCAGACTTTTTTTTTTCATTGCCGCGTTTCCGCACATCTGCGCGCATGTTAATGTTGCCGCTAGCAGCTTTCACACTCCGAGCTCCGAATGTAAGCTTAAGACATGTTTATGTTTAGTCTGCCCGCGCCGCGCTCGTAGGCACAGGCTAAGTTTTGGAGTCATCGAAGGTAACGTTAGGACACAGGACCTCACCTTTCATACTGAACGCTGCCTTAAAAACATTGTTACTTGGCAGGAAAAGTTTATATATAGCTGGACTGTGTGTTTTATGACCTATTTTCTAAGCCACTCCATGTCACCCGTGCTAGGATCATGGAAAAAGACTCCGGTGGGAGTGGGCCGTGCTTGTTGATTTTTGGGTGATTCATAGCTCGCTAAGCACTTGACCTCTTCCAAGTCGGAGTTCTGGTTTTCATGTCGACCCCCCGCCCCGCTCTCTCGTAACCTCCCCACGACCAAGTGGCTTGCGCTGAATTTGTGTCACTGGCTAATGAACTTTGGAGCCTCAATGAATAAATCACTTAGACGGCTGAGTAACGTTGTCGTCGACTTTGGCTTCTGGCCGCTTTGGGAGAAATATATCATAGTCTTCCCATTTCTATTGTATTTGAATGCAGACGAGGAATTATGAAGTGTTGAGCAAGCCTGACCCTTGAATAGGGAGTAATAAAAGTCAATATTTAACACTCAATCAGGTGTCTGATACAACACCAGTAAAGCATGTCAAGTCTCGCTTCACTCAGTCACGATGGAATTGAGGAGCGAGTCTATCATCAAAATAACGATGCAATAAAAAACAGCGTACATCTTATTTAGGAGGAGTGCAACAGGAAATGAATCACACAGACAAGTGCAACAGTGAATTAGTGTTGCCCAACACCATTATTTTGATAGTAGACTAATCACCGATTAATTTGAGGATTTGGTATGTAAAAAACAAGTTGTCTACTGATATTTTATGGTGGGCTTAACATTTTAGCTGTAGTTCTGCATTGAAACAAAAATCTATGCACCAGAAAGGTTGACTACTACCGTATTAGCCTGAACATAAGACGGCCCTAATTATAAGACGACACCCCCTTTTTCAAGACTCAAGTTTGAAAAAAGACTTTTTGAACACCAAATTAATTTTTATACAGAAAATAATTATGGTACATCCGAAACAAACGATTATAAAAATAAATTTGAGAGAAAAAGCATGTTATTTTGCCTCATTCAAATATTAATATCTGAACATTTCAATATGTAAACTAAGGTGCAATCACATTCATAAATGAATGGCTTCTGGTTTTTGAAATGTAAATAAACCAATCTATTGTGATAAAACAACAAAATTGCAATAACTGCATTAACCATCAAAGTGAAGTCTAACTGTAACTGTAGTCTTGAAACGAATCTGAATAAGGAAAAACATTGCAATAAAATAATGCAAACTGGTTAAACTTGAGAGTAGCTGAGATCTGTCATGACAGAACATCGCTTCAATGATATCTGGCGCCATCTAGTGTCGTAAATGGGTATAATGTCTAGACCGCGAATATAAGACGACCCCCACTTTTGCAGTCTTATTTCAATGCAAAAAACACCGTCTTATATTAGGGCCAATACGGTATTTAACTGTATCATTGTTTTAAGCAAAATAAGCTGTTTGCAAATATTTTACTTGGGTTACAAGGATAATTAGTTTGCTTTCGTTGAGGAGTGCAAAAATCAGAGTATATTTACTGTGAAGAGGCTTATTAAAGAAGAGCCTTTGAACACATTTGGGTAAACAATGGCTCAATGCTGAATTGATTCATTTGGCAATAGCGTACCGCACGAATGCTATTTATAGAACGCAAGGCTGCGTGACGTCACCATCGTAAACCGGAAGGGGGTCAAAATTGAAGCTCGCTCGCATACAACCCATGTTGTACTGCCTGTTTTCTGCCGGTAATCTTTCAAAAAAGAACATACCGATTAAACAATGCTGCTATGGAACTTGTAGAAACGACTTTCGATATTACGACCGTCCACATATGAAGGATGTTTTTTCTTCATACGTTTCCTGAAGCCAAAAACCAGAGGGAAAAAATATGAACAATGGTTAACTTGTGCGGACGTCCAAAAGACAAGTTTAACGGCAGCAACATGAAGCCATTCACCTTCATATGCAGTAAACATTTTGTTGGGGGCCATGGTCCTACAGATGACAATTCTGATTCATTGCCTGCCCCGAGGAGGTAAGACATCTTTGATATTTTTACTTATTTTTTAGCGTGCCGTTTTGCCGTGCTTCTTCTGTCTGACAATGAATGACCTGGAAAAAAAAAAAAAAAAAATTATTTATACGGTATATTACAAGTCATTTAGGCCTTTTTTTTTTTTTTTCCTAAAATATGGATATTTAAATAAATTAGCCATGTTTGGCCTTGATCTTTTTGTAGTAAACCTGGGCATGCCAACAGGTAGGCTCTAGATTTAACAGCTTTGCCTTTTCTGTTGTAAAGACACAACCTTAGTAGGGGGGAAGTGTAAATAGATAAATAGAATTAAGATTTGTTATTAATGAAAAAATTCAAAGTGTTCGTTGGCTGTCACTGAGTAGCATTTGTGATCGCTACACAAAAATAGCAATATAAATTACCCCCACGAACGGTCAGAGATGTAAGACAACCAGAGGATATAATATATAAAAAAGACAGGGCATATGGTGGTTAAGGATAGCTGGTTGAAACAGGAGAATTTCATTGTCAGTGGCGTAAGGCAATGCACACAGGAAAAAGGTGTCAATGAAAAAGCTACCTCTGGATCAGGTCGTGTATTTTCCCCATCTTTTTCAGCCCTCGACACTCAAGCCATCTCTTTAACTGAACATTTATGTGTTCTTCCACATCTTTACCAGTGAATTTGGCACCAGGGACACCATTTTTGGACAGAATTGGTAGGTTTAGCTCAGTAAACATGTCGTTCATACACTATTTACATGCATCTAGCACGACAGACAAACGCCCCCCCTAGCAACAGTTGCTAACGTCATGAATATTAATGATTAAACGTGACGTGTTACGTGCGGTACGCTATTGATTATTTGTTGATTAGTTGATTCATTGTGGCAGCCCTAGTTCAAACAGTAACAAATAATACCGTATTGGCCCGAATATAAGACTGAAAAAGAGGGGGTCGTCTTATATTCGCGGTCTAGACATTATACCCAATTCACGACGCTAGATGGTGCCAGATATCATTGAAGCGATGTTCTGTCATGACAGATCTCAGCTACTCTCAAGTTTAACAAGTTTGCAATATTTTATTGCAATGTTTTTCTTTATTCAGATTTATTTCAAGACTACAGTTACAGTTAGACTTCACTTTGATGGTTAATGCAGTTTAGAGCTGAAACGAATACTTGAGTAACTCGAGTTTAAAAACTGATCCGAGTAATTTTATTCACCTCGAGTAATCATTTATTTTGACAGCTCTAAGCATCACGTTTTGCTCGGACTACTTTTAATGCGGGACAACGCCCTAATGTCACGTGCGGAGAGGAAGAAGGGGGAAAAAAAAAAACTTACTGCTGCCGACAGCCGCTACAAACGACGCCGACGTTGCTAAATACTGGCCCGCACGATACTACGTTGGTAGCAGGTAGCGTCTGATGCGTCTCATAGAGATCACATGTATGTTGAACTAGATGCGAAATGACACACTCGGCCGCGTCTGGGCAGCGTTAGTAAACAGCCGCCATCTTAAAGCAGTAGAGCGCTAAGCGCTAATAAATAAGATTAACGTTACTGTCACTACTAGCTCACGTAACATTAGCCCTGCGGAGGGCTAGGTTTCTATTAATTATGACCACTGTCGATGCGTGGCTAACGTGTCTTACATACAGGCTTTAACATAACATATCATTGTGGAGTGATGAGGGTGTAAAATAATAACTTAATAATGCTAACTATCATTTTTAGCTCAGTAGTCATTGCTGGATAAAACACCAAGTAGCACTGGTCCCTAATGTGCTCCAATACAGCCTGTATCATGCATTTATTTTGAACACTGCAAAAACTCAAAATCCTAGCAGGACTTACAGTTTAGACTAACTTAAAACTTAACTAGAACTTAAAAATGGCTTGACACAAATAGAAATTCAATTGAAACACATGGGGGAAAAATCCCAACTTTTAAGTGATGTGTGTTATCAAGCGTAACGGCATTTTTAGGTAAGATGTATGTATATATTTTTTTAATAAGATCTAAAAGTTTTTTGAGTGAGAGCAGTGAATTAGTCTTTTTTTTAATTTTTATTCTAGTTACATCTGAGATGCAATTGTTGGCTGTTTTCAACAATATACATCGAAAATAAAGACATTTATTGACTGAAAATGGTTCTAGATTAGATGAAATGTCTTGTTTTCTCATGTATATTTATAATTGCTCTTCACCTAAAAAATTTTTTTGTTTTATCCGATTACTCGATTAATCGATAGAATTTTCAGTCGATTACTCGATTACTAAAATATTCGATAGCTGCAGCCCTAATGCAGTTATTGCAATTTCGTTGTTTTATCACAATAGATTGGTTTATTTACATTTCAAAAACCAGAAGACATTCATTTACGAATGTGATTGCACTTTAGTTTACATATTTAAATGTTCAGATATTAAGATTTGAATGAGGCAAAATAACATGCTTTTTCTCTCAAATATATTGTTATAATCATTAGTTTCGGATGTACTGTAATCATTTTCTGTATAAAAATTAATTTGGTGTTCAAAAAGTCTTTTTTCAAAGTTGAATCTTGAAAAAGAGGGGGTCGTCTTGTAATCAGGGCCGTCTTATATTCGGACCAATACCGTAAATAAAAATTTGGCTTGGTGGGGTTAATACATTGATCTAGATCGATACATCGATTGGTTAAGCAATGGTCCAATAAAATCGACTGAAACACAAATCATCGATCATCATCTTCCAGGTATCGCTTTGTTAAAAAGAATATTATGCAAATTTCAGAAATGTTTCAGTAACGAAATTAGAAAAACATTTTTTATCGTTTTAGGTTAGATTTAAATGATTGTGTTGAATGTGTACGTATTATTGTATAAAATCCATCAAATGTCCTAATAATTCGCAGCAGACTGTAATATCAGCAAATATCATATTGTTGTTCAAACAATATCGTATCATGTCATCATGAAATTGTTAATTAATCTTTTCTTCTTAAAAAAGTGAAATGTCACAACATGGCACTGAAACAATAATTCCCTACAAGCCGCGTGAACCATACCAGGTTATTGATGGTGAATGGAAAAAACAAGCTATTTATTAGCCAAATTAGCCAATACATCGAGCCTCATTGCAGCACTGCTCTTTCCATGAAAGCTTAAATGAGTGTGAATGCTGGCCTCCCCGCTAGGGCTTGGTCCATCACTGGCCTGTCACCTCTTTGAGCTCCAGCCGAGTCCAAAGTGCAGCGGGTTCAAATGGCCGACTTTTGTCGTCTGTAAACCAGCTTTGTGCGTTATCGGAACTTTGATGAACACGCCGACCTCTTACCGATGTGGCAAAGGTCAGTCACTCTCTCACAGGTCTATTATAAGGGTGAATGGTTTAAAGAAAAAACTTTCCTGGTATAGCCAAGAGTCCTGAATACTTCCTCATGCCTTTTTCCCTGATCGGCTGTCTTTTCTGGTTGCTTACCGACTGTTTGGTTGCCTGATATGACCTCATGGGCTCAGCTCTGTTGTCAAGTTAGTTTAGGTGTCGGTTTGAAATCAATATTGCTCAAGGGGTCCAAGGTCCGATCCCTTTATATTTAAACTTTATCGAGTCACTTATAAATCTGATCTGGAGGTTTGGCACCATTAACTCACTGACTGCCATTGATTGTGATAAATGAAATAGATCTGCATAAAAATACGTGTTACCACTTATAATGTAGACATTGAAAAAAAATAGATCAATACTGCTACTGTTCAACTGCTTTGATGTTATTTCACAAATGAACTCACTGGCTGCCATTCTCTGTGATAGACATCCAATCCACTTTGACAGGACGGGTGCTGGCAGCACTCGACATCATGTGCTCTGAATAAATGCTTTATGTGTGTATATTTTTGTGTCAAGCTCACCAGCAAGCAGGACGTGAGCTCATTTCCTGTCTTATCTTCTTGATGTGGAAAGCGGAAGCTTCATTTGACTTTCCCCAAGACCCTCTGATGTGGGGGGGGGGGGGGGTATTTTTGCTTTTTCAAGTTGTTTTACTTCAAACAAAACTTTTTGCACACATTCCGAGCCTCAGTAAAATGCGCATCACCGGTAGGCTTTTTTTTCCGCGTGTACTGTATGCGCAGCAGACTGTATGGAACTTGCGGAGGAGGTGAGGAAAGCGCTGCTACACTTTGATGGTTTAACCCATTCCTGCCCACTCAAGAACATCTTTATTCAAAAAACTCCCCTTACTGTTCTACTGTCTTTTTATGTTTCAATTTAATTTCCATGTTGTTTTTGGTGTTACTTTTGAGTTTACTTTTCAAAAATTGACAATAAGAACATTGTATTTTGTAAACCTACACAATTGAGTGAGATCTAATACAAGTTGTGATTCTCATTTTATAGCAAAAAAAAAAAATGAAAGAGTAAAACTTCAATAAAAAATTTGAGAAAAAAGAGCGACATGAACAGCTGATTTTGTTTTTTTGGAAATGAATAGTTCATGTGTAACAGTAATAACTAATATACTGTATAACAATAGCTTAATGCTGTTATACAATGGTAGATGTCATTGTATAAAAACTATGAGTTGATAAAATAAAAATCGCATCTTAAAAAAAACATGGAAAGAATCAAGTTTGGACGATGTATTAAAAATAAAAAAATCATGATCCATTTTTTGGCCCAGTCCTATCTTGTCGTATACTAAATTGCACCCCTAATATATCATATACCCCGCACTAGAGTTGGGCATCGAGCATCGATGGGAACCGGGACTAAAACTTCGGTTCTCCCGGAACTGTTCGAATTCTTTAATTTCGATTCTAAGTTTCGATTCCCTGACCGCCGACCAGAAAAATAGCTGCCGAACTCCACGAAGAAGAAGTCACATGAAGTGTGTGCTTGTGCATTACAATTTGATTTCAACCATGGACACTACGGCGGCACTCAAAATTTTGGCTGAATTTCAAAAAACAAAATGACCAGTCAGCTCAGCGCAACATTTGCAACACAGCTATATCATGCAAAGGTGGCTGCACGACAAATATGATTAAACACCTCCGGCTTCATCGAATACAAGTGCTGAGTGCCGCGCCGGTCCTCTAACTAGTCAGAACCAGATAAATAAAACAATAAATTCCGTCTGTCTTCTGCTGCCTCCGCGACCCGACCCTGAATTAAGCTAATGAAGCTATATAAGCAGCTACTTACTTTACGCATCGCCTTCGTTAAAATCAACAGTATTAAAAGCATCTTTTGATTTAGAATCGGTTTTACAAATAAGGAAATCCTCATTATTTTGCCCCATCTACATCAAATTATAATCAATAGAAGAATTTATACTAATGCTTCATCGTAGCTCCTAGCTAAGGTACATGAATGTAAAGTTTGTAACGGCTCACAGCTATCATATCCTTACGTAATATTTGCGAGTTTCTTGTAGCAATAGTACGACTAATCTCGTAGTCCTTTTTTGAAATTTACTCATTTGGCCCTAATACTCCGTCGTATCAACGTGCATCATAATGTTTTTTTTTTTCACGTTTGTCACTAGTGATGCGTGACATTTATTTATCTACTCTGCTGTGAGGACCAGCCAACAGAAGTTATGCATTCAAGCTTCATCTACACACAGTGAACATGTGTTCTCCACTGCGGGAGACGCTATCTGTCCAGAACGCTCACGCTTACTGCCTGAGAAGGCAGATATGATCATTTTCCTCAACAAAAACTGTTTCTGATTTTATACTGTACCCGCTGCTGATCTGGACTGGGTTTTTTTGTTTGTTTGATAAATGGTCTGCACCAGGTTAGCCCATTAGTGGCAGCTCAATAAGATGTAAAAATGCTTGCAGCATAAGACACTCTAAAACGTAGGCAAAAGAATATATGTAAATGTTTTCTCCGTGAGCTTTTGAAAAAATAAATATCTTTGGGAAAGTGCACTCCTGTGTAAAGAAACTTCAAAGACTTATATTTATATACAAGTTAAAAATAGCCCGGTGAGTAATTCATAGCAAAGTTAATTGAAAGTTCATATGATTTAAAAAGTAATCGAGAATTATTATTATTATTATAAACTATGCAATTTTTTTGACGCCACCTATTAAAAGAATCTGAATCGAGAATCGTTGGGAACCGGAATCGAAATGTGGAATCGGAACCATTCAAATTCAAACGATGCCCAACCCTACCCCGCACTCCATGTTACCTTAAAATTGGCGCATTAGCTTAATGCAAACATTCATCCATTAATCTTCCATGCTGCTTATCCTCACTAGGGTCCCAGGGGTGCTGGACCCTATCCCAACGAACTATGGGCAGGAGGCGAGGTACACCCTGAATTGGTTGCCAGCCAATCGCAGGGCACAAGAAGACAGACAAACATTTACGCGCACACTCATACATAGGGACAATTTAGAGAGTTCAATCAGCCTACTGCGCATGATTTTGGGATGTGGGAGGAAACTGGAGTACCCGGAGAAAACCCATTCAGGCACAGGGAGAACATGTCAACTGCACGCAGGAAGACTGGAGCCCAGAATTGAACCCTTGATCTCAAAACTGTGAGGTTGATGTGTTAACCACTCTTCCACTCTGCTGCTGAATGCTCACATGCAGTGTCATAGAAAAATTCAAAGTAATCTAAACAGTTAACTCATTCACTCCCAGCCATTTTCACCGGCGCAAGGCCCTTCACTCCTGGCGTTTTACTGGATTTTGACTGATTTTGCAAGGCCCACAGAAAATTTTGTTCTATTGCAATATAAACATGGAACCCACCAAAAAAAAGATTGGACTCTCTTCTTTCAGCAGAAAAAAAGTAAGTTCATATCTTTTTCCATTCTCTAGAAATCAGCATTAGAAAATATCTTTGTGTGAGCAATTTCTGATGAAAAAACAGGAGAAATTAAGTTTTTTGTGAAAGCATACATTTCAAACATTGACTTTAACACAGCTATTTTTTGCTTTAGTTACATCCCAAACATCTGAATAATGTTTTCGTTCTACAAAATAACATAAACAACAAGACAAATAGAGCTTTTGATAGCAAATTTAATTACACATAACTAACTGAAAGATGACGCTATTGTGGCTATGACAGCCGGCTAAACTTTTCCCTTATTGTTGTTGCCGTCTAATAGGGTTGCGGGTCTTTCCAAATGCGCTACTGCCCTCCAGTGGCCAGTTTTTTTGCTTTAAAATGGATTTTCAGCTTTGTGCGTTGGAGCTCAATTGAATCAGACACCACAGATGTCTTTTTTGAAAATAATAAATAAATAAAAGACGTATAAATACGTCTTTGGGACACTGAAACAATTAACAATAGAACATATTTATACGATTTTGGGAGCAAATGAGTTAATATTGCTAGTCACGGTTTTATAGCCCAAACAGATATATAAATGACAAATGCTGCAATGACAAATGGAGCCATATAACAGTATGCAGAGGGATGTATTCTTTGTCTCCTTACCACCACTGAGACTCCAATGTATTTCATTGGGGGCAGGAAGGAGGGCTTGCTATTATAAAAAAACAAACAAAACACGACTCATGTTCATCTCTTGGCTGTCTTCCCACCGCCTAATTCGGACGTGGATGCTGGCCCAGTACGACGTCAAAACATCTGGAGCCGGGCGTAGGCGCCGTCAGGGGGGCCTTCGCTTCTTCCCAAAACCTGCTCGTCCTTTTGTATAATCTCCCTAAATCCCTGATGGATGTGAGAAAATAACCACGGGTGGCGGTTGGGGAAAGGGGCCGAAGTCAATCGAACTGGGTGACGAGAGGTGTTTTTTTCCCCTTTCTTGTAAAAGGCAGACGTCGTAACATTGCAACTAACTGTGTGAGAGCCAAGCGCCTCATTGGAGCGTGACTGATCCATCCAGCTTGTTTACCACATGACACTGTTATTGAAACAACGGGCTCAAAATCAACTGTTGGTACAAAATTTTGAGGCCCCATTAGGACTTTTTGATAGCAGACCCAGACTCAACGGATCTCAAAATGCGTGGCTTGTCGTCAAGGAGCAGTTACTATTGTCTAAAAGACCGTTTCACGCTACTCGTCAACATTTATATAATAACAAATCAATGCAACAGTTAGGTTAGCTGAAAAAGAAAACTCTTGATAAAGGAAGGTTTTGGTGGGCCGACTTAATCTTTTATTGGGGAAGTGACCATTTCTGGTCATTTAAAAAAAAAAACAACAACAAAAAACACACCGCACAGACCTAATGTCCACATTCGTGTACATCCCATCATGACCTTTTTAATATTATTTTTATATATCTTTAAATTAAAATATAAGTGCATATACAGTGGGAATGGGAAAACCCATTGGCAGTGTATCAAATACTTGTTCTCCCCACACTTATGGGGGAAATTACTAACACATTATTATATTATTTCACATGTTATCTTGGTGTTTTGGAGTGACACTGATGGTTTGGTGAACTTGTTAGCATGTTCTTTATGCTATAGTTATCTGAAGATCTCTTAATAGCTATGTTACGTTAACATACCGGCCACGCTCGCATTTTGTTGTTCATGCATCATGTAAGATTATCACACTGTACACTTATTTAGCATGTTGTTCTCTATTGTATTTTTATTTTAAATTGCCTTTCAAGCTGAAATATCTGTTGGATTTTATCAAGTAAATTTCCCCCCAAAATGCGACTTATACTCCAGTGCAAGTTATATATGTTTTCTTCCTCTTCGTTGGGATTTTATGGTTGGTGCGACTTATACTCAGGTGCGACTTATAGTCCGAAAAATACGGTGATCACAAAATAAAACTGTCTATATGGTATAATATTCAAAATAAACAATTTCATTATCACCAATTAGTCCTTTAATAATATAATTTTACTCAAAAAATAGTTAAAATTATATATATGTATGTATATACATATGTATTATTTCATTTTTTAAGGCCTCCAAATTTTGAAACAATTACCATTACAAAATAGTTGGTGAATAATTTCATGTCTTAATTCACTCATTCACTCCCAGCCATCTTCACAGGAGCAAGGCCCTTCGCTCCCGGCCGATTTTGACTGATTTTGCAAGGCTCATAGAAAATTCTGTTCTATTGCTATATAAACATGGAACCCACCAAAAGAAAGATTAGACTCTTCTTTCAGCAGAAAAAAAAAGTTAGTTCATATCTTTTTCCATTCTTGAGAAATCAGCATGAGAAAATAGCTTAGTTTGAGCAATTTTCCCCATTTCTGATGAAAAAACAGAAAAATTTAGCTTTTTGTAAAAGCATACATTTCAAACATAACTTTGACTTTAACACAGCTATTTTTCGCTTTTGTGACATCCCAAACATTTGAATAATGTTTTCGTTCTACAAAATAACAGAAACAACAAGACAAATAGAGCTTTTGATCGCAAAGTAACAATTTATTTACACATAACTAAACTATTGAACTGTTGAACTATTTGTGCACATAACAACGAGGAAGGCTCTCGGCTGCTCTGGGGTGAATGACGTGGCTCCCAGTAATCTGATGAGTCCGGATCAAGATCAGTCTCACTTTTTTCATCATCTTCATTGTTGGTTTCTACATCGGACTCAGGAGTAACTACGGATGGGAATCGAAATCCGATTCCAATTCGGAACCGGTTCCGAGTGTTTCGAGGCCTCGACATCACAATGAAAAAGCCTTAACGATCCCTTTAACGATCCCTAAAGACGCATATTGCGTCGTGAGGTGTCTTGTTGTCTAGACGCATCAAACTAGCATAGCACCAAGAACCACTCGCTCCAAAGTTTGGCTACACTTCACCAGGAAAAAGGGTGAAAATGAAAGGTTACGATAGTTTAGCACGAGCATTGCCGCTGTAACATACCAATGACAGCACGTAGGTTCGAACGCTCGAAAGTGTGTATTCACTTCACGAGGAAAAATTGCAACAAAGCGACTTGCAGTCATTGCGAGATGGAAATAACTGCATCGGGAGGGAATAGACTGCACTGTCCTCACCGAGACGCTAAGGCTCAGTCCTGGCTATACAGCTAGCTAAACTCCCAAATGACGATGCAGAAGACGTTGGTATAATTTGCTGACTTTATTCAACCATCACTTGAAACTAAAAATAGAAATGAAACAAATCAATTTCGTCCCCAATAACAAACAGGTTTGCATCAACGTAAATCAGCGATGATTAGCTGCTAACACAGTAACAACAAACAGTTAGCATGCGTTTGCTAGCATTAGCACATCGCTTAAACCACTACACAACTGGATTTAAGTGTCCGATCGCGAGTGGAAACACACAACACAGAAGATGATACATACAGGCGTTGGCTCTGTAGATATTTTACAAACATTAACAAAGAACGTAAGCTCGTGGCAGTGTTTCCCTTTCTCACTAACTCGCTCACTCGCTTGGATGCGGCATTTCTTCTTCTTCGCGTGTAAGCACGCTCTTCTTCACGTGAGCGCGCTCTTCTTCGCGTGAGGAAGCGCAAGGGCGCCACCACTTGAGCATGAAAGCACCATAAAAACTAAAAGGCATGCATTTCAATATACTGGTAAATAAAAACAGGGGTCCCCAAACTACGGCCCGCGGCTCCATATTTGGTCCGGCCCCCTGAACAATTCCAGAGAGCATTTTGAATTTTTTTTTGTGTTATTTATTTCCTGGCCTTTTTCAGTGAATAACTCAGAGAGGGTTATTTGGTTATTATCTATTTAATTAATAGTGCTATTATTATATATTATTGTTATATTATATATATTTTTTTATTTTATTTACTTTTGTTCCGTGAAGAATCCACAGAGGGTTATTTGATTGTGGCTTTCTGAAAAACAATAATATTTTACATTTACGCACTCCTGCAATCGTCACACTTTTTCTGTTACAAACTGACCCCGGCCTCTCATCAGAGAAGGGAAAAGTTATTTGGCCCTCACAGGAAAAAGTTTGGGGACATTGCCAAAGGCAGAACAATGACCTATATGCCAATATATACTAATATTTTTTATTACTTTTAGAAAAATGTTTCAGTAAAATGTTTCACATTCTTGTGCATTTGCCACTTATTGCGCATTTGCCACTTATTGCTACAGTTAACATTAAGGCTTTGGGCCTCTTTTGACCTTGTTGTGAGTTTGTAAGGTTGTGACTTCTGATTAAACAAACTTGATGCCAATCAAAATGTTTGTTCTTCTTTTTCCCGAAATTAGAATCGATAAGAGAATCGATAAAGAATCGAATCGTTAAGCAATATGGATAATGGAATCGGAATCGTAAAAATCGTATCAATTCCCATCCCTACGAGTAACGCAACGTGAGCTCCGCAGAACGCGTGTGGAACCTGACGCTGTTGTGGCCGTCACCGTCTGTCTCATCAAGATGGATTTTTTAAAAATCCTTCTTTAACGATGGTTTCGTTTTCTTTTCAAAACACTCCTCCAGTGTCGTTTGCCTTTTTTTTCGATCGTTCTCCACATTTTTCTCAAATTCTCACACGTCTTCACAAGATCCCTCTAACTTCCGTTTCCTGTCTATTTTTCTTCACTTCCTTTCTTGGCCCGAGATGAGTTCTTACAAAATGCGCTACTGCCCTCCAGTGGCCAGTTTTATTGCTTTAAAATGAGTTTTGAGCATTGTGCATTGCAGTTTAGGTGCAACAGAACCAAGAGATGCCTCTTGTCAAAAACAAAACCAAAAAAAAAAAATGTTTTTGGGACACTGAAGCAATGAAAAATAGAAGGTATTTATACGTTTTTGGGAGCAAATTAGTTAACTGTCACTCTTTGAATATGATTAAAATTTTCTTTCAATGTCTAAAGTTTAGCCACATATTTAACATTTTATGCACTTGGTAATCCTAAATAATTGCGTGACGTGATCTTTTGAGGAATGAATGATGGCGACTTGTACTTTGATAAACAGACTTCTTCCTGTATGGCTCTCACTTTCAGTTTTGTTCCACCATCGGTAAAAGCCACTCGAACCTGAAGTGGCGCACGTATGGAGGAAAAGAGTGCGCTTTAGAGAAATGGGATCCTTCCACGGGGGAATAGCCCAAAATAAACCCCCTCTGTTCTCCCATATCGGGGCCTTGTATAAATAAGATAGCACAGCGGGCCCACCGCGCCATGGGAATTGGCCAATCCAGTCGTGTAAACATCAGCCAATGACTTTTGGCAGGACGGCCGGCAGCTCAGCTCTCTGGAGGCGAGCTTTGCACAGGAATTCATAAATAAATCACTTTTCTTTTTTTTTTTTCTGGGAGGATTATGTGTCCGCAAATCTCCCGTCTTGCCGACCATCTCCCCTCAAAAAACAAACAGCAGAAATAGCCTGTAAGCGCCGGCATACAGGAAATTATCCCCACTTGTAGGGTGCGTTATTTTCCTAACGTTTGCGTTCTAGCGTCTTCTCCTTTGGGCTTAGTTAGTGTTACACAATGCCCTCTTGCTGCGCTCGCTAGTGTGTGACTGTGTCCAACTAGCGGCAATAATGGTGCACAAAGGGGCCTCAGTAACAAGTCGGCACTACAATTTGATCGCAAACACGCTCTGTGCTTTCAAAGCTTCTGCCGAGTTATCTGAGGAAGGTTCGAATCTGGGGTTTTTGCGTTGTACAATTCTGAAGTTTAATTTAGAGGCTAGTCTCTTAAAGTTTCAGTTTTTGCAGGAAAATGCATATTCTCTAGGGTTTAGGTCTGGCAATTTGTGTGTATGCTTGTTCGCTACGCACTTGTGTGGTTTATATTAAGCTTGAGAAAGATAAACCGATACGACCGGATATCCGGTTTTCCAGGTGAGAGATACAGATGTATCGATAGTAAAGTTACCATTCGACAGTAATTAGCCATTAAATATTCAGTGAACCGATCGTAGAGATAGAATTCGGCAATCGTGAGCACAAGAATCGGCTTTCAATGCCTAGTTCAATGCATTGCTTAATATGATAATTTAGCTTTTACTTCACATGTTGCGCTTGTGTCTTTCAGTGAATGACACAAGTGCGCGTCATTCACCACACAGCGCACACTTAGATCGAGACCGCACGCATGATATAATATGGACAAGCACTACTCACAGTCGTGGTTGCCACAAGTTACTTCCCATGCATTTCAGCAGAACCGCTACTAGTCGCCGTCATTACCCGATCGTCATGGGCGTGTCATAACAACGCGAGAGCTAACGAAACCACTGTAACGCACGCAGCGTAGCGTTTTCTTCACAGCCCAAAACGAAAACGAAACTAGTAGTGGCAACGAAGCAACATGCTAAAACAATGGACAGTGTGATCACCGACGGCAGCGACGTGCTGTGATTGATTTTCAACGCACCCAGGAAAACAAAAGTCGGACTTTGAAGTGATGAAGGCAACCAGATCTGTTCACATGGGACAGAGCTTGTGTGAAGTGTGGAGCGGTACAGAAATCGTGAGTTTTAACCCTGAAAAATAACCCACTACAATGCTGGAAAGGGCGGCATATTGTTTCCACGAAACGCAGTCTGCTTAAACATGAACATGTGTATTAATTGATCTTCCTCAAGAAAAATCTGCCCTTCAAAATAGATATGGACAGTGATGAGCAATAAAAAATGAGGAAACACGGGCGTAAGTGAATGACTTTGCTGTGTATTAGGTTAAAGTAATGATTATTGACCTGTCTAAAATGCTATGTTTTTATTCCCCCAATTATACCAGTCGTAAAGCATAACTTATTATTTATTTATGATAACACTAGCAGGTTTAATTTTTTTTTCAAGAGCTGCTGCATATAATTAATATTTTTTGTTTGTAAGATGTTCACATTGAAAGTTTGCACTTAAATTACTTACCTCTTGTGTTAAAAACACCAGGAAATACAGTAATTGAATTACTGCACTTTATTGTTGTCTGTGACTGGAGTTTTATTGTATTATCAATCCCATCCAACAAAATGACGGTCATATAGTAAACCTTATTTTTTTATCATAAAAAATAAAACATAACATTGGTATGAAAATTTGTTAATTTTGCTATTAAAAAAATATGGTCTTTTTTATATTTTTAAAATACTGTACGAACACACACAACAAATGTTTACTATCGTATCGTTTTCACTCTGTATCGAACCGTATCGTTCTTAAACTGTATCGAATCGCTCGGCCTTAAAATTGTATCGTTTTTTAATCGAATCGTAACCTGTGTATCTAGATACATATCGAATCGGCTTCATGCCAGAGATTCCCAACCCTAGTTTATATTAGGGTACTGAAGATCCTAAATCACTTGTCAAACTCAAATTCCGGATTTCATGTGGCCTTCAGAGGTAAACTTTTTTTGTTGTTGCTGGAAATCCATTTAAAATTCTGTATTCTTGATTGAAAAATTAAGGACTCAGGAAATCCATTTCCTGTTATATTTCTTCGATACAGTGAGGAAAATAAGTATTTCAACACCTTGCAGTTTTGCAAGTTCTCCCGCTTAGAAATGATGGGCGGGTTTGAAATTTTAATGAGAGGTGCTTGTCCACTGTGAGAGACGATCTAAAAAAGAAAATCCCGAAATCACAGTGTATGTTTTTTCTGAAAAAAATATTTGTATGAGTATTGTATACTGCTGCAAATAAGTATTTGAACACAGTCTGAGAAAATCAATCTTAATATTTGGTAAAGTAGCCTTTGATTTCAGTTACAGAGGTCAAACATTTCCTGTAATTTTTTACCACATTTGCATAAACTGCATCAGGGATTTTGAACCACTGCTCCACACAGATCTTCTCTAGATCAATCAGGTTTCTGGGCTGTCACTGAGAAAATACAGAGTTTGAGCTTCCTCCAAAGATTTTCTATTGGGTTTGGGTCTGGAGACTGGCTAGGCCCCTGCAGAACCTTGATATGCCTTTCACGAAGCCTCTCCTTGGTAATTCTGGCTGTCTGCTTCAGGCAATTGTCATGTTGGTAGACCAAGGCTCGACCCATTTCAATGCTCTAACTGAGGGAAGGAGGTTATTCCCCAAAATCTCACAATACATGGCCCTGGTAATCTTCTCCTTTATACAGTGCAGTCGTCCAGTCCCATGTGCAGAAAAACACACCCAAAGCATGATGATACCACCCCAATGCTTCACAGTAGGGATGGTGTGCTTGTTATGGTAGTCATCATTCTTTTTCCTCCAAACACCATGAGTGCAATCAAAACCATAGAAAAATTCCATTTTGATCTCATGACCACATGACTTTCTCCCATGACTGATTTCGATCATCCCAATGGTCATGAGCAAACTTAAAATGGGCCAGGACATGTGCTGGTTTAAGCAGGGGACCCTTTCATTCCATGCATGATTTTAAACCATGACGTCTTAGTGTTTAACCAACAGTAACCTTGGAAGTGGTGGTCTCAGCTCCTTTCAGGTCATTGACCAGCTCCTGTGTAGTTCCTCACCATTCTTATGATCATTGAGACCCTACGAGGTAGATCTTGCTTGGAGCCCCAGTCCGAGGGAAATTAACAGTCATGTTTGGCTTCTTCCATTTTCTTAATTGCTCAATTGGTGGATCTTATATCACCAAGCAGCTTGGCAATTGCCCCGTAACCCTTTCCAGCCTTGCAGAGGTCTACAATTCTGTCTCTGGTGTCTTTGGACAGCACTTTGGTCTTGACCACGTTAGTAATTGGAGCCTTCCTGATAGTGTCGGGTGGACAGGTGTTTATATGCAGCTAACCGCCTCAAACAGGTAAAAAAGTCAGACCCAAATAGTCTACCTCCGCTCCACATATTCGTTGGACTTTTTAAAGACGATTAACTGGTCCCTTAGGCTCTCAATTCTAGCTAATTATCAAGTGTTCAAATACTTATTTGCGACGGTATAATACAAATAAATTGTCAAAAAAATCATACACTGTGATTTCTGGATTTTTTTTGGTTTTTTTTAGTAGACAAGCACCTACCATGACAATTTCAAACCCGCCCATCATTTCTAAGTGGGAGAACTTGCAAAATTGCAGAGTGTTCAAATACTTGTTTTCTTCACTGTAGATAGATAGATAGATAGATAGATAGATAGATAGATAGATAGATAGATAGATAGATGGATGAACTTTATTTGTCATTCTGTTATGAACAAGTGAACACACAACAAAAGGCCGTTGCATTTGACTCGCACAGTGTTGAGAATAAAATAAAGTGATAAAAATATGAATATAGTAATGTAATGTGAATAAAAAAACTAGCAATTGGAGTACCGTACAACAGGGGAAGAGGAATTTGCAAAATGAGCAAGCCAGAAGGAGGTTAACAACAAGAAACAATAATTCAATATGCAGTGATAGGTAAATAATGTAAACTGTCTGAATACTGTACAGGAGTGCAGAGAAGAAGAGATGTGCAATCCGAGTAGACATGTTACGTATGTGAGGGATTTGTAGTTTGATAGTCTAATTGCCACGGGGACAAAACTATTTATGAACCTGGTGGTCCTGCACCAGACGCTGCACAACCTCTTCTCAGAGGCCAGCAGGGTAAACTGTCCGTGATGTGGGTGAGAGAGGTTCCTAATGATGTTTGTAGCTCGGGATAAGTAACGCTTCTGTCCACTATCCTGAATGGAGGAAAGAGAAGACGTCAAATCCATTTTGACTATAGCTCATTTGCTCAATAGCAGCCCTTGAATTAATAGACAGCTTTATATAATTAATGCAAAATTCCTCTAAAATTTAGGGTATATGTTCTCTTAAGATTGCAAGGTATTTTTGGGAAAATGCAACTTCATCTTATCGAAAAATACAACTTTTTCTTAAGTCACTATTCAATTTTTGTCCCTATCTTTTCTATTTAAAAGTTTTGGGGGGTTTTTAACGAAGGAAACGACCCATTAAATTTTTTTTTTTGATATCACACTTTTGTTTGTGTTCTAATCACCTGTTGATGTCATATTTTTGTTTTGAGGCACACACCAGTTTAGCCTCCAAACAACTTCCTCTGGCTTTCTCTTTTGCAACACGTAATTCACGGCCATCAAGTGTTTAGTGCTAAGGAGGTGAGTCACCACCGGGCTGACTCATTCAGCACCTCAAAATGTCCAAAGAATTTAATGAAAATATTATAAACACCCGAACGATTTTATGTTTTATATGGAAGTGAGATTTTTTTTTTTCATGAGTTACTTTGCAAATGCATTGCAGGTTGAAGTATAGTACCCTCACTCCCATTTTCCTCCCCCGCTTCTTTAGGTCTCTTTCGGGAAACGTAGTCGATGATTCACAAGTTAAAAAAAAAAAAAAAAACACACACAAACCTATGACACACACCACACACTTGATCTTGGCCTCCTCTGGTCCTGATTTGTAGCCATTCAGGAGCCCCCCTCCCCCTTGCCCCCCGACTTAAACCCTCCCTCCATCGCAATGGCTTCCAGCTGGATGTTCTCCGGGATGAGGAGGAGGAGGGCTAGGTTGGCAGCAAGCCTCAGCTTGCTCAATATCTACCCAATCACCGCCCTTTTCCGTCTTTATTTGTTTAATTGGTGGAAAAAGCCATAAAGTTGAAATGTTTAATTCGTGGCTGATGTCCAGTGTCTTTAATGACTACATGAGGTGAAGAGGTGAAGAACGCAAGCGCTCCCAGAAGACAGTTATGAATCTAAATAAGCTGTCCTGAAATACCCTAATGTTTCCTCAAAGATTTCCTCAAATAGTTTCTTGTCCCACTAATAGATGCGGTGCCCTCATTTTTCAGCACTTTTGGAAATCAATCCTCTCCTATGTCATGCAAAAAAACTTAGCGCTCCCAAAAAATAGCAAAACATATTTTTCCAACTTCTATTGTAAAAATACTTTAATCTTATGCAAAGCCTCAAACACATATTTGCGGTAGAAAAAAATGGGGGAAAATGCAAAAATATTTGAAAAACATTCAAAACAAGGATTAGTCAGTTATCCCCCATTATTTTTTTGTTGTTGTTGTTTTTTTGGTTTTTTTGGCCCTATAACTCTTAACATTATGTTGGATTACAAAAATTTCAGAAAAGTCCTCCATTGTAAAAATATAAGACCAAAAAACGAGTTCCGAGTGTATTTCTTAAAAGTCAATTTTAATGTTTTGTATCTGTAGGTTGTTGTAAAGTAAAATATTGTACCATAGACTTCACTATCAGTTGAAGGGACACGGGGCTCGACACCGATCCATAGGTGGCCTATTTTAAAAAACTTAAAATTCAAATATTTTCAAAACCAAAGCTGCTAGCAACCTAAACGACCTCACATTGCCTTAGCACGTCTCGCGGCTATCTGGCCCTCATCGTTTTTAGATTGAAATGTTACATAAAATAAAACACTAAAAGCCGAATTTTTAGTATGGATGCAGAAATGTCTAAATTATTAGTTTTTTACAAAAAAAAAAACAAAAAAAATAAAAAACGAGCAGTTGGCCAAAAATTACCTGATTATTGGAATGTAAAGTTACGCTATTGAGTATGGATGCCAAATCCAACATGGCGGGCATCACAAAACAAAGACCTTTTTAAGTTGAAAATTCGGAATTCCAACAGATATGAACGTAAAACAGTATAGATTCTTGGTTAAAAGCAAAAAAAAACAAAAAAAAACAAAACAAAACAAAAAAAAAACGGGCAAATATCATTTATTTTACGTAAATATTTCAAGCTGAAGTTAAGCTAGTTTTTTTTCATTCATTTCTTTGTTTTCACAACGTTTCTAAGTGCATGTATGGTGCGAAAAATATAATTACCTTGAATCCTCGACCAAATTACTCTTGAGACACTCCTGCCTGTTTGTATGCAGTAAAACTTTCGTCCTGTTTTTGCTTCCACCTAAATCCGGCGTTAGAACGCAGTGTGTGTTTGAGTTTATCGCAGTAAAAGCTCCCACGACGCTCTGCCTGGCCTGGCCCCCTACGGGAAGCCGTAGCACAATCACTTCCATTGACGAGGCTGTACGACCAATCAATTTAACTGGGAATGCTGTCATTTGAAATTTTAAAAAGTTAATTTAACATTATGTAAAATGTTGCATGACTATAAGTAGTGTTACAATGTTTACTATATTTACCATCTAGTTGCCATTTTCAAAACTTAACTCTTTCTGTGTCGTGAATAGAAATCTTGTGACGCAGAATTCAACCATTGATTTCCAATGACGAGATTCTCGTCAACTCTACCCGATTTGACTCAATGGCTACATTACGGCAATTGGGAGGATTGGAAGTGATCATTCGCGGATAGCCTCTCCCAGTTCAAATGGATTGGACTTCTATCGCTGTTAATGGCACGAAAGTGAAACCATTCACTGCCAACGACAGGGATTTTTTTTTGGCTGACACGAAAATGTCGTATGGCGCGTCGCCTGAAATACTCTTTATCCAGTCTTTTCAAGTTATCTCAGTGAGCGCAGCACTTTTTGCCCTTGTGGAGAGTGGCTAAATATAGATGGCTGTGGCGGTTTGACGGCGGGGGCACTGTTGGGTAAATGTTTCTCTTCATGGCAAGACTTGCGCTCCTGCTTTTTCCCGAACATTCAGCAGAAACGTAAAAGAATCAGCTGTGGCTGCAGGTGGCCCGAGCGGGTGGAAAGCCGAGCATGTGACGAGTGACTAAGAAGCTGGATAAAGGACGAAACAAAGGATTTTAAGCAGAGGTGTACAGAATTCTTCCAAGGAGGGCAAAACACAGCAAAACGTGACGCAACATGGGATCATTCATTGGCTACAGAGATTTTAAGACCAAGGAAAAGATGAAGTATCAGGTCAAAACACGGCCAAATATGCAAAACACAAAGTACCTGACGCCAAGATGGTAAGACTGGTGCAGATTGTTCTTGACACTAGGCAAGGCGAGGCACAATTCAACACAATTCAAAGTGCTTTTACATCGCATGAAAATCATAAAAATCACATTAAATCAGTAGAACATAAAAACAAAGACAATTGAAAAAGGAAATATAATTGTACATAACAATTGCATTTAATCACGAATAGAATAAAATACTACGACTACTAATAATTAGGGCTGTCAAACGATTAAAATTTTTAATCGAGTTAATTACAGCTAAAAAATTAATTAATCGTAATTAACCGCAATTCAAACCATCTATAAAATATGCCATATTTTTCTGTAAATTATATATATATTCTGTAAAATAATTTGTTGGAATGGAAAGATAAGACACAAGATGGATATATACATTCAACATACGGTACATAAGGACTGTAGTGGGCATTTCACTCGACTGTCATTTAAATCTGTCTATGCTGTCCTCACTCCGAAGCGTCTACTTTTTCCAAAGCTAGACAGCTAGTGAACGGCGCCTTAATAATCAGGCTTCTTCCTTTTTCATCTGATTTATTAATAAAATGGCCTCAAACCACTGTCCTCTTTAGACCGTAGTGAAACTACAAAAAAAAGTACACGAGCATTGCATTAGCAACAACGTTAGCTTAGCACGCTATACAGGTTCACTAAACATAAACAAAAAGCGTCTCTTACAAAAAATATAACATTTCGCTTACTAACATAATATGTACATTCTTTACAACAACCATACTTACGGACAAATCTTATCCAAGGATCATATAAGCACAACATTACAACGTAGGCGTCAGCCCGAGACGTCGTGCAGCCATATTGAACTGACAAGAAATCAATAAACCATGTCGCAAAGCGACCACAAGAGTTCGCTGTTAGACAGCACAAAAAACCTTGCTGTAAAACTTACCAAAAGGCAGAATACTGTCTGAGCGGGACATGTGCGTTAATTGCGTCAAATATTTTGACGTGATTAATTAAAAAAATTAATTACCGCGCGTTAACGCGATAATTTTGACAGCCCTACTAATAATAAAAACTTTCATCAGCATAAAGCACAAGAGGAATAGAAAGCAAATAGATTGAAATATATAGATAGTGATGGATATGCTGTGCTAAACAAGAGCATTTTTAGCCCTGATTTAAAGGAGGTAACAGTTTGAGCATACTTCAGACCTTCAGGTAGCCTGTTCCAGAGGTGAGGAGCATAACAACTAAATGCTGCCTCACCCTGCTTGGTTCTTGTTCTTAGAACATACAGGACACCGGTTCCAGATGACCTTAGGGGTCTAGATGTTTCATAGGAATCTAATGAATTAAGCTTGTATTTTGGTCCAACGCCATTAAGTGTTTTGTAGACGAGCAGTAGTATTTTATAGTCTATCCTTTGACTCACTGGAAGCCAGTGTAACAATTTCAAAACCGGTGTAATATGGTCCAGTTTCCTTGTTTTTGTGAGGACTCTGGCTGCAGCATTCTGTACTAGCTGCAGCTTCCTGACTGATTTTTTTTTTATCAAGACCTGTAAATATACCGTCCAATCTGCTGAAAATGAATGCATGCATAAGTTTTTCTATGTCTTGTTGAGTCAGAAGCCCCTTAATTCTGGCGATATTTTTTACTCTAGGCAGACATCAAAACGAAATGTGCAATAAACCACATTGACTCATACCTCAAATTATTGGTCTTGGTTAGGGCTATCAAAATCTTTGGTCTTTTTCTAAGTATTACTGAAAGTGATGAAAAAATACAATAAAATAGAAAATACAATCAAGAATGTGCGCACCCTGGCCACTGGAAGGCAGTTTGGTGCTTGACAGAGAAGAAAACACTGACATTAACAGAGTAGTTTGGGAGGCAATACCGATGAAGCCTTGTTGATATAACTTGTTTTTAGGAAAATGTAGAAGAGCTTATACCTGTCGGTGTTGTTCTAGTTCTCGTCTATTTGTATGTCAGTATTCATTGATTGAGAGTTAAATACCACGACACAATACTAAATTCTGTCAATCGTGTTTTCCATTGAATATTAGCATTACGCTAACTGGGTTTTCGGGAACAATGGAATGCAAAGTGTTTGTTTTTTTGTAATGGGAAGTATGTTAGGGTGACCAAACGTCCTCTTTTTCCCAGATAAGTCCACTTTTCACGTCCTCTTCGTAGCGTCCGGCCGGGTTTTATAAATTCATGTCCAGTTTTCATGATTTTTCATGGGACCAATTTGAAGAGAATCCCTCCGGCCGCTGGACGGCAGCGCCTGTCTGCGTTGACTCTTACTGGTAGGGGGAGAAGAAGTAGTTTTTCTTCTTGTTTTTTTGTTGGCAGTTTACCTTTTGTATCATGTGGCATTACCACCATCTACTGGGTTGACGGTTTGGCAAGAGATCAGGCAGTTACAGACTACATTAAGGAGTAGTTCTAAGAGACGTTTATGCTGTTGTAATTTATAAAAATGTTTAGTTGGCACATAGCGTACTGTGTGTGTGTGTATTGACTGGACTACGTTTCTATGGGTCTGCATTATCTTATTTTTTAATCATTATTTAATTCGTTTTTTTTTTTTTTTTTTTGCCTGTTTTTCTTGTTTATTTTTTTTAGGAAGAATAAAGCCTGTTGAGTAACCTTTAACCTGTTAAGTAAAAAATATTTCCATATAGTATATAATATATACTATATGGCAATATATGTTATAAAACTGAATTTTTCAATCCAGACGTTATACAGGCATCTTTGAGTGAACTTCGAGAAAAATTCAAGTATCTCAAGGCCGGGCCGAGTATCCTCCATTTTGGAAATCCAAATATGGTCATAATATGGTATGTGTCATTTTCTTTATGCGTTTTTAGTTTTACAGTTGGCCGCAACTGGACTGTCTTTTTGCCACATTTGATGGATTATATGTGTCACTGCTGAACACCAAAATCAACCAAAGATTTTTCCTGGTTGACGATCTCTGTCATGTAAATCCAGGCCTATATTTTGCCAAAAAATGGCAGGCAAGTTCTTCGGTATTATAGCCTTGGTGTTTGTAAAATAAGCAAAAAAGTACAATGGTGAGCCCACATTGACACAGAGACTCCGAGTGGTGACAGTCTGATGTCAACGAGGTCAGAGTTGAAAGCAGGAGGCGGAGGGCGTCTACGGCTTGCTGACGGGAGGACGTGATGCTTTGTCACTCCTCATGAACACTCCGTGTCTGTTGAGAGCGTGTGTGTGTGCACAGTAACACACAGCAGGAAAACGAGCGGACGTCTGCTGGTAGACGCTTTGTCATTTGTGATTAGAATGACAACGAAGAAACTTGCACAATTATGGGACTTCGGCATTTAAGCCATTATGAAAGACAATAAAATTTTGAACAATTTTACTCTATGTGCCACTGATTAGAGGCGGGAATCTTGCGGCGCCTAAAGATTCGATTACGATCACGATTCAGAGAAATCGATTATTGATGCACCCACGCCCCGCGCTTTTAATGTTTTGTACATTAGTTCCAAAATTTTTCATAAATCCTCTCAGGCTAAACAAAACTACTGTTTCAGTATGAAGTTAAGAGTTAAAAACGGTAAATAAAATATTCACGTCCTCATTCTGTATCAGCAACTTTAAACTACATTCAATTTAATGTTGTGAATCAACCGTAAAAGTTGTGGAAATTGCTCCCGTTATTCCATAATTTCCCTTCTGTCTACTTTCGACATGTCAAAGTTTTAAAACTGTTTCATCATGTAAAGATAGATTTAAGTCAAGATTTTGCTGATTTAGGAGTATTACAGATAAACAGTTAATTACCGTAATTTCCCGAATATAAGGCGCACCCGTGTATAATGCGCACCCCAAATTTACTTGTAAAATCTAGGGAAAATAATTGTACCCGTTTATAACGCGCACCCTAATTTTAGCACCAATAAATATAAGAATACAAGAAAACAGAGCTCTTGTACAGATACAGAAATGTCATTTTACTGACTGGTGAAACACAGCACAAGCACAGCATATTTGGTAGTTCAAAAAATTACCATAAACTGACAATATTTACGGTAATAATATGATTTGACAACTTCTCCAATTTACCACAATCTAGGAGAAAACAAAACAGATGTGACTTTTCTTTTAAAGGCTGCTGTATAACTTGCTCGTTTCATCGTGATGAATAAATGTTTCTTCCATGGATTGATACGGTAAAATGAAAGTGAGAACGTAAGTCGGAAATCCGTGAGAGCTCATCGCTGTTAACATGAACGTAACAATAGGAACTATTGTTATTTCGGTTTGAGTTTCCCGAGGGACAGATACAGTTGACGGACACAGGAAGTCTGTGTGATTATGTTTGTTTTGGTCCGAGTTGCGGAGCTGCAATAAACGTTGACTCAAATGAGTTCAAGAAACTAAATTCTGTGCTTTATGAAGATTGAAAAAAGCAGAATTTAATACAGACGAAATCGTTCAGCCGATTAGAGTGAAGTATTACGGAAACAAAATGGTGACGTCACATACCGTAATGGTCGGCAACGTGTCGCCGCATACGTTCCTTCAACACAACATGGCCGTGTCAATGAAAAAAAATCGGTTTATATATATATATATATATATATATATATATATATATATATATATATATATATATATATATATATATATATATATTTCTGTCTCCATCCATGTGCCCGTTTATAATGCTTACCATGATTTTACAAGTTGATTTTGGGGGAAAAAAGTGCTCGTTATATTCGGGAAATTACGGTAGGTTCGCTACAACAGAGCCCTCTAGAGAAGTCTACTGCTTTAAGATGGCGGCTGTTTACTAATGCCAGCAAGTCTATTATTTCACATCTAGTTTTAGATATATGTGATATCTACCGTAGCCGTATGTGGCCGTATGTTTGTAGCAACTAGCAACTGGGCATTGTTTGTAGCGGTTGTCGGCCGCAGTCAGGTATTATTGTTTTCATAATCTAGCGGCATGAGTTGAACATGATATTCACTTTCGGTCTGTTCCTCATTGCGTTCCGAAGACCGCGCTGACTGTGTTTTAGTTCCGCTTTACCTGGTCTAATTCAATAATCGGAATTTGGATGTTTGTGAATCGTTCTCGAATCTTCCACGGCCGGATCGCGAATAATCTAAGAATCGGAAATTTCACCCGCCTCTACCACTGATCGCGATGGACGTCAAATCTATGTGATTATTGCGCACTCATTTCAAATTCAATTCAAAACTGATTCGTTTTCCAATCACTTTTCATCTAATCAAATTAGATCAGTCTGATGTAAGAAGGGATCAATGACACACATTTTTATCACCGAGTCACACAGCGCACCATATAATCCATCTTGTTGATTAGATAATGTCGCTGGCGAGCGCGTGTGATGCAACATTTTAGCGCTTAGTCACATGTCTAGTGAGCGACCTAGGGTAAACTCGCCTATTTTTTTTTACAAGTGCTTTTTTACAAGCATCATCTGTCTCTTCCTGTTAAATGGACATTCAGCAAATATGTAGGTTGGCCGCAACAATAGCTGCCAAACCGACTTGACCTAAGGTTTATCAGCAGAGGGATGAGACCATGCACATACATTGCTGCCTATTCTCACTTCTCCTCTGTTGCCTTAATTCAGCCTTTCTGAATCATAGCAAACTACCGTAACTCTACACTACAGAGTGCACCTGACTTTCAGACGGAGCTTTTCCCCTGCTTTAAAATGGGATATTTACATACGTATTTGTACAGAGACTGGATTGATAAAAAATGTCCTTAATGACAAAATGTCATTCACACACGAGTTATGTTTTCCTCATTCTTCTCATGTGTCCTCGTCATTCTAATGCCAGCCAAAAAGTGTCAAAAGTCTCACTTTTTACATCTGTCAAAACCAGTGTTGTTAATCTTACTTTAAAAAAGTAATTAATTACAGTTACAAATTATTTCCCCCAAAAAGTAATTGCGTTAGTAACTTAGTTACCTGAATGTAAGAGTAATTAGTTACTTGGCAAAGTAAATGGTGATAATTTTCATGTATTTTTTTCAACAAAAAAAAAAAGCAGGTTACACAATGTGAAGTTTAAAGGGTTTTTGGGACAATTGCCGTAGCCCAATTCTTTACCCCAAACTTAACTAGACACAGGGGTATTGCGGATATTGCGATAACTAGATAGTAACCTTTGCTATGTGTGGAAGTCATTTAATGTTGTGAATCAACTATGGCTGTCAAACTATTAAAATTTTTAATCGAGTTAATCACAGCTTAAAAATTAATTAATCGTAATTAATCGCAATTCAAACCATCTATAAAATATGCCATATTTTTCTGTAAATTATTGTTGGAATGGAAAGATAAGACACACGACGGATATATACATTCAAAATACTGGACATAAAAACTGTTTTGTTTATGATAACAATAAATCAACAAGATGGCATTAACATTATTAACATTCTGTTAAAGCGATCCATGGATAGAAATACTTGCAGTTCTTAAAAGATAAATGTTAGTACAAGTTCTAGAAATTTTATATTAAAACCCCTCTTAATGTTTTCGTTTTAATCAAATTAGCAAAATTTTCAAACAAAAAATAAACTAGTAGCTCGCCATTGTTGATGTCAATAATTACACAATGCTCATGGTACTGAAACCCATAAAATCAATCACACCCAAGCGCCAGCAGAGGGCGACAAAACACCCCAAAACTCAAGTAACAAATGGACATGACACTGTGCTGTCATTTTAATCTGTTTGAGCGGGGCATGCACGTTAAATATTTTAACGTGATTAATTGACAAAATTATTTACCGCCCGTTAACGTGATAATTTTGACAGCCCTAGAATCAACCGTTAAAGTTGTCAAAATTGCTCCCTTTATTGCATTAGTTCCCTTCTGTCTATTTTTACCATTTGTAAGTTTTAAAACTGTTTCATCATTTAAAGATAGATTTAAGTTAAGTTTTGCCGATTTAGGAGCATTTTAGATAAAAAAGTTACTTAGGTTCGCTAGGAAGGTTCTCTACAACAGAGCCTTCCTGAGAAGTCTACTGCTTTAAGATGGCGGCTGTTTACTAACGCATCTAGTTCTTTATTATACATGTTGCTAATGCTGCCGTGTCTGTCATTTGCATCTAGTTCTGTATATATGTGATATCTACCGAAGCATCATGTGGGTGTAGTTTGTAGGCTATCGGCTACAGTCGGGTATTAATGGAGCCACTTAGCATAGTAGTATCGCGTTTGCAACGGCGTCACACTCCCTTGCCTACTCCCCACTCCTGCTATGCTCTCTCGTCTCCGTGAGTCCGTCTTTTTCAGACTTTTCTCGCGTCAGTAAACCAACATCGTAACGCATGGTAACGCACGCCTCTCCCGCCTCAGTAGCGGTAACGGCGTTGCCAAGATGAGAAAAGTGATTTATTAGATCAGTCACTACTGAAGAAAGTAATGCCGTTATATTCTAACGCCGTTATTAACAACACTGGTCAAAACACCCATGGCATTTTCTGTGCTCCTCTATACGGTCAGCAAGCACCGGACAGAACTTTCTTCAAAGCAAAGAAGCTTCGTCGTCGCAAACTGTGGATCTTTTTTTCCCCAATCTGTCAAAACAACAATGGTAACCGTCAATGGTTCTTCTGTAATGGCTGTCTTTTCTTGCCAGCAAGTCGGCATGTAGCCTACGTGTGAATAACTCACCCTCTCACAAAAATCTTGCGAATTATATCACTTGAGCTAAAGGTGCGTCCAACAATGCACAACAAATACAGTCTGGTCTGTTAAACACTGTAACTCAGAATGTTATTTAGCTTATGTGGTACACTTGCGTTCGTAGGTAGACTGGTGACATCACCGTGACGCTCCAGGCCGCTAGGCAAAATGAATGAAGAAACTGTTTGCCTTTCTGCACATATGATCTTTATTCCGGAATCTCACAGTGGGTCCATAGCACGCACACACACACACCAACAAAGAGAAAATGAATGCCGTACATACGGAGACATAATAATAAAGTGGAAAGGAAAAAAGTAAACAAAACAGAACAACAAGGAAGCACTGGCTATCAGTGCACAACAAACAGGCTTTTGTGCCAATGGCGCCACAGGCTCGAACTAAATCTAAAGCTCATTGTAGGGTCTGTTAAATTCATTATAATATTATTTCCAGACTCATTTAGCTGACACATGAAGCTGTTCATCAATTTTCTTAAAAGCGCCTTAAAGGTGGGTAATCCAGAGCTAACAAATAATTGACTGGCGCTGTACCATCTAGGCACACGCAGTAACAGCCTCAGGGCATCATTGTAGGCTACATTTAGCCTCTGCATGGATTTAGCTGTGTAACATGACCACAGGTGAGCAGTGTAAAACTGTGTGCAGTATGCCTTAAACAGCGAGGTCTTAACGTCGGGGGAACACATAAAAAATCTTCTTTTAAGCATATTTGCCTGTGCGCTTGAAAGCATAATGTGAGTTAGCCCTTAAAATTCATATAAAAAAAGCTACTTCAAGGCTCCAAAAATATCAGATGTTCTTGTTTGTAGATGTTTTTTAAAAGGTGAAATTTTTCAAAATTTTAGGTGTAGCTTTCGACAGGTGTCCTACTGGTCACTCTGCTTACACCAGTGGGCCTCAGCCCGGGTGCCGTTACGACAAAGGTCAGAGGGTTAATGGAGTGGAGTGGCGCCGGGCAGCCGTGCCCAAAATCCTGGCTGGATTTGGTAAACAGCAAAGCTGTCACTGCAGATTAATACGCAGAGGAGCCAGAACAGGCTCCGATCGCCCGGGGGGGGGGGGGCTAATGGCTCCCAAGTCAGCCATGAAAGTGGCTGTCTTCCTCATTCTCCTCTCTCCCTCATCCTCAAAGATAAGCCCCCTAAGGGTGAACATGATGAGGAAGGCACAAACTGTTTGAGCCAGGGATGATAATCATAGCGACACCTGATTCTGATTACATTGTATTGCTTCAACTGGTGGGCCTTAGGTTTGATACCTGGGCCTTCAATAGAGACTCACCCGACGTGATCTACCTCTAAACTCTTTCACTGCAAGGTGGGCTGCAAGAGGGAGGACCTGATGCTTTGAGTGTTAAAAGGTTTTTCAGTGCATTTGCAGAGGTCCCCTGACATACTGTAACAACACAAAATATGAAAAAAGTAAACCACTGTGAATAATTTCCAGATGAACTGTAAATACAGAGGTCAGGTCAGTGCATTGCTTTAAAATCGTGCGGAAACCGCATTATTAGTGCATGTTGCGCAGCAGAGGAGTTGTGGACGCATAACATCCTGTGTACACAAAGAGACATGACTGGTGTAAAGGGGCACCCCCTTGTGCAACAAAGGTCTTCCATCGCACCAGAACCCACTGCCAGGCCGCATCGGCAACATGAAAAAGTCCCCCAAATCCCCCCTGCAGGGAGCTGACAGTTGGGTTTCTCGCACTTGTGATACGCTGATGACCTCAAAAGTAGCATAATAAAAACTCAACTCTCCTAAACTTTAGCACCGTTAAACACGGGCGTTTGCTGTTTTTCTCATAATAAATAATAAAATTTGATAGACAAGTAATTCATATTCAATGAATAATATTCATTTTCTACGCTTATTTTTCTCTAATGCCTGGTTTGTATGACTCCATTGTCAACTGTAGGCACTTAGGCTATTCACACCACAGGTCAATTCTGATTCTTTGCTCATATGATACACGTTTATGATATCATCATGCAGTATGACCTGGGCCTCTTTCATACACTGATATAGACAAGTTTCCGAGGTACTTCCACTTTACTTCCTGAAATCTGCAATAAAACTTCTGTTTTAGAATTTCTCCATCCAAAACAACAGTCCAGCTGGAATAACATTACTCATCAAAATCCCTTAAAAAAGACAATTTGGAAATACCGCAGCCATCTGCCATCATCACCACAGGGGAGGACAACATTTTCATGGAGGCAGATGTGGAACCAAGCTCGTGCCACCACAAAGACCGGGTGTTTTTGTAGCCATGTTGCCGCTCTGTTATGGAAAGTATTTCTTCCTATCCCTGCATTTTCATGTGTCTGGTGCTCACAAAATACTAAAGCTAAAATCTTGCGCATGAAACGACTTGTTGCCTTTGGTATTGTTACTGCGATGATGATTGTATTATGATGATCTTTAATATTATTTACTACAACTCCTGTGTCTGCTGCTAGCCTGTTGCTAATCAGTACGTGTAGATGGGACAATTATGTCAACGCTAAATGCAAGTGGAACGGTTTTTTGTTCGTTTGTTTTCAGATGGAAAACACTGTTAGGCAAGGAAAGATATGTTGATGTGCCTCACAGCAACACTTACAGTACGTAACGGGAATAGTTACTTTCCCTGGTAACTAGTTACTTTTACTATAGAATAATTCAATTACTAACTCAGTTACTTTTTGGAAGAAGTCGTGAGTAACTATAACTAATTACTTTTTTAAAGTAACGAACCCAACACTGGTGCTGAGTGATCATCACACGCTAAACTAACTTGTGGTGTGAGAATAGCGTTTGTGTTAGCATTAGCATATAGCGCAGTGACTCTGTGTCCTAAACTCTTGGAAAACATTTTACAAACAGTTCTTAGTGTCCAGGTGAGCTTAATTAATTGCAAATATTGTGCTGTTTTTCGGCTGAGTGTGTATTATCATCATGAAAATGGTGATGTCCTTGTAGACTATAGTTATGTGCTCATCTGTCACGTTCATTCCAAATTGTTCGAAATCTTTTATTTATTTATTTATTCATGGAGTAAAACTTTTGAAGTTTAGAGACGAAAACATTTTGATAATTGTCGACTAAAACTAGACGAAATTTATCTGAGTTTTCGTTGACTAAAACTAAACGAAGACAAACATATTTAGAAATTGACTAAAATATGACATAGACTAATCTGTATTTTCATCCAAAAGACTAAGACGAAAATTTAAAATGGCTGCCAAAACAACACCGCTGTAAACACTGCGAGACGGGACAATGTTACGGTGCGCATGCGTGCGACATCAGGGAAGCATTTCCTTCACACTGCGAGTCGCATATGTTTGTAAAATATGAACCACTGCACAAAAATATCGGAAACACAAAGAAATATGAATTGTGCATCACGCCCTGCGGTGTGAGCGTAGCATTAGAAAGACCTGTGGCGAGATATGTGTAAAAGTTTGAGGGGGAAAAAAATCCAGATTGGAATTAATATGTGACACAAGAAAATGTGACAATTTCATCCTCTCTCCTTGTGTGATTTGAAAGCAGGCAGACGAACAGACAAATGTAACTCAAAATGGTCTGAGCCTCTGGTTTCACTTCCTCTCCTCTTGCAACATGAGTGTCTTTTGCTAACCTCTGTTTACCGCAAGAGCCCACTCACTTCAAGGGCCAGGCGATAGGACCTAAAAATAAAATCACTTATTTTATTTTTTTTTTACACGAATTGACCAATGACATTTTTCCCCCAGATTGTCCCTAGGTATGAGTATGTGCGTGAACTGTTTTTTGTGTTCTTGTGCCCTGCAATTGGCTGGCATCCGATTAAAAGTGTACCCCGCCCTCTGCCCATAGTTGGCTGGAATAGGCTCCAGCACCCCAGTGGCCCTCGTTGGGATAAGCTGCTTGAAATAAATGACTTTTTCTTCCTTTATCTAAAGTGCGTATGGCACCAAAAACCATGTTTATTTCATATTTCACGTGGTGTTTTATGCTCCTGAATGAAATGGACTGCTTGGATGTGTGTGGAAACGATCGTTTTAGATATTAAATTTTTTAATTCCACGCCTTGTAAATGAGTGACTTCCGGCTTCAGTCTCGGGTTTAGGACGAATGTGAATGTGAGCATCTCACAATCCAGCATTGCTATATACAGTGTGGGTTTTCCCATTGGCAGTGTATCAAATACTTGTTCTCCCCACTGTAGCAGGAGTCCCCAACTGCTGGGCCGCGGACCGGTACTGGTCCGCATTTGCTACTGTGCCGCACAGAAATAGTAATTTATTAACGACTGCATTCTGGCCAAATTAACGTTGGCGTGTTCCCCTTCACACACCAATATTGCTGTCTACTCTAGATATGATACTACAGGATAGAATGGCGTCATAGAAATCCATTGATTGGACTGCTAGCAGTACATCTTGTTGATCATGGACTGACATGTAGAAAAGTTCTCCTCAGACACACCCTGCCATGTTAGCTGCACAACAACTGCACGCCGCTCTCTCACCATTTACATCTTCGCTGTGTAGTAAAGCATTATTTTATGCCATATTCGTCTTGACCATGTGGCAGCTACGCGCTTCTCCGACGTTGGCCGGTTTGCCCAGTGGCACTCTCCAGCTGCTTCCCCGGCGAGCTCTCCTGTCCGCAGTAGGGGAACGAGCTGTATCTTGCTCGCCGCCGGGCGGGTTGCTGATCGGCGAAGACAGTCGACAACCCCATCGCCGTGTGATATGATCCGGGCTAGTTTTATGTGATTCTTCGCTTCGAAAAGCGAAAATAAGACTCTAAGACGTCACTCGGTTCGGGTTACCATGTCGGCTAGCCAGAATATAATAGAATACAATAGTGCACGCCTCTTGGTTTGTTTACATTATCCGAAACCGGGGCAGGGAAATGACAAAAGCCGGACAAACTACAGTGGCATAAAATATCGTTCGGGGGATGCGACAGTTAAGGTGAAGTTGACAGTTTTCACCATTATGGAGTATTTTTGCCATGTACTGAATAAATGCATTTTTATTATTTCATATTCCAGTTAGCACAAGACTGTTATCTGTCATGACCATACCATTTGTTTAGCAACTGGGGAAAAATACTTCGATAAAAAGAATGAAACAATGATATTTTGCGACTCTCTTCGTCGCATTTTCCTCGTTCTGAATAATTCAGCCCTCAATGGGCTGAACTCTAAATCAGATGAAACCATGACCTCTGCCGACGTCATCCTCCTTTTGGGAACGCTAGAGCCTTATAATGGTAGCCGTAAATGGCTAAACGGCGGATTAAAAGACTAATTTCTCATCATCTGCGCTTTGTAAATTGTTCTATATCATCGAATCATGTCAAAATATGATATTAATTCACAAAATAATGCCATTTAAGACTTTTTTTCACCCTGCCATACCCACTTTAATTATAGATTTTTAACTTTTTTTATATTTTGATTTGAATTGCAGTGCTTCATTCTCACTTAAAATAGCTCGGATGTTTATTGCTGTCAATAGCAACTACAGGTCGTCTCGGGTTACGAACAAGTTCCGTTCCTATGCTGGCGACGTAAAGCAAATTTCTGCTTAAGTCGGAATTAACCCTTTAAAGTTTCAAAATAACTGTCCAAAAAGTCCAAAAGTATTGTATTTTGTTCAATGGTGGAGGATAAACTGCCCTCAGGTGGCAGCGTTGGGTCTGGCTGGACTGTCGTTCAATAATGCTTCTGTACTGGCGCACTCAGACGTCTTACATGGATAAAGGATAGCTGCGCTCTGGTTTGGCTCACATAAGGCTGTAAGTTGCTTCATCTAATATATGTTTGTGTATATATTTGTAATTAAGGTTAGAGCTACAGTTTGTGGAGATATGTGAGAGCAATTTGCCATGAGATATGTAAATACGTTAGCATTCCTGACATTTAAGATGGCGGACTTTTGTGATGCAAATTAGGCTAATTTAATCTACTAAATTTACATATTGATCAGACTAGATGGACGTTTGAACACCAATCATTTTGTGTCCAGTGTTTTATTGTTTAAAAACCTGTCGCTTTGAACAGATGTGTACGTATTTGTGTTACAGCTTTTCAAATTGTCTAAAGTGAAGGAAGTAAAAAGCTTCAAAAAGGCACAATTGCTTTGTTTGCTGTATATCAAGCTGAACAACTTCACGATTATGGAGGACAGAACAAGTCATGTTAAAAAAGTAAAGTAAAAAATAAGATATTGTGAGGTACAATTAGGTACCGTATGTGTGACTAAAAAAAAACAAAAAAACATGGAGACAATATGGCGGACGAGACTCCGGCGTCGTAAAGTCGAAATCGCGCAAATTGAGTACGTTGTAACCCGGGGACTACCTGTAATGAGTTCAGAAGCTGAATCATATTTACTTTCAGGTTGAGGATGCTCTGTAGTAAAGTGGACACTTGGGGCAAAAACGAAATCTTCCTTTATGGGAAACCAAATCAGAACTCATTTAGTGTTCTAATGGGATATACTGTACTTGTTCTTTCAAAGCACCCCCCTTCTCCGTGTCCCCTTCCTGCTCCCTCGTCGGTTGCCCCGCGGGGGGTCCTCCCCGACCGCTGGGGTGCGTACGCCCATTGTAGCATCCTCACAATGGGAACTTTGATGTGGGAGCGGTGGCCTGGTCTTCCTGCTCATATTTCTTGCTGTTTTAACAGCATGGCCGTGAGGGGCGAAAGCAGGAAATGAAAGCATCAGGCTAACCAAGTCATGTTTGTTTCCTTATTAAAAAGCCTTCAGGATGAGCTGAGATTGCGTTCTCTGGACTATAACAGACCGCGCCAACTTAACTCATTCCCTGCCATTGAAGGTGATAGTTTGCAAATTTATTTAAAATGGGATGGCTGGCTTTGAATCATCACATTTCAGTGCCATTGACGGTGTTACATGTCCAAACCATTTACCCTGATCCAAGTTACTTTGCGATCAATACAAAAAAAGTTCACTTTTAGAGCAACTCAGTTGATAGATGGTGGTTCTCTTGTTTTCTTTAGTACTGCAGTGCTTTTGTCATGTTGTGCTTAGTCTCACTGTGAATGAAATGAATCTTATCCCGAGTATCCCGCACCATAAATCACTTTTGTTTGTATGCAGGTATAGCCCACAGTGCCCATTTTGCTGCACCGCTAGTTTTCTTGCTGCCCTTTTTCCTGTTGCTTTCAGTCTAATCCTGAATACACTTCCTTGAGGACATAGTTGTTGTTGTTTTTTTTGTCTTTTTTTTGTTTTTTTAGCAAGTGTCTTGTAGCTTTCAGTCTCCATTTTACAGCGGTTCTCAGTGTTTCATGGTACCTTAGTCACCACTTTGCATCAGTTACACATTTCTGTTGTGGTTCTTGTCGAAGTATGTTTCACTATCAGAAATGGTCCTTTGGAAGATGTTTTTTCTAGTATTGTTCCACACTTGGGGCAGGTGCAAGCAGCATTGTGGAGGCTCACTGGTGGAATCATTTAAGGCTTGAATGATGGGAACCACTGGGGGCGGGAGATAGGAAGACAGTAAGCAGTCTGTATATCCCTTTATGGAGTCTGTCAGATCAATATTTTCTATAGCATTTGATTGATCTCCCATGCCATTTTGCTTTTTGGGCCCCATCCACCGCCCTTTTTGGTCTTTCTGTACCCTCCTTCCCATAGGCCGATGCAGCAGTGAGCGTCTATACAAGTCTAGATCCTTACAGCGTTTCCATTGTCTAGCAGTCTGGCTCTTTGCCAACAACACAGCCAGAAAACTTTACTACAACCTCATCTTTTCTTTTGCACCACCACCACCCCCACCCCCACTTCTTTCTTTTCTTCCTCATGCCTGCGGGTATTTACTCGCCATTGGGGGTGTGGGGTGCTTGCTGAATCACTGATGTTGTCCTGTGGTATTTCTATAGCTGAGTGACAAGGATTCACACAAATCACACAACGTCCCTTGCTCCAACTTTTAAGGTAAAACAGTTCTACAATAGGAAACTGTGCTTTCTCTCTGCCCTCAGTCTCCACTTTGCTGCTGGCCTCCCACAGACTTCATTTTGCTGTATAGCCCAAATTTGAATGATTAAACTTCATACTGGGAACACTCTTGAAAACAAAACGTTTATCCAATTAAAGCTACCCCAAACTTTTAATTTGATAGTCAACTAATGACTGATTATATTTGTGTTTAGATTAGATTGCGATTAGGCTAGTAATTAGAGCATTTGGACAATTCGTCTATCAAAATAGCTGTCAACTAAATTGGTAATCGAATAGTTGTCGATTGGTTCATTAATCTTAGTAGCCAGTGATCTTGTATAACCTGTTTTTTTTAGTGACGAGTAATCTAACACATTACTATTTTATAGCCAGTAAACTGATTAAAGTTACTCATCCAGAGTCGCTCAGCTTTATTATATTCCAACAAATAGAACGCCATAATTTAATGCTGAAACGATTAATCGATTAACTGGAGTATTCTATTAGAAAAAAAAAAGATTCGAATTAAATTTTTGTGCTTGGAGTATTCGGTCAATTAAAGCTGGTTTGTAATGGTTTTATTTTTAAAGTGTTTGCATTTAGCTTTATTGTTTTGGCTGAATCCAGCTGTTCCCTGTTAAGACCAATATAAGCTAAGTTGTTTTTTGAGCTAATGTTTTTTTTTAATGCATTCGTAATTTAGTTTATAAGTATATTTAGCCGCTTTTTTGTGGGAATATGTGTCCGAACGAGTTGTTAAGAGCGTTGTTAAAAGAAGGGGGGGGGGGGGGACTTTAGCATTTTATAGCATTTAAGCTAGCGGACTTTTGTTATGTAGGTTAGCCAATTGTTTTTTTGTTATACATAGATCCATTTTTTTAATACCGTTTGAGGCTCAGCTCCGGTATTTTAACTGTTCATGTTCCTTATCCGATTACTCGATTATTCGAACTAACTAGCTTGTCGATTAATCAACTCCTAAAAAAATCGATAGCTGCAGCCCTACCATAATTACATAAAAGTGACGTTGCGCGAGTGACAAGTGTCAACATCAATGCTGGCAGGAGGAAGCTCGGCTGTTGCTAGGACGAAATATGGTAACTATTTCTAGTTTGTGTCTAACAAAGAAAAAATATATATATATTTCGGTTTGTTGTACGCTCTGTCTTGAAGAAAAACTCTTGCAGTGTTCGACAATATAAATAAATCCAGACAACAGATCTGGCTATGGGTAATGTTGTCATATTATGTTATGATTTATGATGATATTCTATTATGGTGTGGTCGAACTTGAGTTGCCTTCAGGTGTTTAAAAATGTGTTTAATTGACCAAACCTGAGGATGCTGTTACTATTCTGACATTCCTTCTGAATTGTCTTATTGTCAAGCTACCTTTGATGATGATAGTTTAAGATTAGCCTGTGTTGCTAGGAGAGTTTTTTTTTTTTTTTTTTTCTTCAAAATTGTGGCGATGGAGTAAAGTGAGGCAAATGATGTGGGGTAAAGTGATTATGTCTCACTTCACTCCTTCATGTCAGCAGTGACAGTATACATCAGGGGTGGGCAAACCGGTCCTCGAGGGCCGCAGTGGGTCCTGGTCTTTGTTCCAACTGATTCAGCACGGACAGTTTAACCAATGAGGTTTCAGTGGAAACAAGAAGCACCTGACGGCAATCAACTGATTGCACTTGTAAGAAACCAGATTGGTGAAAGGTTGTCCTAATGATGGGTATGAACAAAAACCTGCACCCACTGCGGCCCTTTGTGGAATAGTTTGCCCACCCCTGCTATACATCATCAAATCGGGATGTAGATCTACTGAATTTTCTCTGATTAAGCATTTGTACCATCCACGGTGTCAGACAGTCCAAACCCTGAGCTGCAGCCTGCCACTGCAGAAGATCTGGATGGCCCACCCATGCAGATGATCTATCTGCAGATGAAGTACTCGCTTCAGACAATTCAGTAACTGATCCTAATCCATCCACTGCACATGGTCCACCTGGATAAGCCTGGTCAGCTGACTCCGATGTGCTACATGGTCCCAGTCAGAAATTGTTTGGGAAAAGGCAAAGTTGCACAGAAAAGACCAGCAAGAAAAAGAAAACAGCCAAAAAGAAAATTGGAGATCGCGTCTCTGAGGTTATTGATACCCTGGTTCCACTTGCCCGATGAATAGAGTTCTGAAGATGAAAGAAGTGATCCAGAAAACAGATCTGGCTATGGGTAACGCTGTCATATTATGTTATGATGTATGATGACATTCTATTATGGTGTAGTAGATTTTGAGTTGCCTTCAAGTGTTTAAAAAAATGTTTAATCGACCAAACCTGAGGATGTTGTTACTAATCTGACATTCATTCTGAATTGTCTTATTGTAAAGCTACCTGTTACGATTCTAACTTTCACTTCTTCTTTTCCTTTCGGCTTTTCTCTCCAGGGGTCACCACAGCGAATCAGTTGTCACCATCTAACACTGTCCTCTGCATCCTCTGCACTCACACCAACTGCACTGTCCCTCTGATATGCTTATTCCTTGGTTCACATTACCCCTTTATTTTTTTTTAGTCTGTCTCTGTTTGCACTTTAGATGGAGTAAAGTAAGACAAAATACCACTTTTTTTAAGCTACAGTGATCCCTCGCTACTTCGCGCTTCAAACTTCACGCCCTCAGTCCATTGTGGATTTCTTTTCAATTAAAAACTAAACATATAAAAGCAGTATTTTATAGAGCTGACCCGATCCGATCACGTGGTCTCTTATTCTCGTTCCTGACGCTTTTCTTGGTCAGGCAGTGCACATGAGTTGCTTATTAAAGTTAACGATGGTTTACAGACGTTAAGGTTTGATCTTGCCCGAGACGCTGGGAAGCTGAAACCTCAGAGCACGGCATACGGCAATCATCGTTTAACTTGTTAAACAGTTGCTGTGGCAACTCATTGTGTGTAAGTGAGCAGCTTGGACGAATTTGAGTGCAATCACTCAATGAAGCATTTATTTAAGACAAGCATTTTTCTACTTTATTATTGTTTAAAAATAATTCGGTGGGACAGTGTTTAACATGTTTAACATGTCTTATATGTATCTCTTTCCAATCCTAAATCTGAATAAATACTTTGATCACACAAAAAAAAATTTTTTAAATGGGGGTGCGGCGCGACATAGCGGTTTTTCACAAGCAACGGCAGGTTCTGGTCCCCATCGACACTGAAAAATAAGTGATCACAGTAGTTATATTTTCAATACTATTCATCCTGAATACATTCTGATAATTTCCATTGCTAGAAAACATCCTACATTAATGGGAAATATGTAAACTTTACTGGTTTTTTGTTTTAGCTTGCTTGGAGGAGAGCAAATGTAAAAAAAAAAAAAAAAAAAAAGCCCCCCCCCGTTACCTCAGTCTCCCCTACCCCACCTTTTTAAAAAATCTCCTTCCATCCTGACTATTCCGTCATTAGCTCCGCTTCCCAGCTGCGCAGGGTGAGGCGTGTAAATCCGGGCCCCTCCGCGCGAGCGGCCGGCCCTGGAGAAAATAAATCTGTCCGGGGTTCACAGCGAGTTCAGCCAAGCCGCAACTCTCGTTCACTCTCCTGTTCTCGCCGATCTCTCAGTCGTCACTAGTCGGATCGCAAAAATCCACGCCGGTAATGTCTTCAACGATGCTCTTTCGGGTGATGTCATCCATAGCGAGCGTGGGAAGCAAGTGGAATGGTCGCCACTTGCACATGTTGTGATTCTTCTGAGACTCATTCAGTATTTCTGGGTTTTAGTAGACTTAATCCGGAAACCAGAAAGCTCCTTTTCGATTTTAAGACGTTAAAAACATTACCCACCAAGATGTTGTCATCGCTGGACAAAAAATACAAAATGACTTATCACCAATGAATTCTATCTTTACAAAGAAGAGAGGGTGCGACCGACGGGTGGATGGTGTCAGTGTGAGCATGTGTTGACATAGCTAAATCTTCGCCTCTGATCTGATCTGTGTGTTTAGCACAAATGGACAGATCGTTTAGACCAAAAAAAAAAAAGGGAGAAGGAGGAGGATGGACGCTAACTGAGTATTTCCAGACGTTTCTAATGAAGACTGCTGTGAGGACGCTGTGTTCTGAAGTTAAACCCCCTCTTTGACCTTTGACCTGAGGCAGGACATCTCAAGAACAACAATCAGGGAGGCAGCATATTTCGCCTCAGAATATCTTTACAGTCTTGAGATCTGATCGCACCCTGCACAGATTCAAGACACGTGCAAGGTGTTGCAAAGCAGCCGCAGAACATCACCGAGCCCCATCTTTTATGTGCCTTATTTTTGCATCAGTGAAGTTAGAGTTGATGTGCCTTGCCAAAATGTCCGTAGGACATTCTCCCATGAGCTTTGTAGTTTATTAACATAAGGTTTGACAAATTCCAGTCTTGCTCCTTTATGATTTACAATCTTGTCTGTCCGTAGGACATTCTCCCAGAAGCTTTGTAGCTTATCAACATGCAATTTGGTAAATGTCAGTCTCGTTCTTTTATGATGTACAATAAATACTGGCTCTGGATCAAGCTATGTGTTTGTAAATATTGGCCTTTGGTAGCACTATACGGTTGTCTGCATAGTTAAGTGACATAAAAAAACAACAGATCCATGTGGTATGAC
Source organism: Corythoichthys intestinalis (assembly GCF_030265065.1). Lineage (NCBI taxonomy): Eukaryota > Metazoa > Chordata > Actinopteri > Syngnathiformes > Syngnathidae > Corythoichthys > Corythoichthys intestinalis. The sequence continues at coordinate 36,816,731 of NC_080409.1, read as the reverse complement.
AAATCCAAATCAGAATGATAGACTAAGGCAGGGGTCCCCAACCTTTTTTGCACCACGGACCGGTGTTATTTGGGTCTTTTTTTTCACGGACCGGTGTTCTGACAAATTTTGCAACCCATCAAAAATTGCAACGATGCGGTTCTGCGCATGCGCGTAACGTTAAACATAGCCGCAAAATGCGCAAATGCAGCGATTCCAAAGTAAACACTACAAACGTTCTTGATAGAAAGGAATATTAACTTACGGTTGATCGTGGAAGGACTTGTAGAAAAGTTCTCCTCAGATTCATCCTGCCATGTAAGCTTCACACAACAGGTGCACACCGCGCTCACCATTAACGACTTCGCCTTGTCGTTAAACATTAATTAAGAAGCCCGCTTCACAAAGATACGATGTTGGAAATTGTAGCAAGGTTTTCAACGCTCTTGTTGCGATGTCAGGATATTCCAGAATGACTTTAATCCAGAACCTCAGTAGAGTTGTTGTATCAAATGTACGTTTAATAAAGTCGCCGTCATTTGCGATCTCTGTTTATTCACAAACGGGTCACGAATCCACTCCAGTTCGTGGGTCTTCGAGGTTGTAGGCTCGTCAGGTGCCCTTTTCGCCGTAAAAATATCCTTTTCGCCGTAAAAATATTTCCAAAGACGTCTGTTTTCCTGTTATCTTCGCTCGTGTGGGGGCTAATTATTTCCGGGAACAAATGTGCTGCGCCGCTGCCTAGTAATACGCTATTCTCGAGGACAAGCGCACATAGATATATTATATACACAAACAAGATGTACTGCTAGCAGTCCAATCAATGGACTTCTATGACAACATTGTAATCTATCCCGTAGTATTATATCTAGAGTAGACGGAGATAATGGTGTGTTAAGCAGGGGCACAGGGGTAATTCGGCCAGAATGTGGTCTTATTAAATCATTTTTTTCTTTGCGGCCCAGTCGCAAATGCGCCATGGACCGGTACCGGTCCGTGGCCCGGCAGATGGGGACCCCTGGACTAAGGGGCAGGTTACATGGTGACTCGCCGAGAAGACGAAAAATTTCAAATTTGCATTTACCTTATTGGCCCAAATATAAGACGGTGTTTTTTGCATTGAAATAAGACTGATTTAAAAAGCAAAAACAAATAATAAAATTCCCTCTGCGAAATAGGTGCAGGCAACTTTTTCTGATTCATATATTTATTAGCTGTCAAAAATTTATTGCAATTTGTTTTATATTTTGTTTTAAAATGGTTTGTAATGAGTTATATGATTTATTTTAGGTTGCCCATGGCAAAATATGCACAGAGGTCACATGAAAACTACATTTAGATGTCAAATTGGAGGTCTTTATGTTGTTGAATTGCCTCCTTTGTCTCACAACCTGTATGCTACGATAGTTTAGCATCTGCATTTGTTTTGCATGATTATTCTAGTACCAGAAAACTGTGCCATCTTATCCTACTTAGGTTCTTTAGTTAAAGCCAATGTGTGTAATATTATTGATGGCTTCCCGACAAGCATTCAATGTCTTGCATGTTAGTTGCAGTCCGTTGAGCTCCTTAATCCCTCACCTAGAAGCAGGGGGCTCACTGTGTATACAGGGGAGTTTTAGATTACGCCTAGGCTGCAATTATAAAGCCCATGACAGATAAATAGCTGCAACACATGTTTTTTCTTGCTGTGTCTCAGCAGCTAACAAGTCACTAACTTGCCTCTCCTAGTTTGTCACAACACAACGAATCCTTTCTTGATATGAACTTTGGTCTGAGTCATCGGTTTCCTCCAACTCTTTGGTGTTCAAATTTATAATTGATAACTTAAACTGAGAGAATCAAAGTTCACTCACAGCCTTCAAACAAATGGGACATTCTGGGGTAGGGTGACCATATTTTGATTTTCAAAAAAGAGGATACTCGCCACGGCCTCGAGATACTGTACTTGAATTTTTTAATTTTGATTTGAATTTTTTTGTAAAACTCAGGTGACTTGAAGTTCCGCTCTGAGACCCCCAATTTGGCCAAACTCAAAATTGTCCTATATGCACGTGTCATACATCATTGGAAAGCTTAAAATCTCAATTTTCTGGGGGAAGAAAAACAGGAGGGCATTTAAAAAAAAAAAAAAACATTTTTAAACAGCAAAAACCTAACTGGAGGTGAGAGCATGAGAGAGCATAATTAAAGACGCCACGATTTTAACGAGATATTATCGCGTACTTACTTCTTTTCAATCCAAAAACTCCATGTACCATGTATCACCGAGTGTCAAGACACATCTGTGAATGGCCAGAGCTGGATTTTTGGGGTGAAACATGGTCATATAACAAGGGTCGCGATGCAGAAATCGCAGACATCAAGGAGTGGTCGAGATTTTCTTTGTCATGTATTTACCGTTTTAAACATTTTTCAATTTTTCTTTGTTTTTTAGCATCTAAAATATTGGGGAAAATGCAGTGGTAACAAAAAATACAATTAAGCGATAGTTTTGAGGTAGATATCCGTGAATTATTTACAGACACCATTTTTTTCATTGTGACGTAATTTGTTTAAAAGTTTAAAATATGCGAATGAATATTTTTTTTAAGTCGTCTTTTTTTTTAAACTAAATATTAGACATCAATTAATGATTCTAAGCTAAAATAATACTTCAAATAATAAATATAATTACTTACCTTCTTTTTATGGCTGGGTTGAAACAAGCGGTTGCGCGACGTCTGTAAACGGGAGTTTCCAGGGTAAAACGGACAAATTAAAAATAGTTCTGGGGCTTACTGTACCATCAATCTGCTATGGCAGCATATAGACGTATTGTTCTATCAAACACAACAGTTCTTTTGGCTTAAAATACGGCAGTTTATTTTAAAGAAGGGTGCAAGAGCAGAAACTACTTTTTCACACTTGTGTTTTCCGCCATATATATATACTGTATATACACATACATATATATAAAATGCAGACCCATGGAAATGTAGTCCAGTCAATACACACACACAGTAGGCTATGTGCCAACTAAACATTTTTACCAATTACTATCACGACAATTGTATTTGACAAATTGTTATTCCCACTATTATTATTCTCATTCAATGTTCTCGATTGCACGCAACCAATAACCGTAATAAACTGACAAACTATTCAACCAGCATGTTTTGGACTCGCAGCAGTTCAAAACTACATTTCCTATAATGCCTAGCGTGGCTTAGCTCACTGATAACTACCCAATTAGCGAGTACCGGGAGCCGAGGCACAATCAAACTTTGCTAAAAAGTTTACAATCATCGGCCGCGCAACGAAGTGACACCTAACGGGATATTACAGATCGCGCCAGTACAAAGCTCCGACAGAAGTCAACATTTGCCATTATATACCAGGCATGAAAATGGGTCAGGGGTTAAAAAGGTGAGAACGGTACTGTGGAGGACATATGTTCCGGCGTTTTGCCAAAATGTCTACATCGGCGAAGCGTCCTACTGTATACTATGAGGCAAATCTGACACCCAAAGTCAGTGGTGCCACCAGGGGGTGTCCAGGGGTGGCCACGGCCACCCCTGTAAATTGGTTGGCCACCCCACTGGCCACCCCGCTTGCCAGTATATCGTTAGATTGTTGTAGCATTAGTTATGCATTTCTTCCCAAATGAATGCATTTATTTTGTTTTGTTAAATGTAGGGCTGTCAAATTTATCACGTTAACGGGCGCTAATTAATTTTTTTAAATTAATCACATGAAAAATGTTATCGCAATTAACGCATTCGCGGTACGACTCATTCACGCATTGCCGCAAACAGCCTACAATGGCGCCGTTTTACTTATATACAGAGATAAGAGGCGGAGGCTAAGAGGTGGAGTAGATACAAGCATTCATTGGGGCCGTGCTTTTAATTGGCTAAAGCTTTGTCATCTCTCCCACAGCAACTGTAAATATTGTGGGAAGCGAGGTGGGGAAGAATGACAGGAGTTGATCTTTTTCTTTACACCCTGTAGTGTACCCAACTCAGAGAAGATGTAGCATTTGCAGCCACCACACACAGCCATGGTTGCACCACTTCCCGTCATGCATTTGGGTAGAACAGTTAGGTCGCGACGGTATCTTTTACTGAAAGCTCAACAAATACACTACATGGCAATATTTAGTCACAACATACAAACTCACATTTATCCTTTAAGAATTACAAGTCTTTCTATCCGTGGATCCCTTTCACAGAAAGAATTTTAATAAAGTTAATGCCATCTTGTGTATTTATTGTTATAATAAACAAATACAGTACTTATGTACAGTATGTTGAATGTATATATCCGTCTTGTGTTGTCTTTCCATTCCAACAATAATTTACAGAAAAATATGGCATATTTTAGAGATGGTTTGAATTGCGATTAATTACGATTAATTAATTTTTAAGCTGTGATTAACTCGATTAAACATTTTAATCGTTTGACAGCCCTAGTTAAATGTACACCTTATGCCAAATATATACATAACACAATAAACAGAATTGTTGTGGAACTCAAAATGTTGACTAGACAGTTATGGACTATGCCATTAAATCATTAGTAACATCAAATATTACACAATACACCAAAGTATATCAGTAGCCGTGTCCTTAAGTCTTTCTGATAGTTTTCCCCTGACCTTTTTACTGCAATAATGTAATGAAAACCTGAAATTATGGCTTTTAGTTTTGGCCACCCCAAGATTTTAAGTGGCCCCATCTGGCCACCCCTATGAAAACTTTCTGGAGGCGCCACTGCCCAAAGTACGACCGTGTGCTCTCAACTTGTTTTGTTTAGATGCATACAGGCAGAATGTACTAAAAAATGCCTTAAAAAAAGACTTAAATGTAGTTATATCAAATAAGGACGGTTTAAATACGCTACGTGACTAATGTGGTCAACTGCTTTAAAGCTACCACAAAAAAACACAATGGTTAAAAGTATTGGAGGGTAATACATGCAAAAAGTATTTTTGAGGGAATGAAAAGGTCATAAAAAAACTCAGTAAAAACAAAAATAGTGAGTACTCGCCGCTTTTAACTGATGTGCGCATGTGTGCGAATGTTTGTGCAACTGCGCTGACGCTAACTTAATGGGAGCTATTTTTTCACCGGAGATTTGGCTAGCTCTGGCAGTGTTCGACACAAGTTGCAACAAACGGCAGTAACTTTGTTATACAGCAAAATATGAAAAGGATTGAAACCGTTACTTACCAAATCCAATATGCTGGCAAATGCATTTATCTGAAAAAAATATTGGGAGTGAGACCTCTCCTCGTCCAGCGAATGTGAATTTGTGCTTAGGGCAAGATCATCTGTCGCAATTTGCGATCTCTGACGCTATCCTTTTTTCCACTTAAAGCTTGTTTCTCACTTAGCGGTTGTGAGACTTAAAACCTCGACGAAGTTGCTCTTCCAGCTAAGCCTAGGCTAACATTCATCTTTGTAAGTTTTTAATTAGTTTGTATTTTGAATTTGAAAGGAAAATGTGTTTTGTTTTTGGCGAACTTTTTCATGGTGCTAATCAGTGGAAGGTACTTACACATGGAAAAATACTACTGTACAACGTTTTAAATGTATTGATTTTGTATATTTCAGTTACCACGATTTGAGAGCTCAATAAATTGAAGAAATGTACGCCTTGTGTTTTGTTTTTGGGTTTGGTGGATTAGCGTCACTGACACACAAAGCAGCAAACAGGGGAAGGGGTGAGTGGTGCATCGCCACACGCTTTTGGCTGCATTTTTGACACATAAAAAAATAATAGCGAATCATGTACTACGGTGTGACAGATAATTTTAGTAGTTTTGAAACCGCAACGTTTTCATACCATGGTAAACCGTGACCCCGGAAACCGGCACAAACCTACTCCCGACCCCCTCCCCCCCTTAAAAAGTTTCTCCTCCGATCTACACGATTCACGTAGGTCACCCTTTTTTACTTTAAAAAGGAGAATTTCGCTGAAGGGTGAGAGATTTTCATGCCTGAATACGCATTTATCGTAAAAAAACAACTGGGCAGGCGCTCCGGGAACACGTCACAGACAACTAACTAATGCCAAACCATCAACCCAGTAGATGGCGGTAATGCGCCATGATACAAGGGGTAAACTGCCAACAAAAACAAGAAGAAGAACTACTCCTTCCCTCCCTACTAGTAGGAGCCATGTAAACGCAGCCAGGCGCTGCCCCCCAGTGGCCGGAGGGATTCTATTCAGGTTTGTCCCGGGAAAAATCATAAAACTCGAACATTTTCATGAATTTATAAAACCCAGCCAGACGCTATGGAATGGATGTGAAACAAGGACTTGTCCTGGCAAAAGAGGATGTTTGGTCACCCTATTCTGGGTGGCCCCATCTTGGAGGTGGAAAATGGTTTAGTCCGCTGACAGCAATCGGCCAATATATGCTTTTTGTACAGTATATTGAATAAATATGCCATTTTAGGGGTTGGCTCACAGGTTTTGTGCACTAGCATGCCTAGAGGGCCCATTGCCATTGGGAGTGTACAGGGCCTAGAGTTTGGTGCTACGCCCCTGGCTACAAACATACAAATTAAGGGTGATTGACAAAACCCTTTACAATCAATGGACATGACTCGAAAGAGGTACAGGGGCCCACCATGACAATCAAACAGGCTGGATCCTATTCCCCTATTCAACAAGCGCTAATTTGATGTCGCATCCTCTGGTGGTGAATACCCAACTGTGTTTTGCCCGGCACTGCCCCTTGACCCAAGTTCTTAATCCCAGTCGTGCTGAGCTAAGCCCCCCATGCAACAGGACAAACTGCAGCCCCCCCCCAATCAGTTCATTTGGAGCAGATCAATGGCACTGATGACAAGGGCCTGAGCCAAGACCACAACCCAAATGAGGCCCGAACAAAACACCGTTCTTAAGAGACGGCCTTGGAGCAAGTAACCCCCCCAAACCCACGGGTGAAAAGGTCAAGAGGTCGACGACCCTAAGGGGGAGCGGCGCAGTGAAGGAGGTGTCTGAGGTGGAGAGGGCGATGGAGGGCGGGGTCGGTCGGGGCGGGGGGCATCTCTGGTGTCCCTGCTGGTGGGCCAGCTGAACAAACAGGCCCTGGAGCAACAAGGCCAGACTTGAGAAGCGCCGGCTTTCACCAAAACCAAGACACTGAGCCATATTCTTCTGACCTGAACAGAACTACACACATACCAAAGCGATGCTGAACCCACGCGCTCACACAGTTATCAACAAGTCTGCCGAGGGGTCGAGTAGACAAACACAAAAAGGCTTGTGTTACAATTTTCTCACGGGGGCATCTAATAGCATACAGTAGACTGCTAAAGAGGAATTAACAAACAATTTGTTGATTATTATACTTTGCTGTATCTAATATAATAGGGGTGTGACAAAATATCGAAATGGTGATATATCGTGATACTTTGTATCCCAAAAGGTTATCGATATGCTCCTGCCAAGAATCGAGATATCGTTTTGAAAAGGTGTCAGTGTCTAAAAAAATAAATAAAAATGAACCAACAAGTTGCTACCAAAATTTTCCACCTTGTGCACAAAGAACTAGCAATGTCCCGATACTGTTTTTTTTTTTCAAACATTTTGCCGATACTGATCCGATACATATTTATTTAGACCGATAAAAATAATGCCAAAAGAAAAACAGCAAAAAGTGCTCAAAATAGAGCTACAATACAACTTAATTGTACAAATAATGTTTTTAAAAAAAACACTTAAAAAGATGGTGGTGCTAAATTGTTGGGTGACTCCGCTGTAAATTAACTAATTTGCTCCCAAAAACGAATAGATACGTTCTATTTTTAATTGTTTCAGTGTCCCAAAGTCGTATTTATATGTCCTTTACGTTTTTTTTTTCACAAGAGACATATCTGGATTCTGATTCAATTTAGCTCCAAAGCACTAAGCTGAAAATCCATTTTAAAGCGATTATTTTGTCAAATATACAACAAAGAAATTATTTTTTTCATGCTTTATTTGTTGCATAATGTTTACTTTAATTGTGACCCTATTTGGCATGTTATGAAATTACTTCACATTTGGTCTTGAAGCCAAAAGAACTGTTGTGTTCGATAGAACAATATGTCTATATGCTGCCATAGTGGTTTCATCGCGCATTAAAGTGCGTATGACACCAAAAAGCATGTTTATTTCATATTTCAAGCAGTGTTTTATGCTCTTGAATGAAATGGACCGCTTGGATGTGTGTGGAAGCAATTGTTTTTACATCCCGCGCCATGAAAATGTGAGTTACTTCCGACTCCAGTCTCTGGTTTAGGGTTAATGCGAATCTGACGTCACACAGGTTGGCATCTCACAATGCAGCGTTGCTTTATAGCATGCAGATGCACTGCGGATTCAGCTGATTTTGTGGATTAATTCGTTTATTTTTCGCATCACGTCAGCCAAACGGCTACAGGCTTTTGTAGCTGCACCAGGGAGAGGCGTGTGAGCCTTTTTGGGTTTTAGAAAGTTCCTGTTCATCCCGAGATCGTCTAAAAAAAGCGTGCGACAACTGTGGGACCATTGGATTTACCAGGAAGTGAGTAAACATCGTGTTTTGTATTATGTCAAATACTGGGATCATGGCACACATTTTAATACGGAGGTGGCTTGCATTTTGTGGCTGATTGTCCACCGAGAATGTACACCCTCCTGCCAGGAGAGCGCTACACTCGGCTTATTGCCCTCTTCGTGTGCCCGGTGTTCTGTCAAATTTTCTACCCCATCAGAAATTGCAACTTTGTGTTAAAAATGGCCGTTAATACAGCAGTTATAAAGTAAACACTACAAACTTTATTTAAATAAAGGAATATTTACTTATGGTACGTTTGATCATGGACGGACATGTAGAAAAGCTCTCCTCAATCACATCCTGCCATGTTAGCTCCACAACAACTGCACTCCGCTCTCACACTGTTTACGTCCTTCGCTGTATAGTAAAGCATTATTTTACGCCATATTCGTGTTGACCATGTGGCAGCTAGGCGCTCTTCTGACGTCGGCCGGTTTGTCCGACGAGCTGTAACTTGCTCGCGATCGGCGAAGGCAATTGACAACCCCGCTGCCGTGTGATATGATCCTTGGTAGTTTTGTGTGATTTTTCGCTTCTGAAGCCGAGAATAAGACTGAAACAGCGCTCGGTTTGGGTTAGCATGTCGGCTAATTGTCACGCCTCCTGGTTTGTTTACGCTTTCCGAACCCGGGGCAGGAAAATGACAAAAAAATCCGGTGGCATAAAATATAGCACTTCACTCCAGTGATACGTGATATTTATCAATCTACTCTTCTAGAACTCACTCTAATGCTGAGAACAATATAAACAGACCACAATAAGAGAAAGTAAGAATTGTTTTGAATCCTGTTGGAAAAATGAAGTCACAGATTCTGAATCTGTTTACATTCCATTCTTTTGCACTAGTTAACGCCACCAGCATTTGACCTCATTGTTTATTTGTGATTTATTCATGTTATTTATGTATTTATTTGTACTTTAATAAAGAAATTAAATGTTACAAAATATTTTTGTGAATAAAAAATCATCAGTAAAAATTTAATTACTAGATTAGTGAAAAATACATAAATAAATCATTGAAAAAATTATTAGACTAGACGACTAATCGTTAAAAAGTCTGCAGACAGGATTTGAAAAGCGCTTGAAACGTCTGAAAACACATGAGTACTGGCTAGCAGTGTTGTTTTTGGCAGCTCTTAATTTTTGTTTGTCTTATTCTTTTGGATGGAAATACCTATTAGTCATATTTCAATCATTACAAAATGTATTTGTCTTCATTTAGTTTTTGTTGACAAAAACTCAGACTAATTTAATCTAGTTTAGTCGAAGGTTACTCAAAATGTTTTCGTCCGTAAAATTCTAAAGTTTTAGTCCAAAAATAAATAAATATAGGTTTCCAACTATTTCAAATGAACCTTGACAGAGGAGCACATATTGTAATGTCTACAAGGACAATGCCAACTTGGTGATAATACACACTCAGCAGGAAAGCAGTACAGTATTTTCAATTAATTACACCCAACTGGACGCCACGAACTATATGTAAAAAATGTTGTCTGAGAGTTTAGGAAGACGCTCGCTGATAACGCAAACGTGAATGCTATGCTAATGCTATGAGTTACATTTAGTGTGTGATGATGACACAGAACAGACCTTTCCAGTAGGGGTGTCAAACGATTAAAATTTTTAGTCGAGTTAATTACAGCTTAAAAATTAAATAATCGTAATTAATCACAATTCAAACCATCTATAAAATATGCCATATTTTTCTGTAAATTATTGTTGGAATGGAAAGATAAGACACAAGATGGATATTTACATTCAACATACGGTACATAAGTACTGTATTTGTTTATCATAACAATAAATCAACAAGATGGCATTAACATTATTAACATTCTGTTAAAGCGATCCGTGGATAGAAAGACTTGTAGTTCTTAAAAGATAAATGTTAGTGCAAGTTATAGACATTTTATATTAAAACCTCTCTTAATGTTTTTGTTTTAATAAAATTTGCAAAATTTTCAATCAAAAAATAAACTTGTAGCCCGCCATTGTTGATGTCAATAATTACTTACACAATGCTTATGGGTGCTGAAGCCTATAAAATCAGTCGCACCCAAGTGCCAGCAGAGGGCGACAAAACTCCAAAAGACAATTAACAAGATGGCATTTCACTGTGCTGTCATTTTAATCTGTTTGAGCGGGGCATGTGCGTTAATTGCGTCAAATATTTTAACTTGATTAATTTTAAAAATTAATTACCGCCCGTTAACGCGATAATTTTGACAGCCCTACTTTCTAGTCTAAAGCAACAATGTGTATTCTCTCTTGCCAACATAAGAAATCTTACCATGTGTTACATACAAGCAAGTCTGGAGAGGAGAGCCCACCGGAGAGGTAAGGGCCGGAGTGCGCAGCACGTCACATGAGTGACACAACCAGACAGTGCTCCGATGCAGGCTAACTACACATAAAAATGTGATATATCGTGAACATGTGATGAAAACTATGGCACATTTTCGTCTTGTTATTGTCTCGTCAGACGAAAACTAGCATTTGTCTCGTTATGTTTTAGTCTCCCAAGCCCCGTTTTTAGCTTGTTATCGTCTCGTCGTTGTCATGAAATAATTGTTCGTCGACGAAATATTTACGTTATCGTCACTGCTGACGAAAACAACACTGCTGGCTAGGCCCCGATTACTAGTCCTTCTCAAAAAATTAGCATATTGTGATAAAGTTCATTATTTTCTGTAATGTACTGATAAACATTAGACTTTCATATACTAGTGTTTTAGATTCATTACACACAACTGAAGTAGTTCAAGCATTTTATTGTTTTAATATTGATGATTTTGGCAAAAAAGTCAAGAAAACCCAAAAATCCTTATCTCAAAAAATTAGCATATTTAATCCGACCAATACAAAAAAGTGTTTTTTAATACAAAAAAAGTCAACCTTCAATTATTATTCAATTATATCAGCTATGCACTCAATACTTGGTCGGGAATCCTTTTGCAGAAATGACTGCTTCAATGTGGCGTGGCATGGAGGCAATCACCCTGTGGCACTGCTGAGGTGTTATGGAGGTCCAGGATGCTTCGATAGCGGCCTTAAGCTCATCCACAGTGTTGGGTCTGGTGTCTCTTAAATTCCACTTCACAATATCCCACAGATTCTCTATGGGGTTCAGGTCAGGAGAGTTGGCAGGCCAATTGAGCACAGTAAGGCCATGGTCAGTAAACCATTTACCAGTGGTTTCGGCACCGTGAGCAGGTGCCAGGTCGTGCTGAAAAATGAAATCTTCATTCCCATAAAGCTTTTCAGCAGATGGAAGCATGAATTGCTCCAAAATCTCCTGATACCGAGCTGCATTGACCCTGCTCTTGATGAAACACAGTCGACCAACACCAGCAGCTGACATGGAACCCCAGACCATCACTGACTCTGGGGACTTGACACTGGACTTCAGGCATTTTGGCATTTCCTTCTCCCCAGTCTTCCTCCTACCTCTGGCACCTTGATTTCCGAATGACATGCAAAATTTGCTTTCATATGAAAAAAGTACTTTGGACCACTGAGCATCAGTCCAGTTCTGCTTCTCTGTAGCCCAGGTCAGGCGTTTCTGCCGCTGTTTTACACACACCTGTGCACGGTGGCTCTGGATGTTTCTACTAAAGACTCAGTCCATTGTTTCTGCAGGTCCCCCAAGGTCTGGAATCGGCCCTTCTCCACAATCTTTCTCAGGGTGCGGTCAACTCTTCTGGTTGTGCAGCATTTCCTGGCACACTTTTTCCTTCCCGCAGACACTTCCCACTGAGGTGCCTTGATACAGCACTCTAGGAACAGCCTATTTGCTCAGAAATGTCTTTCTGTGTCTTAGCCTCTTGCTTGAGGGTGTCAATGTTGGCCTTCTGGACAGCAGTCAGGTCGTCAGTCTTGCCCATGATTGCGGTTTTGAGTAATGAACCAGGCTGGGAGTTTTTAAAAGCCTCAGGAATCTTTCGCAGGGGTTTTGATTGAATTTGTTGATTCACATGATTAGGTTAGTAGCTTCTTAAGAGTACCTTTTCATGATATGCTAATTTTTTGAGATCGGGATTTTTGGTTTTTCTTGACTTTTTTGCCAAAATCATCCATATTAAAACAATAAAAGGCTTGAACTACTTCAGTTGTGTAATGAATCTAAAATGTATGAAAGTCTAATGCTTATCAGTACATCACAGAAAATAATTAACTTTATCACAATATGCTAATGTTTTTGAGAAGGACTAGTATATGTCCAAATTAGGACTGCAGCTATCGAATATTTTAGTAGTCGATTAATCGATGGACTGGTTAGTTCGAATAATCGGATAAGGAACATGAAAAAATTAAAATACCTGAGCTGAGCCTCAAAAGGTATAATTAAAAAAAAAAAGCTCTCATAGGTCTCGCCATAGATCCTAAGAGCATTATCAAAGACCCTTCCCACCCTGGTGGTCACCTCTTTGAACTGTTGCCCTCTGGCAGGAGATATAGAGCGATGAGAACACGTACTACTAGATCCAGAGATTCTTTTTCTTCTTCTTTTTTTCCCAGGGCCATCAGTGTTCTCAACACTGGACTGCACTAATTGTTTCATGATGCTGCTATTTAGTGACTTTTGCACAATAATTTATTCATTGTCTATTATTTAGTAGTATGTCTAAGTTGTTTAAGTTGTGTGTTATTTTACTGTCCTGTGTCTTGTGAGTGTGTTATGGTACCACAGAGTCGCTTTCCAATTTTGTCGTTTGCTTGGCTTGCAATGACAATAAAGGAATAGAATTGGAACTGAATGTACAACAAATGAACAATTGGCTAACTTACATAGAAAAAGTCCGCTAGCTTAAATGCTAAGTTTTTTTTTTTTTACAATGCTCTTAACAAATGGTTCAGACACTCATTCCCGCAAAAAAATGCCTAAATATACACATAAACAAAATTATGAAAGAATTAAAAAACATTAGCTCAAACAAAAAACTTAGCTTACGTTGGTCTTAACAGGGAGGGGTTGGATTCAGCCATGTGAAAAAAGGCAGACCATAGGGCCACCCTAATCAATTAACTAAATGGAAACACTTTCAAAATAAACCATTACAACTAAAGATGTACCAATCGATCGGGTTTTTCAAAGTATCGGAATCGGCAAAAAAATATCGGACATGTCTTTTTTATATATATATATATTTATTTATTTATTTATTTATTTATTTTTTATTAAAACGATTTCTAATTGTATTTAACGTTACAGACAAAATGTCTTACACTCATCCAGAGTCTTTAGTTCTGGCTTAAAGTAGGGCTATCAAATTAATCGCGTTAACGGCGGTAATTTTTTTTTTTTTTAATTAATCACGTTAAAATATTTAAGCAATTAACACATGCGCTGCACGACCCACTCACGCATTGTTGCGGTCAATCTATAATGGCGCCGTTTTACCTATATAATGGAGCTAAAAGGTAGCGTAAAACGAGTAGAGTGGATTTTGGCAGTCTTTGGAGCCTTTTTTTGATTGGTTAAAGCCTTACAATCCCTCTCTCAACAATTAGAACTATCGTAAGAAGCAACGTGGGGAAGAAAGGTAGTAGTTGATCTTTTTCTTAACACCCTATGTTATTTCCCAACGCAGAGAAGATATATCCATTGGTGCCAATACGCACAGTCATGGTTGCACTTCCCATCATGCATTTGGGCAGAACAGTTAAATGGCTACAGTATCATTTACTGAAAGCTCAACAAATACACTAGATGGTAATGTTTAGTCACAATATACAAAGTCACATTTATCCTTTACGAATTACAAGTCTTTCTATCGGTGGATCCCTCTCACAGAAAGAATGTTAATAATGTAAATGCCATTTTGAGGATTTATTGTCATAATAAACAAATACAGTACTTATGTACTGTATGTTGAATGTATATATTCGTCCGAGTTTAATCCATTTTTTTCTTAATGCATTGCCAAAATGTATATGATCGGGAAAAATTATCGGGAATGATTGGAATTGAATCGGGAGCAAAAAAAAAAAAAAAAGCAATCGGATCGGGAAATATCGGGATCGGCAGATACTCAAACTAAAACGATCGGGAGCAAAAAAACATGATCAGAACAACCCTAATTACAACGCTGTTTTAATTAAACGAATACTCGAAGGAACAAAATTTAATTTGAATATTTTTTTCTCATCGAATACTCGAGTTAATCGATTAATCGTTGCAGCACTACTTCAAATGCAATAGTGTTCTATACTCCAAAAACAGCCATATCAGGCACCGATACGGAATATCAGATAGGGACACGGAACATGTACATGTGTGCTGAAAACACACTTTTTCTCTGTATTTCCCCTTAATTACATATAAAAGTAGTGCAAGTCTTAATGCCAATTGCTTGACTTGACTAGACGACTAAGAAGAAGAACTCTACTAGTGACCGTCTGTCTTCAATCAGTCCACCAAAAAAGCCCCCACCTCACACCAAACCACCACCCACCGCCCATCTAATCCGCACCACATGGATGACAGAACCGGGTGGAATTAACTGGAAATGATTCGAACTGGAACTAAAGCTGTGCAGGAAAAGGCACTCCAAGCTTTTTGCTCCTCACACTTCCCCCATTGTTTGTCTGCCTGTTAAATCCTCCACACCAACACCCGATACCTGAGCTCATTTGTCACCCGTGTTTACGTCTGAGACGGGATGCTACCCATGAGGGTGGGTGCCGCAGGGATGGGAGGTGGCTGACCACGAACGTCCCCGAGAGAACTACGGAGCGAACAAAAGGAGTATTAATTTCACTTAAGAACTGACAATAACAACATATTTCTGCACTTACACTGTGTATTCTTCTCATCTGTTAGGAACATTTATACTTATTGGCTGCCATTGCCGGGGATCCAATGCAATCCATTATGATTGGGAGAATGTCCAGTATGAATGGTTTGGATGTCTGTCGCTGTCAATGGCATCTAACTTTCAGAACTTGAATGGGATCCTCAGATGTGTCAAGGAGGTCACCTGGTGTCAACATCTGCAAAGTGTGCAGCTGGGTATAGTTGGGAGGTTTGGGAGAAAAACTTAATTCTTGTTTTGGCTTTTGTTTTTTTTTTGTTTTTTACAGTTTTGGGGTTTAAGCGATTAAAACAATTACTCATGGGAGTGGTGTCATCATAGGCGGAGTTTGACTTTTGTGGCAGGGGGTGCAAAACCGAAAACGCGGTGTCAGCAATAAAATTAAATTTACAAGATATATGCTCGGTTGTAAATACAGGCATCCCAGCTATGTACGTGTGCGAGCCCGCATGTTTTTTTGCGGAGAAGTAAACGCCGATTTTTGCGTTCCGCTCAGATATCCAATTTTATGCTAAGTTTTTCCAGTCACTCACACCCTTGCGAAAAGAATCCTCACCGTGGTGAGTTTGAAAATGGCGGCAGGCAAAACAGGAGACGGCATCCTTTCTGACTGAATATTCCAGCCAGGAATATTTAATAATCATACATTGAAACTGAGCGTTTTTTTCCCCATCTTTTTTTAGGGGAATTCTAAATCAGGCTGCTTAGGGCAAGTATGCTTTTGGCCAAGGACATCCTCCATTGAATATGGTACGCCCGGTTGTGGCTCTGTTGAACAGTTAGCGTCTTTAGTGGGACAAACTTAAACTCCGCTCATCATTTTGGCGGTGCTCTCCGGCGTTTCATGGTCCACATCTTCAATCCGTGGTTCTCACGCAGTAGTTGTTGTCGCTTCTGTAAGCTTAGGTGAGGTGGTTTTGGCCAAGCAAAGCAAATGGACTGTCTTTGCGGTGCTAGTCACATGATCTGTTCGAAAATGATTAAAATGAAAATGAATTTCATTCATTTTTGTTGGTGGTTTTATTGCTTTACAACTTCTATAGACAACATATCACCGGCAAAGTCTTAATTTTAAATTCATATATTGGAAAGTCAATTACATGCAATGTTATTTTCGGCCACTTAATCTCCGCGTATGGGTGTCATCTGAAACTTCTGGGATCAAGGGCCGTATTGAATTTAAAATAAATAATAATAAATTGATAAGCGAGGTTATTTGCGAATGACGTTACAGCAATATTACAACTTACCATAAAATTAAATTACCATATTTTTCAGTCTAGGAGGCACACCGGATTTAAAGCGCACTATCAATGAAATGCTAACCTACAGCAGGCTGCCCTCCACTGGCCAATAAATCTGCAATTAAATACAGATACTTACTGGTCCATGATGCATACTTAACAAGTATGAAGATGATTGGTTCATAAATGACACAGGAGTAGGACTAACGTGTCCACAAGAACAACAACAACCTGAGTGGCAATTTGACAGATGTTCATTAAGCCTGTTAAAAAAAAAATTTTTTTTTTAAAACCCTAAAATGATGCGTATATAAACTTTGAGCCAATAATGACATTAAATTTATTTAAAAAATGAATATAGTTATTTGATTAGTAATGAACAGTGTTGGGCACGTTACTTTAAAAAAGTAATTAGTTATAGTTACTATTTCTTCCAAAAAGTCACTGAGTTAGTAACTGAATTGCTCTATACTAAAAGTAACTAGTTACCAGGAAAAGTAACTATTTTCGTTACTTTAAAAAGAAGTTGTTGTATGTCAAAGAATTTGAAATTTTCTGAGCAGTATTCGTTGAATAGAGAAGAAAAGACAGGTAGTTGTGTTATAGAACCTTGTAATATTTATTGCACCTTACCAGCAGCATATTTATCCTACACTTGAAGCGCAACAAAAATAAACAGATTTGAATTGCTTACCACAGATGTCGACAAAAACTTTGCCCATGACATAAATTACATTTTACATGCACGTTCTTTCCTTTAATTTCGACCAACTTGAAATAGTGTTCATATCTCCACCTCGTAAAGGACAAATTTTCCTCTGAATGCTCTGCCATCATATTCCTCTGCATCTGTTTTGCGTGTGTGTGTTTGCCGCACGCGCTGTTCCGGTTTGTGTGTGAAAACACCTGCTCTGAAGTACAGTACGTGCGCTATTAGGCTCGAGCGTTTACGTCACAGAATGGGGGATCACGTGAGATTTGACAACAACGCAGCCATACTGGAAGCAGGTCTGGCTTGCGGGACATTAAACTTTAACTTGCCAGTTCGATAAAGAGACAAACTCGTTACTAAGGCGAAGAACACATACTGTATGTGATCAAACTTAAGGATGTGAACAACGTTGACCCTTACGAGCAAGCCGAAGACAAATGGAGTAAAGATGTCGACGGACTTCCACGCTTCCATGCGAAATGGACATTCTGCGGTATTTATTGTTTGGTGTATGTTACTAAACTCATCAGCGATTCCGAAATTACAAATAGCTACAAAGCTACGAACAGTTTTGCTGCGGATGGGTGCAGGACCTGCACATTATGACCGTATAAAACAACAACTCCATCGTTCTTGCAAAGGTAGGCTATGTGCGTTTACAATTTTCATTGCCATGAACCTGAGCGCACCCCAAGTCTTGGATGACAAATAAACAGAGCAGAGTAGACTCGCCACAGCTGGTAGTTTCTTCAATACATTCAAAATAAGTAACGCACCGCTTTTGACCGTCAGTAACGGTAACGGCGTTGTAACGGCGGAAAAAATAATTATTAGATTACCCCGTTACTGAAAAAAATAACGGCGTTATTCCCAACACTGGTAATGAATGTAATTAAAATTACACAATAAATAATCTTTAGCCAAGGTTACACTTGAATGTTTTCAAATACAGAATTGAAAGGGAAAGTTCAGAATTTTTTTTACATTAGACTTAATCTTCGAATTAGCGGGTTTTTAATTGTCCAAAAGTCCATGAAGTTTGTTAGTTTGAGGGCTCTGGAGTGGCTAAGCTAGCACGAGTCAATGGTGCCTGGGTCGCATACCAATAAAAAAAAAAAAAACAATATTAATAGAACTAACTGTTCAAACAAAGCCATGTCGTGGTCAAAGAGTAAACAGTACAGTGCATCAGGGTGATTTATTTGGGGGATGGGAGTCCCTTTCCCCCACTTATGAAGATCAGCAGTGAAAACAACGTTGTGACGTCACTCTATCGTGCATGCTTAGACAGCCTGTTCCCTGCAGAGCTGCTGGATCACAAATGTTGCTGTTCATACTACAATTATTGACATGTTTTAATAACTTTATCCTGAAAACATAGCCAACAACACTATTGATTGCAAGGGTCATTGGTGTCTCTCATGCGTGCATATGTTGTTTTTTATTGGCATGCTAGCAAACCGCATTGACTCGCGCTAGTTTAGCCACTCCAAAGCCCTGAAACTAACAGAATTTGTTGCAACCAACTCCATCAACAAATTAAACCCCCGCTAACTCGGAAGATTAAGTCTAATGTCAAAAATTATGAGCTTCCCCTTTAAGTATTACAGCAGTCTAGGCTAAAGCACAAACATCAGATGAACAATTTAAAATTCACATTAAATCAATTGAATCAACATTCACAGTACAAGAATTCACAATGCAAATCATCATTTCAACTCACCTCCCCGTGAACTTGCCTGACTGAACTGAAGGTCAGAGACCCTGGGTCTCTGCAGGGGGGGGTGTCCGGGTTTTGTCGATACTGGCCGAGTATGACACAAAACCCTCAACACACCCGCTCGGGGAGTGGCCCAGCTGTGAACCCCATGGTCCGGAGATGGGAGGTGCCGGGGTCAGACGGCACTTAGACAGATGGAGGCCGCTACACTTGTTTACCTGACGGCATGAATCGATCCACTTGGGTTTACAGATCCAACATGTGTTTGTTTCTTTATACAGTTAAAAGTTTACGAGTGGGTGCATATAATAGGTGAAAATCACGACATGCAAATATTTTTTTTCATGCCTCTATTGAAAAACGTTTCGTCATTCATTTGAAAATATTCACAGCCAATACTTTAAATCTGACTTACCAGCCCAAATTTGATGGGTGAGTCTATTTTTTTCACATTCAAAACCAATATGACACCACATTGTGGCACTTTGTGGTATTAGAACTTACAGTTAAAGACAGTTAAAGATGTCCCGATCGATCGGGTCCGATCACGTCATTTTCAAAGTATCGGAATCGGCAAAAAAATATCGGACATGCCTTTTTTTAATATATATAGATTTTTAATTAAACCGTTTTCTAATTGTATTTAACGTTACAGACAAAATGTATTACACTCATCCAGAGTCTTTAGTTTTGGCTTAAAGTAGGGCTATCAAAATTTATCGCGTTAACGGAGGTCATTAATTTTTTTTTTTTTTTTTAATAAATCACGTTAGAATATTTAACGCAATTAACGCATGCGCTGCACGACCCACTCACGCATTGTCGCGTTCAACCTATTATGGCGCCGCTTTACCGATATATAGAGCTAAAAGGCAGCGCAAACTGAGTAAAGTGAATTTTGGCAGTCTTTGTAGCCTTTCTTTAAATGGCTAAATCAATCCCTCTCTCAACAATTAGAATTATCGTGGGAAGCAATGTGGGGAAGAAAGGTAGTAGTTGATCTTTTTCTTAACACCCTATGTTATTTCCCAACGCAGAGAAGATATATAAATTGGTGCCACTACGCACAGTAATGGTTGCACTTCCCATCATGCATTTGGCCAGAACAGTTAAATGGCTGCAGTATCATTTACTGAAAGCTCAACAAATACACTAGATGGCAATATTTAGTCATACAAAGTCACATTTATCCTTTAAGAATTACAAGTCTTTCTATCCGTGGATCCCTCTCACAGAAAGAATGTTAATAATGTAAATGCCATCTTGAGGATTTATTGTCATAATAAACAAATACAGTACTTATGTACTGTATGTTGAATGTAAATATTCGTCCGAGTTTTATTCATTTTTTTCTTAATGCATTGCCAAAATGTATATGATCGGGAAAAATTATCGGGAATGATTGGAATTGAATCGGGAGCAAAAAAAAAAGCAATCGGTTCGGGAAATATCGGGATCGGCAGATACTCAAACTAAAACGATCGAATCGGGAGCAAAAAAAACATGATCGGAACAACCCTACTTACAGTTATACAAAAGTTGTATTTTTTCCACATTATTTTTCATATCCTTGGATGCCATTTTACTAGGTTTGCACCAGTGTTGTTTTCGTCAACAATGACTAAAACGAAAATAGTTTTCATCATGACGATAAAGAGACGATAACGAGCTAAAAACGTATCTTGGGAGACTAAAATGTAACAACACAAATGCCAGTTTTCGTGACAAAACGAAAACAAGACGAAAATGTGCCATAGTTTTCGTCGCATGTTAACAATGTGTGACTTTTTATGTGTAGTTAGCCTGCCTGGTTGTGTCACTCATGTGACGTGCTGCAATCCCCCAACCCACCCACTAGTCTGGTTTCCTCTCCAGTCTCCCCATTGCTTGTTTTGAGACACACACGGTATTATTTGTCTTCTTATCTCGTCAAGAGAGAATATGCAATGTTGTTTTAGCCTTTAAAGGTCTGTACTGAGTGCTAAATGTAACTCGTAGCTTTAGTTTTCACGTCAGCATTAGGCTATTGCTCACGGCAATCGTCCTCCTAAACTCTTGGACAACTTTTTTTACATACAGTTGGTGGCGTCCAGCCGGGTATAACTAATTAAAAATATTGTAGCCTACTGTTTTCCTGCTGAGTATGTATTATCACGTGACAGATTTGTAGATGCTACAATATATGCTCGTCTGCCAATGTTCATTGAAAACCTTTTCTTACTTATTTTTGGGATTGAATCTTTTGAATTTTACAGACAAAAATATTGAGTTAACGTCCATTAAAACTAGACGAAATTAGTTTGGAGTTTTCGTCAACAAAAACTAGACGAAGACGAACACATTTTGAAATGACTAAAATTTGACTAAGACTAATAAGTGTTATCGTCCAAAAGACGAAAACTAAGACGAAAATTAAAAAGGGCTGCCAAAAACAACACTGGTTTGCACAACAATACGCATTGAAAGCGTCCAGAATACCTTTTTTAAGCCATTTTAGTTGGTCCTTTTTTTTCTGTTTCTGAAAAATCATGTTTCTCATGATTATGGAGCTTACTGGATTTAGTTTGAATACTCTGAGTAACCCTTCGGTGGAGTGGGTGTGTCGGTGGGAAGTTCGTGGGCCTTAGCAAAGAGTGTGGTGACTTTGACAGAATGCGAAGACACGGAATACAATCGTTCCTCAATGTCACAAAGCTTCACAATTATATAAAAATAAAATATCACTCTCTTGACAATGCCACTTCAGCGGGGTTCTATGGTTTTGTGTGCGCAGAGTTGAATTGCAGTTAGAAGGCAAGTACTTCCTGATTCCAAAACGCATACAGTGCTGGCCAAAAGTATTGCCACCTCTGCAATTCTGTCAGATAATGCTCAATTTCTCCCAGAAAATGATTGCAATTACAAATGCTTTGGTAGTAATCTTTTATTTTTCTTGCAATGAAAAACACAAAAGAGAATTAAAAAAAAAAAAAAAAAAATTATCATCATTTTACACAAACCTCAGAAAATGGGCCGGACAAAAGAATTGGCAGCCTAAGCCTAATGCTTGGTAGCACAACCTTTAGACAAAATAACGAACAACTGCTTCGGGTATACATCAATGAGTTTCTTACAATGCTCTGCTGGAATTTTAGACCATTCGTCTTTGGCCAACTGCTCCAGGTTTCTGAGATTTGAAGGGTGCCTTCTCCAAACTGCCATTTTCAGATCTCTCAACAGGTGTTCTTTGGGATTCAGGTCTGGACTCGTTGCTGGCCACTTTAGAAGTCTCCAGTACTTTCTCTCAAACCATTTTCTAGTGCTTTTTGAAGTGTGTTTTGGGTCATTTTCTTGCTGGAAGACCCATGACCTCTGAAGGAGACCCAGCTTTCTGACACTAAGCCCTACATTATGCTGCAAAATTTGTTTGTAGACTTCATAATGCCATGTACACGGTCAAGCAGTCCAGTTCCACAGGCAGCGAAGCAACCCCAAAACATCAGGCAACCTCCTCCATGTTTGACTGTTGGGAACGTGTTCTTTTCTTTGAAGGCCTCGGTTTTTTTTCCTGTAAACTGTTGATGCCTTTTCCCAAAAAGCTCTACTTTTTATCTCATCTGACCAGAGAACATTCATCCAAAACATTTTTGGCTTTCTCAGGCAGGTTTTGGCAAACTCCAGCCAGGCTTTTTTATGTCTCTGGGACAGAAGTGGGGTCTTCCGGAATCCTGGGTATCCTACCATAGAGTCCCTTTTCATTCAGATGTCGACGGCTAATACAGGTTGGCACTGTTGTACCCTCGGACTGCAGGACAGCTTGAACTTGTTTGGATGTTAGTCGAGGTCAGGGGTCGCGTTAACCGAATATTTTCCGTCGTTGACCGGTTTTTTAAAACGGTGACGGAAAAAACTGAAGTCCATCCGTCATTTTGACAGGTTGCAATTCACACCCCAGACCACAGGGTGGCGAGTGAGCATATTAATCAGCTATTGTCTCTCTTGATGCATGACGTCGTTGGCCTTACTCGGAAAAATGTCAAGGCAACTGAGTGTTTGCCTGGCACAGCCAGACTGTTCTCCCTGTATTTTTCAAACACTGAGAGAAAAGTCTGGGACACAGCCTCTCGAGTAGGTACAAAATCAATCGACAAATCAGATTTGTTTATTTGCATGACGTGTTCTTCACGAGCAACGTCACTCTTGCGCGCTGAAAGTCGTCTCTACAACAACACGGATGGCGGGAGAGCTGAGAAT
This sequence comes from Corythoichthys intestinalis, assembly GCF_030265065.1. NCBI lineage: Eukaryota > Metazoa > Chordata > Actinopteri > Syngnathiformes > Syngnathidae > Corythoichthys > Corythoichthys intestinalis. The sequence continues at coordinate 36,793,450 of NC_080409.1, read as the reverse complement.
ATGTTCCAATCCGCGGTAAATTCCGTTTTAAATGAGCTAAAACACATCGACACGAGACATTGACAACACTGTCTCGCGCTAGCCATGTTGAATAAACCCCTTTCTCCTCGTATGTTTACTTCCGCGCGCAAGTCCCTCGTCCTGCCCTCGTCACTTTGCTAACGGCACGTCTGCCCGTCGCTGATTGGTGCACTCCGCTGTCTGTTTGCCTCTTGTTAAGCTTGTTCGGACAGAATATTAATTAAAAATGAATGAAAAATAAATACTATTGACTATGTCATTATTATCATTTTAAAAATGTAAGTGATGGGGGAAAATAGATTATGACCGGATTTTTATGACACTGTCAGTCAAAATGACAGACAACGAAAAAGTCTAGCGCAACCTCTGGTCGAGGTTCTTGATCCACCATCTGCACAATCTTTCGTTGAAATCTTTCGTCAATTTTTTTTTTCCGTCCACATCTAGGGAGGGTAGCCACAGTGCCATGGGCTTTATACTTATTGATGGCACTGTGCAAGGTAGACACAGGAACATTCAGGTCTTTGGAGATGGACTTGTAGCCTTGAGATTGCCCATGCTTCCTCACAATTTTGCCTCTCAAGTCCTCAGACAGTTCTTTGGTCTTCTTTCTTTTCTCCATGCTCAATGTGGTACACACAAAGACACAGGAAAGAGGTTGAGTCAACTTTAATCCATTTTAACTGGTTTAAATATCATTTAGTTATTACCACCACCTGTTATGTGCCACAGGTAAGTAACAAGTGCTGTTAATTACACACATTAGAGAAGCATCACATGATTTTTGAAATGGTGCCAATACTTTTGTCCGGCTCATTTTTGGAGTTTTGTGTAAAATGATACACAATCATTTTCTACTTAAAAACTCTTATCAAAATATAAGAAAATTACACAAGTTGAAATGGATTGGATGTTTATTTCTGCCAATGGCACTGAAACATCATCACTCACTTCCAGTCCTTCTAATTCAAAGTTGAATAGCAGAAATTTCTGAGGAAAGGTTCCTTCTTTCAGATGCAGAACCAAAAAAACTGCCGAATATGTGTTTTCACTTCCACTTCTCCAGTTCAAACTAAGTGAAACGGAAGTCGAATGTGAGCCTTGTTTGCCATGGTGAAATGCTTATTGACAAGAGAAGTTGCTTGTCTTGGGGAGATGAGCCACCAATGACCACAAAAACAGTACGAGCTTAACTCAAGTGGCGCCTGCAAGGCATTAGCCCTGAAAGTTGAGGAGCAACAATGCTAATAATCATTCCTGATTGTCTTTCACACTAAAGGACGACTTAAATACAAGGAAGTGCCTAAACCTCATAAATCCATTTTTTGCTACCACCGAAACCTGGAAATTGTCCACTTTATTCACATTTTTCTCGTGACTTTTCAGTTTGTGACACTGCAGACACGCTCGGGGTGTAAAATCACTAATTTCATGATGATCCACTATGGATTCTATCTCTATGATTATACATTTTTTGTCAATAGTTTGCCACGATATGATTAGACCCTTTGATCGTTCAAATATGGTATTATGTTCATGTTTAACACAGTTACATAAATCCAAAACAATCAAAAAATACATATTGATATTTTAAATAATTTTGTTTCTATAGCATTACAGACACATAATACGGAAATCGAGGCTAAACAGTTGTTCTATTATGAGTAGTGTTGCACCGATACCATTTTTTGGGCCCGATACCGATACAGATACCTGGCTGTTCAGTATCGGCTGATACCGATACCATTCCGATACCACTCTGTTTGCAAAAAAAAAAAAAAAAAAAAAAATATATATATATATATACTGGACTGTCTCAGAAAATTAGAATACACAATATTCTAATTTTCTGAGACAGTCCTTTATATTGTTCTATGTAAAAGACGTCAGCCAAGGTCGGCCCCCCACATTTTTACCACGCCAAATCTGGTCCCCTTTGCAAAAAGTTTGGACACCCCTGCTTTAAATGGTGGATTAATGTACAGGACTGTCTCAGAAAATTAGAATATTGTGTATTCTAATTTTCTGAGACAGTCCAGTATATATATATATATATATATATATATATATATATATATATATATATATATATATATATATATATATATATATATATTAGGGCTGTCAAAATTATCGCGTTAACGGGCGGTAATAAATTTTTAAAATTAATCATGTTAAAATATTTGACGCAATTAACGCACATGCCTCGTTCAAACATTAAAATGACAGCAGTGTCATGGCCACTTGTTACTTGTTTTTCTGTCTCCCTCTGCTGGCGCTTTGGTGCGACTGACTTTATGGGTTTAAGCACCATGAGAATTGTGTAATTATTGACATCAACAATGGTGAGCTACTAGTTTATTTTTTGATTGAAAATTTTACAAATTTTATTAAAACAAAAACATTAGGAGGGGTTTTAATATAAAATATCTATAACTTGTACTCACATTTATCTGTTAAGAACTACAAGTCTTTCTATCCATGGATCGCTTTAACAGAATGTTAATAATGTTAATGCCATCTTGTTGATTTATTGTTATAATAAACAAATACAGTACTTATGTACAGTGTGTTGAATGTATATATCTGTCTTGTGTCTTATCTTTCCATTCCAACAAGAATTTACAGAAAAATATGGCATACTTTATAGATAGTTTGAATTGCGATTAATTACGATTAATTCATTTTTAAGCTGTGATTAACTCGATTAAAAATTTTAATCATTTGACGGCCCAAATATATATATACATATACATATATGTATATATGTACGTATAAGGGATGCAACGATACAGTTAAGTCGATACAATTCAATACATTTAATGCTCTGAAACAGAAAATACAACTGTTATTTTCATTATTATTATTATTATTATTTTGCTAACAAGCAAAAATAACAGTGCCATCATATAAACAAGCATTTTAGTGCATAATATTTATGTGCTTACTGATCTGAAGAAATATTGTATATAACTGCTGAGAACAATCTTTACTGTTTGTAAAGTGGGGCACACTGTTGATTGCTGCAGCTCTCTTACCAGCTGCAGCTCTCTTACCAGCTATATTTACCATATAAGCAAAGCATCCTATTTGTGGTCCGAGTCCATCTGTAACATGTGCTGAATTAACAGTATTTGAAGCATTATATCTATATCTATAGTCACTGGTATGGATTGATTTGGCCTGCTTAACTTCCATTTAGTCATGGCAGTTTCTAATTCATCAATGTAGTATACGGACAACGCGTCGCTCTGGGCTCACGCAGCTAATGGCATGGGATCTAATGTAGCACATCTAGGTTGCTATTTGATGATATCTAGTGTGTGCGCGCGAGAGTTGGCATGGGATCTAACATAGGACATCTAGGTTGCTATCTGATGATATCTAGTATGCGCGCTGCGCCGCTTGAGTGTTTTCTGGCCACAGAAGTCACTCTTGCTCATTACTGCACAACACCAGCTTATGACAATCGACTTACATAAACAGGACGAGTTCGAAGTACGGCGCTCTTAATTTGCCACTCATTGTTCATCATGAAACCATGAGTTTGCTTAGTCTCTCACGGTCTTAACCTTTCTGATCCCATCGGCGCTACACCAGCAGGCGTTAGCTTACGCATGCTAATCGTTTGTGAATGCCATGTCAGAAAAGCAGCTGAACACTGCGGACATGCGTTGCGGTGAACATCATTCATATTGAAGTCGAAGTTGTTATTTTCGTGTGATATACTGGACTGTCTCAGAAAATTAGAATACACAATATTCTAATTTTCTGAGACAGTCCTTTATATTGTTCTATGTAAAGGACGTCAGCCAAGGTCGGCCCCCCACATTTTTACCACGCCAAATCTGGTCCCCTTTGCAAAAAGTTTGGACACCCCTGCTTTAAATGGTGGATTAATGTACAGGACTGTCTCAGAAAATTAGAATATTGTGTATTCTAATTTTCTGAGACAGTCCAGTACTACTTTCAAGACAAAGACATACAGATGACATGCATCGGGATTTGGGAAGTTAGCTCACGTGGGGAGGACAGTTCATTTGCGCTCAAGTGATGCCAGTAGATGGTATTGGCGCCCTAAATGTTGGAACCCGTCGATACCGATACCACAAATTCGGGCCGGATCGGCGCCCCCTGCCGATACTGGTATTGGTATCTGTGCAACTTTAATTATGAGTCTATTTAACACAAGTCAGAAAATTAAATTTCAACCATTATTTGTTTGACCCAAGTTTGCTTTGCGGTGACCCGGAAGACGTTCTTCTTCAGGGATCTTGCTGACCCCTGGTGCTAGTTTTAGTTGAAAGCTCGTGTTCACACACCACAACAGTTCTGCAGACCTTCACTGTCATGTCATCTTACGCAGCTAAACCTAAACCAGCACCAAACAATACGTATGACTTCATCCTGCTCATCAATTAATGACGATGTGGTCAGCAATGCACGGTGTTCGGAGGCCTTGAACCTGTCGCACTAGTTGATAAAAGGCGAATACAGAATTAGCACCATCGGACTTCCGACACCTAGCCTAGCTTGCCAGATTGATCGTTCCATATACTGTACAGTGGGGAAAATAAGTATTTAGTCAACCACAAATTTTGCAAGTTCTCCCACTTGAAAATATTGGAGAGGCCTGTAATTGTCAACATGGGTAAACCTCAACCATGAGAGACAGAATGTGGGGAAAAAACAGAAAATCACATTGTTTGATTTTTAAAGAATTTATTTGCAAATCATGGTGGAAAATAAGTATTTGTCAATACCAAAAGTTCATCTCAGTACTTTGTTATGTACCCTTTGTTGGGAATAATGGAGGCCAAACGTTTTCTGTAACTCTTCACAAGCTTTTCACACACTGTTGCTGGTATTTTGGCCCATTCCTCCATGCAGATCTCCTCTAGACCAGTGATGTTTTGGGGCTGTCGTTGGGCAACACTGACTTTCAACTCCCTCCACAGACTTTGTATAGGGTGGAGATCTGGAGACTGGCTAGGCCACTCCAGGACCTTGAAATGCTTCTTATGAAGCCACTCCTTTGTTGCCCTGGCTGTGTGTTTGGGATCATTGTCATGCTGAAAGACCCAGCCACGTCTCATCTTCAATGCCCTTGCTGATGGAAGGAGATTTTCACTCAAAATCTCTCGATACGTGGCCCCATTCATTCTTTCCTTTACACAGATGAGTCGTCCTGGTCCCTTTGCAGAAAAACAGCCCCAAACCACGATGTTTCCACCCCCATGCTTCACAGTGGGTATGGTGTTCTTCGGATGCCATTCAGTATTCTTTCTACTCCAAACACGAGAACCTGTGTTTCTACCAAAAATTTCTATTTTTTTTTCATCTGACCACATTCTCCCAGTCCTCTTTGGATCATCCAAATGCTCTCTAGCGAACCGCAGACGGGCCTGAACGTGTACTTTCTTCAGCAGGGGGACACGTCTGGCAGTGAGGGATTTGAGTCCCAGGCAGCGCATTGTGTTACTGATAGTAGCCTTTGTTACTGTGGTCCCAGCTCTCTGTAGGTCATTCACTAGGTCCGCCCGTGTGGTTCTGGGATTTTTGCTCACTGTTCTTGTTATCATTTTGACGCCACTGGGTGAGATCTTGCATGGAGCCCCAGACCGAGGGAGATTATCAGTGGCCTTGTATGTCTTCCATTTTCTAATAATTGCTCCCACAGTTTATTTCTTTACACCAAGCATTTTACCTATTGCAGATTCAGTTTTCCCAGCCTGGTTCAGGTCTACAATTTTGTCTCTGGTGTCCTTCGACAGCTCTTTGGTCTTGGCCATAGTGGAGTTTGGAGTGTGACTGACTGAGGTTGTGGACAGGTGTCTTTTATACCGATAATGAGTTAAAACAGGTGCCATTAATACAGGTAAGAGTGGAGACTTGTTAGACCTCTTTAGACCTCGTTAGAAGAAGTTAGACCTCTTTGACAGCCAGAAATCTTGCTTGTTTGTAGGTGACCAAATACGTATTTTCCACTCTAATTGGGAAATAAATTCTTTGAAAATCGAACAATGTGATTCTCAATTGTTTTTTTCCCCCACATTCTGTCTCTCATGGTTGAGGTTTACCCATGTTGACAATTACAGGCCTCTCTAATCTTTTCAAGTAGGAGAACTTGCACAATTGGTGGTTGACTAAATACTTATTTGCCCCACTGTATGTTGCCCCTATCAAAAAGCACCACCGATAGGCAGTGTAAAAGGGTCTGCAAAATGCTGACACTTCCTACAAGCATTCCACACAGCGGAGGAGCAGATCAAAGCCTGTGGGGGCTTCTACCTCCATATAAACACAGGGATCTCCTTACCCAAAACAAGAAAGCTGCGGCGGAACTGGGGGCACAAATAAGGTGTCCTTGTTGGGGGCATGTTTGGGGAAAACATGTAACACGGGCGGAAAAGTTAGAGCTGAAAACATTCATTAACTCTTAATTACAAACTGTGCTCACTTTTTATTCTTCAAAACTAGACACACACACAAACACACCACAGGAGTGCCTCAATGACTTGATGAGCCTTTTCCTGACGTCATGCTTTTAACACAGACGACCTACAAGAAAATGTTTCACTCTGGGTTTTTGTTTGAGGCCCTCACCTGAAGACTTCATATACAGAGCACAAGTGACTCTTAGTGGGGATAAGAAAAACTGCACCTCTATGCTTGCATTTGAATATGATCATTTTAAGATATGAAATATTGTAGTTTTTTTGTTGAATGAGCTCAAAATATTTTTTACAATCATAAAAATGTTTAACTCATTCACTCCCAGCCATTTTCACCGGAGCAAGGCCCTTCGCTCCTGGCCGTTTTACTGGATTTTGAGGCCCACAGAAAATTCTGTTCTATTGCTATATAAACATGGAACCCACCAAAAGAAATATTAGACTCTCTTCTTTTAGCAGGAAAAAAAGTAAGTTCATACCTTTTTCTATTCTGTAGAAATCATCATTAGTTTGAGCAATTTTCCAATTTCTAATGAAAAAACAAATTGAGCTTTTTGTGAAAGCACACATTTCAAACATAACTTTGACTTTAACACAGCTATTTTTTGCTTTAGTTACATCCCAAACATCTGAATAATGTTTTTCTTTTACAAAATAACATGAACAACAAGACAAATAGAGCTTTTGTTAGCAAAGTGACAATTTATTTACACATAACTAACTGAGAGATGACGCTGTTGTGGCCGCGACAGCTGGGTAAACTTTTCCCTCATCGCCGCCTGTCTCATAGACATGGATTTTTTTGAGTCTCTGCGGGGTCTGCTCGGCAAGCAGCACGGACTAGACGGCATCGTCCGCTGCACTGGTGGTCCCGGTCGTTCTGCTCGGTCGTCCAGCGCCTGGCATCCCGGGCGTCCTCTAGGTTGTTCGCCATTCGGTCGTCTTCCGCCGGCGCCCCGGCCGTGCGGCCCAGCCTTTTGTTGCCGTTGAATCGGGTTGCGGGTCTTACCAAATGCGCAACTGCCATCCAGTGGCCAGTTTTATTGCTTTAAAATAAATTTTCAGCTTTGTGCTTTGGAGCTAAAGTGAATCAGAACCCAGAGATGTCTCTTGTAAAAAAAAAAAAAAATTTTTTTAAACGTAAAAGACGTATAAATACGTCTTTGGGACACTGAAACAATTAAAAATAGAACGAATTTATACGTTTTTGGGAGCAAATGAGTTAAAATAATTCATGTCAATAGATCAGGCTTGTGTATTTGAACCTTTAACAAATGAGCCTATTTTGTCCAAATTTGCGTGCCTTTGATGTTGCCTTCATATTTTAAAGAAAAAAATGTTCACAATGGCCTGGTTGGTTATTTTTTTTCAAGACACTTCATGTCCTAACTGTTGTTTTCTTCACTGACCAATTATAATCAACATTTTGGACCAAAAGGCCAAAAAAAACCTTTTGTCAAAATTTGTAATATTGGGTCGCATTGACAACCAAACATGCTCAATGAACCATTTTGAAGCTTGTTAATATTTATTCAACTTTTTAGGATAAACATGTGGGGAAAAAAATCAAACATCACATTGAAAAAAAGTATTTTCAAAAATTTTGACAATATATTAGTTCAGTCCACTTTTTTCATGCCACTCAGCTCCAAGGGGGGCTGGCCCCTCCCAACTCAATGCCGAGCGATCTGGAGTATATAAAAATGTGTAGGGGAAAATTAAACCATGAAAGTAAACTGCGTGGTATCTCAAGTCATAGAGGTGTGCAATCAGTTTGACTTCCATGACTTTTTTGCCTATCCAAATTGTCGAGTTCCCTGGTTGAGGTTCTACACTTCCAGGAAATATATGCAGTGTCACACCATGATTGTATTTGTTCATACATGTCAAGTTGTACGGTTTTGATGTAATTTGTACAAGTGAGCACTGATTTTTAAATGGGTACGCCGTACGTTGAAAATCTGTACTTTTTTCGTGTATTACGTTTTGTTATGTCCGTTCGGATTTTGTCACCATTTCGGCAACGAGACAATGTACGTTACTATGCGTTGCTACGTTGGTTGAATGACGCGAGAAACGTCAGAGACCCTGAGAGCAAAGTGTTTGTTGTGACGCTGTTGCAAACGCAATGCTAGGCTAGGTGGCTCCGATATTTCCTGACAGCCTACAATCTACGCCTAGATATATCATGCATATAGAACTACATGCGACATGACAGACTCGGTCGCATTAGGAAACAGCCGCCATTTTAGAGCAGTACACTTCTCAGAAAGGCTCTGTTGTAGTGAACCTTCCTAGCGAACTTAAGTAACTTTTTATCTAAAATACTCCTAAATTGGCAAAATCTTGACTTGAATCTATCTTTAAAGGATGAAACAGTTTTAAAACTTTAACACGTCGAAATGAAATAATAAATAAATGACTTCCAAACATAGCAAAGGTTAGCCTACTATGTTTTTTTTTGTTTGTTTGTTTTTTGGGGGGGAAAAATGAAAAAAAAAAAAAAAAAGCATGAAAGGTAACACCAGTGAGCCTACTTTGCCAAGTAACTAATTACTCTTAAATTCAGGTAACTGAGTTACTAACTCAATTACTTTTTGGGAGAAGTAATTTGTTACTAATTAATTACTTTTTAAAAGTAAGATTAACAACACTGGTCATAAAGATGAAGTCTGCAGGATGAAAAGTGACGAAAGCGGAGATTTTATTCTGGCATTGTGTTGCCGAACACAATTTGCCCGCAAGTATTGCTGAGCACTTCTCAGAATTAGCAAAAGAAATGTTCCCTGACTCAAAGATTGCATCGGTGAGTTAATTTTATCAAATGACCTTTTTAATTTATAATTGGACACACTAACGAACTACCTTCAAGTCAAACGGAATTGCGAGCTGAAGTGCCGCCATCAAGACATGATAGAAATTGCCAAAAGTGCTACATACAATTATAACAAAAGTCACTTTTAATTTTAGTAATCATGATGTAGCTGTAGATATTGATTCATCTTTGATTGCTCCAGGTTATATGTTACAATATTACCAATAAATTCTTATTATTTTAAAATTTTTGTTTTATTTTTGTTTCATATTGCACGCAATTTACAACGTTGTAAGATTAGTCACCAATTTGTAAGGTCATACGTCACTATTTGTAAGATTGCCAACGGCCTCGGGTTGACAGGTATGTTTGTTATTTTCCAAGTGGTGAGTGCGCAACGATTGTAACATACAAAGTAAGGATATCAGGCTTTCATTGTTGTTTTCTAAAGATTTATTTCAATCGCAACTCGGGGACTGCTCGCAAAAGCCCAGCATGCCCTCACTCTCCCGCTCAGACGTGCTCAGATGCGCTCACAAAAAAGAAAACAGTAATCACAAAGCCGACTTGGACAAGCTGGCAACAGAATATGTCAATATATATATATATACAACCCCTAGCAAAAAGTATGGAATCACCAGTCTCGGACTAGCACTCACTCAGACATTTTATTATGTAGAACAAACTCAGATTAAAAGCTTGAAAAAATAATGAATTAGTTCAAAATTGAAACTCTTTAGCAACAGTTTTAGCTCTGTGGCATGATGCATTGTCATTGCATTAATCATTTGAATTAGTTTCATATTCATGAGATATGTAGCCCGGACCCCCGTGCACCCACTCTGTTTGGTCTTATTAACGTCCCGTCCCCAGAAAATGTGTACATGCAGGTTATGCTGTTATATCGTCCCTACCAATGTTGAGACCAAACCTACAGCCTTGGTTTAAATGCCTTTTTATGAGGGCAATAAAACTATAAAACTCAAATGTCACTATATCCCGTTTTACTTGGTCGATTGACTTCAAGTAAAAAGGGGCGTGGACCTCAACTTCCGCACTTTCAAATGAGATCAACCATTGGCACGAGAGTGACATTAATTACAGCGTGACGAGGCTTCAAAGATTATATTCGTAAAGGTGTCGCCGCCGACACTTCCGGTCTTAAAGGGTTAAAAGACCCTATAAAGTTTAAAAACTCTTTGTCACATCAAAAATTAAGGATATCTTGGGGCCGTTTACATGGTGACTCTACGAGAAGACGAAAAATTTCATGTTTGCATTTATATGGTTCCGTCTCCCTTCGAACAATGTCCCAATTCCGCATGAAAACTTAAGCTTAAGGTAGGGTTATCAAATTTATCCCGTTAACGGCGGTAATTTTTTTTTTTTTTTAATTTATCTCGTTAAAATATTTAATGCAATTAATGCAGGCGCTGCACGACCCACTCACTCATTGTCGCGTTCAATCTATAATGGCGCCGTTTTACCTATCTATATAGAGCTAAAAGGCAGCGTAAAACGAGTAGAGTGAATTTTGGCAGCCTTTGGAGCCTTTTTTTAATTGGCTAAAGCCTTACAATCCCTCTCCCTACGATAAGAAATATCGTGGGAAGCAATGTGGGGAAGAAAGGTAGTAATTGATCTTTTTCTTAACACCCTATGTTATTTCCCAACGCAGAGAAGATATATCAATTGGTACCACGACGCACAGTCATGGTTGCACTTGCCATCATGCATTCGGCCAGAACAGTTAAATGGCTACAGTATCATTTATTGAAAGCTCGACAAATACACTAGATGGCAATATTTAGTCACAATATACAAAGTCACATTTATCCTTTAAGAATTACAAGTCTTTCTATCCGTGGATCCCTCTCACAGAAAGAATGTTAATAATGTAAATGCCATCTTGAGGATTTATTGTCATAATAAACAAATACAGTACTTATGTACTGTATGTTGGATGTATATATTAGTCCGAGTTTTATTCATTTTTTTCTTAATGCATTGCCAAAATGTATATGATCGGGAAAAATTATCGGGAATGATTGGAATTGAATCGGGAGCAAAAAAAAAACAGCATTCGAATCGGGAAATATCGGGATCGGCAGATACTCAAACTAAAACGATCGGGATCGGATCGGGAGCAAAAAAACATGATCGGAACAACCCTAATAAAAACAGTAAATTAAAGCCGACGTTCCGCCATATTTGCTGTTTTTAATGTTTAGTAGCACCGCTGCGCATGCCCAATATGACGTGTATGAGTGCTGATATTATCGGCGTGGTCCCACGCTGCGGGAGCTTTTGATATGCATGCGGAGAAAGCCCCTCTCAAGTCCCCGCAATCAAATTCTTCCACTTTGGAGGCAGGATTCCAAGGTTTGCGTCTTTGCCTTCTGTCTTCGCCGACATCATACGAACGCGAGGCCACTCCGCAACACAGTCATTGCGTCTTCGTGTCGCAGAGTCGCCATGTAAACTGCCCCTATCTTACTGTATACTGCATTTCTGTGCTACACAAATGTTCTGTCTGATTAGCTCTGCTTGTGCATTCTTATTATACATTATTTTTAGGTCGCGGTTGCCAAGTTTTATTAAGTTACGCATTGACGAACAAAAGGGTTCATTCTTTTATGCATTGACTAACAAAAGGGTGCATTCTTTAAAAAAAAAAAAAAATCATTCAACTTATTTTGATCATTTTATCATATTTTCTGTGAATAATGTCCATATTCGTCTCATGAATATTTTATAAAACTATAAAACCAAAAGAATGCAGAAAACACGCAACTAATGGCTGTAACTGTGAACTCTATTGTCAGCCATCTTGGGACGTGCCATTAAGTCTCTACTTATTTGATACACATGATGCGGAAAATAAATAACCACTGGAATGAATCAAATGCTATGTTTCTTTAAGAATGGAAAAATGATGTCAGGTCCGAGAACGTATTTCGCTTTGTGGTATTAAATAACGAAAGAAAAAACTAACTGATGATGATGGACCTCCAATCCATTTCTGCTGGGAGGGTTGGCAGCGATCACTCACTGTCAGACTCACCTAGTTTATGATCATTGCATGTCTGTATTCATGTTTTTATATAATACAGTGCTATTTCTCTCTCTCAAAAATTGTGACAAAACATCTGTTCTCCAGATGTCCTCCGTTCTACTCAGGATGTTTTGCATTCCCGTCTGCGGAACATGTGGGCCGGGCCCGAGTAGCCGCCGTTGGGAGCCCGAGCTGCGTCTGGCCCGCGCGGGGATGTGTTTACCTCCGAAGACCGGTTCGGCATTAGCTAGGCCGCAGGAGGGTTCGGGCATGTCCGCTGCTAACTCGAACCAGATGTGAGGGATCGAAATCAGGTGGAGGGAATAAAAACCAAAGCACAGCTGGAGGGAGGGGGAGGGGCCTCTGGTGAGGAGGCGCGGTTCTAGCAGAATGAGGGTTGGCAAGCTAAGTAAATCTTAACTCATTCGCTCCCAGCCGTTTTACTGGATTTTGACTGATTTTGCAAGGCCCACAGAAAATTCTGTTCTATTGTTATATAGACATGGAACCCCCTAAAAGAAAGATTAGACTCTCTTCTTTCAGCAGAAAAATTCTTTTTCCATTCTTTAGAAATCAGCATTAGAAAATAGCTTAGTTTGAGCAATTTTCCAATTTCTGATTAAAAAACTGAGAAATTGAGCTTTTTGGGAAAGCATACATTTCAAACTTTGACTTATACACAGCTATTTTTTGCTTTAGTTGCATCCCAAACATCTGAATAATGTTTTCCTTTTACAAAATTAGATAAAAAACAAGGCAAATAGAGCTTTTGATAGCAAAGTAACAATTTATTTACACATAACTAACTGATAGATTGAGCTGTTGTGGCCGCGACAGCCGGTTAAATTTTTCCCTGATGAATTTTTTTGAGTCTCTGCGGGATCTGCTCACGAGCAGCACGGACTTAAAGACCTTGTCCGCTGTACTAGTGGTCCCAGTCGTTCTGCTCAATCGTCCAATGCCTGGCATCCCGGGCGTCCTACCAGTTGTTGTTCTAGGTTGTCCGCCGCCTGGCATCCATTTGGTCGTCTTCCACCGGTGCCCGGCCGTGCGGCTTGGCCGTTCGTTGCCGTTGAATCAGGTTGCGGGTCTTACCAAATGCGCTACTGCCTTCCAGTGGCCAGTTTTATTGCTTTAAAATGGATTTTCAGCTTTGTGTTTTGGAGCTACCTCCCCTTGAGTCATCACCTTATCTTGGTGGAGGGGTTGGCGTGTCCCAATGATCCTAGGAGCTATGTTGTCTGTGGGCTTTAAGCCCCTGGTAGGGTCACCCATGGCAAACAGGTCCTAGGTGAGGGGCCAGACAAAGCATGGCCCACAAGACCCCTTATGATGAAAAATACCACAGGATTCAAGTTTCCCTTGCCCGGACGCGGGGTACTGGGGCCCCCCTCAACAGCCAGGCCTGGAGGTGGTGCTCAAAGGCGAGCTTCTGGTGGCCAGGCCTTTTCCCATGGGGTCCGGCTGGGCACAGCCCGAAAAGGCAACGTAGGTCCGCCTTCACATGGGCTCACCACCTGTGGGAAGGGCCAAAGGGGTCGGGTGCGTAGCGATTTGGGTGGCAGCCAAAGGCGGGGGCCTTGGCAGTCCGCCCCCCAGCTACAGAAGCTAACTCTTGGGACATGGAATGTCACCTCTCTGGCGGGGAAGGAGCCCGAACTGGTGTGTGAGGCAGAGAAGTTCCAACTAGATATAGTTGGACTCTCCTCCACACACAGCTTGGGTTCTGGTACCAGTCCTCTCGAGAGGGGTTGGACCCTCTTCCACTCTGGAGTTGCCCACGGTGAGAGGCGCCGAGCAAGTGTGGGCATAATTATTGCCCCCAGGCTTGGTGCCTGTACGTTGGGGTTTACCCCAGTAGACGAGAGGGTAGCCTCCCTCCGCCTTCGGGTGGAGGGACGGGTCCTGACACACACCCTCCGGTCCCCCTTAAGAAGGGGTGTGTGTTCGCTCAACCAGTCTACATGTGTTTTGTGGATTTGGAGAAGGTGTTCGACCGTGTGCTTAGGGGAGTCCTGTGGAGGGTGCTCTGGGAGTACGGGGTACCGAGCCCCTTGGTAAGAGCTGTTCGGTCCCTGTACAACCAGTGTCAGAGTCGGACAGAAATATATATATATAAAGACAGATTTTTTTATTGAAAGGGCCATGTTGTTTTGAAAAAACGTATGAGGCGATCTGTTGCCGACCATTACGGTACATGACGTCACCATTTTGTTTCGGTAATATTTGTTTCTGTAATACCACTCTGATTGGCCGAATGATTTCGTCTGTGTTAAATTCTGCTTTTTTTCACTCTTCATAAAGCACAGAATTTAAGCACTAAGCACTAATTTTCATCTCGTTTTCGGGTCGTCAAACGACAACTGGCATCAATCTCGTTATGTTTTAGTCTCCCAAGACGCGTTTTCAGCGCGTCATCGTGACGCCATCGTCATGAAAAAAAATTGTTTGTTGACGAAGTATTGTTGCTATCTAAATATTTGAGCTCTAAATACTTGAAATCCTTGATCCTGCCCAGGCATAGAATGGCAAGCTTGCGTCTGATTGGTGTAATGGAGTCATCTGATTATCATTTTGACAGTTAAATTGCGATTGGTTCAATTGGTAGAGCTACTGTTGCCATAGCTGGCAAAAAAAAAAAAAAAATCTAATATGGAGAATAAAGAGAAATGTAACGACTCTTGTGTAGTCCAAAGTAGCTGAGTAAGAGTAGCGTTTTTTTCTTGACAAATCTACTCAAGTAAAAGTAAAATGTATGGCTGAGTAAAACTACTCTTAGTACTACTCTCATTTCTTGTTTTATTTTGAAGGCTTCACCCTCCTGGTGTCTGTGTACTTGCCCTTCCTCTTGTCACATAATCACCTATTGTTTCCACCTGTTCCCCATTACCCCGTGTGTATATATTCCCTTAGTTTCCCTTGTCTTGTGCAGAAGTGTTTTACAACCCATGTTGATCATGGCAGGCTCGTTTTGTAGCGTTCACAGTTGTCTAGTTATTATCCTCCATTTGGAGTGCTTTGTGTTTGATTTTTTTGGTCTTAGCTGTCTTGGCTTTTTCCTCCATTTGGAGCGTTTTATGTTTGAACTTTTCCTCATCCCCGCATGCCAGCGGAAGAACCTCTGTTTTCTAAATAAAAGGTTTTCTGCCTGAATTTCCTCAGCTGAGTCCGCCTCGTCATCTCGGCCTGACAAAAGGTACTTTTTTTCTCAAAAAGTGAATATAACGGAGTACATATAACGCGTTACTGCTCACCTTTGTCTTTATGTAATCACAAATTGCTCTCATTTGAGTTGATTGTTGAATTTTTGTCGGTTTATGCGAACAACATGGAAAAATGTAAACTTCGTCCTTCCATTTTGCTGTATGTGGCACTTGGAAGAAAAGTTGAAGTCCTGGCCCTGAGACTTAATTAACTCATTTGCTCCCAAAAACGTATAAAAACGTTTCGAACAATTTTTAATTGTTTCAGTGTCCCAAAGACGTTTTTATAAGTCTTTTACGTTTTGTTTTGTTTTCTTTCTTTCAAAAAAGACATCTCTGGGTCGTGATTCAATTTAGCTCCAAAGCACAAAGTTGAAAATCCATTTTAAAGCAATAAAACTGGCCGCTGGAGGGTAGCGCATTTGGTAAGACCTGCGACCCGATTCAATGGCAACGAATGGCCAAGCCGCACGACCGCGTGCCGGCAGAAGACGACCGAATGGATGCCAGGCGGCGGACGACCAAGCAGAACAACCGGTAGGACGCCTGGGATGCCAGGCGCTGGATGACCGAGCAGAACGACTGGGACCACCAGTGCAACGGATGATGCCGTTGAGTCCGTGCTGCTCCCCGAGCAGACCCCGCAGAGACTCAAAAAAATTCATCTTTATGAGACAGGCGGCGATGAGGGAAAAGTTTACTCGGCTGTCGCGGCCACAACAGCGTCATCTCTCAGTTAGGTATGTGTAAATAAATTGTTACTTTGCTATCAAAAGCTCTATTTGTCTTGTTGTTTGTTATTTTGTCAAAGGAAAACATTATTCAGATGTTTGGGATGTAAGTAAAGCAAAAAATAGCTGTGTTAAAGTCAAAGTTATGTTTGAAATGTATGCTTTCACAAAAAGCTCAACCCCCTTGCCTCCTTCCCTCTCCTGCCCTGCTCTCTCCGTATCTCTGACATCTCTCGTCATTAAACCAAGTTGTAGTACCGCACACCTTCACATCCTAAGTGACAGCGTTGCAAAGATAGGAAACGTAATTAACTCATTTGCTCCCCAAAACGTATAAATACGTTCTATTTTTAATTGTTTCAGTGTCCCAAAGACGTATTAATACGTCTTTTACGTTTTTGCATTTCACAAAAGACATTCTAGGTTCTTATTCAACTTAGCTCCAAAGCAAAATGCTGAAAATCCATTTTAACCCTTTAACACCTAAGCCTATTTTGGCCGAATTTGCATGCATTTGATGTTGCCTTTATATTTCAAAGAAAAAAATGTTCACAATGGCCAAGTTGGGTCCCTTTTTTAAGGACACCTTGAACTTCATGTCCAAACTGTTGTTTTCTTCACTGACCAATTATAATCCACATTTTGGACCCAAAAAGACAAAAAAAATCCCAAAATATTTTTTCAAAATTTGTAATGTTGATGTCCCATTGACAACCAAACATGCTCGACCAAACATTTTGAAGCCTGATAATATTTATTCTACTTGTTAGGATAAACATTCAATAGAAAAAAATAAGATTGAATAGTTTTATGTTTGACAATTCAACACAAACAGCAAGTATGGTCATAGGCGTTTTTGGCCTTTACACATACTATGGTCAAAACGGGTTATATACAGTGCAAAATAGTGAGAAAAAAATATATATATATCATCTAACACAAAAAAGGTTTGTAGGATATCTCTTTGTGAAGTTAGGTATTATACCCATCACCTTATCTAAAGTATTTACGTACATGCAGCCAAGCTTCTCGAACACTCATCTTTCTAAAATTTTCTTGAAGAAAAATATATATAACATTGAAAAAAAGTATTTAAAAAAATATTGATAAGTAGCTCAGTTCAATTCAAATTTTTCTGGCATACGACCCAATAAAGTTTTTTTTTTTTTTTTTTTTTTTGCGAAATCAATAAAGCTTCTGCATGAACAGGTCACGGAGCTGCGTCACACACAACGTCACACAGCCTACTCCGTCCCGTTTGCGCGCTGCTGTCAGCCTGTCACTTCTACTCGTAGAAACGCCGACTCATCCCAGGAAAACAACAGCAAATACGGCTCATCTTCTTCTTTGAGTTAATGAAATAATGCATTAGCTTGCGCTAAATTTAGTTTTAGATTCATTCTGCACGTTTCAAAGTCGCTCGCTCAAACTGGCCGTTGTTTGCTTCAGCTTGCCTCCTTTTCCTTAGTTGGCGCCTCGCTCGGAACTTTATTATTATTTTATTTTTTCAACAAATGTCCACATTCGGTTCGTCCTTCTTGACATCACAACAACTGTTGGGATATGTAGTCTTTTGTGCTTCTTTCGGTTTTGAAAAAGGACAAGAAATGATGGAAATACATGCATAATAATGCATATTTATGAGTGCAATAAAACTATAAAACTCAAATGACAATATCTCCCGTTTTTCTTGGTCGATTGACTTCAAATAAAAACTGGTGTGGACATCAGCTTCCGTACTTTCAAATGAGACCAACCAGTGGCACGTGGGTGACGTAATTACAGCGTGACGAAGCTTCTAAGACGACATGGGTAAACGCGTCGCTGCCGACACGTTCGGTGTTAAAGGGTTAAAGCAATAAAACTGGCCACTGGAGGGCAGTAGCGCAGTTGGTAAGACCCCCAACCCGATTCAACGGAACGAACGGCCGGGGCGCCGGCGGAAGACGACCGAATGGACGTCCAGGATGCCAAGCGGCGGATGACCGAGCAGAACAACCAGGAGGATGCCCGGGATGCCAGGCGCTGGACCACGGAGCAGAACGACCGAGACCACCAGTGCAGCGGACGATGCCGTTGAGTCCGTGCTGCTCGCCGAGCAGAGCCCGCGCCACCAGGCTCGGCTGCTCGCGTCCCCCGCACCCTCCAGTGTCCCGCGACTCAGCCGGAAACGCACGGCCAAACCAGTCACCCCCCAGGGACACAAGTTCCCCAGGCGAACTCTGCCACGAGGCAGTGGTCACCACAAAAGAAAGACTCAAAAAAATCCATCTTTATGAGACAGGTGGCGATGAGGGAAAAGTTTACCCCGGTTGTCGCGGCCACAACAGCGTCATCTCAGTTATGTGTAAATAAATTGTTACCTTGCTATCAAAAGCTCTATTTGTCTTGCTGTTTTTTATTATGTTATTTTGTAGAAGGAAAACATTATTCAGATGTTTGGGATGAAACTAAAGCAAAAAAATACCTGTGTTATGTTTGAAATGTATGTGTTTACAGAAAGCTCAAATTCTGTTTTTTCATCAGAAATTGAAAAATTGCTTTTAACTTTTTTTCTGATGAAAGAAGAGTCTAATCTTTCTTTTTGTGGGTTCCTTGTTTATATAGCAATAGAACAGAATTTTCTGTGGGCCTTGCTAAATCAGTCAAAATCCAGTAAAACGGCCGGGAGCGAAGGGCCTTGCTCCGGTGAAAATGGCTGGGAGTGTATGAGTTAATGGACAGTAAACACACAAAAATATTTAGACATCTTTTTGGTGCCACGGCTTCCGGTCGTAGTTTTCATGAGAACCATCTTGCCGTTGGTCCGCGTCGTCCACAGCTGGCCAAAAAAGAACTGCGCCCAAGCGGACGCAATCTGCCACCTGCTCCTGCGGGTTTGTGGACCCTCGCAGGCTGGTTTTGTGTGAGCAAGATGCTTTAACACACACAGACCTGACACGGCATGGGGGGGGGTGTCTCCATTGTCTTCCAATCAGTCTTGAGAACCAGGACGCCCTCCGAGCCTTTAGTCCGGTTGAGTAGGCAGAGGAGGAGCCGGGCATGGTTCCCTTTGATCATGGCGTCCGTTATTCAATGGGATGTGACGTTTAAGGGTAAGCGTCCGGACAGCGGTCCTTGTTGCTCGTGACGCCGGAGAGAGTGCCGGATTGTTTCTACCGCCCGCTCCTGCTGAGAAGCCGACGGCAAGGTTGCAACCTTTCGCCTGCTTTGTTGACGGGGTTGGGGCGGCTGCCCCAGCCCACAACTGCCACCTCCCCCTTTTAATGTCAACCATCAAAGTTCCTTGGGCCAAACATTTGTTTCGTTAGCGCAGGGTGGGCTAATATGGGCTGGGGGCCTTATACACCAATTGTTTTGGACTGGGCCTGCTTCGGACCATTTGTTCTTCCCCAACCAATATTGGGCCAGAATATATCTTACATTAGAAAAACCTCACGGCACACCAACCATTAAAAATAAATGTAAGAAGAATAATACAAGTACACTGGTACCTCGACATACGATCGCTTCGACACACGATCTTTTCAACATCCGATGTAAAATTTGACTCGTCATTTGTTTCTACATCCGACGAGATGACAGCGCCGCAGACGGCGGAATTTCTTTTGTGAAAATTAACAGAGGTTTCAAAAAGGTTGGTACAGGTGGTAAAACAAGGAAAAAGGTACGATGGTTCGAGGTTATGAGCATGGGGTGCGCATCCATGAAATGGCTCAACAATACAGCCGTAGAATGTCTAAATCTCCATGGTCCTCTTCCGACCTCCGTTCGCCAGTCTTTATAAGTTAAGGTGACAATTATTATTGTGGTAACATCGCCAAAGAAATCGCCAGCTTCGTCAAGTTTTTATCTTTTATCATAGACTCCATAATGTATTGATAGGACACTGGGCGCAGGGCCGATAAACAGGGGGCCTGCATTGTTGGCGAGGCCGTCAAAGCTGACAGTTGAATCACAAAGAGCTTTTTTTTCTGTTGAAAATTCTTGCGAATAAATGCTTGAATCCCTGAGTTCTTTATAGATATGGAGGTAAAAGTCTCGATTCTTTGTTAAAAGCCACAAAAAAAAAAAAACGTGCAGTAAGCATTTATTTTATGTATATATGTCGAAGGACAATGCTAGTCTGTAAGTGAATGTAGCTAGTGGCTGCCGATGTAAACAGAGCTTTTCCGGTGAAAATGCTTGTGAATAAATTATCAAATCCCCGAATTCTTTATAGATATGGACGTAAAACAGTCTCGATTCTTGGTTAAAATAAAACAGTCTTGATTCTTGGTTAAAAGCAAAAAAAAAAAAAAAAAAAAAAGTGCAGTAAGCATTTATTTTACGTAAATATTGCAAACTATTAATGCCAATGCCGTAGCGGTTAATTTCTCTCATTGTTTTCCAAACATTTCAAAATGCATACATGGAAAAATATGATAATTAACGTAATTTCCCGAATATGAGGCGCACCCGTGTATAACGCGCACCTCACATTTACTTGTAAAATCTAAGGAAACTTATTGTACCCGTGTATAACGCGCACCCTCATTTTAGCACCAATAAATAGAAGAATACAAGAAAACAGCTCGTGCATAGATACAGAAATGTCATTTTACTGACTGGTGAAACACAGCACAAGCATAGCACATTGGTAGTTCAAAACATTACCGTAAACCGACAACATGTACGTTAATAATATGATCTGATAACTTCTTGAACTTACCAGACTCCATGAGAAAACAAAACAGATGTGACTTTTCTTTTAAAGTGCATGTGACACGAAAAAGCATGTTTATTTCATAATACACGCGGTATTTTATGCTCCTGAATGATATGGACCGCTTGGATGTGTGTGGAAGCGATCGCTATATTTATTTAGTTTTTTGAATCCCGCGCCATGAAAATGAGTGACTTCCGGCTTCGGTCTTGCATTGAGGAGGAGGGCGCTGTGACGTGTTCAGGTGAAGGCGTCCTCTTCACTAAACAGCCGTACTGTTGTGTATGAGGACTAAGGATTAAGCCTGATTTAGCAGATAAATACATTTATTTTTCGCAAAAATGCCAAATGGCTGCAGAAAAATCTTGCTTTATGAGGGGAGAGGCGTGTGTGCCTTTTTGGAATTTCAAAAGGTTCCCATTCACCGTGGATATTGGCCAAGCCCTACTACTGTGGGACTATTGGACTTACGAGGAAGTGAATCAACATCTTGTTTTGTATTATGTCAAAAATTAATACAGTGATTACAAAGTAAACACGACAACCTTTCTTTAAATAAAGGACTACTTACGTTTGATCATTGATAGGCATGTAAAAAGCTCTCCTCGTCCACATTAGCTGCACGTTAGCTGCACAACAACTGCAGCCACTCTCCTCTGGGGAACAAACGCTAGAGCCCTATAATGGTAGGCGTGGCTAACCGGCAGATTAAAAGACTAATTTCTCGTCATCTGCGCTTTACTAAATTGTTGTATATAGTCGAATCGTCTCAAAATATGATTCTAATTCACATAATAATGCTATTTAAGACTTTTTTTCTCATGTTGTATGCTCTTTAAAGGCTAACTGTATAACTTGCTCGTTTCATCATGATAAATAAATGTTTCCTCCATGGATTGATAGGGTAAAATGAAAGTGAGAACGTAAGTCGGAAATCCGAGAGAGCTCATCGCTGTCGACACGACAGTAACAATAGGAACTATTGTTATTTGGGTTTTAGTGTCCCGAGGGACAGATATAGTTGACAGACACAGGAAGTCTGTGTTGTGTTACGTTTGTTATGGTCCGAGTTGTGGAGCTGCAATAAACATTGACTCAAATGAGTTCAAGAAACTAAATTCTGTGCTTTCTAAAGAGTGAAAAAAGCAGAATTTAACACAGACGAAATCATTCGACCGATCAGAGTGAAATATTACCGAAACAAGTACAGTATTGCCGAAACAAAATGGTGACATCACGTACCGTAATGGTCGGCAACGGATTGCCGCATACGTTTCTTCAACACAACATGGCCGTGTCAATTGAAAAAATCGTTTTGTATATATATATAATTTTTATATATTTCTCTGTCCATCCCTGTACCTGTGTATAATGCGCACCATGATTTTACAAGTTGATTTGGAGGGGGGGGGGGGGGGGTGTACGAGTTATATCCGGAAAATTACGGTACCTTGAATCCTCGAAGAAATCACTCCTGAGACAATCCTTCCTGTTTGTATGCCGTACAGCTTTCGTACTTTTATCCTAAATCCGGCGTTGAATGCTGCATGCGTCGCTTCGACTGACTGCGTATAACTGAAGTGGATTGTGGGATGCCTGGTTCCCTGCTTGAAGGTGTTGCGCAGTGGCTGGCCGAATTTACTCGTCAATACAATTATGAAGAGTATGCATTTATTTCAGAACTTGTCCAACACAGCAAGCCTACTGTCCGCCGCAGTTGACGGTGTTCTCAACAAAACATTAAAAGTGAACCGCACCGCTCCCTCTGTCTGTAACGTTAGCAATGCGGTACGTTCAGGTATAGCATGCAAAAAATGTCTGCCACATTAGAACCTGATTCGTTACATTATTACAGGAATTATTATTATTATTATTTTATCATTCCGTTTTTTATTAATACTTTATTTGTTTTGCTATGTAAAATTGCCGTTCGTAATGGTACCAGCAGTATTTATTAAGGATTTAGTGTAGGTTTTGGGGCTGTGGAACGAATTAATGGAATGATAATTAGGGCTGTCAAACGATTAAAAATTTTAATCGAGTTAATCACAGCTTAAAAATTAATTAATCGTAATTAATCGCAATTCAAACCATCTATAAAATACGCCATATTTTTCTGTAAATTATTGTTGGAATGGAAAGAAGACATAAGACGGATATATACATTCAACATACGATACATAAGTACTGTATTTGTTTATTATAACAATAAATCAACAAGATGGCATTAACATGATTAACATTCTGTTAGCGTGATCCATGGATAGAAAGACTTGTAGTTCTTAAAAGATAAATGTTAGTACAAGTTATAGAAAGTTTACATTAAAACCCCTCTTAATGTTTTTGTTTTATTAAAATTTGTAAAATTTTCAGTCAAAAAATAAACTAGGAGCTCGCCATTGTTGATGTCAATAATTACACCATGCTCACTCATGGTACTAACCCATAAAATCAGTTGGACCCAAACGCCAACAGAGGGTGCCAAACACCAAAAAACAAGGAACAAGTGGGCATTACACTGTACTGCCATTTTAGTCTGTTTGAGCGGGGCATGTGCATTAATTGCGTCAAATATTTTAACGTGATTAATTTAAAAAAAAAATTACCGCCCATTAACGCGATAATTTTGACAGCCCTAATTATAATGGATTCATATGGGAAAATCCTGCTCAACATACGACCATTTCGACTTACAAACAAGGTCCTGGAACGAATTAACTTTGTATTTAGCGGTACCACAGTACAATTGTACTTTGAGATGCAAGAACAAAACATTCAGTGTCCACACTCAAATCTCAAAACGCTTCAATTCATGTTTTCTATTAAAATGAATGGGAGCTCTCAAAATATTGTTTTCTCTGTAGGATCAATTTTCTTGTTGAAAGAATAACGTTTTTCTCTTCTTTAGTAATCAGCGGGAGATTGTGGGTTGGTTTGTTCAAAATTCTTGTGTGCTGTAATTGAACGCACCGTTTGGCTGATGGGACAGGGACATAGAGTGTGCGGGATTTTACTTTCTCTTTTAATGTCCTGTTGTTGATGGCGTCAACTACGGCGGACAAGTAGGCGTGTTGTGTTGCACAAAATCTGAAATACCGTATTGGCCTGAATATGAGACGGTGTTTTTTGCATTGAAATAAGACTGAAAAAGTGGGGGTCATCTTATATTCGCGGTCTAGACGTTATACCTATTCACGACGCTAGATGGCGCCAAATATAACCGAAGCGATGTTCTGTCATGACAGATCTCAACTACTGTCAAGTTGAACCAGTTTGCATTATTTTATTGCAATGTTTTTCCTTATTCAGATTTGTTTCAAGACTACAGTTAGTTAGTCTTGACTTTGATGGTTAATGCAGTTATTGCAATTTTGTTGTTTTAACACAATAGATTGGTTTATTTACATTTCAAAAACCAAAAGCCATTTACGAATGTGATTGCACTTTAGTTTACATATTTAAATGTTCAGATATTAAGTCAAAAACCAGAAGCCATTTACGAATGTGATGGCACTTTAGTTTACATATTTAAATGTTCAGATATTAAGATTAGAATGATGCAAAATAACATGCTTTTTCTCTCAAATATATTGTTATAATCATGTGTTTCAGATGCACTGTAATTATTTTCTGTATGAAAATTAATTTGGTGTTCAAAAAGTCTTTTTACAAACTTGAGTCTTGAAAAATAGGGGGTCGCTTTTTAATCAGGGCCGTCTTATATTCGGGCCAATACGGTAAATGATTAAAAACCTGACGAAGCTGGCGATTTCTTTGGCGAAACTACAGCAATAATAACCATCACCTTAACTGATAAAGACTGGCGAACTGAGGTTGGAGGAGGACTGTCGAGACGGCCGTTTTTTCGAGCCAGTTCACGGACGCGCACACCATGCTCATATTTTTCGATCATTTCTGACTTAATTTGAATGGTAAGCGCCACCCTTTTCCTTTTTTTACCACATGCACTAACCTTCTTGGAACCCATGTTGATTTCCCTCACATAAAAATAAGTTGTGCGTCTGTCTCGAGGGAAAACAAAGAAACTGCAGCGCTGTCATAAATCGTATTTCGAGTATGTCGTTGGATGTTGAAACAAATGGCGAGTACAATTTTACGTCTGATGTCGAAAAAATCGTGTGTCGAAGCGATCGTATGTCAAGGTACCACTCTATTTTACAAGTACACCCACTTGATTGTAGTCAGGTGCTGCTTGTTTTAGCAGAAACCCCATCGGTTCAACTGTCTGTACTGGAATGGTTGGAACAAAAACCAGGACCCACAGCAGCCCATGAGAACTGGTTTGGAAACCCCTGCTCTAATGGAACTTGAATGAATGATTTGGATCTAAAACGGTGCATCGCTGCCATCTGCTGATGTTTATATATGAATTTACTGTATTTGTATTGGAATGGGCAACAAAAGCAGCGGGGGGGGGGGGGGGGGGGGGGCATCTTATCTAATATCGAGTAGTGCAAAATAATTTGTAACACCAGTCTGTAGAAGAGCTTTGGATAAAAAAAAAACTAACAATAGAATAATAAAATTTGAACAACTCCTGAAAGTCAGTATAACCTTGAGAACAGCTGAATTTGTGGTTGATCCATGAATCATGAATACGATTGTTGATCTCTGAACACCAATTCTTTTCAGTTCTGAACACTTCCATTAGTCTTCCTTCTATCTGGCGGCCTCTGGTGGCTATTTTAGAAATGAAAGTTTTGTTTCCTATATTGTCCAGCAGAGGACGACACGCAACTGTTCAAAAATTGAACAGGCTTCCTCCCCAAGCATTTTCTCTTCAAATTGTGACAGCAACACAAATTTCAGTGGTAATAAAATAGATTAAAATATTTTTCAAAAATAATTTACTAAATAGAAAATGTCCCACTGTTTTCACTGTTTCACTATTTTATAAATGCAAAATCCTGAAATGATTACCCCCCCACACACATTTTGAGATAAATAAAAAAGGCAAAATGTCATAAAAATTGTTATGAATTCTATTTTGCTAAATTTAAAAAATGATATGTGCCAACAAGAAGAAAGTGTTCTCACTCCATCATTAAAATGTCTACCTTTACTATTTTAAGACTCTTAAAAAGACTTTTACTACTGAAGAGAAATAAACACAGGGATCAAAAAATGAAAATATCGCAAAAGTACATTACTTAAGAGAACAACGTACAGGTAGTCCCCGAGTTACGAACGAGTTCCGTTCCTACGCTGGCGGTGTAACACGAATTTGTGCTTGAATCAGGATTAACCCTTTAAGTATCCCTAAATATCCCCTAAATCTCAAAATAACTATCCAAAAACATGCATTATATGTCCTAGACAGTGAGCTAAGCTCTGAAATGACGATGTCAGGCGTCCGTGTGGTTTGCTGACTTTATTCAACTGCTCAAGACATCAACACTTGCAGACAGAGGTTGCGCTAGACTTTTTCGTTGTCTGTCATTTTGACTGACAGGGTCATAAAAATCCAGTCATAATCTATTTTTACCTGTCACTTAAATTTTTAAAATGATAATAATGACATATTCAATAGCAGTGTTGGTCAAAAGCGGTGCGTTACTTACTCAACTCTGAATAAATTGAAGAAACTACCAGCCATGTTGTGTCTACTCTCTGCTCTGTTGATTTGTCATCCAAGACTCTGGGTGCGTTCATGTTTGAGAATAGCGCATGTACTTCTGACTCCAAGCTGTTTGTCCCTGCTCATTCAATTAGGCTACGTTCTTACTACAGGTCTTAATGCACAAATCCGATTTTTTTGTCATATCCGTTTTTTTGGCGTGCCCGTTCAGACTGCTTTTGTCCATTGAGACCATTCAAGTATTACGCATGCGCTCTAATTTGCAGTCCGACAAGCGCCGGTGCGCAGAAGCATTAAAACAAATGACAAGTCATCCGTCATTCCAAGGATATCATATTTTGCTTTTCAAAAGGAGGAGACAAATAACAGACATAAATAATCCCCGTTTAGGCTTATATTCACAGTTTATATGGATCGATAGCATGCACGCACTGTCCGTGCATGTCACACACACATACGGGCAGTTTTCCCCGACTCTCCAAGACGGGCTGCAGCCAGACCCCTCTCCCGACTCTCGGCCGTGTAGGAAATGTTGAAATATAGCTCACATAGAGCAGAGAGAAAACCGATCATTCTCATGCTTATCCTCAACCCATTTTTATTTTTTATGACTGTTGTCAAGCCCGGCTCTTCCCCAAAAGCCGTGTTCACTGCAAGCTAGGCGCTAATAACGCACAGCTGAAATCGGATTTGGGACACTGGACAGTACAGACCGCCGCGACAGTCTGGAAAAATGTGGCCCAGATCGGATTTGAACCACATACAAAAATGATCCAGATCGGATTTGAAATGGTCCACTTCTATGCGACTTGTCCCGTTCAGACCGTCAAGTTAATGCCTGACTCGAGTCGGAAAAACACGAAAAAATTGGATTCGTGCATTAAGACCTGTAGAATGAAGCCTGTAAGCCTGTAGCCTTAGACAATGCTGTCACATTCTGTTGCTGGTTAGATTTTGTTTTCCATTACAGAGCCGGCGGTGTGGGCGTTCCCATCATCGCACCTGCGGCTAATTCCAGCAACTCAACAGTTGTATATAACGCCGGCGACCCAAGCCAACGTTGCCGAGATATTTGCTTGCTGTTTGCCATTCTATACCAGTACTTTCGAGGCTCATTGGATTTGCTAGTTTATGCGTCAGCTGTTTTTTCGTTTGGTGATTCCTCTACCTTGTGCAGGTATTGAGTGTGATTACTTTTGTTATCTTGTTGGCTCGCTGCCCACCGCTTAGTTTAGTGTTATTTGATCCCCGTCGACCTCTTGTCACGGACTCCTTTTGTTATTCTCCCTTTTTCCGCGATCGCGTGTTTTTTAGTTGTATTAAAAACCCCTTTTACTATTCCCTCTGTCTCTTGTCTGCTCTTTGGTCCAATCTTGTTTTCCGCGTTCGCGGATCGTAACAAATGCTCTCCAAAGCTTCCTAACGTTTTCGTGTTTGCTACACTTGAATGCTAGTTCGGACATTTTTCCGAGTAAGGCCAACGACGTCATGCATCAAGAGAGACAATAGCTAATTAATATGCTCACTCGCCATCCTGTGGTATGGGGTGTGAATTGCAACCTGTCAAAATGACGGATGGACTTCAGTTTTTTCCGTCACCGTTTTAAAAAACCGGTCAACGACGGAAAATATTCGGTTAACGCGACCCCTGCTTGCAGAATGTAACTAAAATAGTGAAATTGAATCAATTTCATTTTCAATAACAGCAATTCAAATTTGCATTTATAAGAAAGTGCTGATACAGCAATAACGATCAACACAAACGATTGGCATCTATCAGTGTTGGCACATCATCAAAAACAATCACATGAACTCGCAATGGACCACAATTGAAACCGCACAATAAATGGTACAAAAGTGTTATAAATATATTTATTAGGGCTGTCGAACGATTAAAATTTTTAATCGAGTTAATCACAGCTTAAAAATTAATTCATCGAAATTATTTGCAATTCAAACCATCTCTAAAATATGCCATATTTTTCTGTTAATTATTGTTGGAATGGAAAGATAAGATGGATATATACATTCAACATACTGTACATAAGTACTGTATTTGTTTATTATAACAATAAATCCTGAAGATGGCATTAACATTATTACATTACATTCTTTTTGTGAAAGGGATCCACAGATAGAAAGATAAATGTGAATTCAAGTTATAGTAAATTTATATTAAAACCTCTCTGTATGTTTTTGTTTTGATAAAATTTGTAAAATTTTCAATCAAAAAATAAACTAATTGCTCGCCATAGTGGAAGGTAGTGATTGAAATGCACCACAAGGTGTCAAGGGTGAGTTTTAAATTGATTAGAGATCTAGTTTTTCTAGTGCGTTTTGCCCCTCGACTGATGCCGTAGTTTCCGGGTTCATTGTACCTTACGTTCATTTGAGTGTTGACTTCACAACTTACGAGACCTCTGACACTTTGTATATTGTGACTAAATATTGCCATCTAGTGTATTTGTTGAGCTAAACAAAATGTTTGAATGGAGTTTGACCAAAGTCTGAGTATTATTTTGCATAGCTATTTTGATTGGGAATGCCAGTTCTCTTTGCATTGAGCGCTTTTCTTTTTGTGAACATTATTTTTTTTGAGATATAGGAATATTATTTTTGTTGTGCTTTCAGTAAATGACACTGTAGCGACTTAACTATTCCGCCCAAATGCATGATGGGAAGTTGGGCAAACATGACTGCCAGTGGTGGCTGCAAATGGTATATCTTCTCTGCGTTGTGTTTAATACAGGGTGTTAAGAAAAAGATTATCTCTATCTCTACCCCACTTCGCTTGCCACAATAGTTATAATTGTTGTGGAAGAGATGCCAAAGCTTATGCCAAAAAATAGCGCGCCCCCAATGAATGCCTGAGTCCACTCCTCTCGCTTGTCTCTGCCTCTCAGCTCTCAATATACATAAAACAGCACCATTGTAGTCTGCTTGCGGCAATGCACGAGTGGGTCGTTTTATTTTGATTCCAAATTTCAATGCCCTAACCGGAAAAAATAGCTGCCGAACACCCCAAAGAAGCAGCAACATGAAGACTCGCTCCGTTATGAGCAAATCAAATGAAGTGGCTAATTTAGCTTAGCACAAAAACGTGTTGCTTCTCTTCACATAGATGACGACAAAGTAACAGAATAAGCACACCAAAGTGATATAAGACCCTCTGTCAAAACGTGCAAACTTATAGATTTTGTTTTATCAAGGGTTCCCAACAATGTGTAGTGCAGAGATATGTAGCGTCTGTACACCTGAAGGATTGTTTTCCAACTAAAGTAATGCGTTCTTTTTGCCTGCTGCTTCCAGTAAGTCACTACGAGGGGAAGCAAAGCGCATATAACAAAACCAAAGAAAAACTGTAGAGTCCAGAGTTACAAAAGGGACATCTTGTGGATGGATGAACAATATATCAGTTTAGAAAGAAATCAAACTTAAAAAGTAGTCAACTTAAGATCAAGGAAGAGAACACTCCCCGGCTGAGTTGTCAGCCCTTTACCAACTTGTAGAAATACAATTTAAAACAAACAATGCAATACAATAAATGCCTGCAGCTTAAGACACTCTAAAACGTAGGCAAAAGAATATGTGTAATTTCTCTGTAAGGTTAAAAAAAACTCTGTGAAAGTGCACTCCTGTGGAAAGAAACTTTATCATATTCAAGTTCAAAGACTGATATTTATATACAAGTTAAAAATAGCCCTGTGAGAAATTTGTACGAAAGTTAATTGAAAGTTCATATGATTTAACAAAAGAATCGGAACCGAAACCGTTGAAATTCAGACGATGCTGCGTGACTTCATGGCAACAAACGCGCTCTTCCTGCGCGTGCCCATATACTCTTCTTTGTGTGCGCCAATACGTTCTTCATGTGTACTTGTGCTCTTACTCGCGTGCCATTAGTACTACCTTCTCTACGCTTCCTGCACCAAGATAAAAACATGCATCAAAAAAACAAAAGTCAACATTTAAAGAAAAAAGCGAGACTCTAGCGTTGTAAAGTCGAAATCACGTAAATCGGGTACGTCGTAACCCAGAGAATACCTGTTATTATTATTATTTTTTTTAAATCCTTTTATACATACAGTGCCTTGCAAAAGTATTCGGCCCCCTTGAACCTTGCAACCTTTCGCCACATTTCAGGCTTCACACATAAAGATATCAAATTTTAATTTTTTGTCAAGAATCAACAACAAGTGGGACACAATCGTGAAGTGGAACAAAATTTATTGGATAATTTAAACTTTTTTAACAAATAAAAAACTGAAAAGTGGGGCGTGCAATATTATTCGGCCCCCTTGCGTTAATACTTTGTAGCGCCACCTTTTGCTCCAATTACAGCTGCAAGTCGCTTGGGGTATGTTTCTATCAGTTTTGCACATCGAGAGGCTGACATTCTTGCCCATTCTTCCTTGTAAAACAGCTCGAGCTCAGTGAGGTTGGATGGAGAGTGTTTGTGAACAGCAGTCTTCAGCTCTTTCCACAGATTCTCGATTGGATTCAGGTCTGGACTTTGACTTGGCCATTCTAACACCTGGATACTTTTATTTTTGAACCATTCCATTGTAGATTTGGCTTTATGTTTTGGATCATTGTCCTGTTGGAAGATAAATCTCCGTCCCAGTCTCAGGTCTTGTGCAGATACCAACAGGTTTTCTTCCAGAATGTTCCTGTATTTGGCTGCATCCATCTTCCCGTCAATTTTAACCATCTTCCCTGTCCCTGCTGAAGAAAAGCAGGCCCAAACCATGATGCTGCCACCACCATGTTTGACAGTGGGGATGGTGTGTTCAGGGTGATGAGCTGTGTTGCTTTTATGCCAAACATATCGTTTTGCATTGTGGCCAAAAAGTTCAATTTTGGTTTCATCTGACCAGAGCACCTTCTTCCACATGTTTGGTGTGTCTCCCAGGTGGCTTGTGGCAAACTTTAAACGAGACTTTTTATGGATATCTTTGAGAAATGGCTTTCTTCTTGCCACTCTTCCATAAAGGCCAGATTTGTGCAGTGTATGACTGATTGTTGTCCTATGGACAGACTCTCCCACCTCAGCTGTAGATCATGGGCCTCTTGGCTGCATCTCTGATCAGTTTTCTCCTTGTTTGAGAAGAAAGTTTGGAAGGACGGCCGGGTCTTGGTAGATTTGCAGTGGTCTGATGCTCCTTCCATTTCAATATGATGGCTTGCACAGTGCTCCTTTAAAGCTTGGGAAATCTTTTTGTATCCAAATCCGTCTTTAAACTTCTCCACAACAGTATCTCGGACCTGCCTGGTGTGTTCCTTGGTTTTCATAATGCTCTTTGCACTTTAAACAGAACCCTGAGACTATCACAGAGCAGGTGCATTTATACGGAGACTTGATTACACACAGGTGGATTCTATTTATCATCATCGGTCATTTAGGACAACATTGGATCATTCAGAGATCCTCACTGAACTTCTGGAGTGAGTTTGCTGCACTGAAAGTAAAGGGGCCGAATAATATTGCACGCCCCGCTTTTCAGTTTTTTATTTGTTAAAAAAGTTTAAATTGTCCAATAAATGTTGTTCCAATTCACGATTGTGTCCCACTTGTTGTTGATTCTTGACAAAAAAATTAAATTTCATATCTTTATGTTTGAAGCCTGAAATGTGGCGAAAGGTTGCAAGATTCAAGGGGGCCGAATACTTTTGCAAGGCACTGTACATGGCAGAAACACTCAGATGACTTGAAGTTCCGCTCTGAGACCCCCAATTTGGCAAAATTTCAAAATTGTCCTATAAGTATGTGTGATACATCAGTGAAAAGCTTAAAATCTCAATTTTCTGGGGGAAGAAAAAATTTTGAACAGGAGGGCATTTAATTTTTTATTTTTTTTAAACAGTGAAACCCTAACTGGAGGTGAGAGCATGAGAGAGCATAATTAAAGACGCCATGATTTTAATGAGATATCATCGCGCACTTACCTCTTTTCTATCCCAAAACTCCATGTAGCATGTATGACCGGGTGTCTAGACACAGCTTTGAATTGCCACAGCCGGAATTTTGGGGGATTTTATGGGTGAAACATGGTAATATAACAAGGGTCGGGATGCAGAAATCGCAGACATCAAGGAGTGGTTGAGATTTTCTTTTTCATGTACTCTTTTTTTTTTTTTCAATTTTTCTTTGTTAGGATCGATTATTTGTCATCTAACATATCCGAGAAAATGCGCCAGTAACAAATAAAATACAATTAAGCGATAGTGATGAGGTAGATATCCGTGACTTTTTTGCAGACACCATTTTTTTCATTGTGACATTATTTGTTTAAAAGAATAATATTTGAATAATTTGAATAATTTTTTAATTGTTTTTTTTTTTAAACTAAATACTAGACACCACTTAATGATTCTAAGCTAAAAATGAAAGACATTTTGAATAATAAATATAATTAATCATCTTCGTTTTATGGCTGGGTTGAAACAAAAACGGTTGTGCGGCATCTCTAAACGGGGTTTTCCAGGGTAAAATGGACAAATTAAAAATAGTTCGGGGGCTTAATGCGCCATGAATCTGCTATGGCAGCATATAGACATATTATTCTATCAAACACAACAGTTGTTTTGGCTTAAAATACAGCAGTTTCTTTTAAAGAGGAGTGCAAGAGCAGAAATGGCTTTTTCAGTCTTGTCTGTGTTTTCCGCCATATACTGTATAAAGAGAAAACCCGCAATACATGTTTTTCTTTAAGAAGGAGGCAATATGTTGCGAGTGTTTAATGTGGAAAAAAAGGTCTACCTGTATGTTTTCTCCCCTCCTCCAGTGATAACAAAACTTGTTAACTCCCTTTTGCCTCTCTTTTCCTTTTCAGCTTCCTCTGTGGGTGGCCCTCTTTGACAAGCAGCACCACAGTCGAGGTCAAGCCACTTCCTCTACTTCTCTTCTTTAGACGGCAAACTAGTTGAAAGTGTCGCTCTCAAGTCCCAGCCAAGTACTGCACTCTAAAATGGTCACATATGCAAAGGACCTAACCCACTGGCAGCCATTGACAGCAATAGCGGTCCAATTTATTGGACGTCTACAAAGTAAATGAGAGATATAGAATAATAGTGGGGTAACACAGTGGTGACATTAGAAGAGCTATAATGATGAGTGTTTAAACCATACTTTGAAACCCTAACCCTAGTTTAGAACTAATTTGACTCAAATGACTCAAACAACAATGACATTTTGCTAATTTTACCGAGATTTTTGTCAAGTTAGATCTTCTTATTGAATAGCTTTCCCAGTTATAGACAGACTTTCTGTGATTTACATGACTTCATCTCCCTCACGTTGTATTTCACTCCCAACTAAAAGATTTTTGCTAAATCATCTTTGAGCTTGACAATCAGGGAGCATGATTCATGTGTTACTTTGAAACGAGACTTCTGTTTTTACAATCATGTGGGAGCTGGGAGGTCTCTTTACTTGCTGGCTTTAAATGTCAACCAAGACATGCTCAGACGCATTGCATTGTGGGAGAGCAAACGTGAAAATCATGATTAGCAAGTGTGGCGTTTTGGAAATAAAATAAAAAGTGTCGTCAATCACAGTTGATGCTGCACTGTTTGTCTCAAATTTAATGGGTGAGCATTCAGAAACACGAAAAGAAATGAATAAAAAACATTGTGGTGGTCAGTAAATGTTAATTTTATAGAGCAAGTGTAGGGATATATACAATATATGGAATCACGCCATTCTGAGGAAAAAAATATGGACTCATGAGAAACAAAGAAATAACAATCAAAACACATCTCTAGTATTTAGTAACAGGACCCCTGGCTTTTATGACAGCTTGCAGTCTCTGAGGCATGGACTTGATGAATATTCTTCATCAATTTGGTGCCAACTCTCTTTGATTGCAGTTGCCAGATCATCCTTGCAGGTCGGAGCCTTGCTGTGGACCGTTTTTTTCAATTTCCACCACAGGTTATCAATAGGGTTGAGATCTGGGCTATTTGCAGGCCATGACATTGACTTGATGAGTATTTCTCCAAGGAATGCTTTAACAGTTTTAGCTCTGTGGCATGATGCATTGTCATCTTGGAAAATGACAAACATATTTTCAATTGAAGGGATAAGAAAGCTGTCTAAAATATCAGTGTAAACGTGCATTTATTGAAGATTTAACCTCAGCCATCTCCCCAGTGCGTTTGCTTGACATGCAGCCCCATATCATCAAGGAATGAGGGAATTTTGATGTCTTCTTCTGGCATTCATCTTTGTAAATCTTACTGGAACAGCACCAAACAAAAGTTCGAGCAGCATCATTTTGTCCAACGCAGATTCTTGACTCTTGACACCTTGTCCAATGCAGATTCTTGACTCTTGACTTTTAGGTAGATCCTTGGTCTAAAGCACATCCTTAACTTATTGTCTTCAGCTGATTTTGATTTAAGGCGTATGGCGAGGTAGACTGGCGCACACTGGCGCTTTGAAGCTGGACGTTGTTCAAAACATTCCACTTCCAACCATATACTAGTGTGTATATTTCTATATATATTATATATATATATATATATATATATATATATATATGTATATATAAGGGTGTAACGGTACAGGTATTTGTATTCAACCGTTACGGTACGTGGTGCTCGGTTCGGAACGGAGGCGTACCAATCGAGTTTCTGACGTAATGTAACCCTTACTCTTCGAGACTGTGAGTCGATCGGGTTACAGTTTCTTTGTGTAGATTATATTTACTCCGTCTACTCTACTAATATGAGGACCAACATGGTAGGACAGTATAACCCAGAAACGTCAAGGGCGTGACAACGAGGCCGCCGCGAGAATGCAGTGAAACGCGGGCGTTAAAGTCAATCACCAAATGCACACCAGTCGCAGTGCGGCCGCGTGTTAGACGCGTCCCAGAAGCGGCTCAACGCGACGCACGCGAAAAGAACGGCAGAGTTTATTATTTGACGCGAGGCGCAACCCTCCTGCGTCAATACTACTACCGGTAGCTAGGATCGGGCAGACCAGAGTCACTCGTGTAAAAATTCGGTGGATCCGTGGGATTTTCAAACTAATATGCAATCGTAATGCACTTTCTGAGTCCATCAGATCTCTTGAGTGGTAGACCGGGGCACAGTTGACTTGTCTTTGTTGATTTACAGTTGTCTTCTCTGCTATAATAATAACCAACACGGCCCCGTGTTCAATACAAAACCCTATTACCACAACAAAACAAGTAGGAACTAATATTCACATAGGAACTAAAGTTATACAACATAAAATATACAATGTAAATGAATACTACATCACATTTGTAAAATATAAACACATAATAAAATAAATAATAGCCCATTTAAATTAAAATAAATTGAAATGAGCTAAAACACTTGTAATTAAATAATAAGAATAATACACAGATCCTGCTTACACAATTAAATTGATTCATTTCTGTGTGGCACTTTAACTTGAGAAAATCCACCAATAAAGCTTTTGAAAACCGTTCATAAGAAAAAAAAAAAGATTCATTCAGGCATTTCATCTGCAAAATACATGTTAAAATCTTTGTCATTGGGATTGCTTTTCTCTTTAGCACAGGAGTTCTTTTTTTCTTCTTTCTTTCAGAAAGAAAGCTGACCAATACGCGGGGTCTGAAAGGCAAATTGTTGTTGGATTATCTTTAAATACCCGCTACTTTTTGAGCAGAATTCTAGCTTTGTATAGGCTAATGTTCCTATTGTTGAAAGCTCAAAGTTGTGTAATAAACAACTAGCACATTTATATTTTGCATTTTGTTTTCTTACCGTACCGAAAATGAACCGAACCGTGACCTCAAAACCGAGGTACGTACCGAACCGAGATTTTTGTGCACCGTTACACCCCTAATATATATATCATACAATATTATATATATATTAGGGCTGTCAAAATCAGCGCGTTAACGGGCGGTAATTAATTTTTTTAATTAATCACGTTAAAATATTTGACGCAATTAACGCACATGTCCCGCTCAGATTAAAATGACAGCAGTGTAATTGTCCACTTGTTACTTGTTTTTTGTTGTTTGGCGCCCTCTGCTGGCGCTTGGGTCCAAATGACTTTATGAGTTTGGGGAGTGAGCATGGTGTAATGACCTCAACAATGGCGAGCTACTAGTTTATTTTTTGATTGAAAATTTTACAAATTTTAATAAAACGAAAACATTAAGAGGGGTTTTAATATAAAATTTCTATAACATTTATCTTTTAAGAACTACAAGTTTTTCTATCCATGGATCGCTTTAAGAGAATGTTAATGCATCTTGTTGATTTATTGTTATAATAAACAAATACAGTACTTATTAGAGGTGTGCAAAATTTCCGATTCTTAGATTATTCGCGATTCGGCCGTGGAAGAATCGAGAACGATTCACAAACATCCAAATTCCGATTACTGAAATATGCCAAGTAAAGCGGAAGTACAACACACTCAGCGTGCCGCGCGGTCAATGAGGAACGGAGCGAGAGTAGCTAAACATCATGCTTCTCATTACCCGGCCCCTCGGGTAATGCCAATGCTCAACTCACGGCTCTCGCTCAACTCATGCCATGAGATGAAAAAACACAACAACATACCTGACTGCTGCCGAAAAGCTGCTACTAAGTACATCCACATAATGTTACGGTAGAAATTATGGAATAACGGGAGCAATTTTAACAACTTTACGGTTGATTCACAACAATAAATTAATTGAATGTAGTGTAAAGCTGCTGATACAGAATGGGGACTGGAGTTTTTTATTTACTGTTATTTTTGTATATTTGTTTACTGCTATATGTTAACTTGATACTGAAATAGTAGTTTGGTTTAGCCTGAGAGTATTTTTGAACAATTTTGGAACTAATGTACAAAACATAAAAAAAAGAAGAAAAAAAAAAGGAGGGGGGTGCATCAATAATCGTTTTATAATCAAATCGGAGCCTCTGAATCGTAATCGAATCGTTAGGTGCCCAAAGATTCCCAGCTCTAGTACTTATGTACCGTATGTTGAATGTATATATCCGTCTTGTGTCTTATCTTTTCATTCCAACAATAATAATAGAAAAATATGGCATATTTTTTGATGGTTTGAATTGCGATTAATTACGATTAATTAATTTTTAAGCTGTAATTAACGCGATTAAAATTTTGAATCGTTTGACAGCCCTAATGTGTATATATATATATATATATATATATATATATTAGGCACTTCCAGGAGTTCACGCACGGCACAGAAAGTCTTGGAGTCTCATCTACGTCGTGCTGAATCCATTTTTGGAGATTCTGTGGGTTCCTTCGGTTTGATTTTGCAATTTTCTCTTTGTCAACACACTGCTTACTTCAGCCGCACTTCATGTTGTCCTGTCTAAACCGGAAGAGTGGACCAAAAATTATCAAAATGGTGCCGCCCATGTTTCGCTCAGGAAACTACTCAATAGTTGCCATTGACGGCGATAGGCTGGCAACAAGTGATTGCTGCCAGCCCCTTCCAGTACAAATGGATTGGACGTCTATCACTGTCAATGATACTGAAACATGAATATTCCTGGCTAGCTCTCCTTCAAATGGAGTGGGAGGTTCCACAAGAAGAAAAAGTAGAGGGTGAGGGGTAACTCTTTGCAGAAACCTGATCCCTCTTTGGGCCATTTAAAGGAAAATGGTCCACTCAACGAAGGCCGGGAGGAGCGTTTGTGAGTGTGTGACTGTGTGTGTGTTTGTGCAGTGAAGAGTGCGGGCATGCATGCGGCGGCCTCACACTGTGAGCCGAGTGAGGCCAGGCGAGATCGCTGGCTGAGAGCTAATTCTGCAGTATGAAGAAGAATGAATGAGTAGACGAAAGTGACCGTTGTGGACCGTGCCAGCGTGGGACTGTTGGTGGAACACTGAAAAGGTAAAAAAAAAAAAAATTGAAACAAAGTAAACAAATGTTTTTGTGCTTGTCTGTTTACACCAATTTTGAAGCACGTGTGCAATGTTTATTTCTCCTCTGCTGTCTTTTCATTTTCGAGCAACTTCTTTCCAAATATGTTTATTTGTTCTTTTATGGGGAAGGAAAATATCACAATTTCGTCTATGCTTTTTTATTAAAGTTGAGAAAATGTAAAAGCTTAAAAAGTTAAGAAATTACAGAAAAACACAAAACTATTTTAAATTACTACAAAATGTAGACAAAGAATAGTATTTTCATATCTTTCTTTTTTTATGTTTTACTTTTCTGGTTAAAAAGAAAGCCAATAGTACTTTTTGTTAGCAAGTGCATGAACTCACCATTACTTTTTTGTCAAATTTCCTACCCTCTTAAAAGTATCCAGAATAATAATCATATAATTTATGGTGGCCTTTTTATTTAATTTTTTTTCTGCAATATTTGCATGAAAATAGAAGTTCGGAATTCACAGAGAAATTCTTCTATGCATTGCCTGGCGTGTCATGCCATCATTTATGCAGTTTTGGGTGACCTACAATCACAAAGAGTGTGTTTATGACGGTCTTTCTATTGCATCTTTGTCTATGTGGCATACCCCAATAAAAGATTCCTGCTAGGAGAAAAAGTGCATGCAAGGTGGTCTGAGATGTGCGATAACACCTCACAAGTTAGCTGTTAACTCATTGGCTGTCATTGACGGCGTTAGACGTCTAATCCATTTGAACTAGGAGAGGCTGGCAGGAAATAATTGCTGCCAGCCCTCAAAATTCAAATGGATTAGATGTCTATCGGCGTCAATGGCAGCCAATGAGTTACATTAACATACTTCTTCCAACCACCATGTCACATACAGGGCTTGAAAAAACATAAAACCATTTAAAAGATGTATAAACACGTTTTATGTTAGTAAATGAGTGATATAAGAACAATAAAAGTGGTGTACGTTTTTTAAAAAAAAATAGAGTAATATGATGGTCCAGTTTGGCACGTGCGTAGCTGTGACCCACATCTGGAGCCCTTGAGGCGTCTTGTGGGATCGGCGCGAGGCGGGATGTGGGAACGTCTGCTGTGGATGATGTCACCTCGAGCGACTAATAACTGACATCAGCGCAGCTGCTAGCTCAGCAGCGTGTCGTTGCTTGTGTGTGTGCACTTAAGTGTGTCTGTTTCGAATAAGTGTATGAAGATTTTTCCAGGTATTTGTGGACAAAACAAAACAAAACAAAGAAGGGCAACTTTTCACCTTTAGTGGTGTTATATATGTGATTGTACCTCTGTGCAATTAATCACACGGTGGTGGAACACTTGAAGCTGTTCAAAAATAAATAATAAAATGAAGTTAAAGCTAAATTTAAAGTGCGTATCACAGGCAAGGGCGTAGGTTTGGTCTCATCATTGGTAGGGACAATATAACAGCATAACCTGCATGTACACTTTTTGCTGGGGAAAGAGACATTAATAAGACCAAACAGATCGGGTGAATGGGGTCAGGGCTACATTTCTCATGAATATAAACCTAATTAATTGATAGGCTAAATAAACAATGCAAAATACATCTGTATGGAATTATACTAACGTTCATATGTATTGGTTCCGGCCATCGCTTCCACATACATCCAAGCGGTCCATTTCATTCAGGAGCATAAAATACCGCTTGATTGTAATATTTTCAGATGAGAAATGATTTATATTTCAAAAGTTATGCCTGCTGTAGTCTATATTCAAATGCCATTACAAATTTATATATACAGTAATTCACCATTCAATATTTTGTCAGCGCCTGAGCTCCATTAGCAGTGCTAACAGAAGCTAATGTTTCCCTATTATTAGCAGTGTTGTCAATAACGCTGTTAGAGTATAACGGCCTTATCAACAGCGTTATTTTTGTCTGTAGTGAGTAATTCATGAGGCATTGTTGACCTTAAAATGCCCTAAATACTTATTTTTAAGGCTCTTAACTCATTCACTCCCAACCATTTTCACCGGTGCAACCCCTTTCGCTCCCGGCCGTTTTACTGGATTTTGACTGATTTTGCAAGGCCCACAGAAAGTTCTGTTCTGTTGCTATATAAACATGGAACCCACCAAAAGAAATATTAGAGTCTCTTCTTTCAGCAGGAATGAATGAATGAATGAATGAATGAATGAGTGAATGAGAATGCTTTATTTTGGACATGAGAAAATGAGTTAATTACTTTTCCCATCTTTGCAACGCCATTACCTTTACTTAGGATGTGAAGGTGTGTGGTGCTACAATTTGGTTGAATGACGAGACATCACAGTTTGTATACCATTACACTCATATGGGTGAAATTGAAAAAAAAAAAAGCATCTGCGTGGCTGTCGCGCGCCCGGTGGGGCTTGCTTGCTGCTGGATGTGGTAGGACATGCTCAGGTTGGGGGTCCTGGTGCCGGGATTGGCGATGGGGCGGCGTAGGGTTGGTCGCCAACGGGCTTACACTCATAAGAGATTCACACGATTACTGGGTTCTAGATCACAGAGCTGATTTGTGTACACGCTACCCCTTTCAATCACTTAGCTTATAGACACCCCCGTCCCCCTCTTTCACTGGCCAATAGGCCCCCACATGGTGTAAACCGGAAATACATCTCGCTGACGATGGCACCAGCATATTAGTAATTAGTCTAGATGTTCAATGTATTTCTTGTTGTTGTTTGTGTATGTGTTTCTTTTCTTTCTTCTGTTGTGTTTCTTTTCTTCTGTCCCCCCATAATCCCTTCCTGTTTGCTGCTTTGTCATAATAAAAAGGTATTTTGAATGATCACAATGGGAGTATGTCAAACTCTCAATGTGAAACATTAAAACTGTTCAGACTATCCGGGCACTTAGGCTACGTTCATACTACAGGTCTTAATGCACGAATCCGATTTTTTGTCATATCCGTTTTTTTGGCGTGCCCGTTCAGACTGCCTTTATCCATTGAGACCGTTCAAGTATTACGCATGTGCACTAATTCGCAGTCCGACACCCGCTAAGCAAGAAGACCCGCATGCGCAGAACCATCAAAACAAATGACAGACGTCATCAGTCATTCCAGGGATATCATATTTTGCTTTTCAAAAGGTGGACACAAATAACAGACATAAATAATCCCCGTTTAGGCAAATATTCAAAGTTTATATGGATCGATAGCATGCACGCACTGTCCGTGCACGTCACACACACATACGGGCAGTTTGTCCCGACTCTCGGCCGTGGAGGCAATGTTGAAATATTGCTCACTTGGAACAGAGAGAAAACTGAGCATTCTCAGGCTTATCCTCAACCCATTTTTATTTTTTATGACTGTTGTCAAGCTCAGCTCTTCCTCAAAAGCCGTGTTCACTGCAAGCTAGGCGCTAATAACGCACAGGTGCATCGCTACGGTAACGACTCTCTCGCTATTTGATGACGTAATTGCTGCATTAAATCCGATTTGCGGGACTGGACAGTACAGACCGCCGCGACAGTCTGGAAAAATGTGGCCCAGATCGGATTTAGACCACATACGAAAGTGACCCAGATCGGATTTGAAATGGTCCCGTTCTATG
The DNA here is from genome assembly GCF_030265065.1 of Corythoichthys intestinalis. Lineage (NCBI taxonomy): Eukaryota > Metazoa > Chordata > Actinopteri > Syngnathiformes > Syngnathidae > Corythoichthys > Corythoichthys intestinalis. The sequence goes on along the minus strand of NC_080409.1, from coordinate 36,751,408 downwards.
CGACTTGTCACGTTCAGACCGTCAAGTTAATGCCTCACTCGAGTCGGAAAAACACGAAAAAATCGGATTCGTGCATTAAGACCTGTAGTATGAACGTAGCCTTAGACTTCCATTCTCTGTGTCAAACAGCTGAACAGGACAGGTTTAAAAAAAAAAAAATGTAAAAAGGGTGACGTATATTTTTTGGGTAATGAAAAAGAAAGTTAAATTCGTTAATATAAACATTAGGGCTGTCAAAATTATCGCGTTAACGGGCGTTAATTAATTTTTTAAATTAATCACGTTAAAATATTTGACGCAATTAACGCACCCGCTGGCATATTGCCTCAAACATTACAATGAGGACGTTTATGGACATTAAGAGTGAAGAGAATGCCACCGGCCGCTTGGGGGCAGCGCCGTTCCATACTCATGTTATGTCTTCTAAACGTGGGAGAATTAGTAGTTGTGAGACGTTTATGCTGTATTCACAATGCAATGCAAATTGCTATTTGTGCTCCACACATATTTCGGTAAGTTTTCTTTCTTTTAGTGGCAATTATATGTCTCTTGTTTTATTTTGGGTAAGATATGTACAGATACAGCGGGGACAACAAGTATTTGATACACTGCCAATGGGTTTTGGCAGTGTATCAAATACTTGTTCTCCCCACTGTATATGTTATACAGTAAAGGCGAGTGGACACAGGCGCGCCGTTTATTGGCATAAGCTTCTCCTTCACAACAAACATAAGTATCCTTTAGTGAAAGCACAACAAAAATAATATTCCTATCTCTCTCTCTCTCAAAAAAAAAAAAAATGTTCTCAAAAAGAAAAGTCTATAGTAATGAGGCCCTATTCTGACACACAGTTAAACAACAATGCTAAATAAACTGGCATTCCATATCAATTTAGCTATGCAAAATACACGTAAAACTCTATTTTTATTATTGTTATTTTTATTCTTATTATTATTATATTAACTCTACTTTTGATTGAAAATTTTACAAATTTTATTAAAACGAAAACATGAAGAGGGGTTTTAATTAGGGCTGTCAAACGATTAAAATTTTTAATCGAGTTAATTACAGCTTAAAAATTAATCGTAATTAATCGCAATTAATCGCAATTCAAACCATCTATAAAATATGCCATATTTTTCTGTAAATTATTGTTGAAATGGAAAGATAAGATGGATATATACATTCAACATACGGTACATAAGGACTGTATTTGTTTATTATAACAATAAATCAACAAGATGGCATTAACATTATTAACATTCTGTTAAAGTGATCCATGGATGGAAAGACTTGTAGTTCTTAAAAGATGAATATTAGTACAAGTTATAGAAATGTTATATTAAAACGCCTCTTAATGTTTTCGTTTTAATAAAATTTGTAAAATTTTCAATCAAAAAATAAACTAGTAGCCCTATTCTGTCCTCAATGTGTGTGAGTACATAAATTGACAGATAGCGAACATAAGTTCCAAAAAGAAATCAGACGGTGTGGCAAAGTTGCATGGGCTTTACTGAAGTCATCTCTTTTTGACAGGAGCACGTTTCTTGTATTTTTGTAAAACTGAAAATAACAAGGTAATGTGTCAATAACAAAATAACATAAAATGTACACACACGTGTCCATTTGAGCAGTAGCACTAGCCAATTAGCTCACAAGCATCTAACAATGTAACTGCATTTCACCATATATGTGAACAAATTCAAATACACATCATCAATAACTATCTAATGCTCATGAATATAAACAAAGGAGGAATATAACTCACAAGCGATGCATGTATTAGACACAAACAGTGTGATGGGGCTATGAGAACTGCCACTGAATACTGGATGCGGACGTTAGCTGGTCTGAATAGCACTGTCTATTAGTGTGAGTTCGCGTCGACATATAATCACGTCAGAAAAGCGCGCCGAAACCCAAATAATCAGCTGCACTGAATCGCCAGCAGAGGGCGACATTACGCCAGATAACATATGCAAGTCACACCCAAGCGCCAGCAGAGGGCGGAAAAACTCCATAAAACACAATTAACAAGTTGGCCTTTCACTGTACTGACATTTAAATCTGTCTGAGCGGGCCTAGTGCGTTAATTGCGTCAAATATTTTAACGTGATTAATTTAAAAAATTAATTAACGCGCGTTAACGCGATAATTTTGACAGCCCTAGTTTTAATATAAAATTACTATAACTTGTAACTATAACATTTATCGTTTAAGAACTACGAGTCTTTCTATCCGTGGATCACTTTAACAGAAAGAATGTTAATAATGCCATTTGTGGATTTATTGTTACAATAAACAAATACAGTACTGATGTACAGTATGTTGTATGTATATATCCGTCATGTGTCTTATCTTTCCATTCCAACAATAATTTACATAAAATATGGCATATTTTAGAGATGGTTTGAATTGCGATTAATTGTGATTAATTACGATTAATTAATTTTTAAGCTGTAATTAACTTGATTAAAAATTTTAATCATTTGACAGCCCTAATAAACATATTTGATGTGAAAGACTTTATAGAATGGATCATGTAGTAGCGTGTAGAACATGAAAAGTTACGTCAGTTACTTTGCCGAGTAACTAATTACGCTCACGTTGAGGTAACTGTGCTACTAACTCAAATACTTTTTTGGGGAAGTAATTTGTAATTGTAACTAATTACTTTTTTAAAGTAAGTTTAACAACACTGATTATTAGCGAGGAAAGACCATCTGTCCGGCATGAATGCTACAATTAGACTCCACGTTCGTGCAGTTAAATTACTAGTCTGGAAACATCTTTTCCTGGACATTCGACCACTTCTAACAGACTTTCAATTTCCTGTTTTGATTTATTGTGCTATAAAATCAACGAATCGGAACTGTATTTTGCATCCAAAACTTCAAGGTGGTTGTATATTACCTGTTGGTTTCTGCACTTTCCGTGACATGATCAGGTTGCAACTCTACTTAGGGAAACAACAACAAAAATATTAAATACACAATTTCAATAGCTATGAATCTTTGTGAGTCTTAAAAATTTCTCTTTTTGTACCTTTTAGCAAAAATTATTAGCTAAATTAGTGTGAAAAAAGAATACCAATCAGTGAAGTGGTTAGGGATATCTAATGTCTGTTTTACAATATGAGCTGAATTACCGGTATGTGCTGGACGAGAAAACCCGGGGCATTGTAAGCTTTGGATGAGAGCATAGTGTGAAGGCGGTGCCACTGTTTCATGGCGGTCTGAGTGGCCACACAAAAAGACCAGACAAAATCGTGTCACAATGCATAGGTTGGAAATTAGCGGTTAGTTCCGGGTCCATGTTTTGACGTCATTTCTGGAACTCCAATTGGTTCCATTGCCTGTAAAGCTGACCGCCATTCTCTCTGCTGTCTTTGAGACAGACTTCCTGTCTTTCATTCAGTTTGTGTGCAGTCATCAAAAGTAAGCTTCCCCAGTGGATCCCCTCAGCCTGTCTGGGTGGCCTAATGTGAAACCAACAGGCAGACAGATCCCTGAAAGCTTTAAGAGTCCACAACTTGCACCGTTCCCACGTGTCAAATGTTTGTTGATACAAGACACAGTAGGCAAAAGTGCCCTATATTCTCCTCGCCCCACTTCCGAGGTGGTCTTCAGTAAACCCCAGTTTGACTTCTTCGGCTCAGGAGAAAGTTTATGTTGCACTGGGCTCCAGATGCGACACCCTGGAAGTTTGGTTTCCTGGTGGGAATTAGCAAGTGTCTTTCGAGAGGGTACAAGGCACCAAATGGGAAATTTTTTTGCACTAAGGGACAACTACGCGTTGACTAACATTGACAGCAATAGACATCCAATCCATTTTGACTGATCGCTGCTAGCCCCTCCCAGTAAAAATCGATTTGCCAATGAGTTAATATTGTTAGTCGTACAAACTTTTCCTAAACATTTACATTGTATACACTAAGGATGTAACGGTACATGTATTTGTATTGAACCGTTTCGGTACGTGGTGCTCGCTTCGGAACGGAGGCATACCGAACGAGTTTCTGACTTAATGTAACCCTTACTTTTCGAGGCTGTGAGTCGATCGGGTTATAGTTTCTTTGTGTAGATTATATTTACTCTGCCTTCTATACTATAATGAGGACACACACGGTAGGACAGTATAACCCAGAAACGTCAACGGCGCGACAACGTGGCTGCCGCGAAACGCAGTGAAACGCGGGCGTTAAAGCCAATCAGCCAATGCACACCAGCCGCAGTGCGGCCGCGTATTAGACGCGTCCCAGAAGCGGCTCAACACGAAGCACGCGAAAAGAACGGCAGAGTTTATTATTTGATGCGAGACGCGACCCTCCTGCGTCAATACTACTACCGGTAGCTAGGATCGGGCAGACTGGAAGCCACTCGTGTAAAAATACGGTGGATCGGGTCTGTTTTCAAACTAATATGCAATCGTAACCCACTTTTTGAGTCCATCAGATCTCTGCTATAATAATAACCAACACGACCTCCTGTTCAATACAAAACCCTCCTACCACAACAAAACAAGTAGGAACTAATATTCACAAAGGAACTAAAGTTATACAACACAAAATATACAATATAAATGAATACAACATCACATTTGTAAAATGTAAACACATAATAAATAATAGCCCATTTAAATAAAATAAATTGAAATGAGCTAAAACACCTGTAATTAAATAATAAGAATAATACACAGATCCTGCTTACACAATTAAATTTATTAATTTCTGTGGGCGTTTTAACTTGAGAAAATCCACCAATAAAGCTTTTGAAAACCGTTCATAAGGAAAAAAATGATTCATTGGGGTATTTCATTTGTAAAATGCATGTTAAAATCTTTGTCATTGGGATTGCTTTTCTCTTTAGCACAGGACTTTTTTCTTCTTTCTTTCAGAAAGAAAGCTGACCAATACGCGGGGTCTGAAAGGCAAATTGTTGTTGGATTATCTTTAAATACCCGCTACTTTTTGAGCAGAATTCTAGCTTTGTATAGGCTAATGTTCCTATTGTTGAAAGCACAAAGGTATGTAATAAACAACTAGCACATTTATATTTTGCATTTTGTTTTCTTACCGTACCGAAAATGAACTGAACCGTGACCTCAAAACCGAGGTACGTACCGAACCGAGATTTTTGTGCACCGTTACACCCCTCGTATAAACTCATCATGATTAGTTTTCCGTTCTTCCTGCACAGCTTCATATCAAAGCCGCCAGCCAGTCAAGGACCAAGTGGTCATCCCAGGTCCAAAAACCTCCACATGCAGGAGTTCTGTAATTTGTATAGCTAAAGCCTGTATTTACAGGCGGGCTAATTGTAGGGACTGCGGGCGCGCAGTTGGAACCGTCGGACTTTGAACATCTCGTCTTTTGCTGTGCTGACGGCGTCCCTTTTCTGTTTGTTATTGCTTGACTTTGCTTTCGTTTTCTCCTGGGTGGACTTTGACATGCTTTGTTTTATCTCAGGGCAGTATCCCCCTGAAGCCCAGTTTTGCGTAGCGATATGAAGTTTGGTAGCCATTTCTATCACGAGTACTGTAATTTCTGGACTATAAAGGGTTATATGCCACACCGGTCAAATTTCACAACATTTAAGAAATAAATCCACATATTTGCCGTACCTGACTATAAGCCGCCGGTGTCCTTATCGTAACATAGGATATTTACATAGATGTTACACAGAAATATTTGGTTGATCAAAAATATATTTATTAAACAGATAAACACATATCAACATTACCAACATGTTGTCTGAATGCTTCAAAACAAACTTTCAAAAATAGGTCACTACATTTGCAAAGATATACAGTATATTCCACTTTACCTTGCCTCCTTAACTTAAAGTGGATTAAATCGTCTTAAAAACGGTTAACAGCTAGGGCTAGCCCTTATATAGCAAATTTGTTGCAGCATTCTGTGGCAATAAAATCCTTCGAGTGCCAGTTGAAAACAGCTAATCAATGCTAGCATTGCGTTGTCTTGTCGTGGCAAATAGTGGATGCCCATCAATTTAAAATTGTTCTTTTGTAGCAGCATAAAGAACAATTTGGCGCCATATTTATTTATAAAATCCTTAGTTTTTGAGTAAGTTTGATGAGCTTCTGGCAAACTTTATTGGTGCTAGTGTAGCAGCTGAGAGCTATGTCATGGTAAAATTTGGAAAGTCATTATTTTAAAATATGTCTAATTATCCATTTTTTGTTATTTTTAACAAAACAATATGAAGCTCGTTTGTAAAAATAAATAAATAAATAAGCTGCAGGGTAGAAATGCCAAGAAAAAAATAGTGGCTTATAATCCGAAAAATACAGTAAACGTTAAAAAAAAACATCACAAGAAGAAGCATGGAATTTGCAATTTGCTTGAAATGCTGCCATTTCTGGGTCGTTTTGACAGTTTACAGGTTCAAAATTTTTTATTTGAAGTCATTTAAAAAAAAAAAATATATATATATATATATATATATATATAAAAGAATAATTCAGCCCTTATAGTCAGTTTTACTCAGCAACAAGACTTTCGGTAGCCATTTCTATCATGAGTAGACACTCAACAAAGTTTCAAAAAGCCCGGGTTGAAAAGTAACAGAAAGACAGCAATTTTGGTTCAAAATACCCATTTTGTCTTAATAGTGCCATTCAGAATATAGATATGATATAAAAGAAAAAAATTGCCCCAAAATGTCAGTTGGGAACATGACACTTGGGTTACCCACAAAAAGTCTCAAAAGCCACGGTCGAAAAGTGCCATAATTTTCAGACTATAAGGCGCACCCCACTGTAAGCTGCCACCCACCAAATCTGACACAAAAACAGCATATGTTCATGGATAAGCGGCACCGGACTGTAGGCTGAGGCTGTCCTCACTGTATTATGGGATATTTACACCAAAAGATATTAACAGGTAACACTTTATTTGATGTCATAAGACTGTCATAAGACTGTCATAATTATGACATGACATTGTCATGAGCATTATTGAATTCTTATGACACAAGTCATTTTGTGTTATCCGACATAATATCTCACTTTTAAATAGATGTAAAAGATCCGAACGCTTCCACGCGAACTCTGCATAGAGTAACAAAAGAGATAAAAAGTTTTGTCTGAAGAGGAAAAAAAGGCGATCAGGGATAAAAGGATACTCAAAAATAAACATTGGTCCGGCTTTCACTCACTGGCGTGCCCACCCCCCCCCAAGCCCCACCACCCCATGGGGGAGTTACCCACACTAAGCCACACAGTTGCTAAGCGTCATATGCTATTGTTTAGCCATAACTGGATTCATTACCTTATTACTATTCATCCTTCAAACAGCCGCTAGAAACAGAAATGTCATTTAATCCATCTCCAGGTGACTGGTAGATCGGGATTTTACGACACTGTGCGGGTGTGCGCTGGTCCTTATGGACAAGGCAGTCTCCCTTAAGGCAAAACACTACAGCTTTTGTTCACCGGCGTCGCTAAAATCGATCAGAACTGAAAAGTTATCTAATGTTGGTTTAAAATCTGCAAAATGGGGCGTCCTTTAGAATGCTTTAAAAATCTGCCTCAATAGTCAGATTGACTTGGCAAGATGAAACTTATTAGCTATGTTTATCATGAGTCGACACTCAAAAAAAGTCTCAAGAAGCCATGACCGAAAAGTAACAGGAAGTTAAACTTTTTGACTGAAAACTGATAGTTTTTAAAATCGTTTTGGCAATTTCCAGTGTCCAACATCTAAAGTAAAGACTATTAAAAAATAAGCCCCCAAAGTCAGTTTCACTTAGCAACATGAAATCCATTAGCCATGCATATCATGAGTGGATGAACAAAAAAAGTCTGAAGAAGCGATGCGGAAAAAGACACAGGAAGTTAGCCATGTTTTGAAGTGTTACGTTCATTTCTGACACAGGTCCTTTAAAAGGGAAATTGTCCACAAGATTTCAGCTGATAGCTACTAAATTCATACCATACCGTATATGAGTGAATTTTCAGTTCTTGTCACTCACATGCAATGAAGTTTTCACCATTCATCGTCTACTGTATCACTATCAAATGCACTGAAAGATGCTCATTCAAAACTGCTTTAAACATTCATAACAAGCTTCCTCTACATTTGCAGGTAAAATGTCCATCACAGTCATGCATTCAGCACTTTGTCCATTCATCCTCACACATTCTTGCCTCTTTTCTCTGTGCCTGTGAGAGCTGAAGAACTCCCACCACTGTCCACCCCCCTCTTATGGGACTGTCATGCAGAAAGACAGCATTGTGCCAGACCGGACCAGAATCCAGTTTCAACCCTGCCTTGTAATTAAGAAGGGATTGCATGGGAGGGAGGAGGTTTGGGGTTAGCAGGCAGAGCTGACCTGCTTTGGCCGGCCAGCCTGAAAGCCAATGAACCCATCGCTCCCCCCGCCGACACGACCTCCCCACTGAGGTTTTGTGCATGGCTACGCAAGGGAACGGAAAGAAAGTTTCAATCTTTACTCGATCCAGCTGTTTTGTTCGTTTGCGCTCGTCTCCAGTGTGTGTCACCAACAGGAAGTTTTTCAAGTTTGCACTTTTTGCTTGTTGAATCACCAGCACGGAAGCAAAGTGGCTCTTTTCTTGTAAATGAAAACAGCCGTCACTCGCACAGAGAAAGGCCATCACGTGTCATCAAGGGCGTAGGTTTGCATAGGGACGGTGGTGACATAACACTACCAACTTTTAAGGATGCTCAAATTGTCCCCAATAACGTTTAAGCAACCTTATTTGAATTATATCATGATTATAATTAAGGGTGTAACGGTACATGTAATTGTATTGAACCGTTTCGGTACGTGGTGCTCGGTTCGGAACAGAGGCGTACCGAACGAGTTTCTGACGTAATGTAACCCTTACTTTTCAAGTCTATGAGTCGATCGGGTTAGTTTCTTTATGTAGATTATATTCACGCCGTCTTCTCGACTATTATGAGGACCAACACGGTAGGACAGTATAACCCAGAAACGTCAACGGCGCGACAACGTGGCCGCAGCGAGAATGCAGTGAAACGCGGGCGTTAAATTCAGTCAGCCAATGCACACCAGTCGCAGTGCGGCCGCGTGTTGGACGCGTCCCAGAAGCGGCTCAACACAACGCACGCGAAAAGAACGGCAGAGTTTATTATTTTACGTGAGACGCGACCCTCCTGCGTCAATACTACTACCAGTAGCTAGGATCGGGCAGACCGGAAGTCACTCGTGTAAAAATACGGTGGATCCGGTCGATTTTCAAACTAATATGCAATCGTAACCCACTTTTTGAGTCCATCAGATCTCTTGAGTGGTTGATCGGGGCACAGTTGACTTGCCTTTGTTGATTTACTGCTGTCTTCTCTGCTATGATAATAACCAACACGGCCCCGTGTTCAATACAAAACCTTCCTACCACAATAAAACAAGTAGGAACTAATATTCACATAGGAACTAAAGTTATACAACATAAAATATAACATATAAATGAATACTACATCACATTTGTAAAATATAAACACATAATAAAATAAATACTAGCCCATTTAAATAAAATAAATTGAAATGAGCTAAAACACCTGTAATTAAATAATAAGAATAATACACAGATCCTGCTTACACAATTAAATTTATTAATTTCTGTGTGGCGCTTTAACTTGAGAAAATCCACCAATAAAGCTTTTGAAAACCGTTCATAATAATAATAATTTTAAAAAATGATTCATTGAGGCATTTAATTTGTAAAATACATGTTAAAATCTTTGTTATTGGGATTGCTTTTCTCTTTAGCGCAGGACTTTTTTTTTTTCTTCTTTCTTTCAGAAAGAAAGCTGGCCAATACGCGGGGTCTGAAAGGCAAATTGTTGTTGTATTGTCTTTAAATACCCGCTAATTTTTGAGCAGAATTCTAGCTTTGTATAGGCTAATGTTCCTATTGTTGAAAGCACAAAGGTGTGTAATAAACAACTAGCACATTTATATTTTGCATTTTCTTTTCTTACTGTACCGAAAACAAACCGAACCGTGACCTCAAAACCGAGGTACGTACCGAACCGAGATTTTTGTGTACCGTTACACTCCTAATTATAATTGATGATAGTTATTAATGATAATAATTTATAATGTCTTCCCATATGTTGTAAGAATAGAATTGACCCTTCCATTATTAGGTGAATTACTGTATTTTCATTACGTTCAGACTTACATTTAGCCCTTCTTAATTGCTGAATGTCTGAACGCTGAATCAATTGCTGAATTTTTCCCCTCAAGCACACGTTTGATTGGCTGATGACTAAGTGATGACTAAAAACAAACAAACACGCACACTTACGCACATAACCCTGACAGAAATACATGTCATCACGCCGCCTCCTCCACCTCCTTCAAAGACGAGAGATAATAGAATTTTTTTCCCGCCAACTGCAGCAGCAGCCTCTGTAAGTAGATGTCAATGTTGTGGAGGTGGGGAACACGCCACTAATTATGCTACTGAAAGTCCGACCTGCATCACAGTTAGCATAACATTAAACTGTGTGAACTTGCTAACCAGCAAAACTCGAGTAGGAAGCAGCTTTAAGATTAGTGTCCTCCTGTAGTGTATGTGTTTTCTACCGTTAACGTTAATTCAACTGTTTATTTATTTATTAAAATATATTTAATTACTTTCTACTTTATTCATTCAAAAATAATTTTATTTGCCGCCTATGCAGACATTTCTTTTAACACCCCCCCCCCCAAAAAAAAAAACAACACACACAAAAACACAACCCGTTGTAAATTTCCTTTCTAAGAAGAAAGGGGAATTTGCCCCGTTTTCTCCCTTGAAAGTAAAAATTTTAACTTTTTTCATTTTTACGTACGCCACACATCAGCATATTTGTGAAAAATGTAACCCTGACCCCTGTTCACACAATTTTTTTTGGTCTTATTAATTCATTCACTCCCAGCCATTTTCACCGGAGCAAGGCCCTTCGCTCCCGGTCGTTTTACTGGATTTTGACTGATTTTGCAAGCCCCACAGAAAACTGTTCTATTGCTATATAAACATGGAACCAACCAAAAGAAAGATTAGACTCTCTTCTTTCAGCAGAAAAAAAGTTACTTCGTACCTTTGCTTTAGTTACATCCCAAACATCTGAATATTGTTTTCCTTTTACAAAATAACATAAACAACAAGACAAATAGAGCTTTTGATAGCAAAGTAACAATTTATTTACACATAACTAACTGAAAGATGACGCTGTTTTGGCCTCATCGCCATCTGTCTCATAAAGATTAATTTTTTTGAGTCTCTGTGGGTTCTGCTCGCGAGCAGCACGGACTCAAAGGCATCGTCCGCTGCACTAGTGGTCCCGGTCGTTCTGCTCGGTCGTCCAGCGCCTGGCATCCCGGGCGTCCTACCGGTTGTTCTGCTTGGTCGTCCGCCGCCTGGCACCCATTCGGTAGTCTTCCGCCGGCGCCCGGCTGTGCGGCTTGGCCGTTTGTTGCAGTTGAATTGGGTTGTGGGTCTTACGAAATGCGCTACGGCTCTCCAGAGGTCAGTTTTATTGCTTTAAAAGGGATTTTCAGCTTTGTGCTTTGGAGCTAAATTGAATCACGACCCAGTGATGTCTTTTTTGAAAAAAAAAAAAAAAAAAACGTAAAAGACGTATAAATACGTCTTTGGGACACTGAAACAATTAAAAATAGAACATATTTATACGATTTTGGGAGCAAATGAGTTAATGTCCCATCCCCAGCAAAAAGTGCATATGCAGGTTATTCTGTTATAGCGTCCCTACCAATGTTGAGACCAAACCTACGCGCTTGCGTCTCATGTACAGTAGCTCCACCCAATGAAAACCAGCACCTTGCATGAGAACCACTTGAAACAATCTACAGTACATGTCTCATACACTTTGATAAATTTACCACAACCTCAACCTTGCACAATATCAATAAAACTCAACTCATGCTCACTTCTTTCAGAAAATGGCCGACGTGTTGGACACCGGTGGCGGTGTTGGAGGTGTGGGCGTGCCCGGTGTGGATTGGCAGCAGCGTTGCGCCTCCCTGGAGATGCAGCTGCTCAGATTCCGACTTCAAGCAGGAAAAATCCGGGAGCTGCTGGCCGAGAGGGTAAAGTGTATGAGTCAGTGTGATAAACTGTAAACACGGTGTCCAGTCATTGTGTCTCACCGGATATTGGCCATATGCATTGAATATTCAACATCTAAGTCATCGTGGCACTTCCCTTCCCTGGAGAGTTGTGGAGTAAACAGTAAGGAACCTCTCAACCGTTTCACTTTTTAGATTCAAATCATGATTACTGGCTTCACAATTACAAGTAAAAGAGCCAAGCTCACCTATTTTAATGCATACGTTGCACTACCGTCCCCTCACAATCCCATCACGGTGCTGGGTAATGGCTGCCAGCCGAGAACCTGGCTGCCACTGTAATAGGGTGGTAGGTGGGTCCCACACTTTTTGTCGATGGCGTGGCCTCTCCTCTGCCTGGGCTACCGGCCACGGGAGTGGGGGGAGGTTGGGGCTCTGATCTCGTGTCGCCCCGCGGCAGCTCCTCGGCGTCCTCTTGCCTCCACCTTCCCCTCTCTTCTCTGACTGGGTATCCGCCCTGTGCTCCATCGCGGGTCGCTGGCTGGGCGCCGGTGTATCGGCTGGATGTTGCCTGCTCCGGCGGGGGACCCTGCCATGCCCTGGGCTTGGTGGGCCGTTGGCGGTCCCGTGGGGTGCCGTGCCGGTTGGGGGGCTGCAGCTGTGGCTCGTGGGCCGGGTGGGCGGATGGGGGTGGTCGTGGGGTTTTCAGTGCGCCCCCTCTTGCCATCCCTGAAGGCTGGTTGATGGGTGCGCGGGTGGCCCGGGGGACCACGCTGGATCCTGGGGGGGGCTGCTTTGCTGGGCTGCGCTGAACCCCCCCAACCCGGCCGCCCTCCCTCCCCGGGCTGGCTGGCTGGGGGAAGTGGCCATGGGTTGAAAGTTAAAATAGGTCAATACAGATTTATGTAGCCCTGACCCCCATTCACCAAATATGTTTGGTCTCATTAATGTCCTGTCCCCAGCAAAAAGTGTACATGTAGGTTTTGCTGTTATATCGTCCCTACCAATATTAAGACCCAACCTACGCCTTTGTTAACAGGTGCCATTCAACTAGTTGTCAGTCATCATCACAAATGTTATGAAAATATTTTATAAAGGTTGAAACGTTACCGAGTGTTGCTTTAAGTCAGGGGTATCAAGTTTTGTCGTGGGCCACATCGTAGTTATGGGTTCATTTGGAAGACCATTATGTCTACCAACTTCCTTGCCACAATTAATCGAATAGTTGGCGAAGGGAATAGCAAATTAATTATCAACTATTGATAGCATGGACCCATTTTTTTCCCCATTTTCTGTTGCAGTTATATTTTTTTTAACTGATTCTGTACAATTTCTGGTTACTGATTTCAAATCTGAAAAAGAAAAAAATCTCAATCTCCTTTCTAAATCCTCACTTTCATTAAAGACTAAAGACATTTTAGTTAAATTTAATTTCAGCAAGAAATACGAAGTCAAAGCACATGGTTTACTTTTGTGGGCCACACAAAATGACACGAAAAGGCGGATATGGCCCCCGGGGCGCTAGTCGAGTTTTGCAGTGTGTGCGTGCACACGAATGTGCGAATATGTTGGGGGGGAGGGTTGATCGCCTGAATGGTGACCATTCCGTCATGTTATTGCTTTTTTGGAAAGGCTGCTTTCATGGTCTTCATCTATTCTCTCTTGCCAAGTTAGGAGTGTTTTACACATTGACCCACTTTGGTGTGGAAAAAAAGCAAGCTTAAGCACGAGATGAAAAAAAAAGTGACATGACGTTTATCTCTGCAGTGAGTGAGGACGAAGGTCTAGTGAGGAGTTCCTTGGGGGTGCATTTGTTAGTGCAATGTAATATGAAGGCAAAAACTTTAGTTCCAATAACTTTGTATATACAGTTTTTGCATGTTTTGGGGGTACGTCTGTGTGTTTTCTGACTTCTACCATTTGTTGGGTGGACTAACATACTAGGGCTGCCACGATTAATCGACTAATCAAGGACAAATGGGCTGTCAAATTAATGGATGACTATTTTGATAGGTAATTGTCATGAGGCATTGTTGACCTTCGTTACTTGCCGTTTTACTGGATTTTGACTGATTTTGCAAGGCCCACAGAAAATTCTGTTCTATTGCTATATAAATGGAATCCACCAAAAGAAAGATTAGACTCTCTTCTTTCAGCAGAAAAAAAGTTAACATCTTTTTCCATTCTTTAGAAATCAGCATTAGAAAATAGCTTAGTTTGAGCAATTTTCCAATTTCTGATGAAAAAAACGGAGAAATTGAGCTTTTTATGAAAGCATACATAACTTTGATTTATACACAGCTATTTTTCGCTTTTGTGACATCCCAAACATCTGAATAATGTTTTCGTTCTACAAAATAACATAAACAACAAGACAAATAGGGCTTTTGATCGCAAAGTAACAATTTATATACACATAACTAAACTATTGAACTGTTGAACTATTTGCACACATAACAACGGGGAAGGCTCTCGGCTGTTCCCGGTTGAATGTGGTGGCTCCCAGTAATCTGATGAGTCTGGATCAAGATCTGTCTCACTTTTTTCATCATCTTCATCGTTGGTTTCAACCTCGGGCTCAGGAGTAACGCAACATGAGCGTCGCAGAACGCGTGTGGAACCTGACGCTGTTGTGGCCGTCACCGTCTGTCTCATCAAGATAGATTTTTTTTTTTATCCTTCTTTGACGATGGTTTCGTTTTCTTTTCAAAACACTCCTCCAGTGTCGTTTGCCTTTTTTGCCCAATCGTTCTCCACATTTTTCTTAAATTCTCACGCATCTTAACAGGATCCCTCCAACTTCCGTTCCCTGACTACCGTAATTTCCCGAATATAACGCGCACTTTTTTCCCCCAAAATCAACTTGTAAAATCATGGTGTGCATTATAAACGGGTACATGGGTGGAGGCAGGAATATGTATATATATATGTATATATATATATATATATATATATATATATATACACAGTATATATAAAACAATTTTTTTTTTTATTGACACGGCCAAGTTGTGTTGAAGAAAAACGTATGCGGCGATCCGTTGCCGACCATTACGGTACGTGACGTCACCATTTTGTTTCGGTAATACTTCACTCTGATCGGCCGAATGATTTCGTCTGTGTTAAATTTTGCTTTTTTCACTCTTCGTAAAGCACAGAATTTAGTTTCTTGAACTCATTTCAGTCAACGAACAATGAACATTGAGTCAATGAACATTCGTTCATTCGCTGCCATCCCTCCCACTTCAAACGGATTGAACGTCTATGACCGTCAGTATTAGCCAATGCCAGGCAATGAGGTAATTTTGGGCCATTTAAGGTCATTTACCTGTTGATTTTCAGTTACCTCCTGTTGATTTTGGGGTATTTTATGGGTCACTTCCTGTTCATTTTGTGTTACAGAACAGGAAGTGACCTGGGAATCACCCAAATGAATAGGCAGTAACTCAAACTCAACAGGAAACGACCTGCAGATTGCCTAAAATGAACAGCAAATGAGCTGTAAATGCCCTGAAAATCGGACAGAATGACTGTGAATGCTCTGGTTTCAAATGAATGAACATTCCCAGTCTAAATGGATTGGGCGTCGAGCACCGTCAATGTAGCCTTAGAGTTTTATTTTTTATTTTTATTTTTTTAGACATTGACACCTTTTGAAAATGATATCTCGATTCTTACAGGAGCATATCGATAACATTTTGGGATACAAAGTATCACGATATATCACCATTTTGATATTTTGTCACACCCCTACTGGATTTTATTAGCAATTTTAAATTGCAATATTTGAACACATATTAACATACACAAGAAATACAAACTTGTTAATCATCAATTAACTATCTATAAGGGGGTAATCATTAGTTCACTACATTCCTTACAGTTTAATTAACGTTAACAGTAGAAAACATACAGGAGGATATTTCTCTCAACGCAGCTTCCTCATGGAGTTCGAGAAATTCACACGGACTTTTCAGTAGCAAAATTAGTGGTGTGGTGCCCACCTCCACAACATTGACATCTTTGTACATTACATACAGTGGCTGCTGCTGGTGGAAAAAAACTTCTAATTTTGGAGGAGGAGGCAGCATGTTGTATTTCTGTTGGGCTGTGAAAATGTGTGTGTGTGTGTGTGTGGGGGGGGGGGGGTCAAGTCATCAGCCAATCAAACGTGCGTTTGAGGGTAAAAAAATTGACTGGCACATCAGCATGTGAAAAGGGGTCAATGTAAGTTTGAACATAATAAAAGTACTGTAATTCACTTAATAATGGTAGGGTCAATTGAATTTTATCCTTACAACATATATGGGAAGACAATTTAAATGGCCTATATAACTGAAGTCATAATATAATGCAAATAAGGTTGCTTAAAAGTTGGTGGGGACAATTTGAGCATCCTGAAAAGTTGGTAGTGTTATGTCCCTACCATCCCTAAGCAAACCTACGCCCTTGAGTATACGTAACAACCTCTTATTTGCTCAGCGGCAGTCACGTAGCAGAACATCTTCGCCTGTCGAGAAAGAGCGATTAATTATTGATTAGGAGGTTTTCATGTCTGTTGGCCCAGTTGAACTTTCCCACACGGGAAAGAGGAAGAGGGCGGAGGGCGGCCGTGCTGACTTTCTACCCCTGACGCATGAAACCATGGTAACTGGGAGGCTTTTGTCTTGTTAACTCAGATGCAGGAGTTGGAACAGCGGGTGATCGAGGCCGACCGGCGTGCCGAAAGCGCAGAGAAACAG
Organism: Corythoichthys intestinalis; assembly: GCF_030265065.1. Taxonomy (NCBI): domain Eukaryota; kingdom Metazoa; phylum Chordata; class Actinopteri; order Syngnathiformes; family Syngnathidae; genus Corythoichthys; species Corythoichthys intestinalis. The sequence continues at coordinate 36,734,586 of NC_080409.1, read as the reverse complement.
GTGAAAAGGGCAGCTTTTGTCCTGAGCTTGGCAAGGCTTGCGCAATTTATCAGTGTCAACTAAGCCATGCATTTCAGATCCACACCATGGAGGAAAAGCTGAAGTCGGCAAACATCCAAAGCAGCGAGTCTGAGAACTTATTGTCCAGGAGGTACCAAGAACTGACCATCCGGGTCCAGGAGAAAGATGCCACCATCAAGAATTTGGAGATACAGTTAAAGAAACAGGTGTGAAGGTGTGGGGTTGAACCAAAAAACGGTGGTTCTTAAATTGGAGGTCAAAGGAGCCGTAGTTTAGGGGCCCGCAAAGTAGTACGAACCATGTGATTTTCCTCTCTCTCCTCTCTTTTACTCATAGAAAAACAGTTGTTTTAATCCATATGTTGTAATGTTTTTTTTTGTTGACTCCAGATCTCAGTCAGAGCCCAGGAAGCCAAAATAATTGAAGAGAAGGCGGCCAAAATTAAGGACTGGGTGACTATAAAGCTCCGAGAGGTAAGAGTAAACGGTTGCATTCTGCTCTGGACAAGAGGACAATACCAAAGGCCTAATTTACTCATCTATAGCTGGAGCAGGAGAACCAACATCTTAAACAGTCAAACCTGAAGCAGACCGAGCAGCTTGTGTTGCTGCAGGACAAACTACAAGGTCAGGAATGAGAAATTATCCCTCACATTGTTTTTCTTGCAAAACTATTCAATGTAGTGTTGTTTGTAAGTTCTTTTAGAGAAACCAGTCTCCTGTCCACCTGGATCTCCGGGTAACTCACCCAGAGCAGACGCTCACCAGGTAACAAGCGGTCCTCTATTTCCTTCAAGCTGCCCCGTTACTCTGCCCTCATCGGATAACAGTAGAAGACTGGCAGTTGCCTGTGGAACCGCCAATAATTTGTCAATAGGTGAATGATCATTTGCGTCTGGAGACCAGGGATTTGTCACATATTAAGCCACATACATTGGGGCAAATGAGTATTTAGTCAACCACCAATTGTGCAAGTTCTCCTACTTGAAAAGATTAGAGAGGCCTATAATTGTCAACATGGGTAAACCTCAACCATGAGAGACAGAATGTGGAAAAAAAAAACAGAAAATCACATTGTTTGATTTTTAAAGAATTTATTTCCAAATTAGAGTGGAAAATAAGTATTTGGTCACCTACAAACAAGCAAGATTTCTGGCTGTCAAAGAGGTCTAACTTCTAACGAGGTCTAACGAGGCTCCAATCGTTACCTGTATTACTGGCACCTGTTTTAACTCATTATCGTTATAAAAGAAACCTGTCCACAACCTCAGTCAGTCACACTCCAAACTCCACTATGGCCAAGACCAAAGAGCTGTCGAAGGACACCAGAGACCAAATTGTAGACCTGCACCAGGCTTGGAAGACTGAATCTGCAATAGGTAAAACGCTTGGTGTAAAGAAATCAACTGTGGGAGCAATTATTAGAAAATTGAAGACATACAAGACCACTGATAATCTCCCTCGATCTGGGGCTCCATGCAAGATCTCACCCCGTGGCGTCAAAATGATAACAAGAACGGTGAGCAAAAATCCCAGAACCACACGGGGGACACCTAGTGAATGACCTACAGAGAGCTGGGACCACAGTAACAAAGGCTACTATCAGTAACACAATGCGCCACCAGGGACGCAAATCCTGCACTGCCAGATGTGTCCCCTTGCTGAAGAAAGTACACGTCCAGGCCCGTCTGCGGTTCGCTAGAGAGCATTTGGATGATCCAGAAGAGGACTGGGAGAATGTTTTATGGTCAGATGAAACCAAAATAGAACTTTTTGGTAGAAACACAGGTTCTCGTGTTTGGAGGAGAAAGAATACTTAATTGCATCTGAAGAACATCATACCCACTGTGAAGCATGGGGGTGAAAACATGCTTTGGGGCTGTTTTTCTGCAAAGGGACCAGGACGACTGGTCTGTGTAAAGGAAAGAATGAATGGGGCTATGTATCGAGAGATTTTGAGTGAAAAGCTCCTTCCATCAGCAAGGGCATTGAAGATGAGACGTGGCTGGGTCTTTCAGCATGACAATGATCCCAAACACACAGCCACGGCAGCAAAGGAGTGGCTTCGTAAGAAGCATTTCAAGGTCCTGGAGTGGCCTAGCCAGTCTCCAGATCTCAACCCCGTAGAAAATCTGTGGAGGGAGTTGAAAGTCCGTGTTGCCCAACGACAGCCTAAGGAGATCTGCATGGAGGAATGGGCCAAAATACCAGCAACAGTGTATGAAAAGATTGTGAAGAGTTAGTGATTAGTTATCAGTGGTTGACTAAATACTCATTTGCCACAATGTACTCCTGATTTGTTGAACCAAGCTCTGTTTACTCTTTGCTCTCAGATTTGAAAAGATATTCCGAACTGACACGTAAAGGGATTTGCAAAGATGGACATCCAACCAAGGATCCTCACTCGCAGGGCCAGAGTACGGAGAATTCCAGACAAAAACACTCATGCTCTTCTGAGGGTAGAGACAACTCTTCGGACGAGCTGAACAGCAAGTTCCGCTCCCAGTGCCTCAATTCCTCCTCCTCGTCTTCATCTTCCTCCTCTGCGTATGAGACTGCCCTAAAGTCCACTTTCAGACCGGCGCCCAAAAGCCCACGAGTGCCACGTTCACCCTCTACCAACAACCCCTTTCGCAATTCTGCCCAGACAACGGTTTCTCAGTCAGGCGCTAGCATGACCTTACCCAAGATCCGCACTCCGCTCACCCCCAGGGACAGCATCCAGTTAGTGAAGAAGCACTTCAGCCAGCCCCAGCCCGGCCTAGACCGACTGCATCAGCTGGTCAGCATCGACATCATGACACCCTCGTCCACTTGCTCCACCCTCACCGCCAGTACATCGCCATTCTCCCAACCCGTAGAGGAGACGGACATTGACGACACACTTCCGGAAAGCATGGAGGGCATCATGGAGGGCTCCAAATCGGAGAAGCCCGCCCAGCTGGACAGACTCCCACTTGCGGGTAATGCAGAGGACCAAGAAAACCTGGATCCTGAGGGTCTGAAACCACCGACGCCTCCTTTACATCGTTTTCCTTCTTGGGTATGCGAACTTTATCTAAAGAAAACTGAATTTTGTAGCCTGGTGTGGTGTGAGAATGAAAGTGATTGACTCCCTGCAGGAAAGTAGAATTTATGCCATTGCCAAGGCTGGAATGAGAGTATCTGAGGTGTCCCCTGGATCTAGGTGTCCTGGAGCAGGTGAGTCCCCCTACAAACACTAACCCCCAAAAATTCAGGCCACTAAACACTGATCTGCGTACTTTTCTCTCAATATGTATTACCACCAAGGAAGATTTGTTTTTTTTTTTTATTGCTAATGGAACAGAACCTTGTATGTGTTCTTGTGGTGTTCTATGATGAGATTTTTAGGGCACACCGCACACAGTTCGGAACTGACTATTTTAATTTCATGTGTGGGGTCTGTAACAGATAAACGTTGAAGGTTTGAGAAATCCTTTCGTGCATACAAGGCTTTTTTTTTTTTTTTTTACAAGGCAAAATTTTTCTTGGCATATTAAGCCCCTTTCAAAAACCTGATTAACTCCAGTCCAGTTTTGTCCAGGTATTTAAACGGGTAGCTCTGACGTCCGAAGCAATTTCCCGGGTAGGCTGACACGGAGATTACACGGACATTAACCAGGTGGCGATCTAGTGTAAAATGCGGAATTTAACTGGGCAGCGACTCGTGTAAATGTGGCCAGTGTTCGGAAATTCCTTCCTACCCCGCTTGGTGATTTTTGCGGTTTTGAAACCTTGACGTTTTCATATCACGGTATAATTTGAAACCGGTAATCGGCACATGTCTAGTAGCATTGCTGACCTTCTTCTTCGATGGGTTGCTTTCGTAGTGCTAGTGTTTTCAGCTCGATTTGCTTGCATATTGTATTCCAATTCATCATCTATCGCTTGTATGCATTTCCTTGAGTGTATAATGGAAACTAACGAGCAGTTGTCGTTAAAGTATCGGAATCGGCAAAAAATATCGGACATGCCTTTTTTAAATATAGTAAAAAAGTAAATCGTTTTCTAATTGTATTTAATGTTGCAGACAAAATGTCTTACACTCATCCAGAGTCTTTAGTTTTGGCTTATAGTAGGGCTATCAAATTTATCGCGTTAACGGCGGTAATTAATTTTTTAAAAATTAATCACGTTAAAATATTTAACGCAATTAACGCATGCGCTGCACGACCTACTCACGCATTGTCGCGTTCAATCTATAATGGCGCCGTTTTACATATATATAGAGCTGAAAGGCAGCGTAATATGAGTAGAGTGAATTTTGGCAGTCTTTGGAGCCTTTTTTTAATTGGCTAAAGTCTTACAATCCCTTTTCCAGTTCCAATTAGAAATATCGTGGGAAGCAATGTGGGGAAGCAAGTGAGTAGTTGATCTTTTTCTTAACACCCTATGTTATTTCCCAACGCAGAGAAGATATATCAATTGGTGCCACTACGCACAGTTATGGTTGCACTTCCCATCATGCATTTGGGCAGAACAGGTAAATGGCTACAGTATCATTTACTGAAAGCTCAACAAATACACTAGATGGCAATATTTAGTCACAATATACAAAGTCACATTTATCCTTTAAGAATTACAAGTCTTTCTATCCGTGGATCCCTCTCACAGAAAGAATGTTAATAATGTAAATGCCGTCTTGAGGATTTATTGTCATAATAAACAAATACAGTACTTATGTACTGTACGTTGAATGTATATATTCGTCCGAGTTTTATTCATTTTTTTCTTAATGAATTGCTTAAATGTATATGATTGGGAAAAATTATTGGGAATGATTGGAATTGAATCGGGAGCAAAAAAAAAGCAATCGGATCGGGAAATATTGGGATCGGCAGATACTCAAACTAAAACGATCAGGATCGGATCGGGAGCAAAAAAACATGATCAGAACAACCCTAGTTGTCGTGCATCTGTTGCTATTTCGGCGACCATCTAAGTTTGTTTTGTTTTGCTGCTGACACTGCACAAAAATGATGTAATGTCCAGGTTATAAATTGTTGTCCCCCCCAAACCCCACTCAGAGAGCGCCGACATGATACATGTCTGAAAGTGTCCAACCCAGCTAATTCGCGGTGCATCTCCCCATGTCTGAAAGCTACGACACAATTAAATCCCACGTCATATTACACAGAAATTTAGCAGGATATAATTGTGAATGGGGCTTTAGATTGCAACCTAACATCCCAAGTGGAGTTCCTTCACTGCATCCAACCAATGCACTTGAACAATACCTTTAGAGCTGTCCTGACTAGTCGACATAGTCAACGTCATCGATGACGTAAATCCGTCGACAAGCACAACATCCTGTCGACGGTTAACCCTTGAGAGTCGAAGGACGCGCCGGCGCGTCCTCAGCGCACGTCGTCTTTGAAGCGCCCTCACGTTTTAATTACGTCACCCACATGCCGTTGGTTGGTCTCGTTTTAAAGTGCGGAAGTTGCGGTTTACTCTCGTTATTATTTGAAGTCAATCGACCAACTAAAACGTGAGATATTGTCATTTAAGTTTGATAGTTTTATTGTCATCTCAAAAAAACATTAAAACGCTGCATGGATCATTTGTTTATGTCTATATTTCGATCATTTCTTGTCCTTTTTCAAAACGGAAGCTCCATGAAAAAAACACAAATCAAACGAACCCTTTCGAAGTCACAGTGGAAGCACAAAATGCGTTTTTTTTTTTTTTTTATAAATAAAACTGCCGTGCGAGGTTCCACCGAACGAGAGGGAGCAGTGTTCTGAAGCAGCGAGGTGGCGAGCGACGGCCGTTTGGATCAAGTAGCGACTTTGTGTGACTTTGAGAATGAACGGAAAACTAAATTTAGCGCAAGCAATTGTGCTTTTTGATCAACTTGAGAAAGAGGATGGTCTAAATTCGTCATCATCGTCTTCTTCGGAAGAGTCCTTGAGTGAAGATAGTGACGGATTGAACACGTGGGTGACGCCATCGACGAGCAGAGGTAAGCCAACTCACTTTTTTTTTTTTAATGCTGAAAAAGTTTATTTTGAAAGTTTCTTTTGATATTGCAAGACAAAGTTAATTTTGATGCAATATAAGTGTGTGTTTGTGTATATAATAATAAAATGTGCATATCAGATCAAAGTCGTACGTGCACTGTGTGTATCCCAGGCAGGAATTTATAATTTGTGTTCTTCTTTCTATATGAAGATTAGGGATGTAGCACATATTCATCAGCTATGGTATTGCTATGGTATTCTTTCTATTGTCATACATATATATTTCCATTATTATTTATTGCTGTATATATTTTTATTTTATACTTTATTATTTTCATAAATACTGACTTTTTTTTCATGTACATTTATAGTGACAATGAAAAATCTACATTCACTGCCCGAATGGAAAGAGGACGAGGGAGAAGGGGTCATCACGGAAGAGCGATGAGATGTCAGCGGAGGAGAGGCTGGAGAAGTCAGCGCGGCAGAAGCCGATCACCACTGGCTCAGCCTGCACCTGTGCCATGGAGCACAGAGCAAGACACAGACACTGCCCCACAGTGCAGCCGGTTCACACCCCGGAGACCACCAGGACCTCAGGTGAATCGTGAACATGCATACACCCCAAAACAACTTTTTGACCTGTTCTTCACCTCATCGACAATGATGAATATGTGCAAACACACAAACCAGTATGGCAGAGTCCGAAAAGAGATTGGGAAAAAGGTTGTGTGGACAGACACTACAGCGGAGGAGCTTGAAAAATTTATTGGACTCCTCTTGTACATGTCTTTGGTTTCACTTCCAACTGTGCAAGATTATTGGAAGGCAAGGAATTCCAGGACGAAACAGCTTTTCGGAGTGGCATGCCTGAAAAAAATTTAACTTGTTTATTGTAAATATTTTTGAAAATACTTTTTTTTCCAATGCTATATATTTTTTTTTCCCCACAATCAGTCTTCTCAATTTGTGTAAATAAATGTGTATTCAAGAAGCTTCATTGTGTGTACATAGTTTTCATCAGGTGATGGGCCGCAATACCTAAACTCATAAAGAGATGGCCTCTAAACACTTTTTGTGTTAGATGGTATATATTTTTCACTGTTCTTCACTGTTTGGTCTGCTGTATATAACCTGTTTTGACTAGAGCATGTATAAAAGCAAAAAACGCCTATGGCTATAACTGTTTTTTATGTTGAATTGTCAAATATAAGACTATTTATTCTAAATTTTTTTGGTTGAATGTTCATCCTAACATGTTGAATAAATATTATAAAGTTTCAAAACGGTTCGTTACGCATGTTTGGTTGTCAATTGGACATCAATATTAAAAATTTTCACAAAACGATTTTGGAATTTTTGGTCTTTTTGGGCCCAAAATGATGATTTATAATTGGTCAGTGAAGGAAACAACAGTTTGGACATGAAGTTCAAGGTGTCAAAAAAAGGGACCAAACCAGGCCATCGTAAACAATTCTTTCTTTGAAATATAAAGGCAACTTCAAAGGCATGCAAAATCAGACAAAATAGGCCCAGACCTTAAAGGGTTAATGAAGGGTTAAAAAATATATGCGTGGAAAGTTCAGAATGTCGGACACTCGTTATGCAAGCGGGTAAAGCGTCACAAAGCCAAAAAGCGCACCAGTGTCCAAAACATTTACTTGTTTCAAAGAAAAAAAGGAGGGTACACTGTTGTGTCCTGTCTCTTCAATGCCGAGCTTGGCTGTATGTCGGCCGTGAATAAACACTTACGCCGTCACCCAGTTGTAATTTTCGAAGACGACAGGAGTAAGTCCATCTAACTAACTAACTAACTAACTAACTAACTAACTAACTAACTAACTAACTAACTAACTAACTAACTAACTAACTAACTAACTAACTAACTAACTAACTAACTAACTAACTAACTAACTAACTAACAACATGTTTTATTGAAGTTGCTAAGCCTGTCGCGATATGCAATGAGTTCATTTATCGCACGGTAAATAAAAATGAGGGCAGTAATTTTCACGGCAGCGTTTTATTGCTGCACGCCCGCGTGCATGCATACATTTCTGCATGCGTGCTGATGGCATTTGAGACTCCAGTTCCTTTCTCTTATTAACACGCTGTAGAATTAAAGTTCAGACATACAAAGTAAGAAAACATTTCTATATTAAACACTGTAAACGTTAGCATTGCTACATTGAGGTGAATGGGGAACAAAAGAACAACCTACTTTATAGCAGCCTGCTATAAAACATTGGCAGTCTTCTCCAAAACGCAAACTTGCACTTAAAAGGTGACACTTCAAAAAAAAAAAAAAAAAGGGAAAAAAAATCTATTACTAAATCCACATGCAATGACAAAAAGTGCTTTTTTTTGCGGAGTGTAAAGCTTATGTTAGCTGTTTAGCGAACATACTTCCGGTGAACATTTCAAAATGAAAGCATGTCATGTTCGTCATATAAATAACGATTTATGGAGTTAATCCCACATACTTCAGAATCCAGATTCTACACTAAGAATACCTTAAAAATGACACGCTTTATGAACAATCTGATTGGCAATGAATAATTATTATAATTATTATAATACTATTATATATAGTACTATACTATAATATTAATGCTAGGTATTTTTTAACAATTGTTTTGTATCATTTTGGAAAGGCAGTGTTCTGAATCTGTTTACATTCCCTTCTTTTGCACTAGTTAATTCTATCAGCATTTGAACTCATTGTTTATTTGTGACTTACTGCTGTTATTTACATGTTTGTTTGTACTTTAATAAAGAATTTAAGTGGTCCAAAATGTTTTCGTCAACAATATTTTCATTGCCAAATTAGTTAGTCGACTAATCGTAAAAATAGTCGGCTGACTAATTGGGAGAAAATTAGTCGTTTGGGACAGCCCTCAGTTAACTTCCTATGTGTCTGTAACCCTGGGTGGCCCTTCACCTGTTACTCAGCAGTCGCAGCTTTTAATGTCACATCTGATGACCCTGGGGCCTGGCACACCTGTCTAGGTGAGGTTCATCTCAGGCTGTAGACAGTTCTTCCCTCGAAGAAAAAAGCTCTCTCATGAAGTGGCTGCTTTTTCATCAACCGTGATGAAAGCAACAAGGTCTGGGTGTAATTATTCTCTCGTGTCTATGTGGTTCCTTGTATTTAGAGGGTTGCACGATCCCCGGCAAGGCTTGGCACAGCTGCCGAGGAGCTGTTGCGGATTATGCGGATGCTGACTCGGCGCATTCGTCTTTTAATTTTGTCTCAACTTCAGCTTCAAAACATATGCACTAGAAATTACATTAAAGTCTTATATGTTCTGGCAGATTCTGGCTGTTCCATTTGCTGAATGAAGGCAATTATCACCTAGGCAAGGTTATTTGTATAAAAGGAACAGGTGGTTTCAACTCTTTGGATTAAAAGTTATTTTCTGTGCTTGACGCAGAATACAAATGTGTCCCTGTCAAGAGTGTTTACGGCATCGCTTTATGTAAAACACTGTCAGCTGCCTCGCATCACATTTAAACCAAAGACACTTATATATCCTCCGATAAGTAGCCGCTAACATCACAATGTCTGATACTTTAAAGGGAACCTTGGACTTAAAGACTATAGGCTCTAATAAGCCACAGGTGTTCTCTTTTACTAAAATATGTTATTAGAAACACATAAAATATTGCCATTGATTTAAAAATCTGTAATATTTAGTACATGTTTTGACCTACGGCGGGTGCAATGTTTAATGGACGCTTGGGGTGATGATGTAGTTTGTCACTACCGGGTTACCGCAATTTTTTCTACGTGGCGAGACGTCCAATACATGTGCGCATCCGTTAAAAGCGACGAGAACTTACTATTTGTGATTTTATTGAGTCTTTTATTACCTTTTCATTGCCTCAGAATACTTTTTGCATGTGTTTCCCTCTCATACTTTTAAGCATTGTGTTTTCTTGTGGTAGCTTTAAAACGGATTTTTGATTTGTTGACCACATAAGTCACATAGCATACAGTCCCTGACAAAAGTCTTGTCGCTTATCCATTTTGTAGAAACAATTGCTAATAACCTGACATTTAATTATTCAATTGGTTTCAGAAATTGCTCATATGAAAGCTAAGATCCTCCCAAATGATGTTGAATGTACAAAAATATATTTGTTTCACTGAAAAAAGATTTATCATTTAATGAATAAATAAAGGTCAAATTTTGGCAAGACAAAAGTTTTGTCGCCTACAGAAAGTATTGTGAAAATTGAACAAAAATACAATACAAAATATGTTACATCACATAAGCAAATTAAGTAGTGGTGCTGTGAGATCCAAATTTAATATTTTGTATGACTTCCATGGGCTTCGGCAAGGATTCATACAATTTATTGATGAAGTCATCAGGAAGATCAAAGAAAGCAGTCTTGTATGCCTCCCAGAGTTCATCAACATTCTTGGGTTTCGTCTTCCATGCTTCCTCTTTCATCCTACCCCAGACATGCTAAATGATGTTCATGTCTGGTGACTGGGCTGTCCAGTCCTGGAGGATGTTGATCTTCTTCGCCTTGAAGAACTTTTGAGGTAGAGATTAAAGTATTTAAAGTATCCCAGACTTCCCAAGAAGTCTGGGAGGCATGCAAGACAGCTTTCTTTGATGATCCTGATGACTTCATCAATAAATTGTATGAATCCTTGCCGAAGTCCATGGAAGTCATCCAAAATATTACATTTGGATCTCACAGCACCACTACTTAATTCGCTTATTTTATGCAACATATTTTTTGTATTTGAAGTACATTTTTTGTTCAATTTTCACACTACGTTATATAGGCGACAAAACTTTTGTCTTGCCAAAATTTGATCTTTACGTCTTCATTAAATGATAAATCTTTTTTCAGTGACAAGACTTTTGTCAGGGTCTGTATTTAAACCACCCTTATTTGATATTACTATGTTTAAGTATATCTTCTTAAGGCATCTTTTAGTACGTTCTTCCCAGAGGTTGCGCTAGACTTTTTCGTTGTCTGTCATTTTGACTGACAGAGTCATAAAAATCCGGTCATAATCTATTTTTATCCGTCACTTTAATTTTTAAATTTGATGATAATGACATTGTGGTGAGTCTGGTGACCCTTTGTTTGGCATAATTCACCTTCCGTACTTGTGTGTCCATTTGGCCGAGCGCGTTACCGGCTACGACACAGTCACGTGACAGAGAGACTTAAGAGCCGCGCGCGTTCCGGCTTGAATAGAGAGTTCACAGAGAGCAGCAGAGCTACAGCGTACAGCGGCTGGACACAAGACTCTTAACATTGCATACCGCTTCAACATATTCAATAGTATTTAGTTTTCATTCATTTTAAATTAATATTCTGTCCTAGGGTGACCAAACGTCCTCTTTTGCCCGGACACGTCCTACTTTCACGTAGTGTCCTCGCAGTCCGGGCGGGTTTTATAAATTCATAAAAATGTCCGGTTTTTATGATTTTTCACGGGACCAATTTGAAGAGAATCCCTCCGACCGCTGGGTGGCAGCAGTTGACATGGCTCCTACGAGAATGGAGGGAAGTAGTAGTTCTTCTTTTTGTTGGCAGTTTACCCCTATCATGAGGCATTACCGCCATCTACTGGGTTGACGATTTGGCCACAATGCCTGAATTTTTTTTTTTTTTTTTTAATGATAAATACGTATATAATGGCAACTGTTGACTTCTGTCTGAGCTTTGACTGTAAAATCCCGTTTGGTGTCGCATCGGCGCGCTGCCAATGATTGTAAACTTTTATAGCAAAGTTTGATTTTTGCCTCAGCTAGCTATCAGTAAGCTAAACCGCGCTAGGCATTATGGGAAACGTAGTTTTGAACGGCTACGTTTGGAAACATGCTGATTGAATAGTTTGTCAGTTTATTTTGGTTTTTGTTTGTGTGCAATCTAGAACATTGAATGAGAACATCAATTGAATGGGAATAACAATTTGTCAAGGACAATTGTCGTGATAGTAATTTATAAAAATGTTTAGTTGGCACATAGCCTACTGTGTGTATGTGTATTGACTGGACTACATTTCTATGGGTCTGCATTATATATATATAATATATATATATATATATATATATATATATATATATATATATATATATATATATATACATGTACATTTTTTTAAAGTCATTATTTATTTTTTTTCAAACTGCATTTTTCCATCCAGAGTGAGGGGGGCACACTTTAAATATATTAAAGTGATATAGGCATCTTTGAGTGTACTTCGAGTAAAATTCAAGTATCTTGAGGCCGGGCTGAGGCTGGGCTGAGTGTCCTCTTTTTTAGAAATCAAAATATGGTCACCCTATTCTGTCCGAACAAGCTTAACAGAGAACCCACACCGTGCCATCACACATCAAGCAGATGAATATGAAACTTTTTCTCCGCAGTGACATAAACAGCTGACTGTGGCCCCAGTAGGTAGGCTACATTAAGGAACAATGAAATTAACAGCTCACCTGCTGTGGCCTGAACGGAGTCTTACACCTTCCTCCTGGTGCGCATGGACTTGAATTGCGTGCCCGCTTGTGCAGTCCCTGTTTTTTCACCTCTTTTATCAACACCATCGTCGTTTTGGGGCTTTTTGAACAAACTTCGGACACTCAGTTGCCTTGACATTTTTCAGAGTAAGGCCAACGACGTCATGCATCAAGAGAGACAATAGCTAATTAATATGCTCAGTCGCCACCCTGTGGTCTGGGGTGTGAATTGCAACCTGTCAAAATGACAGATGGACTTCAGTTTTTTCCGTCACCGTTTTAAAAAATCGGTCAACGACGGAAAATATTCGGTTAACGCGACCCCTGGTTCTTCCTGTATGCATCTAAACAAAAGCTGAAAGTGCACGGTAGTACTTTGGGTTTCAAATTCGCTTCTGGTAGAATTTTCGCAGTTAGGACATTTTGGCAGAACACCGGTTAAGTCCCGTCTCAGATCACGAGGACTGATTACGTAAATATCACAGGACTACAGCGCAAGCCGGTGTTCACTACGTCATTTCCTTTTTCTTCACGGCAAGACTAAAAAGCGGTAAACAAACATAGCAATTCTCAACATGGCAAGCGTTTTGCCGGCGTAGCACATTTTGGCAGAACACCGTTTTTTTTCCTACTCTCGTCTTGTCCCTCCCGTCTTTCCAGTTCATTTTGCTTTTGCTGCTCGTTTTGTGAAATATCGAGAGTGCTGTCATGCTCATTAATGTTCCTCTCAAGGTTCAAATTAAAAGGGTTGAACAGATGACATGTTCATGTCGCTAGAGTCATACTCTGGAAGCCCGGTAGCGTAACCTACGACTTCAACAACATTGGCGACCTCCTAGTTAAACTAATTTTACAAATTGTATGAAAACGAAAACATAAAGAGGGGTTTAACTATAAAATTATTTTAACTTATAATAACGTTTATCTTTTTAGAATTACAAGTCTTTCTATCCATGGAACCCTTTAAAAATAAACGTAGGACAACCAAATCGCCTATAAAAAAAATTGAACATTTATATCAGCATTTAGGATTAAAATTCAAGCACTAAAACAGAATTTTCAGTTCAGGAATATGTAACTATGATTTCATATCTTAATCAAGAAAAAAAATGTGTTTTCCACAATTCTGTTCTCCTTTGTTTTTTGTTGTTTTTATTTTATTTATTTATTTATTTATTTTATTTTTTTATTTTTTTTTTAAAGAAAAAGTATATTTTGGGACTGCATAGAATACATGAAAACATCCTTTTGGTCAAAGAACTACCTACTGTTTTACCTATTAACCAACATTATTTTGCATTTAGGGTCTGTCTTGCCTCAGGATCCGGCAGCCAGTCCATTTGCTAAGTCGATTTACAAGAACATCAGCGTTCCAGTGTACACCACAATAAAAGGGGTGAGTCACGCATCGTTCTTTTTTTGAATAATTTTGAATACTATGTCTGTCTTTCTGTTTGTTCTTTCGGCTTCGTTCTAAGACTATGAATCGTGTGGTCATCTAAACTACTGGGATGGTGCATCTTGGCTAGTGGAAGAACAACTTTTTTTAAACAGTTGATCGACAAAATGCCTCATAATTAGTCAAAATGTGATATTAGCTCATTGGCTGCCATTGACAGTGATCGACGAACCAGTTAATAAGTCATGAATAATAACATCCGTCTCTCATGTTTAGAAAGCCGCTCAGATCAGTGCAACCCCTCTGCGGGATAACGATGACTCTGGTTCCGAAGATGACAGCGGCTCCCTGGCCAGCTTGCGGACCTCCGTGCCCAGCTTGGACAAGCGGGGTGGCGTTCCAGGGAGCCCCAGAGCTGTCAAGCGAGGTACAGGGAAGTGCCGGGTTATCACACTGAAGCACGAGTTCGATTGTATGTTCTATCCAGGCGTGTCGGTGTCATCCGTCAGCTCGGAGAGCGACTACGCCATACCACCCGACGCCTGTTCCCTGGACAGCGACCACTCGGAACCGGAACACAAAGTCCAGAGAACTTCGTCTTACTCCTGTGAGAGCACCGGGCCTGTAAGTATTCATGGGACAAACAGAAACGAACAATATTGTAATATAATTGTAATATTAATTGAATAAAAATATAAAAAACATTTAAAATATAAATCTGAATAAGGGATTTATGAAAAAAAAAAACGGCGTGTTTACATGTAATCATATAACATAAAATAATTCAAATATTAATGTTATATAAATCTCATTCCATTTTGATAATAATTGAAAATGTTAATATTTTAGTACATACTGTATACTATTACAAAGTAAAACAACATACAGTATTAACTGTATAATTGAAAAATTAAAACCAAAAATGTTGCATGAAATGATGGAAACAATTTCAACTAACATTACAATTAGGATTGTTCCAATCATTTTTTTTTTTTTTTGCTACCGATCCGATCCCGATCGTTATAGTTTGAGTATCTGCCGATCCTGATATTTCCCGATCCGATTGCTTTTTTTTTGCTCCCGATTCAATTCCAATCATTCCCGATAATTTTTCCCGATCATATACATTTTGGCAATGCATTAAGAAAAAAAAATGAATAAAACTCGGACGAATATATACATTCAACATACAGTACATAAGTACTGTATTTGTTTATTATGACAATAAATCCTCAAGATGGCATTTACATTATTAACATTCTTTCTGTGAGAGGGATCCACAGATAGAAAGACTTGTGACTTTGTATATTGTGACTAAATATTGCCATCTAGTGTATTTGTTGAGCTTTTACTAAATGATACTGCAGCCATTCAACCCAAATGCATGATGGGAAGTGCAACTATGACTGTGCGTAGTGGTACCAATTGATATATCTTCTCTGCGTTGGGAAATAACATAGGGTGTTAAGAAAAAGATCAACTACTACCTTCCTTCCCCACATTGCTTCCCATGATATTTCTAATCGTTGGGAGAGGGATTATAAGGCTTTAGCCTATTAAAAAAAGGCTCCAAAGGCTGCCAAAATTCACTCTACTCATTTTACGCTGCCTTTAATCTCTCTATATAGATAAAACGGCGCCATTACAGATTGAGCGCGAGAATGCGTGAGTGGGCGTGCAACGCATGCATTATTTGCGTTAAATATTTTAACGTGTTACATTTTCAAAAAAATTAATTACCGCCGTTATCGAGATAAATTTGATAACCCTACTTCAAGCCTAAACTAAAGACTCTGGATGAGTGTAACATATTATGTCTGTAACGTTAAATACAATTAAAAAACGATTTAATTAAAATATATATACAGTATATATATATATTTAAAAAAGGCATGGCCGATATTTTTTTGCCGATTCCGATACTTTGAAAATGACGTGATCGGACCCGATCATCGGGATGCCGATCGATCGGGACATCTCTAATTACAATATATATTACAAAAATAAGGTATATTTCATCTAATTCGTAATGAAAATAGATGAATCCAAATATATTGTCATACAAATAAATACAAAAGTTTATGTTAATCAAATACTGAATGATTCAATGAAAAGAAAACAAGTAGAACTTTCATTAAAATTGCATAGAAATATAAAATGGATATTCCATTGAAATAAGAAAAAATATTAATAAATCAAGTAAACATAACTGAAAATATTAAAATTGAAATTAAATAAATCTACGAATCAAACAAACAACAATAATGCACATTATAATACTGTATAATGGTACTTTGAATTTCATTACAAATACATTACGAGCAATATTCTCATGTGAAAAAGAAATTAAAAGATATTCAAATGAAAATATACGGTTCCCTCACCTTCTAGCGTGCTTGCATTTTAGTCATTGTCATCCCAAGTTGTGTTTGTCGCTTTTAGGAGCCGTTGGAGAAGTGCGGCTACCTGCTAAAGATGAGCAGTCAGGTGAAGGCGTGGAAGCGGCGCTGGTTTATCTTGAGGAACGAGGAGATGCTCTATTACAAATCTCCCGTGAGTCAGCCCGGTACACACAAGAAAATAACCAATTAAACCGCCCTTTTCTGTATATCTGCGCACGTGCGATAATTTCCAGAGCGACGTCATCAGGAAACCTGTAGGTCAAATTGAACTCAACTCATCTTGCCGAATTGTGCGAGGAGAAGGAGCGCAAACATTTCAAGTGAGCCCTGCTAAAATAACGAGATTTTTTCTACTACTGGTTCATCTGCTATGACCTTGTTCCTCAGATTAAGATTTTATATTTCTCCAGTTGATCACAGAGAAGAAAACCTTATATTTGACGGCCGATTCCCCCAACATCCTGGAGGAGTGGATTCGTATCTTACAGAATGTCTTGAGAGTTCAAGTGAGCAGCTCGGTTAACGTGGAGCTGACCTCTGCCAAGCCCACCGTGACGGGCTGGCTAACTAAGGTTTCTTTTTTATAATTTGTTAAGTCCCTTTTTTTTTTTTTTTGTTTTTGTTAATGCACTGTATAATTTTTCGATAATTCTGCCAAATTCTCTCTATCTCCGTAGGTCAAACACGGACATTCTAAGTTGGTGTGGTGTCGTTTGGTCGGAAAGGTCTTTTACTACTATCGTAACCAGGAGGACAAAGTAAATATTCACTCTTTATATGCAGTTGAGAGCTAGTAAAGAACATTTTCAGTTGATGGGCAGTGTTGTCGCACATTACTTGAAAAAGTAATTAAAAACTGATTACTGATTACGCCTCAAAAAAGCAATCTAGTTACTTTATTATCAAAGTAACTAACTTACTTTAAAAGTAATTTATCGGTTACTTTTTACCGATATTCTCCATTTGCTGCCTTAAACATAGGAATGACAACAGAAAAATGTATGTAATTACGTATGTAATTGACTTTCCGATAATTAAATTTAACTCATTCACTCCCAGCCATTTTCAGCGGAGCAAGGCCCTTCGCTCCCGGCCGTTTTACAGGATTTTGACTGATTTTACAAGGCCCACAGAAAAATCGGTTCCATTGCTATATAAACATGGAACCCACCAAAAGAAAGATTAAACTCTCTTCTTTTAGCAGGAAAAAAAATAAGTTCAAATCTTTTTCTATTCTTTAGAAATCCGCATTAGAAAATAGCTTAGTTTGGGCAATTTTCCAAGTTCTGATGAAAAAGCGGAGAAATTGAGCTTTTTGTTAAAGCATCGTTTCAAACATAACTTTGACGTTAACACAGCTATTTTTTGCTTTAGTTACATTCCTAACATCTGAATAATGTTTTCCTTTTACAAAATAACAAACAACAAGACAAATAGAGCTTTTGATAGCAAAGTAACAATTTACACATACTGTAACTAACTCAGAGATGACGTTGTTGTCGCTGCGAAAGCCGGGTAAACTTTTCCCTCATCGCCGCCTGTCTCAGAAAGATGGATTTTTTTGAGTCTCTGCGGGGTCTGCTCTGCGAGCACCATGGACTCAACGGCATTGTCCGCTGCACTGGTGGTCCTGGTCGTTCTGCTCGGTCGTCCAGCGCCTGGCATCCTGGGCGTCTTCTAGGTTGTTCTCCATTTGGTCATCTTCCGCCGGCGCCCTGGCCGTGCGGCCCGGCCGTTCGTTGCCATTGAATCGGGTTGCGGGTCTTACCAAATGCGCTACTGCAATCCAGTGGCCAGTATTATTGCTTTTAAATGGATTTTCAGCTTTGTGCTTAGGAGCTAAATTGAATCAGAACCCAGAGATGTCTCTTGTTAAAAAAAAAAAAAAAAAAAAAAAAAAAAAAAACGTAAAAGACTTTGGGACACTGAAACAATTAAAAATTGAACGTGTTTATACGTGTTATGAACGGCAAGCCGTTGATGTGGATCCAAACACAGACCAGGAGATCAGGTAGAGCAAATGTTTGTATTTAATAAGTACAACAAAGGGAGCATGCCAAATGTGAGAATAACAAAGTACAACTAAGAGAGCACTTCAATAAACGCGAGTATAAAAAAGTACAACTAAGAGAGCATGCCAAAAAACGCGAGTTTAACAAAGTACAACAGAGAGAGCACACTAGAATGCATGACTATAACAGAGTACAAGAATCTAACTACAAAGTCCAAAAGAGCACCAAAGTAAAGATGACCAAACAAGAATACGACCGTAGAACATCGGGAAGCTCGAAGGATGACGATGAACAAACAGGTGGTAAGCAAGACAAATAGCAAGCAATAGTCCGACACTTGCAGATGGTGACATGCTTCCTTAAATACTGAGCTTTCCTAATCAAGCACAGGTGTGTCGCATTACCCCGCCAATCTGGCTCAGTCAGGTGCTGCATAAAGAAAAAAGAACTGAGAACACACACAAATATGACAATACGTTTTTGGGAGCAAATGAATTCAAGGGGAAGATCAGAATTTTTCACATAAGACTTAATCTCCAAGTTTGCGGGGGTTTAATTAGTCGATGGAGTTGATTCCAACCACCAATGACTCACACTAGCTTAGCCACTGCGGAGCCCTGAAACTAACAAATAACTAACAAACTGAATGGGTTTAGGGTTAGCGTTAACAGCATATCAGTGCCAATGTAAAACAATGCAAATTGACTGGACAATTATCAACAACACACAAATGAATTGCACAGTGCAATAAACACAAAGGTGGGGGCGGGCGCGAATGCGCGTGCACAACCTGGAAGCACGCTGTACACACACGCGGTCAATTTGGCCACAAAACGTGGCGGCAACCAAGTACTTCACACTCATTTGGACTCACAACACAACCCAAAGATGTTAAACGAACACGTAACCTCGCGGCATAAATGTGCAACACGAATATGATGTAAACAATGCTCGCCGTCTTTGTGAGGACAAGCGGGAGCGATGTTGATGACTACCCGCCATTGCAATGGCAAAGCTACGAAACGGCCGCACATGTAGCAGCTCCAACCTATTGCTGCAACCCTCCAGAATGAAGGAAAAATACTCACGTTCATTTATGGACGCACACAGATCAACATTCCCTCGCACATCTCAACAGGTGGCTTCACTCGGCTCGAATATGCACCCTCGCTCCACAAACCTACCTCAGTCCTAAATGCGTGTGACTCCAGAACAAAACAGGAAGTGACTATGAGACCATGGAAACAACAATATTCTTCATTCTAAATAAATTATGACGCAATAACAAAATGGTAATGCACAGACACATAGGAAACTAACGTTAATCAGATTATTTGTTTGGAAAAATGAATGCGTTAGGTTGCTCGTTACTGAAAGAAAGTAATCAGATTACAATAGCGCCATACTCAGTAACACGTTAGTGACAACACTGTTGATGGGGCACAAGACCAAATTTGAAATGTTTATCAGTTTTCTGTTTTCAGGTCAGGTTCTTGTCTTCAGTGTAAAAATTATTGCAAAGGCGAATTTGGAGAAGAAGTTCTCCTAAAACAAAGTAAAGGAGACTGAAAGCATCTAGCTATTAAATCTCCAGGTCCAACTTTGTGGTGGAAGTATGGCAAATATAACCTTTAAATCAGTGTTGTCACTAGCGCGTTACTAAGTAAATGGAAAGCATTAATGGAAAGCCTTAATGGTCATTGACA
The DNA here is from genome assembly GCF_030265065.1 of Corythoichthys intestinalis. Classification (NCBI taxonomy): domain Eukaryota; kingdom Metazoa; phylum Chordata; class Actinopteri; order Syngnathiformes; family Syngnathidae; genus Corythoichthys; species Corythoichthys intestinalis. The sequence goes on along the minus strand of NC_080409.1, from coordinate 36,714,569 downwards.
TACAGTACATGTACAGATGACAACGAAATGGCATTTGATGGAAAGCATTGGTTCTGCTGCAAATCTTTTCGCGCCACCAACTCCAGAAATACCGAGCAGTCAAAAACACATACGTATATCATACAACATAGCAGGGATATGACAAGACGCACAGGTCACGTGCAGGAATTTTTTGTACGACAAAAAGGAAACTACCAGTCATGGCTGAAGGAAGGGGGAGAGGCAGAGATAGTAAGAGGCGGGAGCTAACTAGAGGAGAGGAGGGTGTGTGTATGCACGAGTGTATCAGTATTTGTGCGTGCCTGTAGACAAAATAAGTCACAAGGCCCTGTGACCGGCCTTGGGAACAGGATCAAGGGTAACAGATTGGGCTACCTGTGCGGCTCTCCCAGGAGAAGTGAGGGGCGGGATGAGGGGGATCGTGAAGGGAAAGGAAAATTCTAATCAAATTAAGCCGAATCAGTAATTTAATATGTCCAAATACAGTTGATCGTCAGTCAAATTTGCGCTCATCAAGGCGAAGGCGAGACCTTAGGTCCCTTAAGTCATTGCCAACAGTCGCGTTCTGCCTCAACAGTCCCGTCATTTGGCGCCAAATGACATCCACCTTTCTCCATCCTTCCTCGGATCGATCCTTGAATTGCACCGCTTAATCCGTGGACAATTTGTCGATTTCCTTGAAAGCTTCCGTCTTAGAAACTTTCCAGTACAGCAGGGCACCTTCCAAGCCAAGCAGAAGAAACCCCACGACCGTCACACCAAACAGCCAAATATCCTCGATTTCTTCCACGGATAGGACAGTGAGACATGCGGGCTTCCAGTGATCCCATGAATCTCTCATGTAGCCCGCAGCGAAGGTCCCATCCGGGCAAGACGGCTCTCCTGGGGAGAGAGACCAGCTAATCAAATCCATTTTTGTATGAGAGACCAGCAAACAGTTGATCCACAGAGGACAAATATGAAAAAAGCAGACAGACTAGACTGACTAAGATAACAGGAGCAGGAGCAATGAGGAAACACGTCCGCCACCGTCGAAGGCTGGAAGAAAAGTAACGCGTTATTGGAATCTGCAGTCTAACGCATTCATTTTTCCAAACCAGTAATCTGATTAAAGTTAGTTTCCTTAGTGTCTGTGCATTACTATTTTGTTATTGCCTCTTAATGTATGTAGAACGAAGAATATTGTAGTCATGTATAATGAGCATTTTGAATAGTAAATATTAGGAAGGTTCCCACTGCGCGTTCGTTCCCATGGTAACAGCTCATTTGTACTTCCTGTTTTGGTCTCGAGTCACACCCGCTAAGTGTTTTAGGACTGAGAAAGGCATGTGGAATGCGGGTGCACATTCAAGCCGAGTACAGCAACCTGTTGAAATGTGCGAGGGAATGTTGATCTGTGTGCGTTTATGACTGAATGTGAGTATTTTTCCTTGAATCTGGAGGGTTCCAGCGATAGGTTGGAGCTGCAATATGCGTGGCCTTTTCGTAGCTCTGCCGTTGCAATGGTGGGTAGTCATCGGCGAGCATTGTTTACATCATATTTGTGTTGCACATTTATGCCGTGAGGTGACGTGTTTGTTTAGCATTGAGTGTGAAGTGCTTAGTTGCTGCCACGTTTTGTGGCCAAATTGACCGCATGTGTGCAAGGCCTACTTCCGGGTTGTGCGCCTGCCCCCACCTTTGTGTTAATTGCATTGTTTATTGCTTAATTCATTTGTGTGTTGTTGATTATTGTGCAGTCAATTTGCATGGATTTGCATTGGCACTGATATGCTGTTAACCCTGAACCCTAACCTGATGTTTAGAATTTTTTATTTTTGGGTTAATCTTCAATTTATCTTGGGTTTAATTAGTCGGTGGAGTTGATTTCAACAAATTCCATGCAGTTTATCCGTTATTTGTTAGTTTCAGGGCTCCGGAGTGGCTAAACTAGTGCGAGTTAACGGTGGTTAAAATCAACTCCATCGACTACTTAAACCTCCGAAACTCGAAGATTAAGCCACGTGAAAAATTCTGATCTTCCTCTTTAAATTCAGTTATCGCAGTCATTTACATGCGATGACATTTTTCTGTTGTCATTCTTATGTTGAGGCAGCAAAGGGAGAAAAATTCGTAAAAAGTAACCGATAAAAATAATATAAAGTTACAAATTAACTGAATTAGAGAGGGAAAAACAAGCAAAACGAAACTATAGAGGGAAATCCAAGACGTATACCATATTATTAGTGTAGTATTACTGAGATCTCTAGCAACATGCCCTTATATCTGGTTTTAAAAATTGTTTGTGAGGAAAAATGAAAGAAATTTGGATATTATTGTCATTGTCAATGTGCATAGGACTGAGCAATAAATCGATTTTATTGAATTGATTCAAGGTTTTAATTGCGCAGGATTTTTAAGAAGTAATTAGTTCAATTTTTTGTTGTTGTTGTTGTTTTTTGCCAGAAAGAAAATCTAGCAAGCAGTTCTTCAATAGATTATCGAATGAGGGTTTGTTTCTTTTCGGAGCTCATATTTTGTATTTGGGGAGAGAGGAGGAGAGAAAGAGATTATTTTTTAAGAAAAGTTTTACACATTATTTAGTTATACTTGTTCAACATTTTATAATTTATATATATACATATATATTTTTACTCGTTTTCAGCTTTCTGACTTTTGTTCTCATTGTCTCCTTTAAAATTTAGAAAATTAGAAAAAAAAAAATTCTAGGCCATATTGCTCACTCCCAGTTCTTGGTGTAGTGCCTCTTTAACTTATCGTATTGGCCCGAATATAAGATGGTGTTTTTTTGCATTGAAATAAGACTGAAAAAGAGGGGGTCGTCTTATATTTGCCGTCTAGACATTATACCCATTCACGACGCTAGATGGCGCCAGATATCATTGAAGCAATGTTCTGTGATGACATATCTCAGCTGCTCTCCCCATTCATGACGCTAGATGGCGCCAGATATCATTGAAGCGATGTTCTGACATGACAGATCTCAGCTCCTCTCAAGTTTAACCAGTTTGCATTCATTCATTCATTCATTTTCCATGCCGCTTATTCCTCACGAGGGTCGCGGAGGTGCTGGAGCCTATCCCAGCTAACTTCGGGCAGTAGGCAGGGGACACCCTGAATTGGTTGCCAGCCAATCGCAGGGCACAAGGAGACACACAACCATTCACGCACACACTCACACCTACGGACAGTTTAGAGTGTTCAATCAGCCTACCATGCATGTTTTTGGGATGTGGGAGGAAACCGGAGTTCCCGGAGGAAACCCACGCAGGCACGGGGAGAACATGCAAACTCCACACAGGAAGGCCGAAGCCCGGGATTGAACCCTTGATCTCAGAACTGTGAGGCAGACGTGCTAACCACTCAGCCACCGTGCCGCCATACCAGTTTGCATTATTTATTGCAATGTTTTTCCTTATTAAGATTTGTTTCAAGACTAAAGTTACAGTTAGACTTCACTTTGATGGTTAATGCAGTTATTGCAATTTTGTTGTTTTATCACAATACATTGGTTTAATTACATTTCAAAAAACCAGAAGCCATTCATTTACGAATGTGATTACACTTTAATTTACATATTTAAATATATATATATATATTCAAATATATTGTTATAATCATTTGTTTCGGATGTACTGTAATTATTTTCTGTATAAAAATTAATTTGGTGTTCAAAAAGTATTTTTTCAAACTTGAGTCTTGAAAAAGAGGGGGTCGTCTTATAATCAGGGCCGTCATATATTCGGACCAATACGGTACTAGCTGAGTTGGTGGCAATTGATGGCTTACAGCCCTCTCAGTCCAAATGGATTAGACGTCTATCGCCGTCAATGGTCATGAACATGTTAACTTGTCATGACTGATATTTTAAAAGCCAATATTTGGTCCATTTTTGTTTCTCAGTTGCCCCTGGGCCAGCTGCAGTTGCGCTCGGCATCCATCCACGAAGTGGACCGCTCACGCGATTCGGATGAGGACTACGAGGCGGGCGTCCGTGGCGGTTTCCTGTCGTCACACTGCACCCTGGTGGTTAAGCCCGTCGACCAGAGCCCGTCGTACCTTCTGGTCGGCACCAAACAGGAAAAGGTCAGTCGACCGCGATGAGCTCTCAAGCATCTCCCGGATGCTGATGGTAGCTCGGTGGACAGGACGCTTGGCTTTATCACCTGTGCGTAGCGGCGGGAGGCGGAGCCGACCTTAAAGCGGGCACTGAGTGCGAGCGTCTTATCAGCAGATTGCTGGATGGGGACGGAGACGCAGGTGACTGACAGCAAATTCTTAACGTTTGTCAAGGAGGTTTGGGACTTCTTTTTTTGTTGAATGAAAAAAGGGCAACAACTAATTAAATGGTGAGAATAATGTCATAATGTTAGAGCAGTGGTTCTTAACCTTACTAATGGTACCGAACCCCACAGGTTTCACATGTGAATTAACCGAACCCTTTGGAATTGGATTATAAAGCTTTTTTTTTTTTCAAATTCAAAAATGATATATCGAAGCCAGCAATCTAATAATTTAGCAAATTCCCTTTCAAAATTCTTCTCATATTGACAGCATGTTGGTCAAAATTTGAGACCACGCTGCCCATTTGCCTGTTGTATTCCCTCATACCAACTGTGAGTCAACCTTTCACTGAGCAAACCAGTTCCTCCCCCCATCAGATCGAGGACTAGCGGTTAAAAGAAACGGATTAAGCCTGTAAATTGGGAGCAAACCAGTCCAAAACCTGGTCTAAAAGCCACTTTGCCTAGATCTAATCAGCGTACGAAAATAGGGTCTCTTTGACACAAAATATGTGTCTCTTTACCTTCACCGAACCCCTTTAGGCTTACTCATCGAACCCCTGGGTTTCGATCAAACCCCTGGGTTTCGATCGAACCCAGGTTAAGAACAACTGTGTTGGAACAAAAAAAATTTAAAGACTTTTTTTGAGACAAAAAGTTCATTCCTTTTTTGATTGGACTACTTTTTGAGCGGATTTGTTTTCTTTTCTGGTTAAAACATCTATTTTCTTGGGGGAAAAAAACAAATTTTTACGAAAAAAAAAAATTATTCTATTACAAAAATAATGGCATAATCATAGGGTAAACTCATTAGATTGTGAGAATATGGAAAAGTGGTTTAAAAAAGGATATTTTACAAGATTTGAAATTTTTGAGAAAAGCCTTTCAAAAAAAAAAAAAGAATAAATTTATAAGAATTTAGTTTTTTGATTTACCTGTATTTTGAGGGGATTTTAAAAACAATCTATTATTTTATGTATTTAACAATAAAAAAATACAAAATTTAATAACATTTTGATTGAAAAAAATATTTGGCAAGACGTCTGAATTATCCAAGAATAGAGATGTAATCTTTGTGGGGAAAAAGTTACAACCTTTAAAGAAATTATTGTGTTTTATTTTTTTAAAATATTTTTGTCCATTTAATTTTACAAGAATACATGAATTTTAATAATAAAGAGATTTAAATTTAGATTTAAAATTTGTAAACTTTTTTTAAAACCATTTTCTGCAAAAGTCACGATCTTAAAAAATGTAATCTGTATGATGTCGTCAAGAAGTTTCTTTTTCAGTTTTTTAATTTTTTTTTTTTTTTTTTTTTAGAATAACAGTCACAACTTTTGACATATTAAAGAAACGATGTTGTCATTTTTCCTCAAGAAGATACATTCTTCTAATTTGCCTTTTACAAGAAAACATATCTTGTTTAACTGTTTTTGTTTTGTTCATCTGGTGTGACCCCAGACCTCCTTTGCAGTTGTTGCATCAACAAAATGGTTGGATTGATTGCACAATTCTCTATTGTTACTATAAATACACAGGCATTTAGTCAGCACCGAGTTATTTTGACGTCCAGCAGACGGTGTTTACAACTGTCTCGTGTCAGCTGCTGAGTGTTGACGGCAATTCTTTTTGTGTTGTTGTTGTTGTTTGTTTTCCCCAGAGTGCAGCCTGTGGCAGAGCGACGCTTTGTGCTTTTCCAAGGAAGGTCTACGCTCGCCACTCACCACGCTCCCCTCGGAGGCGCTGCAGACGGAAGCTCTCAAACTCTTCAAGGTCCATCTCTTCAAAGTCTTTTTGCCGACAGTTGATGTTGATGCAAAGAAGTAGGACATAACCAGCTACGTATATAGTCGATACTGTACTTGAAATTTAATTCAATATAGTAATGACATGTTACCTACACCCAATATAAAATATACTGTACATGTGTGTATTTTTTTTCTCTGAACACAGTTCAACAAAATTAGTAAGTTAAACAAATAAAGTCAAACAATACGTTTAGAAAGTAATTCCAAATAAACTATATATTTGAAATATGGCGGAAAACACTCAGGTGACTTGAAGTTCCGCTCTGAGACCCCCAATTTGACCAAATTTCAAAATTGTCCTATATGCATGTGTGATACATCATAGGAAAGCTTAAAATCTTTATTTTCTGGGGGAAGAAAAATTTTGAACAGGAGGGCATTAAAAAAAAAAAAAAAAAAAATTTAAACAGCAAAACCCCAACTGGAGGCGAGAGCAGAATTAAAGACGCCATGATTTTAACGAGGTATTATCGCGTACTTCCCTTGTTTCGATCCAAAAACTCCATGTAGCATGTATCATCGAGTGTCAAGACACAGATGTGAATGGCCACAGCTGGTTTTTTGGGGGGGGATTTTATGGGTGAAACATGGTAATATAACAAGGGTCGTGATGCAGAAATCGCAGACATCATGGAGTGGTCGAGATGTTCTTTTTTTATATATTTACCCTTTTAAACGTTTTTTTTTCTTTTTTCTTGTATCGATTATTTATCATCTAACATATTGGGGAAAATGCAACAGTAACAAAAAAAAATACAATTAATCGATAGTTATGAGGTAGATATCCGTGACTTTTTTACAGACGCAATTTTTTTTTATTGTGACGTACAGTAATTTGTTCAAAAGTTTAAAATATGCGAGTGAATAATATTTTAAAGTGTTTTTTTTTTTTTTTTTTTTTAACTACATATTAGACATCAATTAATGATTCTAAGCTAAAAATGACAGACATTTTGAATAATAAATATAATTACTTACCTTCTTTTTGTAGCTGGGTAGAAACAAAACAAAGCGGTTGCGCGACATCTGTAAACATGGGTTTCCAAGGTAAAACGGACAAATTAAAAATAGTTCGGAGGCTTACTGAGCCATGAATCAGCTGTGGCAGCATGTAGACATATTGTTCTATCAAATACAACAGTTCTTTTGCCCTAAAATACAGCAGTTTATTTTAAAGAGGGGTGCAAGAGTAGGAACTGGTTTTTCAGCCTTGTCTGTGTTTTCCGCCTTATACCAAATATGCAAAACTGAAAAAGTTAATGATGATACTGACCTCACACAACACAAATGCTAATTTTTATTCAATTTGAATTTACTGTATACAGCAGTGGTCCCCAACGTTTTTTGTACCACAGATCGGTGTAAAGGCCTTTTTTTTCATGGACCGACAAGGTTTGGCTGAAAAATTAGAGTAAATATAGAATAACACGACAGGGCTGAAAAAATAACATTAGGGGAAGGAAAATGTAACTCAAAGTCTGCTGAATCAACCATTTTTTAACGCCGGCTGCTACTAAAACTTGATGGCAAATATCCTTGGTCGTTGGCATAATGAGTTCTTCTCCATTCGTGAAAGGTTTCTCCGCTTTAGCAATACGGTTCGCCACGAGGTATGATGCCAAAACAAAACAGGCACCTACCTTAGCCATATATGAGTCTCCATGAGCAGCGGCATTAAAAAATATAAAGTCGTTCCCTAAAAACATCCCGATTATTTCTTATAAAAGTATAACACAACTTAAAATGGCTATAAAACAGTCAGATTTTACACTAGATGCACAAAAATCCCGAAATGCAGAGATAATCACCTATATTTTCGGGATCAATCGCAATATTTAACATATCATATAAATTTTTGACCAAAATAGCAACTTATTTTATTTTATTTACTGTTAAGTTTTCAAAAGATAATTAATCACTCAATTTAACATCAGAAATACTTGAGGAAAACATGCAGAATCAATTATAAATAATATGTAAATAGATTATTAATAAATTCTATATACAATCACAATTTATTATAGAATAGAATAGCCTTTTATTATCATTATACACGATATACTTTTAGCGAATGAGGGTAGTGGCCGCCTGGCGTAAAAGGAGCTTTTCTGGCAGAAATTATTGTGAATAAATGCTTAAATCCCCGAATTTTTCATAGATATGGACGTAAAACAGTCTCGATTCATGGTTAAAAGCAAAGAAACCGTGCACTTAGCATTTATTTTACGTATATTGACAAAATACAATGCTACTATGTTAGTGAATGAGGCTAGCAGCCGCCTGGTGTAAAAGGAGCTTTTCTGGCGAAACTTCTTGTAAATAAATGCTTAAATCCCTGAATTCTTTATAGATGTGGACGTAAAACAGTCCTGATTCTTGGTTAAAAGCAAAAGAAACCTTGCAGGTAGCAGGTATTTTATGTAAATATGGCGAATGTGTGGCTCGTCTTTAAGCCGCCTCCATGTGTAAACAAAGAAGAAAATTCTTGCGAATAAATACTTCAATCACCGAATTCTTTATAGATATGGACATAAAACTGTCTCAATTCTTTGTTGAAGGAGCTAAAAACCAGCCAGTTTCGCATCTATGTTACGTATTTATGTCGAAGAATGACGCCAATGCCGTAGCGGTTCCCATTCTCCCATTGATTTTTTTCACAACGTTTCAAATTGCATGCATGGTATGAAAAATATAATATTTACCTTGAATCCTTGAGCAAATCACTCCTGAGAAATCCTTCCTGTTTGTTTGTGGTACAGCTTTCGTAGTTCTTCCAAAATCCAAGCTTAAACCCGGCTTTGACATGACCGTGTGCCACCTTCGACTGACTATTACTAAATGACGATTCAAACTCGGCCCTCTATGGTAAGGTGTCGCTCAAAGAATGATGAAGTGTCACGTCAAGAGTAATGAAGTCTATGACATAACATTTAAAAAAAAGATTTCTTTTTTTTAAATACATTAAGTCTGCGTTAACAGAATAATTGTCTTTTATGTGTTACTGTTGCTAGAAATACCAACAATAAATACAATACATCTATGAATAAACTATCAGTGATAGGAGTAATTATATTTATAATTAAAGGACAACATTTTAGAATATATTTTCCTGTATTTAAAATACATAATTGAAAACCCCTAGTGAATATAAATGGTACAGCGAATTAATATAAATAATTTAATTCTGCTACTCTCCAAAAAATTTGCCTGGCACCGCCAGACTATTCTCCCTGTATTTTTCAAACACTGTGAGAAATAGTCTGGGACCCAGCCCACTAACGGCCTCTCGAACAAGTACAAAATCAACCGTCCAATCAGATTCGTTTATTTGCGTGACGTGCTCTTAAAGATGTTCTTGCGCGCCGAAAGTCGTCTCTACAACAACACAGATGGCGAACGGGAGAGCCGAGAATATGTTCCAATCCGCGGTAAAACTAGTTTCAAATGACCAAAAACACATCGACAGAAGTCATTGACAACAGTCAACATGGCTTGCGGTAGCCATATTGAATAAAGGTCTCCATTTTCTCCGCTCACGCTAATTACTTGTCGCTTTAACAACGTCACATCTGCCCGTCGCTGATTGGTCCACTCCACTGTCTGTTTGCTGTGGCTTGCTCCGCCCTTGGAATTAGATCCGCCGGACGGTCGCCAGACTCACTCGCTGGAACAGCGGTGAGTCTGGTATACCAGGCAACAAAAAAATGTGATGACTCCTCTGCCCACTCCTGGAGTCTTTTTGTAACAACTGTAACTTTAACTCATGTTCTGTTTAGTCGTGTCAGCTGTTCATCAACGTGCCAGTGGAGTCCCCGTGTGTGGACTATCACACGTCACTGGCGCAGAACGCTCTACAGGTGTGCCTGTCGCACCCGGAGCTACACAACGAGATATACTGTCAGCTCATCAAGCAAACTAACTGCCGCACGCCACGCAACTACTCCCTCACACAGGTTTGCGCCTTCTACAGTCAAGCCTTCTCATATGTTTGAGACATTATATGAAAACCTGCAAAGAAATACACTATTGTTCAAAAGTTTGGGGTGATCCAGACAATTTTGTGTTTTCCTTAAAAAATCACACTTTTATTTTTCAAATAAGTTGCAAAATGAACAGAAAATATAGTCAAGACATTGACAAGGTTAGAAATAAGGATTCTTATTTGAAATAATCTTTTTCTCCTTCAAAAACAGAAAATCCATATTGTTTGATTTTTAAAGAATGTATTTGCAAATCATGGAGGAAAATAAGTTTTTGGTCAATACCAAAAGTTTATCTCAATACTTTGTTATGTACCCTTTGTTGGTAATAACGGAGGCCAAACGTTTTCTGTAACTCTTCACAAGCTTTTCACACACTGTTGCTGGTATTTTGGCCCATTCCTCCATGCAGATCTCCTCTAGAGCAGTGATGTTTTTGGGCTGTCGTTGGGCAACACGGACTTTCAACTCCCTCCACAGATTTTCTATGGGGTTGAGATCTGGAGACTCGTTTGGCCACTCCAGGACCTTGAAATGCTTCTTACGAAGTCACCCCTTTTTTGCCCTGGCTGTGTGTTTGGGCTCATTGTCATGCTGAAAGACCTAGCCACGTCTCATCTTCAATGCCCTTGCTGATGGAAGGAGATTTTAACTAAAAATCTCTCGATACATGGCTCCATTCATTTTTTCCTTTACACAGATCGGTCATGGTCCCTTTGCAGAAAAACAGCCCCAAAGCATGATGTTTCCACCCCCATGCTTCACAGTGGGTATGGTGTTCTTCGGATGCAATTCAGTATTCTTTCTCCTCCAAACACGAGAACCCGTGTTTCTACCAAAAAGTTCTATTTTGGTTTCATCTGACCATAACACGTTCTCCCAGTCCTCTTCTGCATCATCCAAATGCTCTCTAGCGAACCGAAGACGGGCCTGGACGTGTACTTCCTTCAGCAGGGGGACACGTCTGGCAGTGCAGGATTTGAGTACCTGGCGGTGCGTTGTGTTACTGATAGTAGCCTTTGTTATTGTGGTCCCAGCTCTCTGTAGGTCATTCACTAGGTCCCCCCGTGTGGTTCTGGGATTTTTGCTCACTGTTCATGTTATCATTTTGACGCCACGGGGTGAGATCTTGCATGGAGCCCCAGATCAAGGGAGATTATCAGTGGTCTTGTATGTCTCCCATTGTCTAATAATTGCTCCCACAGTTGATTTCTTTACACCAAGCGTTTTACCTATTGCAGATTCAGTCTTCCCAGCCTGGTGCAGGTCTACAAATTTGTCTCTGGTGTCCTTCGACAGCTCTTTGATCTTGGCCATAGTGGAGTTTGGAGTGTGACTGACTGAGGTTGTGGACAGGTGTATTTTATACCGATAATGAGTTTAAACAGGTGCCATTAATACAGGTAACGAGTGAAGCCTCGTTAGACCTTGTTAGAAGAAGTTAGACAGCCAGACATCTTACTTACCAAATACTTATTTTCCACTCTAATTTGGAAATAAATTCTTTAAAAATCAAACAATGTGATTTTCTTTTTTTTTTTTTTTTTTTTTCCACATTCTGTCGCTCATGGTTGAGGTTTACTCATGTTGACAATTACAGGCCTCTGTGATCTTTTCAAGTAGGAGAACTTGCACAATTGGTGGTTGATTAAATACTTATTTGCCCCACTGTATTTCTCAAACTAGAGACTCTTATGTACTTGTCTTCTTGCTTGATTGTGCTGCGGGGCCTCCGACTTCTCTTTCTACTCTGGTTAGATCTTGTTTGTGCTGCTCTATGAAGGGAGTGGTACACAGCTTTATAGGAAATCTTCAATTTCTTGGCAATTTCTCTTATGGAATAGCCTTCATTTCTAAGAACAGATTGTCAAGTTTCACGTGAAAGTTGTAATTTCTGGCCATTTTGAGAGTTTAATCAAACCCACAAAGGTGATGCTCCAGATACCCAACTAGCTCAAAGGAAGATTTAGTTGTTGTTTTTTTGAAGAGTTTTATAGCTTTTCTAACCACGTAAACTGTTTTGAGCTGTGCCAACATAATTGCACAAGGTTTTCTAATCATCTATTATCCTTATAAGGCAACTAGCAAGCACAATGTACCATTAGAACACTGGAGTAATGTTTGCTGTAAATGGGCCTCTTTACAAAACTACGTTGTTATTGCATTAAAAAGACGTCGCCAGCTAGAATAGTCATTTACCACATTAATAATGTATAGAGTGTTTTTCTGATTAGTTTAATGTTATTTCCATTGAAAAAAAACTGCTTTTCTTTCAAAAAGGAGGAAATTTCTAAGTGACTCCAAACTTTTGAACGGTAGTGTATACTTATACATTGTTTTTTATAATTGGAAGTTTTATTAGTGGGTTTTTGTATAATGTCTCTGATTTATTTGTTCACAGTGCTGGCAGCTGCTATCATTGTGCGTGGCACTCTTCCTTCCCCAACAGCATTTCCTCTGGTACCTCAAGCAGCACCTGCTCCGAAACGGCGACCCCAGGTGAGAGACGTCTTTGTAATGAGGTCATGCCACAGGTTTCAACTGGGTTTCCTGATCGCAGTAGCGATGTTGGGAAGTACGCTGTGTACTGCCAGCGCTCAGTGGAGAGGACACTGAGCAACGGCGAACGCGAGGCCAAACCGTCACGTATGGAGATTGTCTCTATCTTGCTGAGGAACCCCTATCAACACTCGTTGCCCTTTAGTATCCCGGTGCACTTTATGAACAACACTTACCAGGCAAGGAAGTCATCTAGGCTAGGTTCATACTACAGGTCTTAATGCACAAATCCGATTTTTTTGTCATATCTGTTTTTTTACCGTGCCCATTCGGAGTGCCTTTGTCCATTACGACCATTCAAGTATTACGCATGCGCACTATTTCGCAGTCCGACACGTGCTGAGCAAGAAGACCCACATGCGCAGAAGCATCAAAACAAATGACCACACATGCTGTCATCTGTCATTCCAGGGATATCATATTTTGCTTTTCAAAAAGAGGACACAAATAACAGACATAAATAATCCCTGTTTAGGCTTACTGTATTTTTCAGACTACAAGTCGAGCCTGAGTATAAGTCGCACCAGCCATAAAATGCCCAATGTAGAGAAAAAAAACATATAAGTCGCACCGGAGTATAAGTCGCATTTTGGGGAAATTTACTTGATAAAATCCAACCCATAGAACAGATATGTATTCTTGAAAGGCAATTTAATATAAAAATTAGGGCTGTCAAAATTATCCCGTTAACGGGCGGTAATTAATTTTTAAATTAATCACGTTAAAATATTTGACGCAATTAACGCACATGCCCCGCTCAAACAGATTAAAATGACAGCACAGTGTCATGTCCACTTGTTACTTGTGTTTTTTGGTGTTTTGTCGCCCTCTGCTGGAACTTGGGTGCGACTGATTTTATTGGTTTAAGCACCATGAGCATTGTGTAATTATTGACATCAACAATGGAGAGCTATAAGTTTATTTTTTGATTGAAAATTTTACAAATTTTATTAAAACGAAAACTTTAAGAGGGGTTTTAATATAAAATTTCTAAAACTTGCACTAGCATTTATCTTTTAAGAACTACAAGTCTTTCTATCCATGGATCGCTTTAACAGAATGTTAATGATGTTAATGCCATCTTGTTGATTTATTGTTATAATAAACAAATACAGTACTTATGTACCGTATGTTGAATGTATATATCCATCTTGTGTCTTATCTTTCCATTCCAATAATAATTTACAGAAAAATACGGCATATTTTATAGATGGTTTTAATTGCGATTGATTACAATTATTTTTTAAGCTGTGATTAACTTGATTAAAAATTTTAATTGTTTTACAGCCCTAATAAAAATACAATGGAGAAATCATGCTGACTAAGTGTACAGTGTACAGTGCATGAACAACAAAATGCGAATATACTGTCCTCACCAGGACACTACGGCACGGTCCTTGCTATACAGCGAGCTAAACTCCCAAATGACGATGCTGGACGTCCGTAACATTTGCTGAATCTATTTCGTCCTCGATACTAAACAGGTTTGCATCAACGTAAATAAATGATAATTAGGTGCAATTACAGCAATGACACAAACGGTTAGCATCCATTCGCTAGCATTAGCACATCGTTCACACAACCAAAAAACTGGCTCTAAGTGTCAGATCGCGGATGGAAAACACACAACAACAATAGAAAAGATGATACACACAGGCGTTGCCTCTGTAAAGATATTTTACAAGCATAAACAATGAACATAGGTTCGCAGCCATGTCTCTCTCTCGCTCTCGCCCACTCGCTCAGAGACGCTGCGTAGCTGTCCGTCGTCTTCTGGTGTGTGAGCGCTCTTCTTCGCGTAAACAAGTGCGAGTGCGCCCCCACGTGGGCGTGAAAGCGCCACAAACTAAAAGCATGCATTTCAATATAAAAAAGTCAAGAATACAATTGAACACACATTGCCTAAGGCAGAACGCGAACGTGGCCATAGCTATTAAGAGTTATTCAGATAACTGTAGCATGAAGAATGTGCTAACAAGTTTACCAAACCATCAGTGTCAATCCAAAACACCAAAATAACATGTGAAATGATATCATAATGTGTTAATAATTTCACACATAAGTCACTCTTGAGTATAGGTCGCACCCCCAGCCAAACTATGGAAAAAACTGCGACTCATAGTCCGAAAAATGCAGTATATTCAAAGTTTATATGGATCAATAGCTTGCACGCACTGTCCGTGTATGTCACACGCACATACGGGCAGTTTGCCCCGACTCTCGGCCGTGTAGGCAATGTTGAAATATTGCTCATATAGAGCAGAGAGAAAACCGATCATTCTCAGGCTTATCCTCAAGACATTTTTTTTTTTAATGATTTTTGTCAACCCCGGCCCTTCCCCAAAAGCCATGTTCAATGCAAGCTAGGCGCTAATAATGCACAGCTGCACCGCTACCGTAGCGTAATGGGGCGCCGTTTGTAAAGCAGCACATGCTCAAAATTACGACAACATTTTCTCACATTTAGCACCACACAGTGTTTAAAACGTGGTGTGAAATTTTTAGAGTCACATTATTTTGCTCATTTACAACATTATTTAGCAACTTAAATATTTATTTTTAAATAAGAAGTTTTGGACCTGATTGTTTAAATCCAGAACTTAATATTTAATTTAAATCTTAAATTTATATCCTATATCCTGAATCTGGGAATGGTGGGAACTAAATATTTAGCTTAATATGCAAATTCACATGATCCTATATCCTAAATCAGGAAACGGTTGGAACTAAATATTTAGTTTAATATGCAAATTCACATGACCGGAGACCGGAAGTAACAAAATAAAAGCTGGTGGAGCAGCTCAGACAATCTGTTTACGTTGCTTGAAAATGAATAAAACCTACTCAACGGTGGCAGTCTGCTCTTGGACATGAGTCATTGTGATAATAACAATATATAAGTAAAATACATATTTAGGAGAAACTATTTAAAGAGTATTTTGTGTGCTCCAGCTTTTATTTAGTCACTTCCAGTCTCCAGTCATGTGAATTTGCATATTAAGCTACTGTAAATATTTAGTTCCAACCGTTTCCTGATTTAACATTTAGGATATAGGATATAAGTTTAAGATTTAAATTAAATATTTAGTTCTGTATTTAAACAATCAGGTCCAAAACTTATTTAAAAATAAATATTTAAGTTATTAAATAATGTTGTAAATGTGCAAAAAAAAAAGTGACTCTAAAAATTTCACACCATTTTAAACACTGTGTGGCGCTAAATGTGAGAAAATGTTGTCGTAATTTTGAGCATGTGCTGCTTTACAAGCGGCGTCCCATATAGCGTCTCTCTCGCTCTTTGATGACATAATTGCTGCATGAATTCCGATTTGGGAGACTGGACAGTACAGACCACCGCGATAGTCTGGAAAAATGTGGCCCAGATCGGATTTGAACCACTTACGAAAGTGACCCAGATCGGATTTGAAATGGTCTCGTTCTATGCGACTTGTCACGTTCAGACCGTCAAGTTAATGCCTCACTCAAGTCGGAAAAACACGAAAAAGTCGGATTCGTGCATTAAGACCTGTAGTATGAACTTAGCCATAGACGGCCAATGCATTCAAACTGGGAGGGATTATGGTCATTAACAGCATTCTTTTTCCCTCGCAGGTGGTGGGTTTTGACGGCTCCACCACTGTAGAAGAGTTCCTCAACACGCTTAACCAAAGGATCGGCATGCGCAGTCCTCAGCTGTCCGGCTTTGCGCTCTTTACTGACGACCCATCTGGAAAAGAGCTGGAACACTGCTTGCTGCCCACCACCAAGGTGTATTGTACATAATCATTACTTCATGTGACGCTATTGTCGTCATACAATAACTTTGATTCCGTTTTCCTCCAGATTTGTGATGTTATTTCCAAATGGGAGCAGGCTCTCAAGGAGATTCACCCGGGCAAGAATGAGGGAACGCGCATTGTACGACTGACTTACAAGAACAGGTTGGATGTTGATATTGTCGACTTGAACAGAAATTGAGACTTTATGATGTTATTCAAAAAAGTATTCTGCTCACAGAAATACAAATTTAGAACAAAATGCAAGTTCAAATCAACAAAAGATCCCAAAGGACTTCACAGAAAATTGATTTAAAATAAGACATTAAATACCGCAATTTTCAGACTATAAGGCGCACCTGACTATGAGCTGTCACCCACCAAATTTGACACGAAAACGGCATTTGTTCATAGATAAGCTGCAATTAACTATAAGCCACAACTGTCCTTACTGTATAATGGGATATCTTCACCAAAAGATATTAACCGGTAACACTTTATTTGACAGCGGCATCGTAAGACTGTCATCAGACCAAATGAACCACCAGGAAGCTTTAAACCAATTGGCTGCAACGCTTCATTGCTTCAAGAAGCTTCATTTGGCCATCACTGCTCCACTTGCTCTCAACACTGTTGTCCTCCAACATGCCTCCTAGCATGCATTGCAGCGCTACAGATTTAAATAACAATCAAAATTCATGTTCTGTGCTAATTTCTTCAGTTACTGTCCCAGTTTCATTAATTGCTAGTTATGGTGTTTGGAGAGTGGCGCCATAAGACAATCATAATTATGACATGACACTGCCGTGGGCATAAATGAATGCATATGACATATGTCATTTTGTGTCATCTGGCAAATTATCTAACTTTTGAATGAATGTAAAAGATCCAAGTTGGACATAAATGTTTAGTTTAGTTAGTGACAAAACTCTCCAGGTGAGACTTTAGTGACATCTGTCATAAGCATTCATTAATGCCAATGACCGTATCATGTCATAATTATGGCGTTGTTATGGCAGTCTTATGATGCCGCCGTCAAATAAAATGTTACCTATTAACTAGGGCTGTCAAACGATTAAAATTTTTAATCGAGTTAATTACAGCTTAAAAATTAATTAATCGTAATTAATCGCAATTAATCGCAATTCAAACCATATATAAAATATGCCATATTTTTCTGTAAATTATATATATATTCTGTAAAATAAATTGTTGGAATGGAAAGATAAGACACAAGATGGGTATATACAGTGGGGAGAACAAGTATTTGATACACTGCTAATGGGAAAACCCATTGGCAGTGTATCAAATACTTGTTCTCCCCACTGTACATTCAACATACGGTACATAAGGACTGTAGTGGGCATTTCACTCTACTGTCATTTAAATCTGTCTATGCTGTCCTCACTCCGAAGCGTCTACTTTTTCCAAAGCTAGACAGCTAGTGAACGACGCCTTAATAATCAGACTTCTTCCTTTTTCATCTGGTTTATTAATAAAGAAGCCTCAAACCATTGTCCTCTTTAGACCGTCATAAAACTAAAAAAAAAAGTACACAAGCATTGCATTAGCAACAACGTTAGCTTAGCACGCTATACAGGTTCACTAAACATAAACAAAAAGCGTCTCTTACAAAAAATAGAACATTTCGCTTACTAACATAATATGTACATTCTTTACAACAACCATACTTACGGACAAATCTTGTCCAAGGATCATATAAGCACAACATTACAACGTAGGCGTCAGCCCGAGACGTCGTGCAGCCATATTGAACTGGCAAGAAAAAAATAAACCATGTCGCAAAGCGACCACAAGAGTTCGCTGTTAGACAGCACAAAAAGCCTTGCTGTAAACTTACCAAAAGGCAGAATACTGTCTGAGCGGGACATGTGCGTTAATTGCGTCAAATATTTTAACGTGATTAATTTAAAAAATTAATTACCGCGCTTTAACGCGATAATTTTGACAGCCCTACTATTAACCCAAATAAATCAACAAATAAGCTGCAATGGACGATAAGCCACAGGGTTCAAAATGACAGAAAAAAAGTAGCAGCTTATGGTCTGAAAATTAAGGTAAATCAATGAATAAGTATCAATGAACATTTCTTCCGATCTTCATTTCGTGGGGAATCTAAATGCAGAAAAATCTGTTAAACCAATAAATGTAATGAGGGAAAAAGATATACATACAGTAGAAATAGTGTGTTTAAAATGATTCAAGCCCTACTAGCAAATGGTGTTGACATTATATTTTTATTTCATTCATCATTAACTGTTGAAATAAACACTAAAGTGTAATTTAGACAAATGTAATTGTTGATTATACAAGCTTTAATTTGATATTATATATTAGAGAAAAGAAATGTCATCCTGCAACACTTTACTGCAGTGGGGGTGGAATAATTTCTAACACATATTTTGGTGATAAGAAAAATACTGTTGGTGTATGAAAACAGTCAAAATCTACTGGACTTCTTTCACTGTCAATGGCAGCCACTAAGTTATCAAAAAAAAAAAAAATCAAAATACTGTACTGTTTATATGTACTGTATTCAGGTTATCTGTGGGGTTTTAAAAAATGGTTCTTAAATTTTATTCATTATGGTCTTAAAAAAGCTGTAAAAAGTCTTAAATTTGGCTTGTAGAACCCTGCAGAGACCTTGGTACTGTATATATGTATTGTTTTAAGTCTGAAATGTGTTGCTAGCATCCAAATGTAGGTGTAAATCAATATGACAATGGTGTTGATAACATTAGGGTTTGTACTTTCGACCGCAGGCTTTGCTTCCGCTCTCAGGTCAAAGGCGAAACGGAGCGTGAGCGCCTCCTGCTGGCCCATCAGGTGAACGACAACGTGCAGCAGGGTTTCTTCCCTGTCAACAAAGAGCTGGCGCTGGAAGTAGCGGCCCTCATGGCACAGGTATACGCACCACTTGGAACTGTATTTACAGATGTTGAGGACGTCAATATGGAAGTAATAGAGTAGTTTGTGGGAGAGCCACCTGTATTTACCTGCTTTCTGCTTTTTTTTTTTTTTTCAAGGTGGAGCACGGCGATCTGGAGCGAACGACCCAGCCCAAGTCTCAGCTGGTGATCCTGCAGGCTTTGGAGCGCTTCTACCCAAAACGTTACAAGCGCAATTGCAGCGCTGAACACTTGAGGTTAGATGTGCAAAAAAACACACATCGTAAGTTCATTGAAGACTGAAAATTGCCCATAGGAATGTGAATGTTCATCAAGAAACAGTTGCAGAGATGTGGGACAAATAATACCGTTTTTTTTTTTTTTTTTTTTTTCCCCCGGACTATAAGCCGCTACGTTTTACCTCATTTTTAATCCTGCGGGTTATTTGTTGGTTTATTTGGGTTAATAGGTAACACTTTATTTGACAGTGGCGTCATAAGCCTGTCATAAGACAGTCATAATTATGACATGACTCTATCGTGGGCATTACGGAATGCCTATGACAGATGTCATTAAGTGTCATTCAGCAAATTATGGCACTAACTCCATTTATGTCCAACTCGGATCTTTTACATCTATTCAAAAGTGAGATAATTTACTGGATGACATTCAATAACATCTGTTATAAGCATCCGTTAATGCTCTTGACAGTGTGATGTCATAGTTATGATTGTCTTATGACAGTCTTATGGCGCCACGGTCAAATAAAGTGTTACCAGATACCATAACTAGTTTTTAATGAAACAACTAGAACAGTAACTGAAGACATTTATAGCACAGAACATGAAATTTGATTGTTATTTACATCTGTAGCGCTGCAATGCATGCTCTGAGGCATCTTGGATGACAATGTTGTTGACAGCAGGTGGCAGCAGAGGTTGACTGTCTGCCCCAAGGGAGCGGTGATGGCCAAATGAAGCTTCATGAAGCTTCATGGTGGCTCATTTGGTCTTACAACGGTCTTAAGATGCTGCTGTCAAATAAATTGTTACCGGTTAATATCTTTTGGTGTAAATATCCCATAATACAGTGAGGACAGCTGCGGCTTATCTATGAACAAATGTCGTTTTTGTGTCAAATTTGGTGGGGCGCGGCTTATAGTCAGGTGCGCTTTATAGTCCAAAAATTAGTGTTCATGGATTGCTGGAAATATATGAAAAAACATCTCTCACTCTGATATAAGACAATAAGAAAGCAATCAAAAACAGAACTTTGTCTTTTTTATTAAATACAGTATGTTAAGGGACAATTTTTATACATTTTTAATTTTGATCCAATCCCTTAAAAGGTAGTATTAAATTGGGTTTCTCCAGTGTTTTATGAGCCTGGCAGGCTGAAAGCCTTTTTTTTGTATTTGTACTGTATTTTCAGGAGTGACTACACCTGGCCTCTTCACTAATTCATTGCCATTCACTGCGCTAAACATTTAAAGTGCTTGTGACACGAAAAAGCATGTTTATTTCATAATACACGCGGTATTTTATGCTCCTGAATGATATGGACCGCTTGGATGTGTGTGGAAGCGATCGCTATATTTATTTAGTTTTTTGAATCCCGCGCCAGGAAAATGAGTGACTTCCGGCTTCGGTCTCGCATTGAGGAGGAGGGCGCTGTGACGTGTACGGTAGAAGACGTCCTCTTCACGCTACAGTGTACTGTTGTGTATGAGGACGAAGGATTCAGCTGATTTTGCGGATTAATACTTTTATTTTTTGCATCACGCCAGCCAAACGGCTGCAGAAAAATCATTCTGTATGCGGGAGAGGCGTATGCGCCTTTTTGGAGTTTCAAAAGGTTCCCATTCACCGTGGATATTTACTGTGGGACCATTGGACTTACAAGGAAGTGAGTAAACATCTTGTTTTGTATTATGTCAAATACGAATACAGTGATTACAAAGTAAACACTATAAAATTCCTTTAAATAAAGGACTACTTACGTTTGATCATTGATAGGCATGTAAAAAGCTATCCTCACGCTCATTAGCAGTTAGCACGTTAGCTACACAACAATTCCAGCCACCCTCCTCCAGGGAACGAACTGTAAATTGCTCTCCGCCGGGCGGTTTGCCGATCCGCAAAGAAACTCGACAACCGGGTCGTCATGTCAAATAATCCAGGCTAGTTATGTGTGATTTTCCACTTCGAAGACTTTGAAACATCCCTCGGTTCGGGTTAGCATGTCGGCTAGCTGTCACTCCTTCTGGTCTGTTTACATTCTCCGAAGCCGGGGAAGGGAAATGACATATGTCCAATTTAGGTGTCATAAAATATCGTTCGGCAGGTGTGACAGTAAAGGTAAAGTCGACTGTTTTGACCATTATGGAGTAATTTTGCCATGTCGTCTTGAATAAATGGATTTTTATTATTTTATATTCCATTTAGCACAAGATTGTTATTTGTCATGACCATGCCATTTATTTAGCAATTGGGGAAAGTACTTGGGTAAAAAGAATATCCTGTAAAAATATTGAAGTAAAGAGACAGAAACAATGACATTTTGCCGCTCTCTTCGTCGCGTTTTCCTCATTGTGAATAGTTCCCCCTCGACGGGCTGACTGGTCCTTCTCAAGCCATTTATATAGCTATTGGGGAAAAATACTTGGATAAAAAGAATATCCTGTAAAAATATTGAAGTAAAGAGACAGAAACAATGACATTTTGCCGCTCTCTTCGTCGCGTTTTCCTCATTGTGAATAGTTCCCCCTCCACGGGCTGACTGGTCCTTCTCAAGCCATTTATATAGCTATTGGGGAAAATACTTGGATAAAAAGAATATCCTGTAAAAATATTGGTAGTAGAGAGACTGAAACAATGACATTTTGCAGCTTTCTTCGTCTCGTTTTCCTCGTTCTGAACAATTCCCCCTCAATGGGCTGAATAGTAAAACCGATGAGCCTAGTCTACCGCTGACGTCATCCACCTGTTGGGGACGCTAAAGCCCTATAATTGTAGGCGTGGCTAACCGGCAGATTAAAAGACTAATTTCTCGTCATCTGCGCTTTGCTAAATTGTTGTATATGGTCGAATCGTCTCAAAATATGATTCTAATTCACATAATAATGCCATTTAAGACTTTTTTTCTGGTGTCGTATGCTCTTTAAACCATATAGACAAAATGGATTGGACGGCTATTGTCATTAGTGACAACTAGTGATGTCACGGATTACTTAAAAAAGTCATTTAATTTCTGATTACTGATTACACCTAAAAAAAGTAATCTAGTTACTTTACTGATTACGTTATTATCAAAGTAACTAAGTTACTTTAAAAGTAACTAATCAGTTACTTTTTACCGATTTTTCTCCTTTTGCTGCCTCAACATAAAAATAACAGAAAAATGTCATCGCGTGTAATTGAGTTTTTCACATAAGGCTTAATCTTTGAGTTAGCGGGGGTTTAATTAGTCGATGGAGTTGATTTCAACCACCATTGACTCGCCCTAGCTTAGCCATTCCGGAGCCCTAAAACTAACAAATAACTGACAAACTGCACGAAATTTGTTTAAATTAACTTCAACGACTAATTAAACCCCCGCTAACTCCAAGATTAAGCCTAATGTAAAAAATTCTGAACTTCCCCTTTGAAATAAAGACCTAGCTGCTAAAATGTTGTCTATAAAAGTTGTAAAGCAATAAAACAAACAACAAAAATTAATGAAATGAACAAAAATCCTACAACGTACAGTTTTCATAATGGGTCAAAATCATTTTTCGAACAGATCATGTGACTAGCAACTTGGAGACTATGCTTTGCTTAGCCAAAACTTCACCAGAGGAGGCAAGATATATATTTAGAATTTCTTTAAACCTAAGCTTTCAAATGCTACCAACAACATCTTGAACAGTTGATTGAACTCGAACAGTGTCAAGATGTGTGTGTGTATATATATATATATATATATATATATATATATATATATATATATATATATATATATATACAGTGCCTTGCAAAAGTATTCGGCCCCCTTGAATCTTGCAACCTTTCGCCACATTTCAGGCTTCAAACATAAAGATATGAAATTTAATTTTTTTGTCAAGAATCAACAACAAGTGGGACACAATCGTGAAGTGGAACAACATTTATTGGATAATTTAAACTTTTTTAACAAATAAAAAACTGAATAGTGGGGCGTGCAATATTATTCGGCCCCTTTACTTTCAGTGCAGCAAACTCACTCCAGAAGTTCAGTGAGGATCTCTGAATGATCCAATGTTGTCCTAAATGACGGATGATGATAAATAGAATCCACCTGTGTGTAATCAAGTCTCCGTATAAATGCACCTGCTCTGTGATAGTCTCAGGGTTCTGTTTAAAGTGCAGAGAGCATTATGAAAACCAAGGAACACACCAGGCAGGTCCGAGATATTGTTGTGGAGAAGTTTAAAGCCGGATTTGGATACAAAAAGATTTCCCAAGCTTTAAACATCTCAAGGAGCACTGTGCAAGCCATCATATTGAAATGGAAGGAGCATCAGACCACTGCAAATCTACCAAGACCCGGCCGTCCTTCCAAACTTTCTTCTCAAACAAGGAGAAAACTGATCAGAGATGCAGTCAAGAGGCCCATGATCACTCTGGATGAACTGCAGAGATCTACAGCTGAGGTGGGAGAGTCTGTCCATAGGACAACAATCAGTCGTACACTGCACAAATCTGGCCTTTATGGAAGAGTGGCAAGAAGAAAGCCATTTCTCAAAGATATCCATAAAAAGTCTCGTTTAAAGTTTGCCACAAGCCACCTGGGAGACACACCAAACATGTGGAACAAGGTGCTCTGGTCAGATGAAACCAAAATTGAACTTTTTGGCCACAATGCAAAACGATATGTTTGGCGTAAAAGCAACACAGCTCATCACCCTGAACACACCATCCCCACTGTCAAACATGGTGGTGGCAGCATCATGGTTTGGGCCTGCTTTTTCTTCAGCAGGGACAGGGAAGATGGTTAAAATTGACGGGAAAATGGATGCAGCCAAATACAGGAACATTCTGGAAGAAAACCTGTTGGTATCTGCACAAGACCTGAGACTGGGACGGAGATTTATCTTCCAACAGGACAATGATCGAAAACATAAAGCCAAATCTACAATGGAATGGTTCAAAAATAAACGTATCCAGGTGTTAGAATGGCCAAGTCAAAGTCCAGACCTGAATCCAATCGAGAATCTATGGAAAGAGCTGAAGACTGCTGTTCACAAACACTCTCCATCCAACCTCACTGAGCTCGAGCTGTTTTGCAAGGAAGAATGGGCAAGAATGTCAGTCTCTCGATGTGCAAAACTGATAGAAACATACCCCAAGCGACTTGCAGCTGTAATTGGAGCAAAAGGTGGCGCTACAAAGTATTAACGCAAGGGGGCCGAATAATATTGCACGCCCCACTTTTCAGTTTTTTATTTGTTAAAAAAGTTTAAATTATCCAATAAATTTTTTTCCACTTCACGATTGTGTCCCACTTGTTGTTGATTCTTGACAAAAAATAAAAATTTTATATCTTTATGTTTGAAGCCTGAAATGTGGCGAAAGGTTGCAAGGTTCAAGGGGGCCGAATACTTTTGCAAGGCACTGTATATATATACAGTATTGGCCAAAAGTTTGGAGACACCTCAAAGGTTGATACTTTGAAGAATGTAGAATACAAAACCTGTTTTTAGTTATTTCACGTTTTTTTGCCATTCCACATGTTCGTTTATAGTTTTGATGTCTTCAGTGAGAATTTACAATAGTAGTGAAAATACATAAAATGCAAAAATGATGAAGTGTGTCCAAACTTTTGACTTTAGTTTCAGAGTCTTCAACATGCTTCTCCCCCAGTCCCACAAATGTAAAACTCCGCCTATGATTACAAACTCTAACTATAAAATGTACATAATTACACATATTATAAAGGCTGGTTACAAACTGTAGAATTGCTGGCTGTCTCGCTACCTGTCGGCTTTGTTTCGAGTTTTTTTCGCGTTGTGCTTCCTTGTTGAATTGGATGTTGAGTTTTTAGCGGTCGACAGTCTTTCTGAGCCAGCGCACAGTTTGCAACGCACGGAGATATTTTTGTCATCTTTACTGGACAGAAATGTGAAGTAATGGCTGTATTTCCATTGAGTAAATGCAGCCGTTTGTGGTATATTCTGACAAGGTAGCCAGGCTATGTTGTTGACCGCCGTGGTAGATGGTGCGCACACAGCATGGTAATACACGAGATCCGTTTTTTTTTCCGATGAGAAAACGTAAGATGTGATGTCACTCCCAAATTCAAGAGCAGTATTTCTATTCAAATGGTCTTTGTATGGTCCACTACAGTATTCTTCATTCTACATACAGTATGAGGCAACAATAAGGGTGTAACGGTACATGTATTTGTATTGAACCGTTTCGGTACGTGGTGCTCGGTTCGGAACGGAGGCGTACCGAACGAGTTTCTGACGTAATGTAACCCTTACTTTTCGAGGCTGTGAGTCGATCGGGTTACAGTTTCTTTGTGTAGATTATATTTACTCTGTCTTTTCTACTATAATGAGGACCAACACGGTAGGACAGTATAACCCAGAAACGGCAACGGCACGACAACGTGGCCGCCACAAGAACACAGTGAAACGTGGGCGTTAAAGTCAATCAGCCAATGCACACCAGTCGCAGTGCGGCCGCGTGTTCGACGCGTCCCAGAAGCGGCTCAACACGACGCACGCGAAAAGAACGGCAGAGTTTATTATTTGACGCGGGACGCGACCCTCCTGCGTCAATACTACTACTGGTAGCTAGGATCGGGCAGACCGGAAGTCACTCGTGTAAAAATACGGTAGATCCGGTCGATTTTCAAACTAATATGCAATCGTAACCCACTTTTTGAGTCCATTAGATCTCTTGAGTGGTAGATCGGGGCACAGTTGACTTGGTCTTTGTTGATTTACTGCTGTCTTCTCTGCGATAATAATAACCATGTTCCCGTGTTCAATACAAAACCCTCCTACCACAACAAAAAAAGTGGGAACTAATATTCACATAGGAACTAAAGTTATACAACATAAAATATACAATATAAATGAATACTATATCACATTTCTAAAATATAAACACATAATAAAATAAAATAATAGACCATTTACATAAAATAAATTGAAATGAGCTAAAACACCTGTAACTAAATAATAAGAATAATACACAGATCCTGCTTACACAATTAAATTTATTAATTTCTGTGTGGCACTTTAACTTGAAAAAATCCAACAATAAAGCTTTTGAAAACCATTCATAAGAAAAAAAAATGATTCATTGAGGCATTTCATTTGTAAAATACATGTTAAAATCTTTGTCATTGGGATTGCTTTTCTCTTTAGTACAGGACTTCTTTTTTCTTTCTTTCAGAAAGAAAGCTGACCAATATGCAGGGTCTGAAAGGCAAATTGTTGTTGGATTATCTTTAAATACCCGCTACTTTTTTAGCAGAATTCTGGCTTTGTAAAGTTTATTGTTGAAAGCACAAAGGTGTGTAATAAACAACTAGCACATTTATATTTTGCATTTTGTTTTCTTACTGTACCAAAAATGAACCGAACCGTGACCTCAAAACCGAGGTACGTACCGAACCGAAATTTTTGTGTACCGTTACACCCCTAGGCGACAACAAAATAGTAACGCACAGGCACTGAGGAAACTAACTTTAATCAGATTACTGGTTTGGAAAAATTAACGCGTTAGATTGCTCGTTACTGAAAGAAAGTAATCAGATTACTCTGGTGACAACCAATGAGTTAATGCAGGTGTAAATACTTGAGTCACAATGTGTATAATTGCTATCATTTTCAAAGAGACATCAATGAGGGTTTGGCAGCCAAGTGGTCAGCGCTCCGCGGCTGCAACGGAGCTGAGTGCGTAAGGATTTACTTGACAGTGGCACGCGGATGGCCCCTGTTTGGTGCCAAACTCTTCAGCGTTAAGGTACAACCCTTTTCACTTTTCAGGCCTCTTTGTCGACGCCTGAACTGATGTTTCCCTGCACTGGTGTATGCAGGCTGTGCCGCCCGCCCCTGTTGAACAAGGGAGCCCGGCCTGGCTGGCGGTCAACGAAGATGGGCTGTGCGTGCTGGATGACACCATGGTCGCTTAGTAAACACAGAGGCCACACAGAGTGTAACAGCAATTAACACCGCTTTTATTGTTTTGTAGCGCACGCTAGCTTCATATGCCTATCGCTCGGTGGTCACCTTCGGCGGCTGCGGTGACGACTTCCTGCTGGTCGTCGGCGGTGGCAAGAAAAGTGTGGAGAAGCTTCTGTTCACCATGGCCAAACCCAAGGTATGACCTTGGGATACAGGTTTTTATGTTTTCTTTGACTCAAATTATCTTTCTTAAGATCCTGCAGTTGACGCTACTCATGGCCAGCTACATGAACCACTGTGCCGCCGCTCCCCCAGAAGCCTCCTGGCAGCCTCAAGCGCTACGGGACACAGATTCCCGCCACTTTCCCACTATGAACTATTCCAGCAAAGTCCCAACGTTACTCTGACGACTGCTACCAATAGGGCTGAACCCAACTTGGACATTTATTTTGTGAGCTACAAAATGAAAATGAGTTACAGAGGTACTGAAGTAAAATATGAGGTAGGCAGATCGATGAGTTTCACGTTATAATACGATAAATTCTACATTATATTGCGTTAAATTTCACCTCGGATATGATAAAGTTCCAGTTTTAACATTGTAAATTTGACATTTTAAAGTGATAAATTCTCTGTTATATCTGTCATATAACACATTTCATGTAATATGCGATGAATTCTACATACTGTGATACATTTTCAGCTTTAATATAATAAACATTATAATCTCAAAGTATAATGCGATAAATTTCATGTTATAATTTGATACCTTCTACATTATACTGCAATAAATTTTTCAATTTAATTTGATAAATTCTACGTTATACTATCTCATGATCAATTTAACATCTTAACCAAATAAATTTCACTTTATAACTTGATAAATTCTACATTGAGATATAGTCCCTTAAACACCGAATCAGAGGTTGCGCTAGACATTTTCGTTGTCTGTCATTTTGACTGACAGGGTCATAAAAATCCGGTCATAATCTATTTTTACCCGTCACTTAAATTTTTAAAATGATAATGATGACATATTAAATAGTATTTAGTTTTCATTCATTTTTAATTAATATTGTAACACTTGCTTGGCGGCGAAAAATTAGACACGGAAGTCGTATTTTTCTCCCTCTTTTTACTCTGCTTACCGCCAACAACAACTCCACCCCCAGAGAAAAAGAGGCAACTATATAGACCCCAATCACCAACGTCACACAATTATCTTAATTGTGGTTGTCAGCCCAAAATCTTCTAAATATATATTAAATGCATCTTACCAGATATAAAATGACTACTACATAGTCTGTGGTGATCGTTTGGTGCCCAGATTTCTTGTCGAATTACAGCAGTCCATCTCGTTCTCCTCTTCGGGTCTCTCAGAATACGGTAGAACTTCAAGTCTCTCCGTCTATCTTCTCTGTTACTGCAACCAACCGCCACACACGCCTTCACCATTTTGATTATCAATGTTAACGAGCAGAAAAACACGCCGTAATAGGAAGCATGTACGTAGCGGTAATGTGTAAACATGACGAGCTGACGGACAATATGGCGGCTCCAGTCAGGGGGGCGGAGTTGTGACGTCATGTGATTGGGGTCTATACACAGGCGGCAATCTAGTCCACCAATTGGATGATGCGCTGGCACACCGGGTGCACCAATAAGGAACCTCGCGTTGATGTGTCAATCACGGTGCCGCTGCCAGACCCCGGTGACGCTACAATATTCTGACTGAATAGCCAACGATGTCATACAATAGCTAATTAATATGCTCACTCGCCACCCTGTGGTCTGGGGTGTGAATTGCAACCTGTCAAAATGACGGACGGACTTCAGTTTTTTCCGTAACTGTTTTAAAAAACCGGTCAACGACGATAAATATTCGGTTAACGCGACCCCTGCACCGTATACAGTGCTTCACAAAAAATACAATACTGCATTTTTTGGTGATGAATTTAAGTTTTTAACTTTATAGTTTTCCTACATTGCAAAATCATTCGTGTAAATTTAACTCCGAGTTAAAATCCTCACTTTTTTCAAGTTTATATAATCCTCACGGATTCTCACAGAGTTATAGTTACACTTTGGGAAGTGTTAAGATTTTAACACTAGCAATGCTAAATATCTTTCTGTCAGCATTGTTTGGGCACATGAATATGTACTTTCAATACTAAATTGTAGTACTCCTTTAACTATAAGTGTTATTTTTTAACATTAATGGTGTTGTTTTATGACACTTGACAGTGTATTTTCAAGGGTTTATCACCATAATTGTCACGGTGTGCTAGAAGGTGGACCCCAAAGCACTAATGCAAAGTTCGCGGGTGCAGGATTTTAGCACAATGTCTATTGAAAACGACTCTGGGTGTCATGAGAAATGAGCAGGCTTGCAGCCTTCTTGGAGGTGAGGTCGTGGTATTACGGTGGTGAAGGAACAGACCAACCAAGGGAAGAAACAAGTCTTTTAGGGAGACCGCAAAGCCGAAAATATTGATCTGGCGTTGTGGTGGGGTGGCTTAAGTAGACCAGGGATGCTGGCGTGCACCTGTCGTTGCTCCACCTGTTTGTTGCCAAAAGTGTAATCATTGATAACGACATACACGCATACAGACTGCAAAGTTATAGAAAATAGTTATGAATGCTTTCATGCTGAAAATCTGTTTTAAACATCTGCAAGCACAGATGGTAAGGTCTTGACCCACAAGACTTAACAGTGATTGGGTATAATAATCATTCCGCCAATTTAATTTTTTCTGGACAAATAATGGGAATTAGGCCCAATTCAAACGGTCAAATATTCCAAAATTGTCATTATCCTTTCTTCTGTCACAGCAATGAATGAAATACGCACACTTAAAATGCCTATGGCCCATTAACTCTGCCAGGAGCACATTTAACTTGTATAATTGACACCACCCCAAGATTGGGACATGCATCATGTTATAACGTGAACTTTATCGTGTAATAATTATGTGTGGTGACAGGAGACATTTCGTAGCTTTTTTTTATACATGTGGAAAAAACTTGAATTCCTTTGGATCAAACCACTGTTTTGTTTGTGGGAAAATGTTAATTTATTCAAAATCCATTTGAGCTGGCAATGAATGATCATCCTTTTGTACCATGACTGCGATAGATGTCGAATCCATTTGAACTGGGAGAGGTGCTGCCAGCCCTCCTAAGGCCATGTCAACACCTAGCAGCCGAGGATCCCGCCCTAATACGTCGGGAAAAAATAATTACGTCCACATGTTTGTAGGAAAAAAGAACTTCCACAGCCAACCAAAAATAATTGTCCATCATACCCCCATCTTTTGCATGTGTTCTTCAATATGAAGCACTGCAAGAGTTTGTAAATAAATAGAAGCAAAAAAAAAAAAAATCACCTAATTTACTCCAAATGTAAACAATGGTCTCATGTGTGACGTAGGGACAAAGTTTGTCGCAGTCAGTGACGTTTCCACACTTAAATCTTTTGTTATAAGTGTCCAGATTATGGCGCCACAAACGCAGAATTCACACATCTTCACTCTGGGCGTAGTTTTCAAGAACCTTCATTTAAATGTGCGTGTGGATGATGGATCCAAAACTATAGAAAAAGTTCTTTTTGCCAAATACCCTGCTACGTGTAGACATGGCCTAAGTCCATGAATTAAGAGCCAGTGTGTTTGTTGTCGTTCGTGATTTATCAAATGCTTGTGTCCAATAAAAATCAAGTAAAAATCTGTGGGAATTGTGTTTGCTCATTTTAATTCATTTATAGATGTACAGATCAGTTTAGGACACTCCCACCCCCTCCCCTAATTTGTCTTTAGACTTTTGTTCTTCTACACCAAAGCAGTTTCAATGCACTATTTGGATCAAATAGATGTATGATTTGCAAATTTTACAGTACAGGTTTGAACACACTTCATTAAAAAAAAAAATACCAACGTTGGTCCTAACCCCATTGATAAAGCAAATTCCACTAGTTGACCCTAATAAGTTATACCTGTGAAGTGAAGACCATTTCGGACTACCACTTGAAGCCCAGAGTGCAAAAAAAGTAATTGGAGCAAAGGGTTTTGCTGGCTACTTTGAAATAACTGGAATTTAAAATTTCATATTCATTGTTCAAATTCATTGTTGAGACCTTTAGTGACAATCTACAATGTACATTACGCCTGAACGATATTGGGAAAAAAACTATCATTGCGATTATTGGGGAGTTTGCGATATTAAAACGAGAATAATTTTCACCGGATAACGTGAATGGTCCTGTTTGGGATAGGCCTCAACAATATTAGAAAAACATAACATTGCCATATATACAGTATTGCCAAGGCTCCACACTTACTTTTTGTATTGGTTGCACAAAATGTAGGCGCACCCACATTTTTCATTGCATCGCCTTTAACGCCATACTTTTGATCGCTCTCGATAACATTCATATGAGTCCACACTTCAGACTGGGTTGGAAGTTTAACGATGATTAACACATTTGTGCCTACACATTAGTGCCTTTGATCGTGGAGCTACCGAGGCTTCTCAGGCCAGATCAAAGCTACAAACCAGTCAATCATTGTTAACGTTAACTCATTTACTCCCAAAAACGTATAAAAACGTTCTATTTTTAATTGTTTTAGTGTCCCATTTTTACGTTTTTTTCCCTCTGGGTTCTGATTCAATTTGGCTCCAAAGCACAAAGCTGAAAATCCATTTTAAAGCAATAAAACAGGCCACTGGATGGCAGTAGCGCATTTGGTAAGACCCGCAATCCAGACCGAATCCAACGGCAACGAACGACCGGGGCGCCGGCAGAAGACGACCGAATGGAGAACAACCTAGAGGACGTCCAGGATGCCAGGCGGCGGACAATCGAGCAGAATAACCGGTAGGACGCCCGGGATGCCAGGCACTGGACAACCGAGCAGAACGACCGGGAACACCAGTGCAGCGGACGATGCCGTTGAGGCCGTGCTGCTCGCCGAGCAGACCCCGCAGAGACAAAAAAAAAAATCCATCTTTATGAGACAGGCGACGATGAGGGAAAAGTTTACCCAGCTGTCGCGGCGACAACAGCGCCATCTCTCAATTAGTTATGTGTAAATAAATTGTTACTTTGCTATCAAAAGCTCTATTTGTCTTGTTGTGTTATTTTGTAAAAGGAAAACATTATTCAGATGTTTGGCTTGTAACTAAAGCAAAACAATAGTTGTGTTAAAGTCAGAAGTTATGTTTGAAATGTATACATGTATAAATGTATACTAAAAACTGCTGGGTTAAGAATAACCCAATTTGGGTTATAAAATAACCTAACCGCTAGTTAAATATTGTACCAACCTAGCAGTAGTCAATTTGACCCAGCAAGATGGGTTTCTTCACTATAACCCAACAGATGAGTTAAAAAAAAAATGACCCAAATTCTGGGTCAAATTAACTACAAACCAAGGTAAATTCAACTTCATATATGTGTTATATATATGATATATATGCTTTCACAAAAACCTCAATTTCAGTTTTTTTTTCATCAGAAATTGGAAAATTGCTCAAACTAAGCTATTTTCTAAAGAATGGAAAAAGATACAAACTTTTTTTTTTCCTGCTGAAAGAACAGAGTCTAATCTTTCTTTTAGTGGGTTCCATGTTTATATAGCAATTGAACAGAATTTTCTGTGGGCCTTGCAAAATCAGTCAAAATCCAGTAAAACGGCCGGGAGCGAATGGGGTTGCACCGGTGAAAATGGCTGGGAGTGAATGAGTTAAGTACCAAACACCAGCTGCACTGGTGACCACGAAAAACAGTTTGATCACATTGCCTAGCAGAAGGGAGAGTGAGAGGCTGTGGCGCTGTACGAGCATGAAGCAGAAAAACATGAATGTATTTTGTTTTTTTAATTAAAAACCCAATCCTTTTCACCCGGTCCGATCCTCTGAAAAATGGCGCGATGGGCCCGATTTCCGATCACGTGGTCGGATCGGGGACATCCTTAATTTATATAATGCTGTTTAATCTAGGCTTGCTGTATATAAACGGGATCCCACACCTGCACACGTGCTGCTTTTATGAAGTAAAACAAAAGTTAACACATAAAAAAAAAAAATCCACAACCCGCGATGTGACCATTGCGCATGCGCACATTGTGATGGCAATGTTCAAACGATATATTGTGCAGGCCTAATGTACATAATTTTGATAAAACAAGAAAACGCACAAATGAGGAGTTTCCAAACTTTTGGCCTGTATTGTATATCGGTGTTCAGACACTTTATTTCAAAGAGTACATTGCAAGTCACATTTATCTGCACTGGTTATTTACACTGAGTACACGTAACAACCCTTTCTCTGTTTATTTCCAAAACAATATTGCAATATATGCAAAACTATGTGCAAAATAAGAGCCACAAAAATGAACGTGAAAATGTCATTTTGTTTTTCCTGTATTGATCACTGAGAAGAGGGTGGAAGTGGGTTGACTTCCAAAGTTGAAGTGCAGAAGGAGGTCGGTGTCCAGAACCCGACAAAGAGGCGTTTGCTTGCATATCCACATTACACCCTCCTCGTGTGTGCGTGGAAGTTGAGAGAAGAGAAGAGCCACGCGAGTCGACGCTTGCACTACTCAGGTCAGAGTTGGAGAGTGACCCCCAAAAAGTGACGGCTATTACGTCACGCAAGGGGAGGAGAGGGACCTCAACCTGGCTGGTTAGCTCGTTGCTAACTCCGCGCGTGTTTGCATTGACAGATCAACCAGGAGTGTGGAAAGCGGTCACAATGACGACGACAATCCCTAAACCGCGCGGTTTAGTCCGGGAAGCCACGCACCAGATTATCGCCGGAGGCTCCGCAGGTAGGAAAGATTTGTAAATGTCAATTTTGTTTGTTTATTGTGTAATTCTTCTCGGCTAGCTTTGCTCGTGCTTGCAACCTGTTGCCTCTGGAGTTTACGTGACGAGTCCAACTTGACAACAGAGTGTTCACTTTTTATAAGAAAGTGTGGTACTGTACAATTTGTCCCGAGCAGGGGCTGTCTGGGTCGCCATGCCGAAGGCGACGGGTGTAAAGCGGGATAGTTCTCGTCCGGTTCCTCCTTCATCCCACGGTGCTGTTACTGTATCCGTTCGGAGGGGCTGGCCTCACTGCGCATGCTCGAGACCAAACTTTATTGGTAGAGGTCAAACTGCTGATGAGGATTTGAAAAACAAACTTATACGAGTCCTTTGGTATAAAGTAGGGTGACCAAACGTCCTCTTTTGCCCGGACAAGTCCTACTTTCACGTAGTGTCCTCGTGGTCCGGGCGGGTTTTATAAATTCATAAAAATGTCCGGTTTTTATGATTTTTTTACGGGACCAATTTGAAGAGAATCCCTCCGGCCGCTGGGTGGCAGCAGTTGACATGGCTCCTACTAGAATGGAGGGAAGTAGTAGTTCTTCTTGTTTTTGTTGGCAGTTTACCCCTATCATGAGGCATTACCGCCATCTACTGGGTTGACAATTTGGCCACAATGCCTGTTGTTTTTTTAAAAATTTTTTTAATGATAAATACGTATATAATGGCAACTGTTGACTTCTGTCGGAGCTTTGACTGTAAAATCCCGTTTGGTGTCGCATCAGCGCGCTGCCGATGATTGTAAACTTTCATAGCAAAGTTTTATTTTTGCCTCAGCTAGCTATCAGTAAGCTAAACCGCGCTAGGCATTATGGGAAACGTAGTTTTGAACGGCTACGTTTGGAAACATGCTGATTGAATAGTTTGTCAGTTTATTTCGGTTTTGTTTGTGTGCAATCTAGAACATTGAATGAGAACATCAATTGAATGGGAATAACAATTTGTCAAGGACAATTGTCGTGATAGTAATTTGTAAAAATGTTAAGTTGGCACATAGCCTACTGTGTGTATGTGTATTGACTGGACTACATTTCTATGGGTCTGCATTATATATATATATATATATATATATATATATATATATATATTTTTTTTTTTAAGTCTTTTTTTTTTTTTTCAAACTGTATTTTTCCATCCAGAGTGAGGGGGCACACTTTAAATATATTAAAGTGATATAGGCATCTTTGAGTGAACTTCGAGTAAAATTCAAGTATCTTGAGGCCGGGCTGAGTGTCCTCTTTTTTAGAAATCAAAATATGGTCACCCTACTATAAAGTCTTCAAGTGAAGTAAAAAAAAAATGAAGATATCGACATGTAACGGTGAAGTTAAGTGTGTGGCACAGCGACGACTTAATCGAGAGGTGACACATTGGTGAGTGGCGAGTTAACTCAACTATTCTCAGCATTTGGAAGATGACATCCATCGTCTGGTGAGTGGTGACTAACAAGGGATGTTCCCTTTAACACTAGAAAACCCAAGGAGGGATCAGTTGATGAATATACCTTTTGTGCCCAGAGAGGGATCATCTGATCCTAATTTGCACATCTATTGTGGTCGTTGATGGTGGTCGTTGGTACTCACGCCTACGGACAATTTGGAATGATCAATCAGCCTAGCATGCACGTCTTAGGAATGTGGGAGGAAACCGGAGTGTTTTCCTATCTCTACATAGAGAAAGAAAGAAAAAAAAAAGCAAATGTGTATGTATGTGGGAATGAAGCATTTAGCTACAGTAAATATGCCACAGACCTAATGTGGATGTGTAGCTGAACTGGTTGACTTTCATAGTATATTGAACTATATTTTAGCAATCCCTTTTTTTTTTTTTCATCTTGAATCCACCTACCTACCTACCTAACAAGCACGATCATAACACAAACAAATTCGGGTCAGTTTCGCAGTAAATTGGGGGGCTTTAGATATTAATTTTGAGTGATGACGTCACTCTAAGCCCCTCATTTACTGCAAAATGGTCCTGAAGTGCTGCCATTCGTTTGTGCGACGTTCGTGTTAGTTGTTAGGACACACCTCTGTTATTGAGAGAGTTGGTATGCTCTATTAGCCACGGGAGCTAAGCTAAGGAAAAGCTACGAGTGACGTCACCACTTAAAATTAATATCTCAATAAAAGCATAATACTGATCTACAAAACCGTTGCAGCACAAACTAGCACAAATGACAGACACAATTCTGAATTGAAATGGGGGGCTAGCTGACCTCAGATTTACCCAAAAAGAATTGTAAATATCTCTAGAACGAAAGCAGCACTAACAAAGCTTTTACAGTACAAACGATTGACATCATTTTTATATAAATATGTCTGATGGGGGGGAGGGGGCCAACTTCACAGAGGTCCGTAGAGATGGTCAGATAGCACATACAGCAATATACAATATGTCGTCCTTTTTTTTTTTTTTTTTTTTTTAATCTTAATTTTTTATGTACTTCCAGGTCATCCTCTTGCCGTCGTGTTGTGGGATTTTGCTGTTC
This sequence comes from Corythoichthys intestinalis, assembly GCF_030265065.1. Lineage (NCBI taxonomy): Eukaryota > Metazoa > Chordata > Actinopteri > Syngnathiformes > Syngnathidae > Corythoichthys > Corythoichthys intestinalis. Next base: position 36,677,735 of record NC_080409.1, on the reverse strand, counting down.
TGTTGCGGGATTTTTGCTGCTGTGTCTTTGCATTTGCCTTCTGAGCCATTCGTGCTGCGAACCATTTGCTGTTGTGTTGTGGCAATTAGGGTTCGTGCTTTTGCCAATTTGCAATCGCGCTTCAGGAACTGGGGATCGTGTTGTGGCGGTTTGCATTCATGCTTTTTTCCTTTTGCAAAACGTTTGCAATTGGGGTTCATGCTTTTTTTTATTTGCAAAGTGTTGAGACTTTGCATTTTGCCTGACACCTCTCAGCCACCATAATTTCCTGCTCCTGTTCAAATCCACCCCGCCAGTCGACTGTAGTGTTGTATCGGTCGCGAACGATTCGTTCTTTTTGAACGAATTGTTTTGGTGAACGAGACCGAACTAATCATCATCTGCACTGATTCGTTCTATGAAGGTGGTGCTTGTTCGCTGCGTGGGAGGGCGTTGAGCAAGCGGCAGCGTCTTCTGACATCGCACACGACCAATCAGACGCCAGCCTCATCGCGGGCAGGGGAGGGACCGGAAACAGAATCAGGGCGTTTGTCACTCACGTCCACGTGTGGCCAATAAGCAGCCAGCGTGCAGGCAGGGGGGCAAGACTGAGTTTTGTCACTTCCCGTTCAGTGACTCGGTCCTCCGGTTCCTGACCTAGCTTGCTGCTAACTTGATTTTCCAGTAATGACTATGCGGTGAATGAATCAGAAAATGAAAGGAAATGACTTTGTCACATATTTGTTAACGTGGAGCCTATCAAATGCTGCTCAAACAGACAAAAACACCACACAAATCTAGCGAGCATTGTTTAGAGTAGTACTTTTCTCAACAAACTCGTGACTGCCTATGACGACATACTATCAAATTTACAGTAATTTAAAACACGGGTAGCTACGAGGCAAGCAAAAGCTGAGCTGCGGTCGCGTGACGGCAGTGAAGCGGGCAGAGAACTGTCACTATATGGAGGCTTCATGGCAGCGATATTTACCTCATATGTGCACAGAAAAAAATATTTAGTATGATCACCATAATACTGATTTGCAATGAAACTGTATATACATGTCAATTTTTTCCCGAGTGTTTTATTTTTTTTTTTCGTGTCAGCGTGTCGGGTGTTGGTTGGTTTGACAAATTATGTCAATCCGTCCATCATGTGCTACTCAAGCGCCCAAAACAACGCACGCAGACACGGGAGATGTCGCAATATGTCTACATTTTTCTTAACAGACTAATGAGAGTAGAAAGGCGACATCGTAAAGAGCTGACAATTATTTCTCGTCAGCATTTGACGATCTGAGATGCGGGGACGACAGGGGAGCTGACCGGATTATTTTATTTATTAATACCAGTGCAAAAAAACAATATGATCACCATAATACTGATTTGCAATGAAACTGTATATACATGTAATTTTTTTCCGAGTGTTTTTTTTCTTTTCTTCGTGTCAGGTGTTGGTTGGTTTGACAAATTATGTCAATCCGTCCATCATGTGCTACTCAAGCGCCCAAAAAACAAAGCACGCGGACACGGGAGATGTCGCAATATGTCTACATTTTTCTTAACAGACTAATGAGAGTAGAAAGGCGACATCGTAAAGAGCAAACAATTATTTCTCGTCAGCATTTGACGATCTGAGATGCGGGGACGACAGGGGAGCTGACCGGATTATTTTATTTATTAATACCAGTGCAAAAATTCAACACGATCATCTTAATACTAAAAAACAAAAATACAACAGAGCGAGATGTAAATATGATGTGTTGGTCGTTCCATATTCAGAAATTAAACTTTCGATGTATTTTTATTTTCGTGACAGCAAACATGCTGTATATGTGATTGTATGTGTGATCAAGAACCTGCTAAAGAAAGTCCGTGCGCCCCCGCCCCCTACTCCCCTCACAAAAGGAAAATGTTTAACCGTGTCCTAAATCGAAATGCAAGCACGAGCCATGACTTTGAGCCCATAGAACTAGGACAGACGACGCGGAAGTTCTCCCTCGCTTTTGCAGCAGCAGGAGGGAGACGAGGCTGTCTGTGAAAGCAGAATGATACCGCCTGTCACTCATTTCTGAAACTACGACGAGTGGTCAATGTGGAAGAGAGGGAGGGACCAAGCAATGTCACTTCCCGTTCAGTTATACTGCGAAGCGGTCTTTGGTGATTCGTTCGGCAACGTCACTTCCCGTTCAGTAACCGAACGATTCGTTTGGGCGGGGAGGGAGATGAGGGGGGCGAACGATTCGTTGAACGATTTGTTTGAACGAATCTTTTTACTGAACGAACCGGAATGGATTCGTTTGCTCAAGTGAACGACAAATCTCGTCACTAGTCGACTGTCGTTCGCTCACACGAGCTCGGTCATCAAGATAAGCACATCCCCCGCCCCTTGACGTAGTTAGCACTTTGCATTCAGAAAGCCACATGGCAGAGCTGATCACACTTGGGTTGGGTTGTGAGACCAAAACATTTGAGATTTGTTTGTCGTCACAAATGTATTGATTATTTCATTCATTATAACTTTATACACGTTGCAATGGTCTGTGCGTTTGTTTATTTCATTCCAGTAATTTATACATAAAGTTGCCTGTGTGTGCTATAGGAGAAGAAGAAAAAATGGGCAGAGCAGTGAATGAATAAAATAAAACCATATTCAAAAATAAAACTCTCAAATAATAACTGAAACTATCATGGCAAGAGTCAGTGTAAACTGACCAACCCTTGTGGGTTAGAGTAAGGTTGTTTGCTTGTGTGCTTGAGTGGCCTATTTGAGAGACAATGACACACTCATTTGCACATATACAGATGCTAATTGTGGATACCCAGAGTTGTGGGGATCATCTGATCCCCTTCTGGGCTTTCCAGTAGGCTAAAAAAATGTTGGGTTTTCTAGTGTTAAAGAGACTACATTGTTTTTTTTTCACCGCATTTAACCTAAATATTTGGGATTGACGTACTTCCGTAAGTTTTCTGTCTCAAAGACTGAGCTTCCACCTCCAACTTCAAGGTCCCAACATCCCGCTACGTGATACGTTGCCAAGTTGCTCTGGCAACGCCAAGCTGTTCCGTGATTGGATAGGCTGGTATGACAATCTTTTACCTTTTGAATTTGACTACCTGATTTGTCCAATACGTTTGGCAATCAGGCAGAAAATGAGTCGTTTTAAAAAAATGGCAGTCAATGCAGAATTTTAAAAAAATCCTTCAGGTTTGGGAAACTAACTTTTTTTTATTCATTTAAACTGTCACAAACATACAACAGCAGAAGAAAAATACAAAATTGTGCCATGCAAGAAACACAAAAACATACATGAAAAACAAAAATAAAGGAGGCACATTGTACATACTGTACTACTCATGGTAGAATTATTTCAAAATACAGGGCACTTCAATTCTCATAAAACAAAACAAAAAATACATATACATAACAATAAGAGTCAATCAAAGACAAATCCCCGAGATATTGTAGTGTACAAATACTTTTCTTGTTCTTCATATGCTTAAAATTAAATTCCAAAAGAAATAGCCAAAAATATGGGGTGGACTTTGAAACTCACCTTGTGCAAGTAAAATTTACCAAACAGCAACATCAGATTAACTAGAAAGGATATTTTACCATCAGACCCAAATCCTACAATTATCACACCAGATTAACTACAAAGGATATTTTAGCATCAGAACCAAAATCCTACAATTATCACACTTTGGTCAATGACAATTATGTGCGCAGTTTTTTCACCCCCCAAAAAATGCACAAAACCTTTCCAAAATGCAGTTGTCACAGGACAGAAGTAAAAAGGTGTATAATTGTCTCTGGTTCAGACGTACAGTAGGTGCATTTTTCATCAATGACCATGAACTTTGCAATCATGCTGTTGCAGGGAAAGATATTGTGAAGTATTTTGAATTGGAGTTCTTTTATTTTATTTGAAATGTTATCTAGAATAACAATTCCTCCAAATGTTAGAGACGGCATTTTAGTCTTACTTTTTTGATATGTAAGATGGCATTCCATTAACTCAAGTATACCTTGAGGAATAGCCTTCTCAACAGAATCAAATTCTTTAAATATTACTGGAAAATAGTTCCCTTTCATTAAGTTTTCATATTTATAAACATTACCCTCACTTTCAAACATATCTGAGATATAGATTATACCCCTTTGAATCCAACTTTCATTGTAAAGTGTTTTGCACCACTGAATATTAATATTTTTACTGTTCCAAATTATTTATGTATGCGGTGAAAAGTTATGCAAATGACTCAATTTCCAAGCGAATAAAGCTTGGTTTGGGGAACATGCTCAATTGCACATAGCAGCTTTCGATGATGAAAAACCGTTTTAATTTGAATTTATAAAAAGTATACCGTAATATATAGTGTCTTAAACTGGAGTCTCTCAGACAGAAATGGGAACTTAAAAACTTCACTATACTTAGAAATAATTTATTTGGAATTGTAATCACTATTTGAATTTTCATTAACCCGGAATTTCACAATTTTATGTCTTGAGGACAACTAGGAGTGGTACAGTGGTCACAAGTTTACTATAAGAATAACTAATCATTCCCCACGTTAAACGTAGCAGGAAGTGAGCACGAGTGGCTCATCTTGCTTTTTCTTACAATCTTTTTCAACCTCACACACAAAAATTCCCTCTGTTCCTCCCAGAAGGCCTGTAACAAAATGGTATTGCGTAACATGAACGGCTCATTGAAAACATGTGCTTGCGTTGAGTGAGAACAAAGACAATGAAGCCAGGCGGAGAGAGAGAGAGAGAGATAACCTGTAGGGGTGAGCCCTTGACCACGCGTTCAAAAAGTCAAACCACTTTCCCACTCACACGGATGTTGCAAAGGTCATTAAGTTGAACGGCCAACAGGATTTTTTTTTGTGCATTTGACAAAGGCATCATTTTTTTATGAGTAAGTCTGCAGCACGCTCTAGTCTACTGGGACTTTCAAGCTTGGGAACAATTTTACTAAGGCACAACTGACAGTAGATGGCAGCAATGCACTATTTTGGATTTCAGATTATCCCAATTTGCTCACAACCACATTTTAAAATTAACGAGCAGAAAGTGGAAGGCACTCAAATGCTGGAATTTGGGCGAGTTGAATTCAACAGATTTTGCAGAGCATGTTTTGTGATATGTGACTTTACCTCACTGATTGAGAATGTGGAATGGTTGTCATTTCTCTCTGCATGCCCTACAACTGATTGGCGAACAGTTTTAGGGTGTAGTCTGCATTTTGCCCAAAGTCAGCTGGGATAGGCTCCAGCACCCAGCAAAGCTGACAAAGAAAATCAGTGTTAAAAATGAATGAATGAATGGATTTTTTTTTAGCTTGTTACCAAAGCTGTATATGTGACAAACTACAACCGAGATCTTTGTAGTACTGCTGTTAATAATAATTTTTGTTTGACAGAAAAGAATGTCGGAAAGCTGTTGGCTTTAGCCCTGGAAAGTGGGTGAAATTATGCAGTGAGGCATAGCAGAGATAATGTGCTGTTTATCTGCAAAGCCCTGTTGCACCTCCTTGACCGTTTTATTATTTTGGAGTGGGAGGGCCCTGTCAAAGAGTCAGAAGCTCACTAAGCAGAAAGAAGCACAGTTATATACACAACTTACATAAGAAACCTTGAAATTTCTTCAAAGGTAAAAGGAAGAGGAAAAAAAGGGAGGCCTGTCTGCAATTGATTAAAACCATGAAATTAAATGCAAATCTTAGTGTTTTGTTTTTAGAATACCACTATCTAGCTCTACATTTCAAAATCCGAGTATTATAAACACACATTCAATATTTTATATTCCTGTTCAAATATTTATCATCAAAGTCGCAATATTTGATACGCTGATATCCATACCAGGGTGGGCAGATATTCGAGTTCAAGGTTCAAATTTGATTTTTTTTTTTTTTTTTTTTTTTTTTTACACACCTGGGTAGGCCACCCCTTTCATCATTGTGGTGGAGAAAAATGGTTACTGATAAATAAAACAGCAACATAATAATTCACATTAAAAAAAAAAGTTTTTACTTGTGTTAATGAACCAAATTATTTAATATAGCCAAAATTGTAGATTTTTCTAATACAGCATATTTTTAATGCATAATTTGAATTAATTCAATTATTTAATGAGATGAAATAATTTTAAAAAATATTATCTATCTTTAGGAAGGAAAGCAAAACCTCCAGGTTATTGAAATGACAAACGTGGGCATGACAATGCCACCAAATAAATACTCTTGATTATCTTTACACCTTTATTACAAACCCTTTTTCTCCCAGAAGAAAAAATGTCTGTCAGTGACAACCAAATAGTTAATTTAATAAATATAACGTTGTTTCAGGTGGTAATATGTGAATGTTCACCGTTACCCTTACCACGGTCAATACGAGCCAATGAGTTAACGTTCTGGGATTGTTTGCGCCTCACTTTCTTAAACCGGTAGCCACCCTCTCTCAACACCAGTGTAATGTTTTGTCTAATTTTCTATATTCTGATTCTTTTGTACCTAAAGCCTGTTATTAACATATCTCAGCAAGTGTCTTTTACTTTTAAACAGACAATTGCCATATAGCCTCACCTATTTTTTTTTTTTTAATGTATGACATACTGAAGTTTTTAAAGGCATTTCTTCAAGTGTTTCATTCATTTTAAAATGCGCCCCCCTTAAAAAAACAAAACAAAACAAAACAAAACAAAACAAAACAAAACAAAACAAAACAAAACAAAACAAAACACGATGTCCTTCAAAAAATGTCCACAAGATGGAGGTAGCTTCATACCCTATATCTGGTGCATTTTCACTGCAGCTTTTTTTCTTTTCTTTTCTGTTTTTTCTGTTTAGGGGGATTTAGGAGAAGAAACTAATGATTTGAATGTCAGAAAAACAAAACAAATGCCTCTATTTGTCTTGGGGCCTGAAAGGCTAACAGCGCTAAAGCTAGCGTCTAGTGTTTCATTTGAAGTCACTTCATAAGACTACACTGTATATAGCCAACTACATTTACGCCATATCCAACCTTATAGATATATATGGCATTGATTTGTAAAAAAAAAATAAAATGTTTTATTTATTTTTACCAACAATGTGATTTTTCATTTTGATTGATTTTCTCATCTGTTTTTGTCCGATTACAACAAATTTATAATTGTTTAGTTGATGTAAATGTCCTCAAATCGGCTTAAATTGGCTTAAGTTGACGGGTATGGATGTCCAATCCACTAAAACTGAACCCAGTCCAAATGGATTGGGCGTCAACTGCCGTCAAGGGCACTTTAACATGGTCATTGTAAATACTTTGACCGTTCCTGTATATTGATTTTTTTATTTTTGAATTCTTTGCCCAATAATTCCAAAATAAAAGATTTTAGAGCTGTAACTGCAATACTGTAAAACTATTACAAAATTTTAGAATTGGAGTTACAATCCAAATTCAATGCCTAATTGGAATAGAACCAAACAATTATGTATACTTGAAAAAGAGTTAAATTTGCCGAAGTTATAAAGACCAAGTTAAAAAAAAAAAAAAAAAACCATGAGAAAAAAGTTGACTTACAATAAGTCTTCTTGTCATATTCAAAATACTCAGTTGAACTGATTAATCTGTGTGTATGTGTGTTTTCCGCCACTAGACAGGAAGTGAGCAGCGCCAATCACAGGGCGAATTAGGCCCAATATTTATTTGCAGAAACAATAGCGTGCATGTTTGGCCGGGCTGTGATTGGACTCCCGGCGGCCATGTTGAAGACAGATGTGCACACCGATGACCTCATACTTTGGAAGCCATTTTCATTTTTGATCTGGACCGTGGAGGGCTTTCTCCTCTTCCTCTATCATCATGAGGTAGAGGAAGACTGTATAACTGAATGTGTATGTTCAGTATATCATCCATCTTTTGACGAATGCCCATCTTTTTGAAGGTCTGCCTTGCTCGTTACTGGAGCGGCCCCTCGTTTCATGTGTAATAACGAACCAACAACATTTATCATCTCATTACAACTTTGCCGGGAAATGTGAACAATCGCTTTCGTCGGAAATTAGCGGAGAATGTTAAACAAATGAACTTAACTTCATTAAGAGAATCCTAAAAAGGAGAAAATATGCAGCGTGTTTATTCAGTTGTCCGTGTAAAGCTGATTTCAAAGAAGGAGATTTCCTTCAAAGCCATTTTAAGTTGGAAGTTCAATTGAGCTGCCATGACATGATTAACAGTTAATCAATTATCTAATTAATCTACTACCATTTTGATAGTCAATTAATTGTACGAAGACCTTGTTGACCTAAATAAGGTCCAATACATCTCTTTAACCTGTTAAAACTCTTCTTTTTTTTTAATTGGATTTTTAAAATGTTTTGGAGTTTTATATTTTTCAATTAAAAAAAACAAAAAGGAAAGCAAGAATTCTTTTTTTCTTTATGTTTGTTTTTATTTTGAAAATATAAATAAACTTAAAAACAGTACATATTTTGTTTAACTAAAAAAAATAATGTATTAATTAAATTAAAAAATATATATATAACTTTTTAAGGCAAATTCCGTGTTTTGGCAAACAATAATGATGATATACGGAATCCAACTTTTCTCAACACATAGATTTTAGTTCCAATGCACGTTTCTAACTAAAATGTAAAGTCTGGAGTCATATAAAAGAAAATAAACATGATTTATACATGAGCTGATAAGTAAACTCATTGGTGATTAGGCGACGATCAAAATAATCAATGGTTGCAGCTCTAGAGTTCGATCAGTACTTGCACTTTTAACAGCATGAGTACTTTGCTACATCTACATTTCTATTGCGTGTATATTACAGATATCCAAACCCTCTGGCGGTCTACTCGCAAGTCCATCAGCATCTCACTTGAGATTGGAAATTGGTCCCAGTGGCATTGTGTCAAACCAGAGCTCATACACTTCAAAGTACAGCGTGTAACGATGCCCCTGATTCTTACCGGATTAGTGTGAGCAAAATCTAAAACATACTCTACCGTTTTTTTTTTTTTTTTTCACTGGACTGACTCTGGGTCCAATGAGTCTTCATGCCGACAGAAAACGCGCCCCTCTCTCGGTCCGCTTGCTTTTAAAAGTGAATCTGCTACAGACGTGTCCCGTGATGGTAAAATACGGTAAATTACGAGCGGTCTGGCCGATAAGGACGTTGATGGTTTGTGTGCAAGCAGCTCCAGAAGGGTGAAAATCGGAACAGCTGCTTCTTTTCACTCCAAGAACATTACACAGGCCGCTGCTGGGTCTTCTTTCTTGTCATGCTGGACATGTTGGAAACATCTCAGTTTAGCTAGCAAGGAAGGGTGTGAAATGATCATGTTTCAGGGCCACTGACAGCGATAGAAGTCCATTCGATTTAAACTGGGAGGGCTAACAGCCAGCTTAGGAAGATATGAACGTTTCAAGTCATTACCCAGAGCTACACTCTACAGAGTGTGCATTTTTCCTGGTTCTGCTTCTTTCTTTTTTATTACAAATCTTCACCATAACCCTCCCAGTTCAAATGGGCTGGACGTCTATTGCTGTCAATGGTAGCCAATAAGTTCAAGACACACGGAATATCGTCATCTTAAAATTTACTTACATTTGCTCAATTTTCTCATCAGGAAAACAATGTTTTTACATTTTTTTCTTTAAAGGTCTTTGTCACTTTTGTACTTGTGACTGCCCTCTTCAGCCTTTTATTGTATGCAGAATCGATGCTAAATTGGGGACAGTTACCGATTCGCTCGGGTGTGCAGTTTTTTTGCCAAGCGGAGACTCGGCGGAGGCTTAGTGAAACAGCGCTGCTGTCGTGGGGACGCGCGTGGGTGTGCACAGGCGCGTGTTCGCCCAGAGTGTTTGACCCAAACACTCTCTTGAAAGGAAGAAAAAAGGCTTTCTGCGGCAGTCTCAAAATGTCAGGGCTCTGTGTACTCATCAGGGCATTGGTGGAGCATGCATGGAGTACAAAAGTATTTTGCATTAACTCTATAAATTCCATATTGTCCCTTTTAATAACAAGTTAAAACGTAAACGAGTACAAAGGAATGAGAGAACGCGTGACAAGTTATTCAGTTTTATTTTGTTGAATGCTGAAGAAAGGTAATGGTTTCAAATGGTGACATGCAAGGCTTCTATTTTGCTACCGCGATTGGTTGCTTGAGTCTTAGCATTCCTAAGCTTCCATTTCGTAACAATGGGTAACAATTTTAAAAAATCTGTTTTAGGTGTGACAGTTGTGTTTTTCTTTTGGGTGCAGAATTCAAAACTTATCTGTTTGTTTCACTACAGCTTGCCTACTTACTACGTTGTTATGACATGCACACAACTAGCCATATCTTTGTAAAAACCTATCATATTTACAGACTATACAGCTCCCTTGCAATCCTTTATTTTTTCCAAAACTGACAGTCCGCCTTATAATCCAGTGCACCTTAATGTTTGAATTGTGGCTGGGCATGACCTCGGACCTCCTGTATTTTATTGGCGCATTCTGTAACTCTGGTATCCTGCGCCAGTAAAGTGATCAAGACGCACATTCATGATTCATCAAACCCGTAAATAAAATAATAATACAAATACTAAATACATTTAAAAAAAAATAATAATAATTACAATATTAAAAGAAAAAGAGCAAATGTCAAATGCAGTATATTGCCATATATATACTGTATATGGCAGAAAGCACTCAGGTGGCTTGAAGTTCAGCTCTTGAGACCCCCAATTTGGCCAAATTTCAAAATTGTCCAATATGCATGTGTGATACATCATTGGAAAGCTTAAAATCTCAATTTTCTGAGGGAAGAAAAATTTTGAACTTGAGGGCATTTAAAAAAAAAAAAAAGTTTTTTAAACAGCAAAACCCTATCTGGAGGGGAGAACACACGAGAGCAGAATTACAGACGCCATGACTTTAAAGACATATTATTGCGTACTTACCTTGTTTCAATCCAAAAACCCAATGTAGCATGTATCACTGAGTGTCAAGCCACAGCTGTGAATGGCCACAGCTGGATTTGTGGGAGATTTTATGGGTGAAACATGGTAATATAACAAGGGTCGCAATGCAGAAATCGCAGACATCAAGGAGTGGTCGATATGTTCTTTTTCATATATTAACCCTTTAATTTTTATTTTATTTTTTTAATGTTTCTTTGTTTGGATCAATTATTTATCATCTAACATATCGGAGAAAATGCAACAGTAACGAAAAAAAAAATACAATTAAGCGATAGTTATGAGGTAGATATCCGTCTTTTTTACAGACACCATTTTGACATCAGAGCTTAGAGCTGGCAAAGTCAAACGATTCCTCGAGACGGAGAAAATTCCTCGATCAATTTTTGAAATCGAGTTACCCAAATTATTCGAGTACTGTATTTTTCAGACTATCAGTCGCACCTGAGTATAAGTCGCACCAGCCATAAAATGCCCAACGAAGAGGAAAAAAACATATATAAGTCGCACTGGAGTATAAGTCGCATTTTGGGGGGAAATTTACTCGATAAAATCCAACACATAGAAAAGATATGTCATCTTGAAAGACAATTTAATATAAAGATACAATAGAAAACAACATGCTGAATAAGTGTACAGTATTATAATGTTACATGAATGTTACAACGAAATGTGAATATACAGTCCTCACCAGGGCGCTACGGCTCGGTCCTGGCTATAAAACAAGCTAAACTCCCAAATGACGATGCTGGACGTCCGTATAATTTGGTGACTTTATTTTACATCATTTGAAGAGTGAAACTAAAACTAGAAATAATACAAATCAATTTCATCCTCGATACCAAACAGGTTCGCATCAACGTAAATAAATGATAATTAGCTGCTATTACAGCAATGACACAAACGGTTAGCATGTGTTTGCTAGCATTAGCACATCGTTCAAACAACCACACAACTGGCTCTTAGTGTCCGATCGCGTGCGGAAAACACACAACAACAGAAAAGATGATACAAACAGGCGTCGCCTCTGTAGAGATATTGTACAAGCATAAACAATGAACGTAGGTTCGTAGCCGTGTCTCTATCTCTTGCCCACTCGCTCAGAGACGCTGCGTAGTGCATAGCTGTCAGTCTTCTTCTAGCATATGAGCGCTCTTCTTTGCGTAAACAAGTGCGAGTGCGCCCCCACTTGGGCGTGAAAGCGCCACAAACTAAAAGCATGCATTTCAACATAAAAAAGTCAATAATACAATTGAACACACATTGCCAAAGGCAGAACGCGAACGTGGCCATAGCTATTGAGAGTTATTCAGATAACTATAGCATAAAGAACATGCTAACAAATTTACCAAACCATCAATGTCACTCCAAAACCCAAAATAACATGTGAAATGATATCATAATGTGTTAATAATTTCACACATAAGTCGCTCCTGAGTATAAGTCGCACCCCCAGCCAAACTATGAAAAAAACTGCGACTTATAGTACGAAAAATACGGTAATCGTTTCAGGTCTACTTGTGAACTGAATTTATGTTATGTGCACCTGTGACTTTGTGTGTTTTTTAACAAGGAATATGCATACAAAACACTACTATTTTCCGCTATTTTTTCCCCCTTTTTTTTGCATTGTGGCTTGAAGCGGAAGAAGTAGCGTCTGCTTCTTCTCTGGCAGCTCGTTCCTCACCAGTCCTGACGTGCATGTTGAAAACTCCCGAATTGGACAGTTAACCCTGCGCCCCTCATGCAGCAGTCAGGCCACGTCCCGAGGCTCAAGTCGGAGGAAATGTTCAACGCAACTCAATACCGCGTAGCCTAAAAGTTCAGATACGCTAATTACAAAGGCGGCGTGCTCCTCGCCAACATTATAAATAAACATAATGAGTAGTGTCAATAAGGCGAAGGGACAAGTGAAAACCCCGGAATGACATGGCAGTTTGCTTGTGTATGTGTGTGTCCTGCTGCTACATAACGTACTGTACTCACACAACCACATACTGAAAAGTTCCCCTTCCAAACTTTGCCCAATCTGGAAGCGTGCCCGCCCACTTTTGGGATAACTCTATCAAGATGAACGTCATAAAGTCATTTGTCTCGCGTCGTCTCAGAGAAGATCTTTCCTTTCTCTTGCCCGGTGGCCGAGCTCAAGGCTTCAATTAGGGAGGCTCAAATTTATGGACGCTTTGGATTATTTCGGATCTCCCGCGGTAAATTGGATGACAAACTGAAGAAGGCACTGGCAGCTTACCAGAGGCCGAGAAGCGGCCCGTGAGAAACTGTGAAAGGTCGTTTTAGGGGAACGTTTGCCTTGTCGGGTGATTGATGATGACGGCTATTTGAAACAAAAAGAACTCTTTTGCCTCCATTGAGCGCAATCGGTGCAAGAGATTGACCGATATGCGTTTTTCAGGACTGATACAGGCACCGATGATGAGTACCGTAATTTTTGCACTATAAGGTGCACCTGACGATAAGCCGCCACTCACCAAATTTGACACGAAAATGACATTCGTTAATAGATAACCCGCACTGGACTATAAGCCACAGCTGTCCCCACTGTATTATGGGATATTTACACCAAACGATATTAACCAGTAACACTTTATTTGACAGCAGCATCCTACGACTGTCATAAGACCGAATGAACCACCATGAAGCTTTGAACCAATTGGCTGCAAGGACTCATTGCTTCAAGAGGCTTCATTTGGCCATCACAGCCACCTTGGGGGAGACAGTCAACCTCTGCTGTCAACACTGTTGCTGTCTAACATGCCTCCTAACATGCATTGCAGCGCTACAGACGTAAATAAAAAGCAAAATTCATGTTATGTGTAGGGATGGGAATCGAAATCCGATTCCAATTCAGAACCGGTTCCGAGTGTTTCGAGGCCTCGACATCACAATGAAAAAGCCTTAACGATCCCTTTAACGATCCCTAAAGACGCATATTGCGTCGTGACGTGTCTTGTTGTCCAGACGCATCAAACTAGCATGGCGCCAAGAACCACTCGCTCCAAAGTTTGGCTACACTTCACCAGGAAAAAGGGTGAAAATGAAAGGTTACGATAGTTTAGCACGAGCGTTGCCGCCGTAAACATAACAATGACGTAGGTTCGAACGCTCGAAAGTGTGTCTTCACTTCACGAGGAAAAATTACAACAAAGCGACTTGCAGTCATTGCGAGATGGAAATAACTGCATCGGGAGGGAATAGACTGCACTGTCCTCACCGAGACGCTAAGGCTCAGTCCTGGCTATACAGCTAGCTAAACTCCCAAATGACGATGCAGAAGACGTTGGTATAATTTGCTGACTTCATTCAACCATCACTTGAAACTAAAAATAGAAATGAAGCAAATCATTTTCATCCCCAATAACAAACAGGTTCGCATCAACGTAAATCAGCGATGATTAGCTGCTAACACAGTCATAACAAACAGTTAGCATGCGTTCGCTAGCATTAGCACATCGTTTAAACCACTACACAACTGGATTTAAGTGTCCGATCGCGAGTGGAAACACACAACAACAACACAGAAGATGATACATACAGGCGTTGGCTCTGTGGATATTTTACAAACATTAACAAAGAACGTAGGCTCGTGGCAGTGTTTCCCTTTCTCACTAACTCGCTCACTGGCTTGGATGCGGCATTTCTTCCTCTTCGCGCTCTTCTTCGCGTGAGGAAGCGCAAGGCCGCCACCACTTGAGCGTGAAAGCGCCATAAAAACTAAAAGGCATGCTTTTCAATATACTGGTAAATAAAAACAGGGGTCCCCAAACTACGGCCCGCGGCTCCATATTTGGTCCGGCCCCCTGAACAATTCCAGAGAGCATTTTGAACTTTTTTTGTTTTTTTTTCTCCCTCAGTAGTGTTATTTATTTCCTGGCCTTTTTCAGTGAATAACTCAGAGAGGGTTATTTGGTTATTATCTATTTAATTAATAGTGCTATTATTATTTATTATTATTATATTATATTATTATTTTTATTTTATTTACTTTTGTTCCGAGAAGAATCCACAGAGGGTTATTTGATTGTGGCTTTCTGAAAAACAATAATTTTTTTACATTTCGCACTCCTGCAATCGTCACACTTTTTCTGTTACAAACTGACCCCGGCCTCTCATCAGAGAAGGGAAAAGTTATTTGGCCCTCACAGGAAAAAGTTTGGGGACATTGCCAAAGGCAGAACAACGACCTATATGCCAAAATATACCATATATTTTTTATTTCTATTAGAAAAATGTTTCAGTAAAATGTTACACATTCTTGTGCATTTGCCACTTATTGCCACAGTTAACATTGAGGCTTTGGGCCTCTTTTGACCTCGTTGTGAGTTTGTAAGGTTGTGACTTCTGATTAAACAAACTTGATGCCAATCAAAATGTTTGTTCTTCTTTTTCCCGAAATTAGAATCGATAAGAGAATCGATAAAGAATCGAATCGTTAAGCAATATCGACAATGGAATCGGAATCGTAAAAATCGTATCAATTCCCATCCCTAGTTATGTGCTAATTATTTCTTCAGTTACCGTTCTATTTGTTTAATTAATTGCTAGTTATGGTATTTGGTCACACTTTTTTGACAGTGGCGCCATAACACTGTCATTAGACAATCATAATTATGACATGACAACAAGCCTGAACGATATATCGTTTAAACATCGCCATCGCAATGTGTGCGTGCGCGATAGTGGACGTGCGATAGTTTTTTTTTTTTTTTTTATCCACATAATCCACATACACCCTGCTTTCTGCTCTGCGCAGAGCCTCACACGCTCTTTGAACCTCACAGTCACTGCAGCACTTGCTTATTAAAGTTAACGATGCTGGTATCTATGATCTTGCCAAAGAAGCGGACATCACAGCGCAGCAGCTGTCAATCATCGTTTAACTTGTTAAACAGTTTCTGCAAGGAAGCCGCTTTGGAATGAATGTGTGTGTGTGTGGAGACGTTTGAGACATATAAATTAAATGCCAGAAGTGATCATGAGGAGTTTGTAATTTCTACATGTCCACCAAGAGTCACAGCTAAGTTAGATAAACAGAAGTATTCAATAAAGCCAAGCATTTTTCTACTACAGTACTTTATTCTTGTTCAAAAATGATTTGGTTGGACAGTTATGTTTAAAACTGATCATAATTATTACATTTGAAGTGCTTAAAACCATTTATTAATATATATACCTTATGTGTATATATATATATATATATATATATATTTTTTTTTTTTAAATCATACTTTGGGGAAAAGGTGAGAAAAAAACATGCCTTATATGTATCTCTTTCCAATGCTAAATCTGAATAAATACATTGAGCACACACACAAAAAAAAAAAAAAAATTGGGGGGGCGGGGTGCGCAACTTCGCGGTTTTTCCACTTATCGCGGCGGGTTCTGGTCCCCATTATCCACGAAAAACGAGGGATCACTGTACACTGGTCATTGTGAGTCATCCAAAGTCGTTCCAAACAGCTATTCAAGTCGTCTAGTGAAAATTTCTTTAAAAAAAATAAATAAATAAAATTATTTAATATCGCAATATAATATCGCAAACCCCCAAAAAATCGCAGCAATAGGTTTTTTCCAATATCGTTCAGGCCTACATGACAATGTCATGATCATTAATGAGTGCTTATAACGGATGTCATTTAGTGTTATCTGGCAAATTATCTCACTTTTGAACGGATGTAAAAGATCAGAGCTGGACATGAAAGGAATTGGTGACATAATTTGTTGGATGACACTTAAGGACATCTGTCATAAACATTCTGTTCATTCATGCCTAATATAGTGTCATGTCATAATTATGACAGTCTTATTACGACGTTGTCAAATTAAGTGTTACCTATTAACCCAAATAAATATGCAAATAAGCCGCACCGGACTAAAAGCTGGAGGATTCAAAATGAAGGAAAAAAGTAGCGTCTGATTTTTGGAGCCGATATTGATTTGGTATAAAAAAATTGAATAATGCAAACACTAATTTTTATTGAAATGCCAAAGCATGTTTATTTACTATTATATAGTCAGTCAAATAGTGCCTTAGGTGCAATACAAGTGTAACAGCATTTACCATTTTCATTTAACCAATCAGAGGATGGGGTCAATACTAGTGCAGGAGACAGCAGGCAGGAGAGAGAGGCGCGGTTGCATCTGAGCCAAAATAACAAAATTTTAAATTGATTTTTTTATATCGGCCGTTCGGATTAAAAAACAAAAAAAAAAAAAAGCCTGATACCGATATACGTCAAATTTCCAAATATCAGCGAATATTCGCAGTCAGTGATGAATGACCCGTGGAAACTGCTTACTAGCTTGTCACTTTGTTTTAATGAGCATATTATTGTTTTGAGTTATGAGAACGGTCACAGAATAAACTCAATTCAAAGCACTATTGTATTTGGAGTTTGTAATCGGTACAAACGGACTACAATAATGGACAATTATTTGTGTGAAAATATGTTTCTTATTCAGGTTCCATTCATATTCAGTGTCTGATGTAAAAAATATGCATTGGCAGTCCAAAGATGGCTTCTTCTCCCACACGTTAAATATAAACTCCAGCCCAAATGATAATTTTGGTTAAAAATTTTCTCATTGAGGTTTGAAACATCTGCAAGTTTTTTTTTTTTTTTTTACTTCCCCTCCCCCTCGATATTGGCAGCCATTTGCTGCATGGCTATTTAACGAGGATTCAAATTTTTTTGCCTTTAGAGGCGCATGTGATCCAAATATGTCACCAGTATAATTACTGGACTGGTGATATATCGCACTAAGCGTTTCCTCCGGTCCCAGTAGCGCCCTGAGCGGTAAATTTGATGATGATGATGATGTTGGGTTTTCGGGTAACTCAGAGATGGATGACTTTTCTGATGCGCCGCACTGTTTCTTTCAACACTCGTTGAAAATGTGAGGAGCCTCTCCAACATCTGTTTGCCACAAATGTCGATGGAAATGTTAAAAAAAGAATAAATATTAGCCCCGCTGCAGACATTTATTCTGAGAGACTTCCAAACTTCCAGCACGCCGCTTCTTGAAAACTCTGTCCAAGCAGTGACTCAACCGGCGCTCGCTTGCTGCGTTTTCTACCAAGCGTTCACGCCGAGCGAAACCAAGACCACACACGGGCTCCTTCCACGGCCTTTGATAGCAGTCCAGCACGAGTGGGTCGGAGGAAGGTTAACTCTTAAGCGCTCTGTAATCACCGACTTTTACGATAAGAAAATGCAGCCTTGTTTCCATAGCAACGTGCAGAAACAAGACCCGTGGCAGTTTTCGACATCTTTGCTCGCGCCACACAAGACGAAACCCACGCAGGGCCCGCGTTGGTGTTCTGTTCTTTGCCGGACCCTCGGGTAGCTTTCATAATGCTATGTGAAGCGTTACAATTTGATGTACGTCACCTTAGGGGAAAGTGGGGTGTCTGCGCCTGTTATTCTCCGAAACATGAAAAATGACACATTTGCTTTTACCTCGATGGCTGCCATACACAGCAATAGTGTGACTAACTTGCAACACTACATACAGTGGGGCAAATAATTATTTAGTCAACCACTAATTGTGCAAGTTCCCCCACTTGAAAATATTAGAGAGGCCTGTAATTGTCAACATGGGTGAACCTCAACCATGAGAGACAGAATGTGGGAAAAAAAACCAGAAAATCACATTGTTTGATTTTTAAAGAACTTATATGCAAATCATGGTGGAAAGTAATTATTTGGTCAATACCAAAAGTTCATCTCAATACTTTGATATGTACCCTTTGTTGGCAATAACAGAGGCCAAACGTTTTCTGTAACTCTTCACAAGCTTTTCACACACGACCACTTGCTGGTATTTTGGCCCATTCCTCCGTGCAGATCTCCTCTAGAGCAGTGATGTTTTGGGGCTGTCGTTGGGCAACACGGACTTTCAACTCCCTCCACAGATTTTCTATGGGGTTGAGATCTGGAGACTGACTAGGCCACTCCAGGACCTTGAAATGCTTCTTACGAAGCCACTCCTTTGTTGCCCTGGCTGTGTGTTTGGCATTGTCATGCTGAAAGACCCAGCCACGTCTCATCTTCAATGCCCTTGCTGATGGAAGGAGAGTTTCACTCAAAATCTCTCGATACATGGCCCCATTTATTCTTTCCTTTACACAGATCAGTCGTCTTGGTCCCTTTGCAGAAAAACAGCCCCAAAGCATGATGTTTGCACCCCCATGCTTCACAGTGCGTATGGTGTTCTTTGGATGCAATTCAGTATTCTTTCTCCTCCAAACACGAGAACCTGTGTTTCTACCAAAAAGTTCTATTTTGGTTTCATCTGACCATAACACATTCTCCCAGTCCTCTTCTGGATCATCCAAATGCTCTCTAGCGAACCGCAGACAGGCCTGGACGTGTACTGGCTTCAGCAGGGGGACACGTCTGGCCGTGCAGGATTTGAGTCCCTGGCGGCGCATTGTGTTACTGATAGTAGCTTTTGTTACTGTGGTCCCAGCTCTCTGTAGGTCATTCACTAGGTCCCCTTGTGTGGTTCTGGGATTTTAGCTCACCATTCTTGTTATCATTTTAGATGCCACGGGGTGAGATCTTGCATGGAGCCCCAGATCGAGGGAGATTATCAGTGGTCTTGTATGTCTTCCATTTTCTAATAATTGCTCCCACAACATATTTCTTTACACCAAGCATTATACCTATTGCAGATTCAGTCTTCCCAGCCTGGTGCAGGTCTACAATTTTTTCTCTGGTGTCCTTCGACGCTCTTTGGTCTTGGCCATAGTGGAGTTTGGAGTGTGACTGACTGAGGTTGTGGACAGGTGTCTTTTATACCGATAATGAGTTAAAACAGGTGCCATTAATACAGGTAACGAGTGGAGCCTCGTTAGACCTTGTTAGAAGAAGTTAGACCTCTTTGACAGCCAGAAATCTTACTTGTTTGTTGGTGACCAAATACTTACTTTCCACTCTAATTTGGAAATTCTTTAAAAATCAAACAATGTGATTTTCTGTTTTTTTTTTCCACATTCTGTCTCTCATGGTTGAGAATCCCATGTTGACAATTACAGGCCTCTCTAATCTTTTCAAGTAGGAGAACTTGCACAATTGGTGGTTGACTAAATACTTATTTGCCCCACTATATAGTCATTAAGCAGGTATATGATTGTGTCGTCAACTACCTTATTTAACTCAATGGCGCCTATTGGCAGCGATAGTCATGATTAAAATGTTTGGTAAAAAATGGTTTTAATAGCTCCTTGGTCAGAGGCTTCATTTACTTATTCCCCCCCGCCCCCTTCTGTCATTGTTTGCATGCTATCCTCATTAAAATATGAAAACCTATAAATATTTGGGTGATTTTAGTTAAAGCAGACACTGTATTTTCATCTGCTTGATTCTGACAAAGATCTGATCACATTTGATGGTGATTTTGTGCTGATATGTGAGAAGTTACAAAAAGTTTGGATACTTTTTCATTCAACTGTATGTGAAATATGTTTGAAGATGAATGCTGAAAACATGCACAGGCTGAGAATAATTGAGTGCTGAATATCTGAGTTATAGCTAGAAACTCTTTTTCTTCATCAGAGCTACAAGGAATTGTTGAGTGGGCCTTAAAAGCGGACAGGGGGACATAACCTAGAACCTAGAGCTCCTATGCATATAAGAAATCAGCCTGGCACAATTGCACCTTCCTCATTTACTTCTTCATCAGCTAAATTATAGCCCTTTTGGTATGTATATTCTTGGGATATATATGCATCAATCCTGTATGCCTGATTTTTTTGCTTTTTTAATTTTTTTCTAATCAGGGCAGGGCCGATTAATTCAAACTTGCCTGTAGTTTAGGAGTTAGTTGGTAGAGGGCATGCAGGTTCTTTGTCACACCGTGTATAGCACACTAATGCTTTTTTATTTTATTATTTTTTTGATTTTTCTTTTACAATGTGAATAGGACATTCTTATGAACTAACTTCCACACACTTGCTACAATTAATAGCAATTAACTTAATGCTGCGTATAGTCATGAATCATGTATACGCATTCTCTTTAACTACCTTATTTAATAGCCACAGATGGCAATAGACATCTAATTCATTTGTACTAGGAGGGCAGCCCCTCCCAATTCAAATGAATTGGACGTCTATCGCCGTCCATGGCATTTGAAATTTTTGTGTAAATCCAGGATTACTTAGCACTTCAACAATATTTTGTAATAATGTCAAATTCCTTGTTAAGGTCTCTAATTTAATGCTGTTATTGTTATGATTGCATCGATCGTGACCATTAGTCATGCGAATTCCTGGTCAAGCCGATACAATAACACTGCAGCACCGATTTGTACTTAAGTGGAGAGGAGACAAGGTAATTACCCTTGGGCCAATTAGCAAAAGGGGGCCGAGGGAGTCGCAGAAGCAGGGTGATTTTCTAACCCAAACATCCTGGTCGGTTCCGAATGGGGTGTGGAGGGGTCTGACTGGGAAATGGGAGGCGCTTTTGTCTTTGTGCCAGATGAGCAGGACCATAGTTTTTTTTCCCTTTTTTTTTTTTCTTGGTCAGCCAGCAGAGAGAATGATTTACTGGACATTACTGGCTCAGTGGAGGGATTACTTTTCAGTCATGTGGCGTCAGATAGAACATGTTAAATATGACGAGTAGTTACAAAATATGAAAAGAAGCCAGCGTTTCCCCCAGAAAACTTGCAAAGCCTGTTGGTAGAGAAGCCCACTAGTGTGTTTCATGTTTCTGAAGAATGATTTAAATAAAGAAATAGAAAATTAAAAAGGTTAAAAAGTTTGACTAATATGTTTTCAGTAGGGCTGTCAAACGATTAAAATTTTTAGTCGAGTTAACTACAGCTTAAAAATTAATTAATCGTAGTTCATCGCTATTCAAACCATCTATAAAATATGCAATATTTTTCTGTAAATTATTGTTGGAATGGAAAGATAAGACACAAGACGGATATATACATTCAACATACGGTACATACTGTAAGTACAAGAGGTGGGAATCTTTGCGCACCTAACGGTTATAAATCGATTATTGATGACCCCCCCCCCGCGCTATTAGCTGCTTTTAATGTTTTGTACATAAGTTACAAAAACGGGGGAAAAAAAGCCTTAAAGGCTTAAATAAACGACTATTTCAGTATCAAGTTAACAGTTAAAAACAATAAATAATATACTCAAATTCCCATTCTGTATCAGCAGCTATAAACTACATTCAATTAATTTAATGTTGTGAATCAACCGTTAAAATTGCTCCCGTTATTCCAAAATTTCCCTTTTGTCTACTTTCGACATGTGAAAGTTTTAAAGCTATTTTAAAAATAGATTCAAGTCAATATTTTAACGATTTAGGAGTATTTTAGATAAAAAGTTAATTAGGTTCGCTTGGAAGGTTCGCTACAACAGCCTTGCAGGGAAGTCTCCTGCTTTAAGATGGCGGCCGTTTACTAATGCCCGCATCTAGCTTTCTGTACATGTGCTGCTAACGCCACCGAGTCTATATTGCATCTAGTCCTATATAAATATGATATCTACTGTACCATTATGTGGACGTACTTTGTAGCAGCTGTAGGCAGCAGTCAGGTATATTGTTGTTTTTTTTATCTCGCGGCTGTGAGTTGAGCATTGGCATTACCCGAGGGGCCGGGTAATGAAAAGCATGATGTTTAGCTACTCTCGCTCCGTTCCTCATTGCGTCCTGAAGACTGCGCGGCGCGCTGAGTGTGTTTCGCGAATAAGCTAAGAATCGAAAATTTCGCACATCTCTAATAAGTACTGTATTTGTTTATTATAACAATAAATCAACAAGATGGCATTAACATTATTAACATTCTGTTAAAGCTATCCATGGATAGAAAGAGTTGTAGTTCTTAAAAGATAAATGTTAATACAAGTTATAGAAATTTTATATTAAAACGCCTCTTAATGTTTTCGTTTTAATAAAATTTGTAAAATTTTCAATCAAAAAATAAACTAGTAGCTCGCCATTGTTGATGTCAATAATTACACAATGCTCATGTGGTGCTGAAACCCATAAAATCAGTCGCAGCCAAGCGCCAGCAGAGGACGACAAAACACCCAAAAACACAAGTAACAAGTGGACATGACACTGTGCTGCCATTTTAATCTGTTTGAGCGGGGCATGTGCGTTAAATGCGTCAAATATTTTAACGTGATAATTAAAAAAAATAATTACCGCCCGTTAACGCGATAATTTTGACAGCCCTAGTTTTCAGAAGACATTTATAAACAATACTGCTATGTAGAGTGTTACAAAAAGGCACAGTCTTGAAATACAAGTTAATCAAACACACAAATACAAATACAACTTCCAACAGCAGAAAGCTGGGACAGGTTTGTTCACATCACTAGACATAGTCAAACTGCAAATATAATCTGTATCCTTTACATATAATACAGTGGTATGAAAACTTATCTGAACCTTTAGGAATTTCTCACATTTCTACTTAAAATCTCCATCAAACGTGATCTGATTTGTCAAACTCCCACGGATGAAAAACAGTGTCTGCTTTAGCTAAAACCACCCAAACATTTATGGGTTTTCATATTTTAATAAGGATAGTATGCAAACAATGACAGAAGAGGGAAAAATGAGTAATAAGTGTTTAAATAGTTTTTTAATTGACTTTACTGTACAATGTAAATGTATAATGTTATGTAATCAGATATGTGTGATTTATAATAAGGTTTATGTTGATTAGTAGTGAAAAAATATAAAATAATAAAAAATAAAATATATTATCGTTATACAGTATCATAGACAGGATGAGTGGTTGGCAAGTTTGCCTCAAAGTTCTGAGATCAAGGGTTAAATCCCGGGCCGTGACCTTTCTGCGTGGAGTTTGCATGTTCTCCCCGAGCCTGCGTGGGTTTTCTCCCAGTACTCCGATTTCCCCCACATTCCAAAAAGATGCAAGGCAGGCTGATTGAACATTCCAAATTGTCCCTAGGTATGATTGTGTGTGTTATGGATTATTTGTCTCCTTGTGCGATTAGCTGACAACCAATTCAGAGTGTGTCCGGCCTACGAGCCAAAGTTAGCTTGGATAGGCTTCAGAACCCCAGTGACCTTCATGACGATAAGCGGAATGGAAGATTAATCAATGAATGAAATGACACTTAAAAAAATCAACAAAAACTCAAGTTTAGCAGTTCAAACAATTTTGCAGCTGTCAAACTGACCCTGTTTACGTCTATGTGTGTGTCCATTTTGCATTTTATTGGATCAGTTGAAGCTGTTGACTGACAGTCATGGCAGTCTGGGAGCATAATGGGTTTTGAGCAACAGTCGTCAACAGAGAAACGGGCCGGAAAAGCCCTAGACAAAAATCTTCATACATGAAAAACTAAGCTTTGTGACAGCATCGGGGGAAGAACTTTTGGGGCCTTTTTCTGCATGAAAGTCAATCAAATCTTGACTTCCTGACAATAAGCCATAATGAATACTGTGACATCATCGTGAGGTTTAAGGGGGAATTCTCTTGATGAGAAAAACGCCTCGGTCTGACTTTTTGTTCGACCGCCTATGGAAATCTCCACAGGATATTTTATGTTTAGTAATTTGTACAGAGCCCCCACACAAACGACATGACACGTGGTTAGGAAATGATTTTTTTTTCTTTTCTCAATTATACTAGTATTTATCGCCCCAAAATTTGGCATTCAAGCTTGTTATGATTGTTAATTTTCAAGCAACTTGTGTGGTGTTGCTTGTCATGGTGATTTTCCATAGTTGTCACAATTTTAGCCAGCTGTGCTCTAAAACAAACTTGCTCGGATAATTAGTAAAAATGTTCACGCTGCCAATCATCAGAAACATCAGGACATCCTGGCGATTTCTGCCTAGCAACAGTGATTTTTTTCCCCCCGACCTCTCACTTCATGTATTGAAATGTACTAGTCCTTCTCAAAAAAATTTGCATATTGTCATAAAGTTCATTATGTTCTGTAATGTACTGATAAACATTCAACTTTCATATATTTTAGATTCATTAAACACAACTGAAGTAGTTCAAGCCTTTTATTGTTTTAATATTGATGATTTTGGCAAAAAAGTCAAGAAAAAAAGAAAAAAACCAAAATCCCCATCTCAAAAAATTACCATATCATGAAAAGATACTCTAAAGAAGCTACTAACCTAATCATCTGAATCAACGAATTAACTCAAAACCCCTGAGAAAGATTCCTGAGGCTTTTAAAAACTCCCAGCCTGGTTATTTACACAAACCCGGGCAAGACTGCCGACCTGACTGCTGTCCGGAAGGCCATCATTGACACCCTCAAGCAAGAGGCTAAGACACAGAAATTTCGGAGCGAATGGGCTGTTCCCAGAGTACTGTATGAAGGCACCTCAGTGGGAAGGGAAAATGTGTGTCAGGAAACGCTGCACAACCAGAAGAGGTGACCACACCCTGAGAAAGATTGTGGAGAAGGGCCGATTACAGACCTTGGGGGACCTGCAGAAACAGTGGACTAAGTCTGGAGTAGAAACATCCAGAGCCACCGTGCACAGGCGTGTGCTGGAAATGGGCTACAGGTGCCGCATTCCCCAGGTCAAGCCACTTTTGAACCTGAAACAGCGGCGGAAGGGCCTGACCTGGGCTACAGAGAAGCAGCACTGGACTGTTGCTCGGTGGTCCAAAGTACTTTTTTCTAGATGAAAGCAAATTTTGCATGTCATTTAGAAATCAAGGTGCCAGAGTTTGGAGGAAGACTGAGGATAAGGAAATGCCAAAATGCCTGAAGTCCAGTGTCAAGTACCCACAGTCAGTGATGGTCTGGGGTGCCATGTCAGCTGGTGGTGGTGGTCTACTGTGTTTTATCAAGGGCAGGGTCAATGCAGCTGGGTATCAGGAGATTTTGGAGCACTTCATGCTTTCATCTGCTTTATGGAGATGAAGATTTCATTTTTCAGCATGACCTGGCGCCTGCTCACAGTGCCAAAACCACTGGTAAATTGTTTACTGACCTTGGCATTACTTTGCTCAATTGTCCTGCCAACTCTCCTGACCTGAACCCCATAGAGAATCTGTGCGATATTGTGAAGAGGAAGTTGAGAGACACCAGACCCAACACTGTGGATGAGCTTAAGGCCGCTATCGAAGCATCCTGGGCCTCCATAACACCTCAGCAGTGCCACAAGCTGATTGCCTCAATGCCACGCCGCATTGAAGCAGTCATTTCTGCAAAAGGATTCCCGACCAAGTATTGAGTGCATAGCTGATATAATTAATTGAAGGTTGACTTTTTTTGTATTAAAAAACACGTTTTTGTATTGGTCGGATGAAATATGCAAATTTTTTTAGATAGGGATTTTTGGTTTTTCTGTACTTTTGTGCCAAAATCTTCAATATTAAAACAATAAAAGGCTTGAACTACTTCAGTTGTGTGTAATGAATCTAAAATATATCAAAGTCTAATGTTTATCAGTACATTACAGAAAATAATGAACTTTATCACAATATGCAAATTTTTTGAGAAGGACTATATATACAAAGAATTAGTCATAAGACATTTTAGTTTTATGTGCCAGGTTTACAATCTGAATTAGTCAGTTTTTAATCACAAAACACTCAATTTTTTTTATCACTTGAAGTATAATGTCTTTATATTACACCTTTAGTTTGCAAAAACATTACATATTTATGTACTGAGTTGAGATTTACGGATTACCGGATTCAAGGTATACTGTGGTATGAAAATGTCAAGGTTTCAATACCGCAAAAATTTTCCGTCATGCCATCCCTGAGGTATTAGCTATTTTTTATGTCCCAAAAATGCATGGCGAAATCCCTCACTTGCACCTGCAAGGCTCAACCCTCACCCACCGGTTGTTGCTCAGTGTCAGTGAGTCAGATGTGCTACATGATGCCTGGAGGAAGTGAAACTTTTCCCTCAGTCGAAGAAAACGAAATCGCTGGTATGGGAATACTTAATGGGAATACAGAAAACTTACATACAGCCGCAGCTTAAAGGAGGCGGGCCAACCGACATGTAAAACATGTTTGCGGTGGGTGGCAGCCGGGGAGGCAATACCTCCAATATGATTTCGCATTTATACAAAATTAAAGGTTAGTAAACACTATCATGAACGTTTACCACCAGCTACGAGAGTTAACTCCAGCGTGTTGAGTGTGTCTAGTGGTGGGAAAACATGGTGTCTTTTTTTCTTTCCGGCAACTGTGTTGAGAAATAGAGTGTGTGTGTAATGTAAATATGATAGGAATCATACACACGTGCTTTTTATGGAACATAATCATTATGTTCTGATGGTAGTAATGTTGAGCTGTGGGTTTAGGCTCATCTAATGGACTACATTTATTTTAATTTATTTAGATTTTTTTGTTATTTAACTTAAGATTATACTTGTATTCCATTTTGGGAAAAAAAAGTTTTTAATGATTTTTTAAAAACTCAGATATGTCAAAGTAACACGTTTTAGAGCTGTAATTCCAATACCGTGATACCGTGAAACCTTGATATTTTGGCTTAAGGTTATCATACCGTCAGAATCTCATACCAGTACATGCCTACTACTGAGTTGATTAACTGTCCAAAAACTGTGCGGTTCGCGCCCCCAATATCAAATAAATAAAAATAAACACTCTTTCAGTCATTCGATCGCTGCCAGTCCTTCCCAGTCAACATGGATTGGACGTCTATCAGTAGCCACGTTTACATGCTGACTTTTATTCATATCACATCAGCTGTTTACATGTCACTTCATCTATTCCGATCCAGCGTTTACATGTGACTGCCTTTATTCCGAAAGGACGTTTGACAACTGCCGTCTGACATGCGCAGATTAATCAAAACAAAGCGTCATGTTGCAAAACATGGAGATCGATCGTCAGATCAGCTGCTGTTTTAACTTTTCGAGTGGAAACAAAACTTCAGAATGATACGCCGTTCATTTAAAAAGTTGTGTGGGTGCGCTGTGCGTGTGCTTGGAAGCCATGTTGCAAGTGACGTTACTTACGTCACCGAGTGACGTCACCACGTCAGTACGGAGCATGCGCAGAAAGAACGCAACCAGACACCATTCCGCTTCCCTGTTTACATGATATAATTTTACTTCTAATCGGTTTGGGAAAAGGAATATTCCACCCCTGTGAATCGGAATGAAATTCCATTCGGTTTGGGCCTGTTCATTCCGAATGAGGTGTTTGTATGGAACACATTTGTTCGGTTTGAACAAATATTCCGATTGTAATTGGAATATTTGGCTCCATGTAAACGTGGCAACTGTCTATGGCAGCCAATGAGTTAGTCAAGCATCATTATCGCTAATGAAAAGTGGTCCATATTTAATGAGAAATTGTGAACAGCCACTGCAAATCCTGATGTAAACTGTCAGCGAGTGCATTGGAATACTCTGGAGACTCAAACATATGTCTTCAATTTCATTTGCGCCCCATTCCCCCGGGTTGGGGGGGGGAGGTTTGGTCTTTTTTTTTTTTTTTTTTTAAGGGGGGGTGTTCTGTGTTTTGCTTGAGGACTCGCTTGAGTTTTTATGTAAGAATAATTTGCACTAAGTAGCTGACCGACCTGTTTGTTACGCTAGAGCTGACACTTTGTTTATGTTTCTTGAGGAGCATGATGGATGGGCCCGGAGTTGATGCTAATTAGAGCAAATTGTTGCAAAGAATGCCGAGGGTCTGCGCAGCGGCGTTTCCAACGCTTACCATTGCCGGACGAATTTCAGTGAAAGTCCGCTTCGGTTCCTTCTGCGGATGACCATCGCAGCGGGAAAACGACACGAGTCCAACTGGCCGTGAAATTTTTGTATACGTAGCTGATGACCGTTAGGGGACATCTGGGCCCGTATTGCTGAAGATTCATAGGGCAAATATTTGCTTCAAGTGGCCAAATTCCAAGAAAACCAGGCTTCCTGAGAATTTCCTCTAGAAGTAACGAAATGTTCCTAGTGGGATACTAGCTATTCCTAAAGAATCCTAAAGAGTATTCCTACGATGAGCTCTGTTAAGAGCGGGGAAAGGACTTCTAAGTACCTAAGGAGTTCCCTAAGGGGAGGATCAAATAGAAGACAGGAGAGGCAGGAGATAGTTTATTCACTGGCACAATAATTAAGCATTTTAATTAACTTTGCCAGCAGGTGTGAGTGCATGGTAAAGTGGGGCAAATAAGTATTTAGTCAACCACCAATTGTGCCAGTTTTCCTACTTCAAAAGATCAGAGAGGCCTGTAATTGTCAACATGGGTAAACCTCAACCATGAGAGAGAGAATGTGGGGAAAAAAAACAGAAGATCACATTGTTTGATTTTTAAATAATTTATTTCCAAATTAGAGTGGAAAATAAGTATTTGGTCACCGACAAACAAGCAAGATTTCTGGCTGTCAAAGAGGTCTAACTTCTTCTAACGAGGTCTAACGAGGCTCCACTCGTTACCTGTTTTAATGGCACCTGTTTTAACTCATTATTGGTATAAAAGACACCTGTCCACAAGCTCAGTTAGACACACTCCAAACTCCACTATGGCCAAGACCAAAGAGCTGTCGAAGGACACCAGAGACAAAATTGTAGACCTGCACCAGGCTGAGAAGACTGAATCCGCAATAGGTAAAACGCTTTGTGTAAAGAAATCAACTGTGGGAGCAATTATTAAAGAATGGAAGACATACAAGACCACTGATAATCTCCCTCTATCTGGGGCTCCATGCAAGATCTCACCCCGTGTCGTCAAAATGATAACAAGAACGATGAGCAAAAATCCCAGAACCACACGGGGTGACCTAGTGAATGACCTACAGAGAGCTGGGACCACAGTAACAAAGGCTACTATCAGTAACAATGCTCCGCCAGGGACTCAAATCCTGCACTGTCAGACGTGTCCCCCTGCATTTGGATGATCCAGAAGAGCACTGGGAGAATGTGTTATGGTCAGATGAAACCAAAATAGAACTGTTTGGTAGAAACACAGGTTCTCGTGTTTGGAGGAGAAAGAATACTGAATTGCATCCAAAAAACACCATACCCACTGTGAAGCATGGGGGTGCAAACATCATCCTTTGAGGCCGTTTTTCTGCAAAGGGACCAAAACGACTGATCTGTGTAAAGGAAAGAATAAATGGGGCCATGTATCGAGAGATTTTGAGTGAAACTCTCCTTCCATCAGCAAGGGCATTGAAGATGAGACGTGGCTGGGTCTTTCAGCATGACAATGATCCCAAACACACAGCCAGGGCAACAAAGGAGTGGCTTCGTAAGAAGCATTTCAAGGTCCTGGAGTGGCCTAGCCAGTCTCCAGATCTCAACCCCATAGAAAATCTGTGGAGGGAGTTTAAAGTCCGTGTTGCCCAACGACAGCCACAAAACCTCACTGCTCTAGAGGAGAACTGCATGGAGCAATGGACCAAAATACCAGCAACAGTGTGCGAAAAGCTTGTGAAGAGTTACAGAAAACGTTTGGCCTATGTTATTGCCAACAAAGGGTACATAACAAAGTATTGAGATGAACTTTTGGTATTGACCAAATACTTATTTTCCACCATGATTTGCAAATAAATTCTTTAAAAATTAAACAATGTGATTTTCTGTTTTTTTTTTCCCCCACATTCTTTCTCTCATTGTTGAGGTTCACCCATGTTGACAATTACTGGCCTCTCTAATATTTTCAAGAGTGAGAACTTGCACAATTAGTGGTTGACTAATCACTTACGTACTTGCCCAACTGTATATCATTTACCTGTGTGTGAAGATTCCCATTTGTGTGCTGTGTGCTAATTAATATCAGCAAAAAATATTGCTGTCACTAAGTGAATTCTACAAACAGATCTATTGACTTACGATCTGATTTTTTAACTCATTCACTCCCAGCCATTTTCACCGGTGCAACCCCCTTCGCTCCCGGCCGTTTTACTTGATTTTGACTGATTTTGCAAGGCCCACAGAAAATTCTGTTCTATTGCTGTATAAACACGGAACCCACCAAAAGAAAGATTAGACTCTCTTTCAGCAGGAAAAAAAAAGTTAGTTCATATCTTTTTCCATTCTTTAGAAATTAGCATTAGAGAATTAGTTTGAACAATTTTCCAATTTCTGATGAAAAAAAACCAGAGAAATTGAGCTTTTTGTAAACGCATACATTTCAAACATAACTTTGACTTTAACACAGCTATTCTTTGCTTTAGTTACATCCCAAACATCTGAATAATGTTTTCCTTTTACAAAATAACATACACAACAAGACAAATTGAGCTTTTGATAGCAAAGTAACAATTTATTTACACATAACTGGGAGATGACGCTATTGTGGCCGCGACGGCTGGGGTAAACTTTTCCCTCATCGCTGCCTGTCTCATAAAGATGGATTTTTTGTAGTTTTTCCAGCACGGACTCAACGGCATCGTCCGCTGCACTGGTAGTCCCGGTCGTTCTGCTCGGTCGTCTAGCGCCTGGCATCCCGGGCATCCTCCTGGTTGTTCTGCTCGGTCGTCCGCCGCCTGGCATCCTGGACGTCCATTCGGTCGTCTTCCGCCAGCGCCGTGGCCGTGTGGCCAGCCGGCCGTTCGTTCCGTTGAATCGGGTTGGGGGTCTTAATAAATGCGCTACTGCCCTCCAGTGGCCAGTTTTATTGCTTTAAAATGGATTATCAGCTTTGTGCTTTGGAGCTAAGTTGAATCAGAACCTAAAGATGTCTCTTGTTAAAAAAAACAAAAAAAAAACGTAAAAGATGTATAAATACGTCTTTGGGACATTGAAACAAGTACAAATAGAACGTATTCATATGTTTTTGGGCGCAAAAGAGTTAAAAGATCTTTGCCGATCCGATTCCGGTTTGATGTCTATATTTTTAGACAAGTAAAAACAAAGCAACCAGTAAATGATGAATGCTATTTTTTTTTATATCAAATTGAGTCCTGCTGCTACCTCTTTGAGAAATGCTCTCTTTACGAATATTATACAATGCTCTTTTACTATCTTTAGTTTCTAAAGAGAACATGTCCCAGCAGGCGGACATGTTGGCCGAGTGGTTTGATTTACAGTAGCCAAAAAGAGGATAGGTGCTGAAAACATACAGTACGTGAATGCTCGATTGGATCCAATCTTATAACTTCTTTCTTAAATCTGATACTGTCTTACACGATCGCCGGTGTCAGATCGGGCTAGTGAATATTGTGCAAGTGGGCATTTTCACACTATTTGTGGGATAATTTTTAAGGAAATTATATCTTACTCTTCATTTTGCAGATATTTTTTCAACTATAGAATGTTGTACTGGGGAAATCAATTTTTGTTGCTTTAGGTCTGACAGCTGTTTAACTATTTTTTTGTGTGCGGCTTCCGAAAATGATCAGTTTTTTTTCTAACGTGAAGTTTTTGAACTAACGTGGTTTTCGGACTCTAAGGTGCACCTGACTAAAAGCCGCCACCCACCAAATTTG
The DNA here is from genome assembly GCF_030265065.1 of Corythoichthys intestinalis. Lineage (NCBI taxonomy): Eukaryota > Metazoa > Chordata > Actinopteri > Syngnathiformes > Syngnathidae > Corythoichthys > Corythoichthys intestinalis. Next base: position 36,645,375 of record NC_080409.1, on the reverse strand, counting down.
ACACGAAAACAACATTTGTTCGTAAATAAGCCACACTGAACTATAAGTCGGAGGTGGCCTCCCAGTATTCTGGGATATCTACACCAAAAGATATTAACCGTTAACAGTTTATTTAACAGTGGCATAAGACTGTCATAGAAACAAATGAACCCCATGATCCCCCAAGCTGCAAAGCTTCATTGCTTCAAGAAGCTTCATTTGGCCATCACTGTTCCCTTGGGGAGACAGTTAACCTCTGCTGCCATCAGCTGTCAACACTGTTGTCGTCCAACATGCCTCCTAGCAAGCAGAACAGTGCAACAAATGTAAATAACAATCAAAATTCATGTTCTGTGCTAAATATTTCTTCAGTTACTGTTCCAATTGTTTCATTAATTGCTAGTTATGGTATTTAGTAACATGTTATTTGACACTGGCGCCGTGAGATTGTTATAAGACAATCGTAATTATTAATGAATGCTTATAACAGCTGTCATTCATTCTCATCCGGAAAATTATCTCACTTTTTAATGGATGTAAAAGATCTGAGCAGGACATACATGGAGTTAGTGAAATAATTTGCCAGATGACACTTAATGACATCTGTCATAAGCGTTCAGTAATGACAATGATATTGTCATGTCATAATTATGACAGTTTTATGACGCCACTGTCAAGTAAAGCGTTATCTATTAAGCCAAATAAATCAACAAATAAGCTGCAGGATTCAAAATGAGGGGAAAAAAGTAGCTGTTTATTATCCGAAAATTACGGTATTGGATCCTTCGTTTTCTTCAAAAATATAAAAATGCACAGTATGCTTTAATTATACTTGTTTCATAGAAATGTTCAAATATGGCCATACTACGAAATATTAATAAAACAGGTATGACTGCAATTAAGTAGGAAAGCTGTAGGGAGAGAACTGAGGTCAGTTTTGTATTCTGCACCAAACGATTTGTTAAAACAGTTTTTCTTGTTAATTTTTAATTCAGCAGCTGTGGCGCAGTTGGCCACACGAATCGTCCAGTGTGTCGAGTTTCGATCCCAGTTTTGACAGCCCACTGTTGAAGTTCCCTTGGGCAAGACACCGAACCCTTAACTCATTGGCTGCCATTGATGGTAATAAATGAACCAGAGTTGCTTTAAACTGTTTTTACATTGATTATATTACCACTTACAACACGATTACGGCCTTGATTGTTATTGTACTGGCTGTCGTTGACGTCGTCAGACGTCCTATCCATCTGCACTAGCACCGATGATCTATTCATTTTACTCTATTTTTAGAGGAATAGTGGTAGATCCACAAAAAAGTAGTAAATTTATTTATCATATTTTATTAAATGTTTTAAAGTTTATAATGAACAAATGAATAATTCATATAATGAGAAAAAATTGTCTAGGATATTCATAATGCATCAAGAAAAAACTTTTAACGCTGGTTGTCGGTTCCATTGGTTGCGGTGTGACTGCAAGTACCGTAAATGCAGGCCTTGTTTTCAGTGATTATGTGTAACATATAGCCAATATGACTCCCAATATTTTTACTTTAAAATGATTGGAACGGTTGCCTTCTGATCTTGGGTTCACATGGCCCCTAATTTGTTTCCATCCCTCCGCTTTTCCCCCCATCCTTCACATGTATTTGTCTTCATCTCCCACACTAATCTTTTGGGATGGAGCGGGAAAATGAGCTTAGTCAAGGCCGCCAACTCTGCTTTGGCACTTACCTCGAATACAGGATGACCGCAACTAAGCCCATTATGAGGAGCTGTCCGTGGCGGGAAATCGTTGACCCTCGCTCTCTCCGGAACGAGGAGCACATTTAACATCTGTCAAGTTGTCGGAATGTAGTATGACAAATTTTTCCTTGTTAGATTCCAGCTTCATTCCGAAAAATGTAAACGTGTTCATGTCACTCTGTGGCTTTATTCTTCGAAACATACCATTCAACGTTCACATATTATTAAAATGACTTTTTTTTTTCTTGTACCGTTACAACTCTATTTTTAGAGACTTTTTTTTCCGCACAATTTTGTTCCTGTTACATTACAGCTCCTACCAAAATGGCAACTTTTTTTTTTTTACTTTGAATTTTAAATCATTCTCCAAAGCATTACAAAAATTTTGGTTGTATAATTTTGTGTGGCCCTTGAAATTAAATATTGTATGTCAACTTCATGTTTACTACAGAAGTAAAATTGTAATAAAATCTCTGTAATCCTGAATGATAGAAATCAGAGAATTTGTCTTTTTTTCTTTCATTGAGAAAAATGAAAGACATTAACCGAACATTTAAAAGAGAAAACATTTACCTTTTTTTTTTTTTTTTTTTTTAAATTTTGTAATTAAAAGTGAAGAAATTAAAAGACAATATTGCCTGGTTTCCATTCTTTTTTTCTAAATGTAAATTTAAAAATATATACTGTACAGTGGTACCTCTACATACAAATTTAGTCGTTCCAGGACCTTGTATGTAACTTGAAATGGTCGTATGTCGAGCAGGATTTCCCCATAAGAATACATTATAATTCTATTAATTTATTCCCCAGCCCAAAAACCTACACTAAATCCTCAATAAATACTGCTGGTACTATTACAAATGGGAATTAAACATAGCAAAACAAATAAATTATATATAAAAATCTGAATAATAATAATAATTATAATTCCTGTAATGATGTAACAAATTGGGTTCTGATGTGGCGAAGGTGTTTTGCAAGCTGTACCTGAACGCACCGCGTGGCGGACGTGACGTGAGAAAGGTGTGGTAGAGATTTTACTTTCACTTTTATTGTTTTGTCGTCGTTTTGTAAACAAAGAAACTGCGGCGCTGTCATAAATTGTTGTATTTCGAGCATGTCGTCGAATGTAGAAACAAATGGCGAGTCAAATTTTACGTCGGATGTCGAAAAGATCTTTTGTCAAAGCGATTGTATGTCGAGGGATCACTGTAAATGCACGATGTATAAAATTTAAAAACATATAAAGATAATAATTGCATAAATACGTAAGGCAGCATTACAAAATAAATAAAGAAAATATTCACTTTGTTTCCCCTTTTTTTTAATCATTATTATTATTTTTTTTTTTTTTAACTTAGAAAATATATGAGAATATTTGCTATAAAATATTTGCAAGCTTTTGGTTAGCAATATGTCTAGACCCGTGGTTCTGAATAGGGTTGTTCCGATCATGTTTTTTTGCTCCCGATCCGATCCCGATCGTTTTAGTTTGAGTATCTGCCGATCCCGATATTTCCCGATCCGATTGCTTTTTTTGCTCCCGATTCAATTTCAATCATTCCCGATAATTTTTCCCGATCATATACATTTTGGCAATGCATTAAGAAAAAAATGAATAAAACATGGACAAATATATACATTCAACATACAGTACATAAGTACTGTATTTGTTTATTATGACAATAAATCCTCAAGATGGCATTTACATTATTAATTCTTCCTGTGAGAGGGATCCACTTATAGAAAGACTTGTGACTTTGTATATTGTGACTTTCAGTAAATGATACTGTAGCCATGCCCAAATGCATGATGGGAAGTGGAACCATGACTGTGCGTAGTGCTACCAATTGATATATCTTCTCTGCGTTGGGAAATAACATAAGGTGTTAAGAAAAAGATCAGTTGCTACCTTGCTTCCCCACATTGCTTCCCATGATATTTTTAATCGAGGGAAGAGGGATTGTAAGGCTCTAGCCAATTAAAAAAAGTCTCCAAAGGCTGCCAAAATTCACCCTACTCATTTTCCGCTGCCTTTTATCTCTCTATATAGGTAGAACAGCACCATTACAGATTGAGCACGACAATGCGTGAGTGGGTCGTGCAACGCATGCATTCATTGCGTTAAATATTTTAACGTGATACATTTTTTAAAAAAAATTAATTACCGCCGTTATTGGGATACATTTGATAACCCTACCTTAAGCCTAAACTAAAGACTCTGGATGAGTGTAACATATTATGTCTGTAACGTTAAATACAATTAGAAAACGATTTAAATAAAAAAATATACTGTATATATATTAAAAAAAAAGGCATGGCCGATATTTTTTTTGCCGATTCCGATACTTTGAAAATGACGTGATCGGACCCCGACATCTCTAGTTCTTAACCTTGCTAAGCGTACCGAACCCCACGGTGCATTCACCAAACCCTTCGGAATTTCATAATAAAGCCTTTTTTTTTTACGAATTCAAAACCTAGCAACCTAACGTCTAACTGAATTTCTGTTCAAATTTTTTCTATATTTCAAATTTACTACAAATAATTTTGCCTTTTGCTGTTGATTTTCACGCTGGTAAATGAAATTAAACTCATTTCATTTCACACTGTTCCTTTTTTTGTTTCTATGTCTATATTCTCATTTTATCGTCGCATCCTTGCATCACATAGTATTTCCATGGTGTAAAATGATGCGTTTTTTTTTTTATTGTATTGTTTTAAATCACGCTGTTCTCGCTGTCTGTAGGTCTGTTATACTTTCTCATTCCAAGTAACAGTCAATCTTCCACTGAGCAAACCGATTTCTCCTCCCATGAAATAGAGGGCTAGCAGTTGAAATAAATGGAATAAAGCCTGTAAATTGAGGGCAAACCAGTCCAAAACCTGGTTGAAAATGCCACTTTGCCTAGATTTAGTCAGCGTGTAAAATAGGGCTCTGCGTTTCTTCACGTTCACCGAACCCCTGAGGATTACTGTTCGAAACCCTGTGTTCTTCTAGCATATTTCTTGCATATTTTTTTTCGTCAATCAACACATCCAAAGATTTCCCTTTGCATAAAACGGCCGTTGTAAAGTTTGAATCCCACCCAAGATTCCAAGCGGGAATCCTTTTTCCCTGCTGGGAAAAGGGCTCGCTAGTTTCAGGGCCCATTGCTAACCGAACATTTTATTAGACGAGTGATATTCCAAACATACAAACGTCTCCGAATTTTCGACAAGACTCGCGCAAAGTCGTCATATTTTTTTTGTACTTTTTTTGGGGGGTGTTTCTGTTCAGGTCTGTTGGAAAGCCATCCCAATCTCATCAGCTTTTTATGCTTCCAGACGTCGTAAATAGCTGAAAAGGTTTCTTCGTAAACTTGGCAGACTTTTTTTTTCTTTTTTTTTTTTTTTATTATTGCGGATCTGGATGGAAGATGTTCAGCGGGACCTGACTTGTGTGATATTTTGGCCCGGCCGCTGGAACACAGGGAAAATATACAACCAAACAATGAAGCGGAGAGAAAAGGTGCCGTCGCCAAGACTTGTTTTTCTTTTTGCGGCCCCCAAATGATTTAGGGTGGATTTTTCCTTTCGCTGTTTTCACGGAGGATTAAATGTTTAGGGCTTCTGTCTGTAAAGCCACTTTTGTGTCTTTGTTGGCTTTGGAGTTATATCTTCCAGAATGTTTTCGGCTCTTGTCAATCTGTCTATAACAATACAAGAAATTGCAACCATGCGCTGTTTTCCACTTTTATGTTGCATCTGAGTTTTGGGGGGGGTTAAATGTTTTTATCAAACTGAAATTTTTGATAATTAGTTTTGCAGGAGGGAGGGGTTAATGCTTTGAATGCCAGTCATTTCAGAAAGGAATTTTCATTAATTACAAAGGTAATTATCTGCTTTCTTCAAGGACACTAAAATTGCCTATTTTTGATTGAAAATTTGAGGGTAAATCCTTTTTTCTTTGGAAAGATACTAGTTGAACAACAGTGACTTTGCCGATCGATTGGGTCCGATCACGTCATTTTCAAGGTATCGGAATCGGCAAAAAAATATCGGCCATGCCTTTTTTTTAAATATATATATATATATTAATTAAATCGTTTTCTAATTGTATTTAACGTTACAAACATAATATGTTACATTCATCCAGAGTCTTTAGTTTAGGCTAAGGTAGGGTTATAAAATTTATCCCGATAACGGCGGTAACTAATTTTTAAAAAAATGTATCACGTTAAAATATTTAACGCGATTAATGCATGCGCTGCACGACCCACCCATGCATTGTCGCGCTCAATCTGTAATGGCGCCGTTTTACCTATATAGAGAGATGAAGGCAGTGTAAAATGAGTAGTGTGAATTTTGGCAGCCTTTGGAGCCTTTTTTTTTTTATTGGCTAAAGCCTTACAATCCCTCTCCCTACGGTTAGAAATATCATGGGAAGCAATGTGGGGAAGCAAGGTAGCAAATGATCTTTTTCTTAACACCTTATATTATTTCCCAACGCAGAGTATATCAATTGGGAGCATTACGCACAGTCATGGTTCCACTTCCCATCATGCATTTGGGCATGGCTACAGTATCATTTACTGAAAGCTAAACAAATACACTAGATGGCAATATTTAGTCACAATATACAAAGTCACAAGTCTTTCTATCCGTGGATCCCTCTCACAGAAAGAATGTTAATAATGTAAATGCCATCTTGAGGATTTATTGTCATAATAAACAAATACAGTACTTATGTACTGTATGTTGAATGTATATATTCGTCCGAGTTTTATTCATTTTTTTCTTAATGCATTGCCAAAATGTATATGATCGGGAAAAATTATCGGGAATGATTGGAATTGAATTTGGGAGCAAAAAAAAAAAGCAATCGGATCGGGAAATTTCGGGATCGGCAGATACTCAAACTAAAACGATCGGGATCGGATCGGGAGCAAAAAAACATGATCGGAACAACCCTAATGCCAATATTGCATTAAAGTGGTGGTTTGAGATAATAGTTTATAGAAGCTCTGCAATGATTGATTACATTTCAGTGCCACTGACGGTGATAGACAGCTGATTGTTTTGAACTGACTCCTCAATAGTAGCCAAAGAGTTGGGGACCTCCTGTTTAAAAGGATTGGTCTTCTATTGCGGTCAATTGTATACCTAAGGCGGAAATGAAGCTTCAGTATCCCCATTATTGGTTAGGATGAATCAGATAGCTTGGCCTGCCAAGGCCTCATTACAAAGAATGTTTGTGTAACCTTCATCTTGAGCAGAATTAGAAGGATACAGTGAGTCCATTTCCACCGACAAGCGACCAGTAGAAGGCTCCAAAAAGGCCGGTGAGTAATGTCGCTGGCACCACACAAGCATACACACAGACTAATGCTGGCTGCGCTTGTGTATACAACAAGATGACATGGCCTTTTCAGATAACTCCATCGCCCAAAAGGGCGGCATGACAAGAGGCGGGTGTATATACACAAATTGGTCATCCAACTGGCAGGGCAGGCCCGGGGGGCTCCCGTCTCTTTTTCCCCCCTCTTAACCCAATCATGCTCGGGTTTCACTCTCGCCCATCCGAGGCTAACTCGCTTCCTCTATCCGTTCCCTAACTGCCCCCTTTTGATCCCTAAATCTGTAACCTACATCCCACCCGTACAGTAGGATTTTTTTTTTTTCAAAATGTTGTTAATCTATTGATAAAAATGTGCAAATATTGCCTGATCAGTGGGGCTTTTTTTCCAGTGGTGAAGATTTCGATCAGTAGTGACGACTCAATTCAATGTACGAGTTCCATTCCTACGATTGCGACGTAACCCAAATTTCCATGTAGGTCGGAATTAAAAAGTAGGTCGGAAAAGTCCAAAAGTATTGTATTTTGTTTAATGGTGGAGGATACACTGCCCTCTGGTGGCAGCGTTGGGTCTGGCTGGACTTTCGTTCTATAATGTTTCCATAAAAGAGCCATAGACTTCATAATGTAATACACGGGGCGCGGGGCCGATAAATAGGGGGCCTGCATTGTTAGCGAGGCCGTCAAAGCCGACCAAATGGAATCGCAGACAAAGAGCTTTTTTCATTGAAAATGCTTAAATCCGTGAATTCTTTATAGATATGGACGTAAAACAGTCTCGATTCTTGGTTAAAAGCAACAACAACAAAAAAATGTGCAGGTAGCATTTATTTTACGTAAATATGTCGAATGTGCAGCTTGTCTTTAAGTTCACTGTGTCGCCGCCTTACCACAACAAAGAGCTTTTTACTAGAGATGTCCCGATTGATCGGGATGCCGATCGGGATGTCCGATCACGTCATTTTCAAAGTATAGGAATCGGCAAAAAAATATCGGCCATGCCTTTTAAATATATATATATATATATATATATATATACATATATATATATATATGTACAGGGGTGCACATAAGTGGTCCGCATGCGCGCATGCGTACTGGACGTATACAAACGCGCTGGCCCTCAACGGTTTCCATACGCTTTTGCGTACCGATGGCTGACCACTGTATTTGCGGCGGACACGAGATAATCACTTCTCAAAATGTCGGAGGCAGGCCCCACTGAGTAATTATTTCCGTGTTCCCCCACCCCCGTCAAAGGACAGACAGACGACAGAGACGTCACCGGAGCTACCGAAAAAAGGACTTTTGCTGAAAAGTGGCTGCAGGAGGTACCATAGCTAGAAGCAAATGATGCTCGCACGGATATGTGGTACAAAATTTGCCGTGAGAATCGCTGATAACGGCAGCGCATTTTATGTTGGGTCCAAGAATTTCAGCCATCCAAACTTTGAAATGCACGAAAAAAACAGAGCATGTGGCAATTAAGAGCAAACTATCGATGTCAGGCAGCACCCCACTCGCCCTATGGACAAGTGGCGGAATAAAGTTAATGAAGAGCAGCGCCATGCACTGACAAACGTGTTTTTGCTCGCATTTCACAAAGCTAAACATGCACGTTCAATGAGCTCTTATGAGGAGGAGGACATCCCACTTTTACAAAGGCTTGGAGTTAATGTGGGAGCCGCATAATGCCCTTTATTTTGAATTAGTACTGCTTTTATGTTTATTTCTTTACATTTCACTTCAACGTAATGGCTATTTTGTTGTGCCAGTTGATGTTAATCAGGCATTAATTGTTAATATAATTAATAAAAGGTATTTGGCTCCAACTAAAGCTTGTCATAATTTTATCGCATCAGGCGGGTCGGCTCTCAAGCTCAATGAGGACCAAGTCACATCTCCAGGTCCTCCTCTGAGAACCTGGGCAAAAAAAATATGTGCACCCCTGTATATATATATATATATTTTTTTTTTTAATTAAATCGTTTTCTAATTGTATTTAACATTACAGACATAATATGTTACACTCATCCAGAGTCTTTAGTTTAGGCTTAAGGTAAGGTTATCAAATTTATCCCGAAAACGGCGGCAATTAATTTTTTTAAAAAATGTATCACGTTAAAATATTTAAAGCAATTAATGCATGCACTGCATGACCCACTCACGCATTGTCGCGCTCAATCTGTAATGGCGCCGTTTTACCTATATAGAGAGATAAAAGGCAGCGTAAAATGAGTAGAGTGAATTTTGGCAGCCTTTGGAGCCTTTTTTTAATTGGCCAAAGCCTTACAATCCCTCTCCCAATGATTAGAAATATCATGGGAAGCAATGTGGGGAAGCAAGGTAGCAATTGATCTTTTTCTTAACACCTTATGTTATTTCCCAACGCAGAGAAGATATATCAATTGGTAGCACTACGCACAGTCATGGTTCCACTTCCCATCATGCATTTGGGCATGGCTACAGTATCATTTACTGAAAGCTCAACAAATACACTAGATGGCAATATTTAGTCACAATATACAAAGTCACAAGTCTTTCTATCCGTGGATCCCTCTCACAGAAAGAATGTTAATAATGTAAATGCCATCTTGAGGATTTATTGTCATAATAAACAAATACAGTACTTATGTACTGTATGTTGAATGTATATATTCGTCCGAGTTTTATTCACTTTTTTTCTTAATGCATTGCCGAAATGTATATGGTCGGGAAAAATTATTGAATTGAATTGAATCGGGAGCAAAAAAAAGCAATCGGATCGGGAAATATCAGGATCGGCAGATACTCAAACTAAAACGATCAGGATCGGATCGGGAGCAAAAAAACATGATCGGAACAACCCTACTTTTTCGTTGAAATTCTCATGAATAAATGCTTAAATCCCTGAATTCTTTATAGATATGGCCGTAAAACGGTCTCGATTCTTGTTTAAAAGCAAAAAAAACGTGCAGGTAGCATTTCTTTTACGTAAATATGGCGAATGTGCGACTCATCTTTAAGTTCACTGTGGCACCGCCTTACCACAACAAAGAGCTTTTTACGTTGAAATTCTCGTGATTAAATGCTTAAATTCCTACATTATTTATAGATATGGACGTAAAACAGTCTCGATTCTTGGTTGAAAGCAAATTTAAAAAAACGTGCAGGTAGCATTTATTTTACGAAAATATGTCAAATGTGTGGCTCGTCTTTAAGTTCACTGTGGCGCAGCCTTACCACAACAAAGAGCTTTTTACGTTGAAATTCTCGTGAGTAAATGCTTAAATCCCTACATTCTTTATAGATATGGACGTAAAACAGTCTCGATTCTTGGTCAAAAGCAAAAAACTGCAGGTAGTATTCCTTTTACGTAAATGTTGCAAACTATGATGCCAATGCCTTGGCGGCTTATTTTCCATTTTTTTCACAACGTTTCAAAATACATGCATGGTACGAAAATATAATAATTACCTTGAATCCTCTAACAAATCACTCCTGAGACAATCCTTCCTGTTTGTATGTGGTACAGCTTTCGTACTTTTTGAACCGAAATCCAATGTTAGTTCGCTGCGTCCGCGTGTTTGTGAATAGCTCCTCTTGATGTGGGCGGCCTCCTACTTGAAGGAGTTGCGCAGTGCATGGCCGAGCTGACCCGTCAATCATGATGATGTCTATGCAAGAGCATTCAGACGTCTCACATGGATAAAGGATAGTTGCACTCTGGTTTGGGCCACATAAGGCTGTAAGTTGCTTCAGCTAATATATGTTTGTGTATGCATTTGTAATTAAGTTTAGAGCTACAGTTGGTGGAGTTACGTGTGAGCGATTTGCTGTTAGAATTGTAAATACGTTAGCATGCATAGCATTTAAAGCTGTAATGTGAAGTAAGGTTGGCCAACCATGTTTTTGAATAATATCAATGGCTAAACATTTATAAGCATATTTTCGTTATTTTTTTTTAACGCAACCCTTCCAGATTCTTTGTTTAACCCTTGACAACGAAAATGCTTTTCTTCGGCAATCTTCGGAAATTACGTCACACCGGGAAGTGCGAGGGAAGTCCGCCATAGAACAGTATTGTTTGTTGCATTGCTTCTCGGTAAGATGCCACGGCGGTGTGTGGCGATGTTTTGTTCTCACTCAAACGAAAAGTTGTATGAGTGGCCAAAGGATAGCAGGGCAAGTAAATGGACATCTTTCGTTCGCACGAAGCGAATGAATTTCACGCCATCATCGAGTAGTGTTCTCTGCTGCAAACACTTCGAAGATGCCTGCTTCCTTAACCGGTCTGCTTATGATCAAGGATTTGCCAAAAAGTAAGTGTGATTTTTGGATAGATGACTGGTGACTTTGTCAAAGCAGAGCTGCCAACTGTTGTGGAATGTACAGTAGAAGCTAGCGAAGTTAGCCGAAAGCCAACTCGTGGCAAAAGTCATGGCATAGTTGTTGTTGTGTTCGCTAGTGTTACGTCCCAAGGACGGCTCGCGAAGGGCGTAACATAAAACGAGCCACACAATTTCACAAGTGGCACAAAATTTACACAACAATCAAACTCGCAATGAATATGTACAAAATGTAGATGAAGCGCGGCTTCAGGGTAAGACCAGGCCAAAACAACAAACAAAAGGAATCTACACTTGAACCCCACCCGCTAACTAAACACTGATCGTGGAAAAGAACGAAAAAAGACAGCCACTAACCTAACTTCTTACGCTAAAAAAAACAGTAGAAAATGGGTTGAACAGAAATGGCGACTTACCCCTTCTTGCTTCAGTGCTCTTATTTACAGTGGTGAACAAAAACGATCCGATAACGAATAAACACAAAAGACCTCCCCGAAAAAGCGGGAGTGTATCAGACTAGCGATCAAATGCAAACGGGTGTGAATGGCGAGCAAACAGCTGGCGAGTAGGACCGCGGCAGAATGCTGTCAAACGTGATCGTTGACAGCTCAAGTCCCGCAGTGAATCATGGGAAATGTAGTCTCGGGACAACACTGAAGTGGTGCTTTGTAATCTGTTCGCTTGTGTGAAAAAACTACATTTCCTCACGCCATTAGACGCCACTTCCTGCCGATAGCCCCAGCTAGGAAGTAGTAGTAGCTGGTAGTAGGAGGCGAGGCGGAGATAAGCGAGAAGCAAAACTTTGCGGTCGAATGTGGCGGCAGTCCGCTATTATTTTGTTTTCCTATTGTTGCCACAATAAAGTGGAGAAAGCCATCAACGACTCATCTCCTTCTTTCCCCCCAACGTTTTTATATTATTATTTTAGAGCTGCAGGATCTGCCAAAATGAACATGCAGTCTGATTATTATTTTTTTAAACAATGTCATCAGATAGACAAAAACATAAAATTATGTGCAAATGCCTGCATCTTCAAATCATGAAAATAATAACAGCCTATTTCTTACCAATCTTGTAATCTCGATGGGTCTTGTCTCCATTCCATGTCAGGTAGTCTAGGCACATTGTTTGCATCCTGATTAGCGTCTGGCTAATACATGTTAGGTCCAACATAAAATTCCAAGCTCCTCTTCTTCCTCCAACTCTTCAAAAACTTGGATCTCCTCCCTTGCGCTCGATCTATTGCTTATATCGCTGTTTGAATCATTGTTTGAAGGGCTTTGTATGGCGGCCGTATAGAGCGCTGCCATCGCTGTTCTCGGTGTGACGTATCACTTCCGGGTTCGTCCCCTTTCAGGCTCGAACTTCGGAAACGCGATTATTTTGTCAAATATACAACATATAAATTATTTTTTTATGCTTTATTTGTTGGACAATGTTTAATTAATTTAATTGTGACCCTATTTGGCATGTTATGAAATTACTTCACATTACTGCTTTAAGCTAGCAGTCTTTTGTGAAGCCAATTAGGCTAAATTATCAACTAAATTTGCATATTGATTGACGTTTGAACACCAATCATTTTGTGTTGAGTGTTTTATTGTTAAAATGTGTGTCGTTTTGAGCAGATGTGTACGTACAGTATGTGTGTTACAGCTTTACAAATTGTCAAAGTGAAGGAAGTGAAAAGGTTCAAAAAGCACAATTGCATTGTTTGCTGTCTGTCAAGCTGAACAACTTCACGTTTAGTGAGGACAGAACAAGTCATGTTAATAAAGAAAAGTAAAACAAAAAGATACTGTGAGGTACAATTAGGTACTGTTTGAAGAAGACTGGAGACAAGATGGCGGACGAGACTACGGCGTCGAAAAGTCGAAATCGCGTAAATCGAATACGTCGTAACCTGGGGACTACCTGTACTTCTTTGACATCAATACCCCTTTTACTTCCTTTTGTAGAAGCCTGAGTGAGGGTTTGCTGTCTTCTCATAAACATTATGACTGTATTCTCAAAAATGTTTAGTTCCTTAAAACAAACGGCATACTAACATTTTTAAAAAACTAACTTGTCGCATTTTTTTGAAAGGGAAAGAGACAAATTTTTTCCATGTAAGACGGTTACACAAACATCAGAAATGAGGTCTTTCCTGCCTTGATTCATCCGTATAAATAATCTGACAAAGCGAATAAAATTGACACCAAAGTTTTGTTAACTCATTGGCTACCTCAAACCAGAGTTGCTTTAAAATTGAATTGTTTTTACATTGACCACACAGTAACTTTGTCATATTACCACGTAGCAGACCCAAACTAAGGAAACAGATCAATAACTTTCCTACTATTCGAACAGCTTTAATGCTATAAATTAATTTTGCTGCCATTGATGGCGGTAGACGTCCAATCCATTTTGACTGAGCTGTCTATCGAGTTTTTATCGAAAACATGTCGCCGGACAAGAGCCCCCGCCCTTGCCGACTCTGCGCCGGCGTTAAGCAGAAGCAGATGTCGTAAAGTTTACAGAAATAGGAACATTATTTTCCTGTTTCCATCGCATTCTTCTAAACACTTAGCCCAACGAGCTTTGAAGTCACCCAAGAAATCCGAAGTCTGCCGGAGAAACCATACGATAGTATCTCCTGGCGGGGCGGCAGTGGGGGTTGGTGGTGGCGTACCTTCAGCCATACCTGGGATGGACGTGAACTTGAGGAGCTCTGTTGTGGGTCCGATCAGAACAGCAGATAAAGCCTGCATTAGCCCCGTGAAATGCATGGCCAATTTTCTTACCAGCTTTCCATGTGTAGAATAGCCAGCAGGCAAGCCCCCCACATCGGCCCCCGTTATCTAACGCCTCTATCTTGCACCTTTTCTTTATCCATTAGCACTGCTCTTTTCCCATTTTGCAAAACCAGTCAAAATTCGTCCTAATGTAAACCGCCAGCGTCCTGATCAAAGTGTTTTGCGACATGGTCCGAGATGAACGGATGTAGTTTTCTCCGTTTGTAAACATCTTCCCAATCTGAGATGAACAAGGGAGAGGTAAAAAAGCAGAAGTGTGTTGAATACAAGTGCAACTTCTAAGAGAGGGGTGACATCTGCACAGTATTAAGGGTGGTGTACTACAAATGGATTGTTATGAGGCAATATAGATGATGACCAAACGTGATTCCCAGCAACTTTTTTAAAAATGTATTTGAATTTTCATTTATTTATTTTTTTAGTATTTGGCAAATTAAAATCCCTAAAATACAGGTTTTAATAAGCTACCGTATTTTTCGCACTATAAGGCGCACCTAAAAGCCTTAAATTTTCTCAAAAGCCGACAGTGCGCCTTATAATCCGGTGTGCCTTATATATGAATGAATATTGAGCTGCAACAGTTTTTTTTTTTTTTTTTGACAGATTCATACAAATTTGCTTACAAAATTGCACCATTATAATAAGAAAACCACAAATAACGCTCTCCAACATAATATACAAAATCTTACTTGTTTGCCATGTTTGTATTCACCATGAACATGTCCAAACTGTTGTTTTCTTCACTGACCAATTATAAAATCAACATTTTGGGACCAAAAAGACAAAAAATTCCCCCCAAAATTTGATTTATTAAATAGTTTTATATTTGATAATTCAACATAAGCAGCAGGTATAGTCATAGCCGTTTTTGGCCTTTATAGATGCTCTGGTCAAATACAGTGCATAAATTGCAAAACAGTGGAAAAATTATAACCCATCTAACACAAAAAAGGTGACTGTGGAAAAGAAAAAATGTTCTCCTCCACTATGTGATATAAATGTTGCACTACATGTTTTACCTTGCTGTTGTGTTGCTGTTTTGTTGACATTCCCTTTAGCGCAACACCGTCTAATGGATGCATAAAATAACCCCAGCCTCTACTGTAGCGTTTATTCTATGCGCCTTATAATGAGGTGGAAAAAGTATATGGAAAAAGTTTTAAAATATGTCATTCATTGAAGGTGCGCCTAATAATCCGGTGCGCTTTATAGTGCGGAAAATACGGTACTCTTTTTTTCTTGTAAAATCTCTAAAAAAAAAAATAATTTTTTAAGCTGCTTTTTACATGAATAAAAATTCACAAAAGAATTACCATAATTTTTGGACCATAAGGCGCATCTGACTATAAGCCACACCCACCAAATTTGACACAAAAACTGCCATTTGTTTATAAATAAGCAACACTGCACTATGACCTGCAGCTGTCCTCACTGTAATATAGGATACTTAAACCAAAAGATATTAACAGGTAACACTTTATTTGACAGCGACATTGTAAGACTGTCATATTCATCATAATCATCATAAGACCCAATGAACCACCATGAAGCTTCAAGAAGCTTCAGTTGGCCATTATTGCTCCACCAGCTGTCAACAGTTATCATCCAAAATACCTCCTAGCATGCATTGCATCACAATCAAATAACAATCAAAATTCATGTTCTGTGCTAATTATTTCTTCAGTTATTATTCCAGTTGTTTCATTTATTGCTAGTTATGGTATTTGGTAAGACTTTATTTGACAGTGGCGCCATAAGACTATCATAATTATGACATGACACTGCCATGAGCATTAATGAATGCTTATGACAGATGTCATTTTGTGTCATCTGGGAAATTATTTCACTTTCGAATAGATGTAAAAGATCCAAGCTGGACATAAATGGAGTTAGTGACATAATTTTCCAGGTGACACTTAATGACATCTGTCATAAGCAATCAGTAATGCCCATGATAGTGTCATGTCATAATTATAGCGGTCTTATGGCAGTCTTATGACGCCTCTGTCAAATTGTTACCCATTAATCCAAATATATCAACTAATAAAATGCATTGGATTATAAGACGCAGCTATCCTCACTGTATGTGTTGATGGGATATTTACACCAAAATTATATTACCCGGTAACACTTTATTTGACAGCAGCATCGTAAGACTGTCATAAGACCAAATGAACCACAATAAAATGCTTTGACCCAATTGGCTGCAAAGCTTCATTGCTCCAAAAAGTTTCATTTGGCCAGCACTGCTCCACCTGTAGTCAACACTGTAGTCATCCAACATGCCTCCTAGCATGCATTGCATCACGACAGATGTAAACAACAATCAAAATTCATGTTCAGTACTAATTATTTCTTCAGTTACTGTTGTAGTTGTTTCATCAATTGCTAGCTATGGTATTTGGTAGCACTTTATTTGACAGTGGCGCCATAAGACAATCATAATTATGACATGACTCTGCCATGAGCATGAATGAATGCATATGACAGATGTCAATTTATGTCATCTGGAAAATTATCTCACTTTTGAATGGATGTAAAAGATCCGAGCTTGACATAAATGTTTAGTTTAGTTAGTGACATCTGTCATAAGCATTCTTAATGCCCATAATAGTGTCACGTCTTAATTATGGCGGTCTTATGGCAGTCTTATGAAGCCGCTGTCAGATTTTCCTTCCCTCATAAAAGTTTGACTTTTTAAATTGTAAAATTCAAACTTAAGATATTTTGGGGCCTCAGAAAAGCACCTTGTTATTGATGGAAATTCAAATATTTTCCTCTCATGCAACCTCATGTCAGTTCCTATATAAAATTGTTGCTTTGTTTTCTTGTAAATGCAATAAGCAAACAATCTCAGCAAGTGCCTCTTTATTCAAATGGATTGGACTGCTGTCGCCATCAATGGAACTAAATGAGTTAATGAAATGAAAACGCATAGCCTGAAAAGACATTGTTTACATTTAGTTTGTGATTCAATAATCAAGTTCTTGTATAGCCGTTAGTTTGTGCATGTGAGATGGGGTTGAGTCACTTGCTGTCAGACTGGAATCAAGTGGTGCGAAGATGCATCCGCTTTTCATTTAGGACACTGAAAGATAGACCTGCCTCGTCTCAGCCCTTGTTGTTCGCTAATGCGATGTGGCAAGCACAATGTCTTCATGGGACCTCACAGGACCAGCCAGTCCGGTGTTTGCTGTCGCTCTCATCCCTGCCTTGTGCCCACCCCCACTTTGGCCTCCTTCTCTTGCTCTTTAACATAATCCAATAGAGAGGTTGACAATCACAATTAAAGGGAAAAGCGGGCCATGCTGGCTGCCTTCCTGCCATAATATGGAATTACAAAACGGTGCCCACTTACCCACTGCGTGCGGTGGGTCCCATGCAATGATGCATCTTTTGTTGGGCTACTTCCAAGCCCTGCGCCCATAACCCCCTCCCTCCTGCAAAACAAAGTGCCTGAGGACAACTTTGGGAGATTGCCAGTTTGGATTGCCCCTCCTGGCTCATGGGAAATGCTTGTACCTCGGATGATGTATATGTATAAAGTAGACCCGCAGGTATTTCCGTTGCCATTTTTTCTTCTTCTTTGAGCACTTTCATTCCTCGGCACACACTCCATTGTTGTGATTGGCCGACGATGCCGTAATGCTGGAAGACGGCCCGTGTGATTTTTACAGGACAACGGGGAACATGGACCGTAAAACTCACCGCCATTTTCCACAGCCAGGAACAAAAAAATAGACACCCCCACGTTTGAAAATCCAGTGTGAAGTCGAAGCCTGAAAATCATTTTTGCAAGACTGGCAGCCAATAGGTTAAATGAGTGCCTTTTTAAAGGTCAACAGGATTCTTTCTGTTGGAGTGCACATGATAATGTTCCTGTCTGTCTTTTTAAGTGGCTTCTATTTTTCTTTAAAACCCAGTAAAGTACATTTGTTTATTTACAGTTCAGTTGTTTTCCACTTTAAAGTAAAATAGATTTGCAATAATAATTTCGAATGGTTTATTTTTAAACAGCCATTCGCATAGAATTTGTATTTAGATTTCATGTGGAATAATTGCTTTTTGTCCATTTGGGCGCATTTCCAGGTCACTTTTTGTTGAATTTAGGGTCACTTCCTTTGCTTTTAGTGCATTCTGGGCTCTGTTCATTTTGGGGGCATTTCAAAGTAACTTCCTATTAATATCAGGTCACTTTCTGTTAGTTTTGGGATCACTTCTTGTGATTTTGTGACACATCCGGGTGCCTTCCTCTTTTTTTTTCTTCCTAAACCTATCCTGTTCAGCTTTTTTTACACGGAGAATGGAAGTCTAAGTGTCCAGTTGGTCTGAACAGTTTTAATGTTTCACATTGAGAGTATGACATACTCCCATTGTGATCATTCAACATACCTCGTTGATTTTGACAAAGCAGCGAACAGGAAGGGGTTATGGAGGAACAGAAGAAAGAAAAAGAAACACAAGCAACAAATACATTGAACGCCTGCACTAACTATGAATATGTTGGTGCTATCGTCAGCTAGATGTATCTCTGGTTGACACCATGCGGGGGACCTGTTGACCAGGGAAAGAAGGGGAGGGGGCTGGGGGAGGTTATAAGACGAGTGATTGGAAGGGGTGGAGTGTACACAAATCAGCTGTGTGATCTAGAAACCAGGAATCGTGTGAATCCCTTGTAAGTGTAAGCCCGTCGGCAACTGCCCCTACGCCGCCCTGTCACCCATCCCAGCATCAGGGCCCCCACCCGAGCGTGCCCAATCACATCCAGCGGCATGCGAGCCCCACCAAACATGCGACAGCCGCGCAGACGAGCGGAGAGCCCGGGGGTGCCACCACAGGGCCACGGCCCCCACCCAGCCAGCCCGGGGAGAGCGGATGTCGAGGGAGGGGGTGTAGCCAGCGCAGCCTATCCCTCCTCCCGCAGCCCAGCAAAGGGGATCATCACCCCCTCCTGGGTCTACCCGCGCTCCCACCAACAGGGATGGGAAGAGGGGACACACCTCCAACCCCAACCCTTCCGCCCACACGAGCCACAGCCGCAGCCCCCGAATGGCATGGCACGCCACGGGACCCCCAACGGCCCAGCAAACCCAGGGCAGGGCAGGTTCCCCCGCCGGAGCAGGAGACACCCAGCCGGTACACCAGCGTCCAGGCTTCCTCTTGATATGGGTCACTTTAGCTGTTTTTACATTGACCACACAGTAACATTTGTATATTACCAATTACAACAGTCAAACTAAGGAAGGGGTCAGCAACCCGCGGCTCGAGAGCCGCATTCAGCTCTTTAGCACCGTCCTACTGGCTCCCTGGAGCTTTTTCAAAAATGTTTGAAAAAAGATGGGAAAGGAAAATGTATATTTTGTTTTAATATGGTTTCTGTAGGAGGAAAAACATGACGCAAAGATTCATCCTATTAATATCGGGTCATTCCTGTTAGTTATGGGCTCATTAATATTGTAATTAGGTTAAAAGTGAGGCGGCATCGTACAACAGATTAGTCATGTAGTGTGTCGTTCTCTATAGGATCTACTTGAGGGAAAATAAACATTAAATCATGGAGGCTCATGTATTTGTAGCCAACTTAGTCATTTTTATATGAGGCTAATATAGGTAATACTGTATAGACATACAGCATGTGTTGCCTTCATTAAAAGGCTTATTAAGTTATTTAATTTTTTGCGGCCCCAGAATATTTGTTTCTTGCTTTTTATGGTCCGATATTGCTCTTTCAACATTTTGGGTTGCCGATCCCTGAACTAAGGAAACATATCAACAACCTTCCTACTATTCTAACAGCTTTAATATTAGAATATATCATAATGTAACTTATTGGCTGATATTGACGGCAATAGACATCCAATACATTTTCACCAGGAACCGCCCGCCCCAATCATAGGCTAGACTTGAGTGAGGCATTAACTTGACGGTCTGAACAGGACGAGTCGCTAGAAGTGGACCATTACAAATCCGATCTGGGTGACTTTCATATGTGGTTTAAATCCGATCTTGGCCACATTTTGATAGCATGTGCCGGTGGGGTGAGCTGTCAAGTCTCCCAAATCGGACTTCATGCAGCAAATACGTCAGCAAAGAGCGAGAATGGCAGGCAGGAAGGCAACGATGTAGCTGTGCATTAGAGTTAGCGCCTAGCTGTAACTCTGCTTTCACACAGGAGGCAGGCTTGACCAGAGTCAAAAAAAGAAATGAAGAAAATGATAAGCCTGATAATGCTCAGTTTTCTTTCTGTGCGCCAAATGAAATAGTGCTTATATTTCAGTATTGCTTACATAGCCGAATCGGGGCAAACTGACGCACACGCATAAGGCTTATGTGTGTGCGTCATGCTCGCACAGTGCGTGCATATGTTCTACCTATCCATATAAACTTTGATTATAAGACCAAACAGGGATTATTAATGTCTGTTGTTTGTGTCTTCTTTTTGCAAATCAAAATATATAGATCACCCTGGAATGACGTATAAGCAGGCATGAGTAGTCATTTGTTTTGATGCATCTGCGCATGCGAGTCAGTTTGCTCAGCGCATGGTGGACTGCGAATTAGTGCGCAGGCGCAATACTTGAACGGTCTGAATGGACAAAGGCAGTCTGAATGGGCATACCGAAAAACAGATATGACAAAAAAAATAGGAATTGTGCATTAAGACCTGCAGTATGAACCTAGCCATCATGGATTGGATGTCTATTGTCGTCAATGGCACTTAAAAATGGTGGTCCTTGTACTCCAAGTTAAATTTATTATTAGTACTTTATTAATCATGGGAAAACCAAAGATACTTGGTAAGAATGATGGGTCACCCATCCAAGACGAATGAATTTGTCATGCGTCGGCAGAAGGAATGTTTTGTCTGCGGAGAAAGTTTTGAGGGGGAAATAAAATATTTATTATTTACGGCTGGTGGATTATTGGCTCTTGTGGCGGCTGCTGGCCCAGGTTTTCAACCTGCTCGACATTTGCAACGTTTCTCAACGTCTGTGTTTGTTGTTTTTATTCTTCAACTACTCCAAGAGAATCTAATTTTTTTCCCTTACAGCCCCAAATCATGTTCCCGCCTTGCTCAAGTTTCCACCGTTATGTCTGCCACTTCCGCGACATGTTGTCTTTTGGGTGCGAAGGAGGAAAAACACGGGGTGACCGATAGTCCCAGAGGACCCTAGCCAGACCGTGAAAGTTTAGACAAACACAAACAGGGGGGAGGAGAAGCCTGGTGGTCCCTGGTTCGACACTCCCCCACTGTAACTAGCGTTCCCACTTGATGATTTCTCTGCCATCGACGATTCCAGCATTGTAGGACATTTTACTTCCCTCTTAAAATAATCTGCATATAAATATACTAAAATGTGAAGATTTTTGGCCCTTGATCTTGAGGCCAAATTGAAAACTATGCAAAAAGAGTGATTATAACTTGTTTTAAAAATAACAAATAAATCTAGAAGACCCCCCAAAAATGCTATTTTTCTCTTGTCCCAGACAATTGTATTTCAAATAAAAAATAAAATTACATTCAAATTTCATGTTTAGGTTTGTGTTTGTTTTAATAAAAATATTTCAAATATGAATTATTATTCGTGGAACCTGTCCCCCACAATATCCACACAACTCTGTCACGAAACGTTTCAATAGAAATACATGTACCGTTAAACCTTTAGTTCATATACATGTGATATCTAGCGTAGCATCATGTTGGCGTAGTTTGTAGGCTATCGGCTACAGTCAGGTATTATTAGTGCCACCTACCCTAGCATCGCGTTTGCAACGGCGTCACAAGTCCCTCTTTCCCACTCCCGCTCTTCTCTCTCCGTGTCTCGCAGACTTATCTAGCGTCGTTCAACCAACGTAGTAACGCAAAGTAACGCATGCCTTTACATCCTCAGTAACGGTAACGGCGTTGCAAAAATGAGACAAGTAATTAATTAGATCACTCACTACTGAAAAAACACCGTTAGTAAAGCCGTTATACTCTAACGCCGTTATTAACAACACTGGTTTCTACTCATGAAAAAAAGCTAACTTTAGTTAATTTGCAACCCTGTTCCCTTAAAAATTTTATCATGGTAGAAGACAACAGTAAATCACATGATACATGATGTTCTTTACTGAATTGCAAGTTTTTGTGTCATGGTCAGCAGTAACAGTAAGTTCGTAAACAGCTAGCTTCCAATCCTGAGAAAAAGCTATCATTAGTACGGATTCACAACCCTGCTACCTGCAACCCTATTCCTGTGATTATGCCAAATATTGAAAATATCAAATCACGTAATTAGAGATGCCGATCGATCGGGTCCGAATACGTCATTTTCAAAGTATCGGAATTGGCCAAAAAATATCGGACATGCCTTTTTAAAAAAATATATATATATTTTAATTAAATCGTTTTCTAATTGTATTTAACGTTACAGACATAATATGTTACACTCATCCAGAGTCTTTAGTTTAGGCTTAAGGTAGGGTTATCATATTCATCCCGATAACGGCGGTAATTAATTTTAAAAAAAAATGTATCGTGTTAAAATATTTAATGCAATCAATGCATGCGCTGCACGACCCACTCACGCATTGTCGCGCCCAATCTGTAATGGCGCCGTTTTACCTATATAGAGAGCTAAAAGGCAGCGTAAAATGAGTTGAGTGAATTTTGACGGCCTTAGAAGCCTTTTTTTAATTGGCTAAAGCCTTACAATCCCTCTCCCTATGATTAGAAATATCGTGGGAAACAATGTGGGGAAGCAAGGTAGCAATTGATCTTTTTCTTAACACCCTATGTTATTTCCCAACGCAGAGAAGATATATCAATTGGTGGCACTACGCACAGTCATGGTTGCTAAACGCGTGTTACATCCACCCATCATCCATTTGGGCATGGCTACAGTATCATTTACTGAAAGCTCAACAAATACACAGGATGGCAATATTTAGTCACAATATACAAAGTCACAAGTCTTTCTATCCGTGGATCCCTCTCACAGAAAGAATGCTAATAATGTAAATACCATCTTGAGGATTTATTGTCATAATAAACAAATACAGTACTTATGTACTGTATGTTGAATGTATATATTCGTCCGAGTTTTATTCATTTTTTTTCTTAATGCATTGCCAAAATGTATATGATCGGGGAAAATTATCGGGAATGATTGGAATTGAATTGGGAGCAAAAAAAGCAATCGGATCGGGAAATACCGGGATCGGCAGATACTCAAACTAAAACTTCGGGATCGGATCGGGAGCAAAAAAAACATGATCGGAACAACCCTACACATAATACATATTTTACCATTGATTTGTAAGATGAGCTAATCAAACCTTTGATAGTTTATTACCTGTTCTTTGTTTATGTTTTGTAGCAGAAAATTAGAAAAGTGAAAGCTTTTTTTTTCAAGAATTCTGAACCCTCCATTCTGGAATGACCCATTCCAGTAAAAAAAGTAAAGTTGCAACATACAAATCTCGTGGAAATGACAATTATTCCTTTCTGCTTGAGTGACTGCTTTTTAACTTTTTAAAGCCTTTCATGCGTGGCGAACATCTGCCATTGGTTGCTACTGAAGAATCTTTGCGCTCGCCGCATTCCAGGAGAACTGTCCAACTGGCGTACTGCATAATTAAAAGCAGACCAATTTGCGTCCCCGAGAAGTTCACACCATGTTTTTTGGTCTGCGTAATTGGGCACGCGGAGCCTTTGTGCGGATACGGCCGATGCATCCGAAACGCTTCTTCGTGTCTTGTCATGTTGTTTAGCCTACCGCTGGATAAACACCCTGAGCACTGCAATTTTGTAAGTCTCCTCTTGGAAAAATTGCAAATATAATATTATTATATTATTAAATATATAAGAAATATATTTTATTTTTTTTAACTAGCACTTTTCCTCTCAATATAGGGGACTCATCCATTCATTCATCTTCCGTTCCACTTATCGTCACAGGGTAGCTAGAGTCTATTCTAGCTACCTATGGGCAGTAGGCAGTACACCTTGAATTACTTACCAGCCAACGGCAGAGCACAAGGACAACCTTGCACACTTACAATCACACCTATCGAGAATTGAGAGTGGCCACCAGTGTTGTTGATAACAGCGTTAGAATATAAGTGTTACTAACGGCGTTATTTTCTTCAGTAGTGAGTAATCTAATTAATTAATTTCTCATCTTGGCAACGCCGTTACCGTTACTGAGGCATTACTATGCGTTACGATGTTGGTTGACTGACGCGAGAAAAGTCTGAAAAGAGGAACTCATGGAGACGAGAGAACAGAGCAGGAATGGGGAGGAGACAAGGGAGTGTGACGCCGTTGCAAACGCGATGCTACTATGCTAGGTGGCTTCAATAATACCTGACTGTAGCCGATATTAGAGATGTCCCAATTGATCGGGTCCGATCACGTCATTTTCAAAGTATCGGAATTGGCAAAAAAATATCGGACATGCCTTTTTTAAATATATATCTATTTTTTAATTAAATTGTTTTCTAATTGTATTTAACGTTACAGACATAATATGTTACACTCATCCAGAGTCTTTAGTTTAGGCTTAAGGTAGGGTTATTAAATTTATCCTGTTAACGGCGGTAATTAATTTTTGAAAAAATTTATCACGTTAAAATATTTAACGCATGCGCTGCACGACCCAGTCATGTATTGTCGCGTTCAATCTTTAATGGTGCCGTTTTACCTATATATAGAGCTAAAAGGCAGCGTAAAATGAGTAGAGTGAATTTTGGCAGCCTTTGGAGCCTATTTTTAATTGGCTAAAGCCTTACAATCCCTCTCCCTATGATTAGAAATGTCGTGGGAAGCAATGTCGGGAAGAAAGGTAGTAATTGATCTTTTTCTTAACACCCTATGTTATTTCCCAATGCAGAGAATATATCAATTGGCACCACTATGTACAGTCATGGTTGCACTTCCCATCATGCATTTGGGCAGAACAGTTAAATGGCTACAGTATCATTTACTAAAAGCTCAACAAATACACTAGATGGCAATATTTAGTTACAATATACAAAGTCACATTTATCCTTTAAGAATTACAAGTCTTTCTATCCGCGGATCCCTCTCACAGAAAGAATGTTAATAATGTAAATGCCATCTTGAGGATTTATTGTCATAATAAACAAATACAGTACTTATGTACTGTATGTTGAATGTATATATTTGTCCGAGTTTTATTCATTTTTTTGCCAAAATGTATATGAACGGGAAAAATTATCGGGAATGATTGGAATTGAATCGGGAGCAAAAAAAAGCAATCGGATCGGGAAATATCAGGGATCGGCAGATACTCAAACTAAAACGATCGGGATCGGATCGGGAGCAAAAAAACATGATCGGAACAACCCTAATTATTATGTTAAAGCGATCCATGGATAGAAAGACTTGTAGTTCTTAAAAGATAAATGTTAGTACAAGTTCTAGAAATTTTATATTAAAACCCCTCTTAATGTTTTCGTTGTAATAAAATTTTTAAAATTTTCAAACAAAAAATAAACTAGTAGCTCGCCATTGTTGATGTCAATAATTACACAGTGCTCATGGATGGGCCTGAAACCCACAAAATCAGTCGCACCCAAGCGCCAGCGAAAAAACACCAAAAAACACAAGTAACAAATGGACATGACACTGTCATTTTATTGTTTGAGCGGGGCATGTTCGTTAATTGCGTCAAATATTTTAATGTGATTAATTAAAAGAAAAAATTACCGCCTGTTAACACGATAATTTTGACAGCCCTAATTTTTATATTACCAAAACTTTTCACTTGCCCTATAGCTCAATATTGAATTGTGCACAGATAAAGTCTGTTTTTAAAACATACAACACACTTTTTTTTTTTAAGCTGTTTCTTGGGTCTCTGTAATAGATTTATTGCATTTCCATTCATTTCAATATGGAACGGTCATTTGAGATACATGTGTTTTGAGTCACAGAATGGATTTAAGGCTCCATTGCCTGTTTTTCTGATCTTTTTTTCAGCCGTTTTATACACATATCACAATTATAGTAGCACAATGTGGGGAAGCACGGTAGCAGGAAGCTAACGGTATGGTTTACACTTACTTCCTCTATAGATCTGCGTTGTAATCGCGCCATCTGCTTTCAAGCCCTCCCAATTCTTGCCTCTTCTGTTTTCGGTGGCTTCGACACGTGATTAGAATTCATGATCGCACTTGTGTAATAATCCCTCCCATGTGGAATGAGTTGTTGCGGCAGGTGTTCACTCGGCTGCAGTGTTTTTTTTTTTACAACGGTCGCCATGTTTTAGGTTATGATGTATTTTTTGGCAGCGAGTCACTATGATGTGATGCTCGTTTATTCCTTTCAAACTTGTTTGAATGTTGTTTTTTTAGGGTTGGCAAGCTGAAGTGAGAAATAGACGCCTCTACGTCAGATGCAGAATGATTGTGACATCTAAGACTGCAGTTGATAGAGATGGACGTCCAATCTATTTGGATTGGGATGGCTGGCAGGTTTGCCAGCCCATTTCACCTCAAATGAACACTTCGAGAGATTTAGGAGTATTTGTGTCTCTATTGTAAAGAATTTCGGTAGATTCGGAAGTATTGTTTATTTCGGAATCATTTCATCGCTGCCAGCCCTTCGTAGACCAAAGGAATTGGGCGTTTATTGCTGTCAAAGGCAATCAATGAGTTTGGGGAAAACTTAAAGTAATTTGAGTATTGTGTTGTGTTGTGTTGAAGTCAATATTAATGCCACGCTATAATATTGTTTAAAAAAAAAAAAGAATGAATGAATGAATGAAAGAAAAGCTGGAAGTACCACTATGTAATTTGGATTTCATTAGTTCTGAGTCACAAGTGATGTGAACCAGGGAGAAGGAAAAAACAGGCCGTGGAAAGTGAAGGCATTATGAAAAGCAAGCCATCCAGAACTCCAATTTTCAGGGATTTCCTAATGCAGCTCAACTCCCGATACTCTGGAGTCCTCAAAAACCACATTCAACCCACAATAAGTAGACTGCATTAGCGCTTCTGGGTAAAGTTTTCAATTTTTTTAAGCGAAAAATGAAAGAAATTGAGAAAGAAATGAAACAATTGTGAAAAAAAAGAATGAAGTTATGAGATAAAACAAAAAAATTAATATGAGAATTAAAAAAATCAAGATAATTATCAGAAGATTGTGGAAAAGGAACCTTTTGTGGAAGTAAACATGTTTTAAATCATTTATCGTCATAAAGTGACTGTCAAAGGTTATGTGATGATAAAATTAATTTTATGAGATTAAAAAAAAATCTAATTTGCGCATCAGAATTCTGGAGACAATTAAAATAGTGGTACCTCGACATACGATCACTTCGACATACTATCTTTTCGACATCTGCCGTAAATTTTGAACCACTATTTGTTTCCACATTCGACGATATGCTCGAAATAAGGCGATTTATGCCGCAGTTTCGTTACTCCGTTGCAAGACAGACGCACGGCAGACTTGTGAGAGAAATCAACACGGGTTCCGAGAAGGTCAGTAGGTGGTGAAAAAAAGCAAAAAGGTGACGCTTACCATTGAAATGAAGATGGAAATAATAGAAAAATATGAGCGTGCTGTGCGTATCCCTGAACTGGCTTGACAATACGGCCGTAGAATGTCTGCGATCTCGACGGTCCTCATCTGAACTCTGTTAGCCAGTCTTTATAAGATAAGGTGACAATTATTATTGGGGTAACATCGCCAAAAAACTCGCCAGGTTTTTTTTCTGGTTTTTAATCATTTATTTCAGAACTTGTGCAACACAAGTCGCCTAATGTCCGCAGCAGTTGACGCGAACAACAAAACATTAAAAGAGAAAGTAAAATCTGTACCGCACCTTTCTCTCTCTGTCACGTCAGCCAAGCGGTGCATTCAGGTAAAGTACGCAAAACACGTCCGTCACATTAGAACCCAATTCGTTACATTATTATAGGAATTATTATTATTAATATATTTTTAGTCAGATTTTTATTTATAATTTATTTGTTTTGCTATGTGTAATTGCCATTTGTAATAATACACGCAGTATTTACTGTATTGGCCCGAATATAAGACGGTGTTTTTTGCATTCAAATAAGACCGAAAAAGTGGGGGTTGTCTTATATTCGGGGTCTAGACATTATACCCATTCACGATGCTAGATGGTACCAGATATCATTGAAGCGATGTTCTGTCATGACAGATCTCAGCTACTCTCAAATTTAACCAGTTTGAATTATTTTATTGCAATGTTTTTCCTTATTCAGATTTGTTTAAAGACTACAGTTATAGTTAGACTTCACTTTGATGCTTCATGCAGTTATTGCAATTTTGTTGTTTAATCACAATAGATTGGTTTATTTACATTTCAAAAACCAGAGGCCATTCATTTACAAATGCGATTGCACTTTAGTTTGCATATTTAAATGTTCAGATATTAAGATTTGAATGAGGCAAAATAACATGCTTTTTCTCTCAAATATATTGTTATAATCATTTGTTTCAGATGTACTGTAATTATTTTCTGTATGAAAATTAATTTGGTGTTCAAAAAGTCTTTTTTCAAACTTGAGTCTTGGAAAAAAAAGGGGGTTGTCCTATAATCAGGGCCGTCTTATATTCGGGCCAATACGGTATTAAGGATTTAGTGTGGGTTTTCATGCTGGGGAACAAATGAATGGAATCATAATGTATTTTCGTAGGGAAATCCTGCTTGACATACGACCATTTCAACTTACAAACAAGGTCCTGGAACGAATTAGTATGTAGAGCAGGGGTGCCCAAGTCCGGTCCTCGAGAGCCCCTATCCAGCTTGTTTTCCATGTCTCCCTCCTTGAACACACCTGAATCAAATGATCAGCTCATCAGCAAGCTCTTCAGGAGCCTGATAATGATCCTGATTATTTGAATCAGGTGTGTTGGAGGAGGGAGAAATGGAAAACAAGCTGGATAGGGGCTCTTGAGGACTGGACTTGAGCACCCATGATGTAGAGGTTCCGCTGAAATTAGGAAAAAGGAAATTTTCAGGGAAATACATTTTTAAAATCAGATATAAAGTATAAATTTCACAGGTAAAGCATTTTTTACTTTCAAAGAATAAACTAAAATATCCTCACAATTTTGTTTTAATGCAATGCCTGTGGACAGGACTTCCTCCATAGACTATTTTTAAGTTGAAGTTGTGAAAACTAGATCGATTACTTTCAGTTCATGCTACTTAACTTATTGGCTGCCATTAACGACATGCGACTTACAATCCATTTGAACTGGGAAAGCTGATAGTGATTATTCCAGCTCTTAAGTTCTTCTTTGTCTCTGGAGTCTCATGCGTTTGTCAATGATACTATTGACTTTATTTAAAAAAAAAAAAAAAAAAAAAAAACGTATGTGTTTTCAAGAGGTTTCCTCTCCTGTCTACTTTCCAACCCGTGGGAGCATCCCTTCTCAAACCGCAGCGGGGCAATAATCACTTAACCCAAATCAGGCGCAATCAGCACAGGCCTGGATGCAGCTGGGAGGCACCCGATCCACTGTCGGGTGGCAATGAGCAAGCGAGGCTGGGTGATTGGTCAAAATGACGCTCAGGAAGGATGATCAAGACATCCGCCCAGCTTGTCTGTCGTCATCAACCATTTTGTTCCTTTGTTCCTTGTCTGGTTCAGTTGCCCAGCCACTCGTGATGATCGGGCGTGCACGGTCCCTCGCTGTTTTTGAGTATGAACTGAGACCAACTGCGAGGAAACGCTGTACCCATTTTTTCTCCGATCAATGTGATCGTGTTCTTATCTAATCTGTGTATCCATGGCCGTTCCAAACCAATGCATATTTAATGGTGTATTTATTTAATTATCCTTGGCACTCTTAGGGGCAGTTTACATGGCGACTCTGCGACACAAAGACGCAATGACTGAGTAGCGAAATCACCTCGCGTGCACATGGTGTCGGTGATTACGACAAATTCTGAATCCTGCCTACAAAGTGGAAGAATTCGATTGCGAAGGATTGAGGGGGACTTGCTCCGTATGAATATCAAAAGCTCCAGCGGCGCGAGACCGCGCCGATAACGTCAGCACTCGTACACGTCACATTGGGCGTGCGCAGCGGTGCTACTAAACATTAAAAGCAGCAAATATGGGGCAATTTCGGCTTTAATTTACTGTTTTAATAATATTTTTAAATTAAATATGTTGAATATTTCCATTTTTGTGCCTTTTTGAAGAAAAGAAAAATGCCATTGCTTCAAGTGGGCAGGCATATTTTTTTCCGGGCTGAGGAGCTCGTTGGGGTCAAAGTCCATCATTCGCTGTCACCTTGTAACTCTGCACTGCCCCCTGGGGCCTGGCATGAATACTACATGATTTTTATACGGATTTTTGACATTGTTTGAATAGAGACGGGCCCATATAAATGCAAATTTGAAATTTTTCATATTCTTGGAGAGTCACCATGTAAACAGCCCCTTAGACAAGGCAGATTTATTTGAATAGCACAATTTAACACAAGGTAAAAGTGCTTCACATAACATGAAAATTTGCAAGACACAATATCAGTCCTCCATACACTTTGTATAACTTTTTCCAAAATGGGAGAGGGAGTAAATTAAATTGACACTAATCCACAGCTGGCTGAATACTGAAAATATTTCTAAAACAACAGTCCTGGCTATTGATCCAGTATACTTTAGCTTTAGCAGTATGTCATCTAAACTCTTTGGGGGAAAAAAGTTTTTTTTCATCACAACAAACCTCTTTTTCACGTTTATGCTTCTTTTCTTTCTTTCTTTCATTTCTTTCTAAAATGCGACCCGGAGGGCTTTTGTCTTTTAGCATACTGCACGACTGCTATTTTTAGACTGACGTCGCATCGTAAAGCGGAAGTGGGACATTATAGACATGTCCTAACATACAAACCATTATATTTCTGCTAGTTTTCTCCGGTAATCTTTCAAAAACGAACATGCCGACCAATGAACAGCAAGTGACCTGTGAATGCC
Source organism: Corythoichthys intestinalis (assembly GCF_030265065.1). Lineage (NCBI taxonomy): Eukaryota > Metazoa > Chordata > Actinopteri > Syngnathiformes > Syngnathidae > Corythoichthys > Corythoichthys intestinalis. The sequence continues at coordinate 36,614,217 of NC_080409.1, read as the reverse complement.
CCGAAAATCGGACAGAATGACAGTGAATCCTCTGGTTTCCAGTGAACGAATGTTCCCAGTCTAAATGGATTGGGCGTCGAGCACCGTCAATGGCAGCCTTAGGGTTAACTGAAACACTATTATGGTGGAAAATTTTGGTAGCGACTTATTGGTTCCTTTTTTTTTTTTTTTTTTTTTAAACATTGACACCTTTTTAAAACGATATCTCGATTCTTGTCAGGAGCATATCGATAACCTTTTGGGATACAATGTATCACGATATATCACCATTTTGATATTTTGTCACACCCCCTAGTCAACATCCGCAACGTCTATGAGGTCCTGCTTGCTGACTTGAACATCTCATCCAGAAAAACTAGTCATCTCTCCCAAGATGCCGTAAAATTCCCGTGTCTGAAGCCTTGCCTTTTGCTCGAATTCTTTTATGACATGATTGAGTGGAAGATGGGTCGAGAATTTAGTCCGAAGGTGTTGAAGCAGATCCGACCCCTACGCCCCCACCGGATTACCTGTGCCTGGAAGCAAATCACCCAGAACGCCCATATCTCCCGTCTATCCTCTTTTTAAGAACAAGCACAAGACTGTCTTCCTCTTTCTTCGGCGGCACTTGACTTGCAAGTCTTGTTTTTTGGTTCTCAGCCAGCTTTTTCTGTTTTGCTTCCTCCTTAGTTTTGATAGGATAATTGAAGAAAAGTCGCAGGTGAAGTCAAGCCCCCCCCCCCCTTTTTTTTTTTTAAATAGGTGCTGAGTGGAGAGTTTGAGGCGTGCTCCTGCTCTGTTGACTTAGCACCGGGACTGTGCCATCAATCATCCCTCTGTGACGGCTCGGGTCACCCCCGCTCCACCCTTGTACCCCCCGCTCGATGTAGTACTTTATCTAGCAGGAAGTAGGTGTATTTTTTGACTGTTCTGTCCATTTTTGATTGACTTTTTTCCCTGACTTGTTTCTTTGTGGAAGAAAAATCTGGGAATCACTTTGCAACCTTTCCATTGGAGTAAGTTGAACACTTGATTCCAGACACTGACTGATGGAAATGATCAATGCTAGCAATGTCAGTTACGCAAAAATAGCTTGCCAATTTCCACAAAACATACAAGAGTGAAGCAGCAATGAACTGCTGAAATGAATCAATTTTTCACAGGGAGAAGTTTCAGTTGTCTTCATTAATTTTTAAGTCGTATTAATCGTGACGAATTAAGATTGGAATAAAATGTCAGTAATACAGTAATGTTGACTACTCGAGATTAGTCTTTCAGATAACTTTTGAAGGTCTTGATCTTTGACTCGGTTCTCAAAATATTCAGTCTTGGTCTTGATCTTGGTTTTGATTTTGACTCAGTGATTTCTGAATTCAAGCAAGTCTTGGTCTTGAGCGCAACACTGGCCGGTACCTCCTCCTAAAAAATGCAACTAGCACTCCAGTACTGATTCTTTTTTTTTCCAGTCAGTGTGAACTGTCCAATTATGATTATTTAAAATCCGACCTGGGCTCATTCGTATGAGGATAAAAAATGTTTAGCCTGTGCTAGAGATGTCCCGATCGATCGGTATCGATCGGGTCCGATCATGTCATTTTCAAAGTATCGGAATCGGCAAAAAAATATCGGGCATGCCTTTTTTTAATATACAGTAGCCTATATATATTTTTTAAATAAATCGTTTTCTAATTGTATTTAACGTTACAGACATAATATGTTACACTCATCCAGAGTCTTCAGTTTAGGCTTAAGGTAGGGTTATCAAATTTATCCCGTTAAAGGCGGTAATTTAAAAAAAAAAAAAAAAAAAATCACTTTAAAACATTTAACGCAATTAATGCATGCGCTGCACGGCCCACTCACACATTGTCGCGTTCAATCTGTAATGGCGCCGTTTTACCTATATATAGAGCTAAAAGGCAGCGTAAAATTAGTAGAGCCTATTTTCAATTGGCTAAAGCCTTACAATCCCTCTCCCTACGATTAGAAACATTGTGGGAAGCAATGTGGGGAAGAAAGGTAGTAATTGATCTTTTTCTTAACACCCTATGTTATTTCCCAACGCAGAGAAGATATATGAATTGGTACCACTACGCACAGTCATGGGTGCACTTCCCATCATGCATTTGGGCAGAACAGATGGCTACAGTATCATTTACTGAAAACTCAACAAATACACTAGATGGCAATATTTAGTCACAATATACAAAGTCACATTTATCCATAAAGAATTACAAGTCTTTCTATCTGTGGATCCCTCTCACAGAAAGAATGTTTATAATGTAAATGCCATCTTGAGGATTTATTGTCATAATAAACAAATACAGTACTTATGTACTGTATGTTGAATGTATATATTCGTCTGAGTTTTATTCATTTTTTTCTTAATGCATTGCCAAAATGTATATGATTGGGGAAAATTATCGGGAATGATTGGAATTGAATCGGGAGCAAAAAAAAAAAGCAATCGGATCAGGAAATATCGGGATCGGCAGATACTCAAACTAAAACGATGGGGATCGGATCGGGAGCAAAAAAACATGATCGGAACAAACCTAGCCTATGCCTCTAAAGCAGGGGTGAGCAGTAATTCCACAAAGGGTGTGCGGGTTTTTCTTCCCAAAAATATTTGCTCCCAAAAATGTATAAATACGTTCTACTTTTAATTGCTTCAGTGTCCCAAAAACATATTTATACATCTTTTGCGTTTTTTTTTTTTTTTTTTTTTTAAGACATCTATAGGTTCTGATGTATTTAAGATACAATGCACAAAGCTCAAAACCCATTTTAAAGCAATAAAACTGGCCACTGGAGGTCAGTAGCGCATCTGGTAAGAACTCATCTCGGGCCAAGAAAGGAAGAAAAATAGTCAGGAAACGGAAGTTGGAGGGATCTTGTGAAGACGCGTGAGAATTTGAGAAAAATGTGGAGAACGATCGGGAAAAAAAAGGCAAATGACACTGGAGGAGTGTTTTGAAAAGAAAACGAAACAATCGTCAAAGAAGGATTCAAAAAAATCTTTCTTGATGAGACAGATGGTGACGTCCACAACAGCATCAGGTTCCAGTCGCGTTCTGCCGAGCTCAATTGTGTTACTCCTTAGCCCGAGGTTGAAACCAACGATGAAGATGATGAATATGATGAAAAAAGTAAGACCGATCGTGATCAGGACTCATCAGATTACTGGGAGCCACCTCATTCAACCGGGAGCAGCCGAGAGCCTTCCCCGTTGTTATGTGCGCAAATAGTTCAACAGTTCAATAGTTTAGTTATGTGTAAATAAATTGTTACTTTGCGATCAAAAGCTCTATTTGTCTTGTTGTTTGTTATTTTGTAGAACGAAAACATTATTCAGATGTTTGGGATGTCACATAAGCGAAAAATAGCTGTGTTAAAGTTATGTTTGAAATTTATGCTTTCACAAAAAGCTCAATTTCTGTTTTTTCATCAGAAATTGGAAAATTGCTCAACCTAAGCTATTTTCTAATGCTAATTTCTAAAGAATGGAAAAAGATATGAACTTTTTTTCTGCTGAAAGAAGAGAGTGTAATCTTTCTTTTGGTGGGTCCCATGTTTATATAGCAATAGAATAGAACAAAATCCAGTAAAAGGGCCGCGAGCGAAGGGCCTTGCTCCGGTGAAAATGGCTGGGAGTGAATGAGTTAAGAGGACACCTCTCCCATTAAGAGGACACCTTTTCACCAATCTGGTGTTTTACAAGTGCAATCAGTTGATTGCAGTCAGGTGATTCTTGTTTTTGCTGAAACCTCATTTGTCAAACTGTCTGTGCTGAATCAGTTGGAACAAAGACCAGGACCTACTGCAGTCCACGAGGACCCTTTTGCGCAAAGTATGAACATATATCTGTATGGATGCGACCCATACGTCTGCAACGAGTGAAATATCTCGGCAATTATCGACAAAGCAAACAAGACAGCAACATTGGTGAACGAAGGAGCAGAAAATAGATTTTCCTTTATGGCGCTCTTGTTGCGTACCTTTTGAGGTGGTGTGAATACAAACCAGCGAACTCTGGTGCGGACCAAACAGCCGGTCTAAAGCCTGAGTTATGCTCCCGCGTTGCGGTGACGGCGCAGCAACTATGGCGTCATTTGACATCCGATGGTTCTCCGGCCATGTGACGCGTTGCTCTGTAATTCACCGTGTTTGTACGGTTTTGGGGCATGCTTGTTGACTTCCTCTTGTCTAGTTTAAGGGAGAAAAAAATAAACAATGCAAGATGGAACGCTTGAATGTAGATCTTCAGTTCATCAACATTGAATAAATGTTGGCGAAGCAGAAGACGGTTTCGAGGCAGTCTGTCCAACTTTTGAGGCCGCATAGAGAGTTCTAACCTCGGGTGGAAACCAGCTTGCTGTGGCTGCTAGCTTCAAACTGGCGTCAAGCACTGCGTCCAGCGTTTTGTCCGAGGTCTGCAAAGCCCTCCAGCCCGATTTGTTTGCCGTGTTCTGCAACCAGCCAGTGGGAAGCCATGGCAGATTTCTAGCGTCTATGGAACTTTCCAAACTGTGTTGGAAGCTTTTATGTTAACGTTATCATAAAAGCACCGAGGCACTCTCAATCAGTGATGATGTATTGTGTGTGAAATGTCTGTTGTTGAAAATTAAACATCAAAACAACTCTTTTGGCATCAAACCTGTGCTTTATTCTTCAGATACTTGAAGTGTGACGCGTAAATAAGTCACCGAGTCACAGCAAACATATGTACACATTAATTGATCAAGTGCACCAACCAAAAATACGTCATAAAGTGGTAAAAAGCTTCGTGTGGCCACTCGATTCCGAACACACGTCTCGGTGGTTCGTGCATTTTTTTATTCAATCTCTGACCTTGCCATTTGGCAATCTTTATGATGTCTTGACGAGACTTGTTCTTCGATGATACTCCCGTCGGCTTGTTCAATTGTTGCGTGTAGAAAAATTATGTTTGATTCTATTCTACAATGGCGGTGATTTTGCACTGAACCGGAAACAACACCCTGAGCGGACTAATCACAGTCCATTTCCGCCATGTCATATGTGTCAACGTGACGCTCGGGTTTGAAAATTCAATAGGCACACGTCAGGCTACGGCGGAGGGTCGTAAATCGGGTCTTCCTTGACAGCGCAGGTCTGACGCAGAAGCATAACTCGGCCTTAAGACCTTGCTGGAGGAATGGTCTCGATTCGCTTCCAAGCAGACCGTGGTCTCTGTTTGCTTCCAAGCGGACTGTGGTATCGGTTTGCTTCCAAGTGGACCGTGGTCTCGGTTCGCTATTGATGTGAAAGCGACCGGACCGTGGTCCAGACCATAGCTGAAATCAAATACATTGGTACCTCTACATACGAAGTTAATTCATTCCAGCACCTTGTTTGTAAGTCGAAATGGTCATATGTCGAGTAGGATTTTCCCATAAGAAAACATTATCATTCCATTAATTCGTTCCACAGCCCGAAAACCTACATTGAGGCTCACACCCTGCTGTGAGAACGTAGCCTTATGAATGTCCCCTACCTCATTTGCGTTTTTTGGCTGGTGCCGCTTATACTCATTTGCAACTAAGGGTGCTTTCACATGAGCCCTGTTTGGTTTCTTTAAATGGACCAGTGTACTTTTTCTCAGATAGTCTCTTGTTTTTGCAAATGTGAACGCGCATCCAAACTAGAGTTCGAACAAAACAAACAAACTGTGGTCCGCTCAAAGATTTTGGGTCTCAGTCCGCTTTAAGTGCACCCTGCTTCACTTGTGAATGCAACCGGAGCAGGGTACGCTTTTGCTACTTTACGTGCAGCGTCACAGTGTGGAGCTATGATGCTACAGGCTGTGACGCTACACGAAGTGCATCCTTGGAAGCAGAAGTACGGCGCGCACGCTATTCAAAATCAACAATTACAAGAGGAAAGATGATTAACCATGGCCAAATGTTGTTATGCTAAGCTAAGCAGTTGCATTTGATATACACTAAATAGGGTCCTAAAATAGCGGTTGTGTTTTGCATGCTGTTCCTGAATGCACTGTGTGAGAGTGTGGAAGCTTGGGGCGGGATTTCATTTTCTATGTTCTGTTGTTGTGGGCGTCACCTACGGCTGACAGTAGCTGTGTTGTGTAGCACAAGTTCTGAAATAAAGGATTAAAAACCTGACACAATTTGGGACTTCCTTGTCGTTGTTACAGATGCTAAGAAAACAAATGCCTGAACCAGAGGCTCCATTTTTCGTTTGTGTTTTTCCCTTTTGTCCGGCAGGGATGTGAGGGTGGGGGGTAGTCCGGTTGGCGCAGTGTGAATGCTGAACCTTTTCAACAAGTTATTTGCAAGTGTTGCTGCGGTGTAGCTCTCCAACCGGGTCCTGGTCTTCTTGGTCTAAGGTGGAAGCGCCCTTATAGTCCATTTACTGTAATACGATACTTCTGTTCGGGCAAATTTTCACCAAACTCTATGGAAGATTGTTTTTTTTTCTTTTTCAGAGTCTCTTGAACTTCCTCTTCCGTTTTCATTCCTTTTTTTCCTCCCTCTTTCTTTGAGGGGAAAACCCTGGGAATCGTTTTCAAATCCTTCCGTTGCATACACCCCCCTCCGAAACCGCCGAGCATTTGGAAAGCGGTCCTTTGCAATTATCTTTAATCATATGCGGCCATCCTAATCAAGGCCGGCTCTTGTGATCACATTTGCACGGTTTCAGGTTGTGCCCCCTCACGGCAAGCTGGCGTACTCACGGATGACGGGGGGTGGGCGGTTTGGTCGGTAAGGACCACCTGGACCTATTGTGACTGCTTCTGTCCCTTTTTTCAAATCGAGGCATAAAACTTTCTCCACAATTGGCCTTGTTGTGAGGAGAACGTGTGTGTTTCCGGGTGAGTTGCAAAGCGTTTAAGCAGAATTCCCTGTCCAGCTGAAGTGGCCCACCCAGCCTGTGTGAGCATGGGCTTCCATTTGTCTTTTCTGTGCACTGTGGAGGTCTTGTCATGTTCGCTTCTAGTGTTGCATTTGCGCATGCTTGCCAAAATGGCTAAAAACAGAGCTTTCTTCAATTGAAAATTCAACTGTTAGCCACAATGTTAGCAATCTAAAAAGGTGGGAGCCGCAAAAATGAGTTGTTATGGCTTCAAAGGGCAAGTTCAGGATTTTTTACTTAATTTTCGAGTTAGTGAGGGTTTAATTAGTTAGTGGAGTCGATTTCAACAAATTCTGTGTAGTCAATTGGACCAGCTTACCAAGCCAATGAAAAAACAACATATGCCCACATGTAAATCATCGATGACCCATGCAATCATTAGTGTTGGCTATGTTTTCAGGATAAAGGTTTTAAAACTTACCACTGCATGTCAATAATTGCAGTATTAACAGCAACATTTGTAATCCAGAAGCTCTTCAGAAGCGCAGGACAGAGTGATAGCACATCAGTTTTTTTCACAGCTGATATTTTATGTTGTTGTCAGCACCATCTAACCAATTTATATTGTGCCTTGTTCTTCATAGGGAATTTGTTGAAACTTTCCTTTGCCCATTTCTTCTGTCTGATTCCGCAGCCTTTAAATGCATTTTGCCATGTTGTCGGCCATCAGTTAACTCAGCAGACTGATGCTGCATTCGAGGAAGGTGGGAAGTTTCCAACCTCCGATCTGGAAAAATATCATTGGAACGCCTCCACTATTTGATCGCTTACGAGAAGGCAGGTTTGCTAGAGGTTAAAAATGTCTTTTGATGGCCAAAATTTAAAAAAAAAAAAAAAATTGTCGCGATCAGCCATCTTTGCTTGGAACACTTTGAGGTCGCAACTGGTACTCTCTGAGTGGGATAAGTACGACTTCCCACCTTTCTCGAATGCAGCGTGAGCACAAGTGGCAGAAGCACTCTTTTCTATCGTGTTCGTACGCATCTAAAAAAAATAGTCCTGCAGAATGAAATGAAGTAAGGCAGTTGGGTGTGACATTGTTTTGGCCGCATGTTTTGGAGCAATGATCTGTGTTTTGATTTTATTTGACAATGCTGGATCTGTTAGTAGATCTGTTGTTTTTTATTGGCATGCTAGGAAGGTGTCATTGACTCGTGCTAGCTTAGCCACTCCGGAGCCCTGAAACCAACAAATAACTTGCAAACTGCACGAAATATGTTGAAATTAACTCCACCAACTAAATAAACCCCCGCTAACTCGAAGATTCAAGTGCCTGTGAAGGTATTAAAATAATCCTAAATAGCATTATTATGCGAATTACAATCATATTTGTAGACAATTCCACTATATACAGCAATTTGCCAAAGCGCAGATGACGAGAAAAAAAATTCCCGTTTACACCCACCTGTAATTATAGCGCTCTAGTGTCCTAAACTGGATGATGACATCGGCAAGGTCACGATTTAATCTGATTTAGAATTCAGCCCATTGAGGGGGGAAGATTCAGAACGAGGAAAATACGACCGAGAAGAGCAAAATGTCATGAATTTTTCAATCTCTCTACTCCAATATTTTTACAGGATATTCTTTTTATCCTAAGTATTTTTCCCCAATTGGTAAACAAACGGTATGGTCATGACGAATAACAGTCTTGTGCTAAATGGAATGTGAAATATTTAAAATGCATTTATTCAGTAAGACATGGGCAAAATTACTGCATAATTGTCAAAACTGGCAACTTCTTCCTTTCCCCAACGGTATTTTATGTCACTGGAGTTAGTCCGACTTTTGTCATTTCCCTGCCCCTGTTTCGGAGAGGGAGGAAAGGGCGTCGTTCTGCTGCAGCCACGGCAGTGCTGCAATTGCCCATTCTCGGTGGACAAATCGGTCAACGTCTGAACGGGATGCTGCTCGTGGCCAAGCCGAGGAAAGCGCATTCTAAGCGGGCACGCGAATAGGACCGAGCGGGCTGGATCAGCCAGCCAAACGGGCCGATGTCGAAGCGGAGTGCTGCTTGTGGCCAAGCCGAGAAAAGCGCATTCTCGGCGGGCACGCCTTTATCGGCCGGTGACCATGGTGTGGGACAAGCCGCCGGTCGTCGGCCGTCTGGCCTTTTCGGTGGACAGGGAGCATTTTCAGTTCACCCACAAAATGCAAGCCACCTCCTTAGTAGAACGTGTGCCATGATCCCAGTATTTGACATAATATAAAATACATAGCTTTAGGGCTGCAGCTATCGAATATTTTAGTAATCGAGTAATCGACTGAAAATTCTATCGATTAATCGAGTAACCGGATAAACTTTTTTTTTTTTTTAGGTAAAGAGCAATTAAAAATATACATGAGAAAAAAAGACATTTAATCCAATATTGAACCATTTTCAGTCAATCAATGTCTTTATTTTCGATGTACATTGTTGAAAACAGCCAACAATTACATCTCAGATGTGACTAGAAAAAAAAATCCAGATCTTATAAATAAAAAACATACTTCTTCCCTAAAAATGTAATTACGCTTGATAACACACATCACTTGAAAGCTACGTGTTTTCACACGTGTTTCAATTGAATTTCCATTTGTGTCAAGCTATTTTTAAGTTAAGTTTTAAGTTAGTCTAAACTGTAAGTGCTGATAGGATTTAGAGTTTTTGCAGTGTTCAAAATAAATGTATGATACCTGCTGTATTGGAGCACATTAGGGACCAGTGCTACTTGGTGTTTTATGCAGCAATGACTATTGCGCTAAAACAGACAGTTAGCTTTAGTATGTTTTAATTTTACACCCTCATCACTCTACAGCGCTGTGTTTTTACAGATTAAGTAAGGCCTGTATGTAGGACACGTAAGCCACGCATCGACAGTGGTCATAATCAATAGAAACCTAGCCCTCCGAAGGGCTAACGTTACTTGAGTGAGTGACAGTCACGTTATATTTATTAGCGCCGAGAAGTCTACTGCTTAAAGATGGCGGCTGTTTACTAACGCTACCCAGATGCGGCTGAGTCTGTCATTTCGCACCTAGTCCTAAATGCATGCGATATCTATGAGACGCATCGGACACTACCTGATACCACACTAGCATCATGCGGGCGTAGTTTTTAGCAACGTTGGCGTAGTTTGTAGCGGCTGTCGGCTGCAGTAAAGTTACATTTTTTAAAAAATTTATTGCTTCTTCCTCTACGCACGTGACGTCAGCGCGTTGCCCTGCATTGAGCAAAATTAAACGATTCCTCGAGGTGAATAAAATTACTCGGATCAGTTTTTAAACTCGAGTTACTCGAGTTGCTCGAGTATTTGTTTCAGCTCTACACAGCTTACTTACCTCACAATAATCCCACTGTTGTCGGACTTGTTTTGGCCATTATCAGCGGTGCACGGAAACATTTTGAAACCCAAAAAGGCTCGCACGTCCTCCCTGGTGCAGCAACAGAAGCCTGCAGCACACTGAGCTGGCGTGATGCGAAAAATAAATGAAATAATCCACAAAATCAGCTGAATCCGCACACTTATGCCACATTCGCATTCTTCGTAAATCCAGGAAGTCACTCATTTTCATGGCGTGGGATTCAAAAAGTGGAATAAATATATCGATCACTTCTGCACACATCCAAGCGGTCCATTTCATTCAGGAACAAAAAATTCCGCGTTAAATATGAACTAAACATACTTTTTGCTGTCATAGGCACTTTACGGTAAGTCTCATGTCAAAAATTCTGAACTACCTCTTTAAGGACTACACAATGCACTGGATGTGAGTGATCATGTTTCAGTCCCACTGACGATGAATGATTGCTGTCAGCCCTACCTGTCCAAGTGGATTGGACGTCTCAATTTTATCAATGCCAGCATTGAAAATCAAATGATTCGTCAGCCATTTTTTAGTTGACGAATCATTTAGAGGCATTGTTTACCTGAAAAATTGCCCAAACCATCATATTTGAGATGTCTTATATTTTTCATATCTTATTTCTTTAAATTTTAAAATTCATTTATAACTTATTAGGCCAAAAACATACAGGTCTGGCGCTCTTGAGATTTAATTGCCATAAAGGTAGCGCACAGACCAAAATTCATTTGACACCCTTGCTCTAAGATTTCAAGACCCCTGAAGTTTACCAATTAGTTTTACCAAACAAAGTTTTGTCCGTCATAACTTTTCATACGTCTTTGAACATTTCACGGCATTTTTTCAGTTTTCCAACCTTTCGTGACCATGCAGATTGTCAGAAATCCTGTCTCGTAATTTACCGGCCATCTGCAATATCCCAGAAGTTAACCTTCCGTCTGTTCTGCTGACTTTTCTTTCAGCTTTGTTGAAAGGCAGCTTTCTAACTGCTTTCCATGACCTCAAGCCAGTACCTTCACTCCCCCGGTGTGTACGTGTGTGTCTTATATACATTTGTGTGCGTGCATTATGACTGCTTTCCATGACCTCCGGCCAGGACCCTCCTCGGCGTCCCGCCTGGCTTTGGCGGCGCTTGTTTAGACAACAGTGGTGCACATGTTGGCTGAAATATGGCCGCCTCGCTCGGGTGAATTAAGCGACGGCATGTGTGTGTGCTTTCGAAGGAGCTCGCTGATTCATCCATATATTTCAATGATTGATTTAGGAGTCGGACGACCAACACTTGTCGAGGGGGGAGGTGTTTGAAGAAGGGGCACAATTCATATCTCCGCTATCCGTCCTGCCGATGCCCGAAATGAATCATTCACAAGCCGGGCGTAAGATAGATGCCTTTAACGACGTACTGATTGGTTTTTAACATGCTCCTATTTCAAACGAGCTATGAAATGTTGTTTATTATCGTCACGAGCAATGTGTTTTTTTGTGTGGCTTTCTGGAAGAAAGTGCAGGAAAAGGCCGAGTCGGGACGGCATGCGTATGTGCTGGGCGTGTGCGCGGGGCCTTCGGGTGCCAGCGTGTTTTATTACCTGTCTCATTATTAAATGGCGCTGCAGGCCCGACCCAGCCGGCGTACAACATTCCAACTCCCCTTTTGATGCCTCCCACTGGTCTTTCTTTTTTTTGGGATACTTTTGCCTTACCAGCCTGTTAAAATAAAGAAATACGTAAAATTACAAACATCCCTTTTTTAAAAGTTGTGTTAGTACTGGTTATGCTTTTCATATGACTACAAAAACTAACCAGACAAGCGAGGGTTTTTTTGTACAATCCAATGGAGAGAAAAATAACAAGCTTGATTGTTAAAACTATTCAATTTCATGAAACTTTTGTTAATGCACCTGTTATGTTTATGATTTATAATTTATGCACCTTCTAAAATGTTCTACAGATGCAATCGTGTCAATTTCTTCATATTTGTTTCCCCACATTTTGCTGTGTTGTCCTTTTTAACTAGTAATTTGAATGAAAACATTGGCTCTTAAAAAGTGGTTAACCAATTTTTATTAAGTAGCATAAAATGAGTAAAACAAACTTCCCATTCCTGTTTATACATTTTTATGCTATTTTCTTTCTTATAATATGATCTAATGGAATAAAAACAAAACCAACATTGAAGACCAAAACGGTAAAACCAAATTCACAAAAATTTAATTGAAAATTGTGAAATTCCTATAATGTTTACAAATACTCACCCTCTTAAAATGCCTGCCTGTTTTTTAATTTTTTTATTTTACAAAAATCATTGAAATCGTTAGCGAATATGAATTCAACAATTCTAAATGTTTCCCTAAGGCCAGTGCTTCTCAATTATTTTCTGTTACGCCAGCCAGGAAGACGTAAATATTTTGCCCCCATCCCCCAAACTCTCTGCCGCCGCTGTAAATAGTATCATTTGTGTATGAAATTACTATTATAAGTACACCTCTGCCTAACATTGTGTCCTTTTTTCTAATAAATAAAAAAAGTAACATAGATCAACTTATAATAAAGTCTAACTTTATTAACATTGTTTTGTTTGTAACAGAAAAGACTTAAAGCGCATCAATTTGCCCGAATTAAAAAAAAAAAGAAAAGAAAAAAAGTCACATCCAAACCGTAAAAATACTCAAGGTACATTTTTGAACATTTGATACTGAAAAATAAAATGTAATAAAATCAATACTTAATAATAAATTCAAATCGATTAGCAGCATTAACTCATAAGGTCAATATGGCAAAAAATTTGATCGAAAAAACAAAACTCAGTAGAAGAAAAACGACAGTGTCATTGAACAGAGGGACAGTTTTTTTTTTTTTTGCTGTTTCCAGTTGCACCTCCTTTGCAATGTTTGCAATGGTGTGGGGTTATTTTGTACTGAGCATGCTAACAGTGCTCACTGGTTTACTGATGTAACACTGACAAAGCGGGTCGATTGTTGGCGATATTCGGCACGTTTTGCTGAAAAACAATCAAGCAACCCTACAGCTAACCCTCTTGTCAATGAGATTGGAGTCTAATGTCTTTAAAGCAGTGGTCTCAAACCGGTCCTCAAAGGGCCGCAGGGGGTACTGGATTTCATTCCAACCAAACGAGACAAATACCTTTTCACCAATCTGGTTTCTTACAAGTGTAATCAGTTGATTGCAATCAGGTGCTGCTTATGTTAGTAGAAACCTCATTGGTTGAACTGTTTGTGCTGGATCTGTTGGAACAAAAACCAGGACCCACTGCGGCCCTTTGTGGAGTCGGTTTGAGACCGCTGCTTTAAAGGGTATGACAACACCTGGGGAAATGCTAATATTCCATCATTTATCCATCAACGCATGCCTTTCGAATTCATATCATGCCACTTCGTGTAATTACACACATCGCAACACCAAGAAAATGATAGAAATTAGGTCGATTGTCAAGCTAAAACGACCCGCCCCCGAGATGCCGGAAATCTAGCATATTGTGTGCGTGACGTCACTATAAGGAAACAACCGGCTATAGTACTGAATGGCGGCGATGATGGCGGACAATTTTGTTTCTAGTTGCAGCGATGAATCCGACGTAACGAACATTCTTCTAATGGTGACGAGGAGAGTTATGAACCTTTCTTTGGTGTTTTGGGTTATCAATTTGAGCCCAAACGAAAGCCAATGCAGCCTAATGAAAGGATCATTGAGGGGAGCAATCACACTGATGAAACACCGGCGGCAACAGAAACAACGAATGGTTTGTTTTGCATTTCTTTTTGTGAAGCTGATACACCGTGACCGCAAAATAAAGTAATGTATAGAATAATTATCATTTAATGTGCTATCATCGGTTTTCGCTCTGCCAACCGACACAAATATGATTGGGATTAGAGGATTTGTTCTTTGTATTTTACGAGCGATAATTTATACATGTGTCCAGTCCTATATCCAATGCGTGATATGTTTTTTATTATAAAAGAGTACTCACCCTGGCCATTTCCCTCCTTTGCTTTGCCTGGGGTGGTGGGGTGGTCTCATCAGGCAGTCAACGTCCTCTTTCTTGTTTTCTCGGGACATTTAGGTGGCTGCGCGTGTAGGTTGGCACCGCATCTGCTTTCAGCAGCAATTTCTTAGCAAAACCTGATTTCATTTGTCCATAGTTCGTATAGCTTTCAGGTGTAAAATGCGCACCACACAAAACCGTGCCGGAGGCTGGGTCTGCAAAATTAGCCCTCTTAGCACTGACGAACTTTACTCATTGTCTGCGTAGTCCAGCTCTTTTTCTCGCGTTCGGGAACTCATGGGTACTACATTGCGACAAATGGCTATTTGTAAACCACATAGCATGACAGGTTTGAACCATTTTAGCGATTTTTTTGATAAAACACAAACGCAACTCTCTCGTGGATAAACAACGATGGCACCTGCCTCGACCTTTTGTTTCCTTGTTATGACGTCTCCGCCCCATTCGACTGTTTCCGGAATACTTTCGTAAATGTTCGTAATTTTCGATCTATTTTCGATAATTGCTCATGAATGCGATTTTTTTTTTTTGTTAGCTTTATTAATATTTGTTATCTTGCCACATAACGGTTCTATTGATATCTCACAGCCCCTTAGTGTTTTCAGGGGCTGTTTTACTAATTACTAAATTATTTGTCCGCCGGAATCATTTTTTAGACATAGTAAACAGAGTGGTTAAAAGTCAAAGCCAAAAGCCAAATGGCCCGAAAACATCGCATTCTCGGCGGCCGAGGGAGAACCGGAGTTGTGGGCGGACGTTGTGACGATCCCAAGCTGAAAATGGCACTTCTCGGGTGGACACTGAGAACCAGAAAAGACAGTGGGTCGCTGCGTGAGCCCGGCCGGAAAACGGCGCACAGCTCTCTTTATCGCTTTACTGTGTGCTCTTGCTTGGTTCAAAAATACTGCGCACACTCTGAAAAGAGAGAGCACCACTGCCACCCTCTGAGTGGATGTGCAAGTACACTTTATTCTAGTACGGCAAAAAAAAGTACCGTATTGGCCCGAATATAAGACAGCACTGATTATAAGACGACCCCCTCTTTTTCAAGACTCAAGTTTGAAAAAAGACTTTTTGAACACCAAATTAATTTGTATACAGAAAATAATTACAGTACATCTGAAACAAATGTTTATAACAATATATTTGACAGAAAAAGCATGTTATTTTGCCTCATTTAAATCTTAAAATCTGAACATTTTCATATTTAAAGTGCAATCACATTCTTAAATGTATGGTTTCTGGTTTTTGAAATGTAAATAAACCAATCTATTGTGATAAAACAACAAAATTGCAATAACTGCATTAACCATCAAAGTGAGGTCTAACTGTAACTGTAATCTTGAAACAAAGCTAAATAAACATTGCAATAAAATAATTAGAGGCGTGCGAAATTTCCGATTCTTAGATTATTCGCGATTCGGCCGTGGAAGATTCGAGAACGATTCACAAACATCCAAATTCCGATTGTTGAATTATACCAGGTAAAGCAGAACTAAAACACAGTCAGCGCGGTCTTCGGGACGCAATGAGGAACGGACCGAGAGCAAATATCATGTTCAACTCATGCCGCTAGCTTAAAAAACAAAAATACCTGACTGCGGCCGACAGCTGGTTCAAACAACGCCCAGTTGCTAGTTGCTACAAACATATGGCTACAGTAGATATCACATATATGTAGAACTAGATCCAAAATGACAGACGACGTTGGTGTTAGAACATGTATTATTGACCAGAGATGCAAAATGACAGACTTTCCGGCGTAAGTAAACAGCCGCCATCTTAAAGCAGCAGACCTCTCTAGAAGGCTCTGTTGTAGCGAACCTAATTAACTTTTTATTTAAAATACTCCTAAATCAGCAGAATCTTGTCTTGAATCTATCTTTAAATGATGAAATAGTTTTAAAACCTTGACAAAAGTAGACAGAAGGGAAATTATGGAATAACGGGAGCAATTTTAACAACTGTAACAGTTGATTCACAACATTAAATTAATTGAATGTAGTTTAAAGCTGCTGATACAGAATTGGGACTGGAGTTTTTTATTTACTGTTATTTTTGTATATTTGTTTACTGTTATATGTTAACTTGATACTGAAATAGTAGTTTGGTTTAGCCTTGGAGGATTTTTGAACAATTTTGGAACTGATGTACAAAACATTAAAAAAAAAAAAAAAAAAAAAGGAGGGGGGGTGCATCAATAATCGTTTTATAATCGAATCGGAGCCTCCGAATCGTAATCGTAATCGAATCATTAGGTGACCAAAGATTCCCAGCTCTAAAAATAATGCAAAGTGGTTAAACTTGAGAGTAGCTGAGATCTGTCATGACAGAACATTACTCCTCAAGTTCAGCACTCACTTCAATGATATCTGGCGCCATCTAGCGTTGTCAATGCGTATAATGTCGAGACCCCGAATATAAGACAACTCTCACTTTTTGAGTCTTATTTCAATGCAAAAAACACCGTCTTATATTCGGGCCAATACGGTATGTTCCCGAGGTCACATGCGCGACCCCTGGCATCGCTCTGGGCGGGGCGCGCCCCACTATTTAAAAAGTACTGCCTTAGGCGATTATCTTCAAGCAACACTAGATAACTTTTCAACCTTTATAAAAAAATTTCATAATATTTGTGATGATATGTCGACTGGCTACTAGTTGAATGACACCTCTTGTATATCTGGAGGGGGGTCTGTATCGCTGTCACCGGCACTAATTAACTTTGAGGAGGGTGTCAGGGTTAGAATTCTAGAATTCTGCAAAGGTGGCAGAGCAACAGAGACAAAACGTTTTGTCCGAGGAGGAAAAAGAAAGGGCGGCTGCCAGGATATACAGAATAAACATTGTCCTGGCTTTCACTCGCTGGCGTCACACCCCCCGCCCCCAAATGAACTCGTCAGCGCTGACAAGTTCTGGTGTGGTAGGGGTGTTAGCCACCCTAAGCCACATGGTTGCTAACCGTCACATGTGATTGTTTAGCCCAATTGGATTCAATAGGATATTACTATTCGTCCTTCAAACAGCCGCTGGAAACAGAAATGTTGTTTAATCCATTTGCAGGCGACCGGGAGATTGATTTTTGATTCATTGATGAGTTTACGATACTGTTCAGGTGTGCGCTGGTCCTCATGGGAAACACTGGCAAAACACTACCGCTTTTGTCCACTAGTGTCGCTCAAATCGACTAAAACTGAAAAGGAAGACATCAAGATGCTAATGGGAAATTGGTCACGAGAATTTCTTGCTCGTTTGAAGAAATTATAGCTGAAATGAAAATGGCAACGCTAAAAAATTAGTTCACAAATTTTGTTAGTGCAGGCAAAGGATGAGCGCAAACATTTCCCACTTTTTTGCTATCATGTTTACACAAATTTAATTTCACTCAAATTTGATTCAATTTGTCTATAATGGTATAAAACTGTAACATAGATGGTCACCAACTCAATTGCCAAGCACTTCTTTAGCCTGAAATTGACTTTTTATGTTTGTCATTAATGTTACTGCAATAATCAATATCCGATGTATGTAGTTTAACCCTATACAGCCAAATGTGTCACATTTGTTAATTAGAATTTCATGATTTTGAGACTCCAATTCAGAATTTTGAAATTTCTTTATCAAAAAAAAAAAAAAATGATGGCTGCAATTTTGGATCAAATTTGGGGAAAAAAAAGGTTCCATTAAGACCTTATATTTCAAATTTTGGGTTTCTCTGACAATTCCTTCATGTTGCAGGCCTTTAAGGGTTTTAAGTAATTTAAAAAAAAATAGCAGTTTAATAGTAATAACACAAGGTCGCTATCAAAAATCAGATATTTAAAAATATATAAATATACAGTATATATATGTTAGCGGTGCAACGGTTTGCGGTTCAAAGCCGAACCGTATGGTTCGCCCTGTACGGTTCAATACGCCATTATGAACCGCGCCTTTTCGGTTTTGCAATTAATGTATTCTGAACGCTTGTGGAATGAATTGATCGAGCTCTGTGTGCCTCTGTGTGACGTGAAGCACCGCTGTCGAGAAATTCCCGCCCCGCAAGTAAATGTCGGATCGCTGTCAAGCACCTGTGTAATAGAAGCCAAGTAACGCCATCTCTCGCTGACGAGTGAAGTGAAAGTGAAACAAGAAAGAAAACAAATAGCTTCGGCGAGCGGAGGAGTGGAGAGACCGAATTTTGAGGAAGCACCGGCTTCTTTCAAATCTGTGGTGTGGCAACATTTTGGTTTCCCCGTGGACTACAATGCGGAGGGAGAGAAAATATTGAAGAAAAAAAAAATTTGCAAGCATTGCTCAGCGCTTGTTCCCCATGCTAATGGCAACACTTTTATAACATGACTCCGGCACCCCAGCCGGCATCACCCACAGATATCACTTTCTCAGGGCAGGACAACCCCGAAGATGACAACAGAGAAAACACACGGCGGGCTTCGTTAATTTATTTGCAACGCCTGACCCGCGTTACATTGTTCCCTCGCGGACATATTTCTCCAACAACGTAATTCCCGACATTTATGAAATGGCACGCAAAGCCATCGAAGATGATTTCGCTAAAGCACATAGTTTCGCCCTGACCACTGATAGTTGGACATCCCGTGCTACAGAGTGCTACAAACTAACTGTGACGGTCCACTATAATTCATACCTGTCAAGTTGTACGGTCTCGTCGTAATTTGTACAAGTGAGCACTGATTTTTAAACGTGTACACCGTACGTTACATTCAAAATCTGCACGTTTTTAGTGCATTACGTTTTTTTTTTTTCATCCGTTCGGATTTGGTCACCGTTTCTGCAACGAGACAATGCGTTGGTTGAATGCCGCGAGAAAGGTCAGAGACTCGGAGAGGGAAGAGTGTTTGTTGAGACGCTGTAGCAAACGCGATGCTAGGCTAGGTGGCTCCAATATTACCTGACTTAGCCGACAACATACAATCTACGCCTAGATATCTCATGCATATAGAACTACATGCCAAATGACAGACTCGGTAGCGTTAGTAAACAGCCGCCATTTTAGAGCAGTAAACTTCTCAGAAAGGCTCTGTTGTAGTAAACCTTCCGAGCGAACCTAAGCAACTTTTTATCTAAAATACTCCTAAACCGGCAAAATCTTGACTTGAGTCTATCTTTTAAGGATGAAACAGTTTTAAAATTTTCACATGTCGAAAGTAGATAGAAGGGAACTAATGAAAAAAACGGGAGCAATTTTATCAACTTTAGCGGTTGATTCACAACATTTAATGACCTCCAAACATAGCAAAGGTTACTATGTTTTTGGGTTTGTTTGTTGTTGGGTTTTTTTTTTTAATTAAAAAAAAAAAAAAAAAAAAAAAGCATGAAAGGTATCACCAGTTCCTTTGCCAAGTAACTTTTTTACTACTGTGTGTGTGTTTCAGTAGTCAGTCACTACACTAGCCAAAGACCTAAGAGGCATTTTAACAGTCGAAAATGTTTATTTCATTTTTTAAAAAAGCAAAATAAAGGTAGTTCCAAAAAAAAAAAAAAAAGCAAAACGCAAACCAAAACCGTGATCCCAAAACCTAGGTTCAAACCGAACCGTGGGCTAACTGAACCGTTGCACCCCTAATACATATATATATATATATATATATAGTTGAATTGAATTTATTGTCATTGTCATCATCATCATCATCATCATCAACATTAAAATCAAAATCACAAGAAAGAAAGGAAAGAAAGAGGGAAATCATCGCGTATCGCGTATGTTTGTTTATCCAAAGAAGATGAGAACAGACATGACAAGGGAGACGGAAAAAGCAGAAGCTTATCGGGACCCGTCCCCCTGCCACCAAGGTCACACAAGCAGCATGTTCTGGATCAGTCCAGTGATAGTCTAACACATTTCGTTCATATTTCATTGACTTATATACATATATATATATATATATATATATATATATATATATATATATATATATATATATTAGGGCTGTCAAACGATTAAAATTTTTAATCGAGTTAATTACATCTTAAAAATTAATTAATCGTAATTAATCGCAATTAATCGCAATTCAAACCATCTATAAAATATGCCATATTTTTCTGTAAATTATTGTTGGAATCAAAAGATAAGACAAGATGGATATATACATTCAACATACGGTACATAAGGACTGTATTTGTTTATTATAACAATAAATCAACAAGATGGCATTAACATTATTAACATTCTGTTAAAGTGATCCATGGATAGAAAGACTAGTAGTTCTTAAAAGATGAATATTAGTACAAGTTATAGAAATGTTATATTAAAACGCCTCTTAATGTTTTCGTTTTAATAAAATTTGTAAAATTTTCAATCAAAAAATAAACTAGTAGCCCTATTCTGTCCTCAATGTGTGTGAGTACACAAATTGACAAATAGCGAACATAAGTTCCAAAAAGAAATCAGACGGTGTGGCAAAGTTGCATGGGCTTTACTGAAGTCATCTCTTTTTGACAGGAGCACGTTTCTTGTATTTTTTTAAAACTGAAAATAACAAGGCAATGTGTCAATTACTTGCATAAATCACAAAATAACATAAAACGTACACACACGTATCCATTTGAGCAGTAGCACTAGCCAATTAGCTCACAAGCATCTAACAATGTAACTGCATTTCACCATATATGTGAACAAATTCAAATACACATCATCAATATCCAATGCTCATGAATATAAGCAAAGGAGGAATATAACTCACAAGCGATGCATGTATTAGACACAAACAGTGTGATGGGGCTATGAGAACTGCCACTGAATACTGGATGCGGACGTTAGCTGGTCTGAATAGCACTGTCTATTAGTGTGAGTTCGCGTCGACATATAATCACGTCAGAAAAGCGCACCGAAACCCAAATAATCAGCTGCACTGAATCGCCAGCAGAGGGCGACATTACGCCACATAACATATGCAAGTCACACCCAAGTAGGGCTGGGCGATATGGCCTTAAACATGTATCACGATAAATTGAGCAGATTTATCTCGATAACGATAAATGACGATAAATTCGGCCAAGCGTACTGTTATATAATTTGAAAATCTGAATCAATGCATGAAATACAGATTAACTGTTTCTTGTTGATTTATTTACCAGCATTCAATTTCATATACTGTATTTAACAATTGTACATGCAGTCTAAACATTAAGTTTATAAAAATGTAATGTAAGCAATAAGAATTCAAGTATGAACATTTATAACAGCGTGTATGACTTGAACAATGTACATTATCAAAATCAATATGCCTGTGCAAACATGTCATTGTAACACAAATGACTTGCAGCTTGAACAGTACACTTCAAAAAGACAACTTATTGTTAATGGCTGCTGTGACATAATTATTAAATACAAGTGTTTACATTATGGTTTCAGGGTCCCCCCCAGTGCATTTTTTAATAAATGCACGCACAAATGAACCCCCAAACAAACAGAGAGAGACACACACACATTAAAGCTATATTGATCTTCAAATGAAACGCTTAAGATTTTATGATAGCAATAATGACACAGAAATAAGCACATACAGAAAAATAGCTGGGGCCATTTCTCGGTCATTATAAGTTTCGCCGTTGGATTGTACTTTAAGCTGAATGCTTTACCATCACAAAAGCTATCAGAGGAATCACACACAGATACAAAATAACGCCACATAGTAATTGCTAGATGCAGTCCGTGCCCAATCCACTCATTAAGTTCAGCCGTTTCGACAAGATTAGAGCCGCTATCCGACTACATCACGTTCATTTGTAGCGTTAGCCGCTAGCTAGCGTTAGCCTGGCTACCAGTAGAAAGCACTGAAAGCACCATCTCCGGAAATCGTGAGAACAGCGGGGAGGACAGCGGGTGAAAGCCCGTCTGGATGCCACCAAGAGTCTACTAAATGTCGGTTAAAAGTTTGGTGAACCTCCCTTAAGCCACACTCCATCACGTTTTGCTTGTAGCGTTAGCTGCTAGCGTTAGCTTACTGGGCTTTTGTTTCACTGGCTCCTTGATGATCACGTGACTCCCTACGTAAGCCCATTGACTGTTTCTTAAAGGGGAATGAACATAGACGAACAACACAGAATCAAAGCGGGATGAAAAGACTATATTTTCTTGTTTTATTAATTTACCGAATTTACCGACATGGTCAAAATTACGTCGGTCATCGTTAAGAATTTCGGTGACGGTAAATTTTCGGTTTACCGCCCTGCTCTACACCCAAGCGCCAGCAGAGGGCGGAAAAACTCCATAAAACACAATTAACAAGTTGGCCTTTCACTGTACTGACATTTAAATCTGTCTGAGCGGGCCTAGTGCGTTAATTGCGTCAAATATTTTAACCTGATTAATTTTAAAAATTAATTAACGCCCGTTAACGCGATAATTTTGACAGCCCTAATATATATATATTAGGGTGTCCCAGGCTCCCTATATAAAATCACATATTAACAGATTCGGACTCGCACACCACTTCATTGTATTCCACTTCCTAAAAGAACCGAGCACACGAAATTTCACTCCCATAGCTGGTTGCTAAGGCTTCCCTCATTGACATTCCTACTGGACTGGCAGTGGTTAACGTGTCGGTCTCGCACTCTTCTGACTAATGATCGCCTCTCTCCCAGACCAATTGTCTACCTTGCACGATTCACATTGGACAAGGTTTCACATGCACTGGTGCAATACAACTGAAGACAGGGAAGTGACAGCTGCACTACTGGAAGCTGGCCTTGTCAGCCGTGGGGAATTGGCGGCGGTGATGTTCGACGACCTGAAAGATGAGCTGCCGCTCGTCTTTGTCCTTCGTCAGGCACTGGTCGAAGTCGGTCGCCAGCTTCACCGCTCGCTCGGCAACATCATTCACCGACTTCAGCTCGGACACGACAACTGAAACTTCCCGAAGATCCGCGACTGTAGCTGGGAGAGGCAGCTTCAGGCAGTGGAACAGGTTCTGCGACCTCCGGGTGATGAAGTCGCCCAGGTCAGCCCTCTTGAGTGTAAGGGGCCTCCTTCCTTCCACCCGCCGCAGTTCCTTCGCTTTCTCCTGAGCCTCGTAGAGGTTGTGCAGCATCTTGGCCTTCTCCTCTTCTTCGGTCTTCGTTGAAAACATCGCCAGGGGGGCCAAGTCCTCGCTCAAGTACCAGAGATGCCCACGGAACCTCTTGAGAGCAGCCGAGCCGACTTCACTGTCAACAGCGGTGTATCTGTCCAGCTCCTCGCACATCTCCAGGTCGTTGACAGGTGCATCGACGGTCACTGGAGCTTCAAACCACCGCTTGAGGTAGACCGTCACTGCGAACACGTTGATCTTGCGCAGACTTCTTGCTTCATGTGGAGTGAGTTGGAACTGCTTCAGGAAGATGTAGATTTTCAGCGAGTAGATGCCTTTGGCCATCCATCGAGCCCGGCCGGTTGAAGCGGACAACTTCTGTCCCGGGGCCCGTGAGGAAGAAGCGGGCGAGGAGGAGGAACTCGCGGTAGTCGTCCCTGTGGTGGGTGGTCTCCAGCTGGCTATCGATAAACCCGACGACTTCGTCCTTCTTGAGACTCACCCACTCTGAGAGGTTGTCGTTCAGATCGTTGTCAAAGGGAGATGCCTTCGAGTGGTCCAGAAAATTCCATTCTGCTTTGAAGCGGACGAACAGGGAAATATTAGGGCCAGAGGATCGGAAGAAGAGGCCGAAGACAGCTGCGATGACCAGTTCCATGCTATGATCGCTTGAAAGTGTCATTTTCTCGAAGTAAGGTCACATTCTATCAGAAAAAGACTTGCTTAAACCACCTCCCACGTGGCAAGCTTCCCAAATCCGAAGAGTTTTTCAAAATCGGTGATATTTTGGGGGGAAATCCCCCCCCCCCTTCGAGTTTCAGATTGCTTTTCTGGATCAGCCACTGTCAACACCAGGTCAAGGCAACACCGCATACGTTCTATGCATGTGAGTGCAAATGGACAGTTGAAAACAGATCAGGATGACGCTCCTACCCGGTTGGCCCCTGTATATGGCATAGCAGACATTACATGTGCTCTGAGGGAACCCTAAATATTAAGCGATCATTGTGAATTTTTTCTCACAGTACTTTGGCAAGAAGTGGAATGCATTGAGAGGGTGTGCGAGATTAGTTTCCTGGATTTACTTTTTTGGGACACCCTAATATATATATATATATATATATATATATATATATATATATATATATATGGGTGCTAAATTACTTTTTATTCTTTTCTGGTCGATTGATTTTTGTAATTTATTGCAATGGTGAAGAATTACTAAGACTTCATTGTCAACAAAACACCACCAATCTTAAAATGCATCTTATTAAGAGTCAAAATATTTTGAGTGAATCTTTCTAAACTACTAAAGACTCAAAACGGCAGTTTATGATCGCATGTACTTCTCAGAATGACTTCCCTGGGGTACCTAGGCAATTATTAAAGTCTATTTGCCATAATCATTTCCTCTGTTTGCTTTTCCCTTCTCCGCCTGCTCGTCTTTCCGTGCCTCGGCAGCGCCGACGTCTCTCGCCGGCTCCGGTTTTTAGGCATACGCGAATAATTAGGTAATTGCTCCCCTTGATTGAGCTCAATAGGAAACATTTCAATTACGGCTCAAAGTGCGCGAGGAGGAAGTAAGCTCTTAGAAAGGGAAACATTCCTTGTCATGCAACTGTCAGCCCACACCAGCAGCCGGGATTAAGTGCGGACTCGCGGAGGAAACGCAGAGGAAGAGAAAGCAGTACTGCAATTACAGCAATATTTAACTCATTCACTGCTATTGATATAGCTATAGATGTCCAATCCATTTGAACTGGGAAGGCGTTAGGCCTGCACATTTGAACATCGCCATTGCAAAAATTCGCATGCAAAATAAGCCCATCGCAGAACGTGCAATTTTTTTTGTTTTTGGTTTTTTTATTAATGTAAATTTGTGTTTTGCTTCATAACAGCAGCAATTAGGAAGATAAATGGTTTCCTGGATCACTTTTATATATTCATCATTCACAGATAAACCCCCTTAGCCTGGATTAAACGGTACTATATGAATACTAGGGATGTCCTGATCGCATATCTTTCCACCCGAGTCACCTGATTGAAAAAATTGATTGATTGATTGAAAAAAAAAACTTCACTGACACAATGAGTGAGTTGCCACAGCACACTTCACACTGTGCAGCATGCTTAACGATGATTAACACATGTGTGACTTTGATCGTAGAGCTACTGAGGCGTCTCTGGCCAAATCAAAGCTACACACCTGTCCAACATCGTTAATTAAGTAACAAACGCGAGCTGCACTGGTGACCAAGAAAATCAGTTTGGTCGCACTAAGCAAGGTGGGTGAGAGGCTAAATGAGCATGAAGCAGAAAAACGTAAATATATATTTTTTAATTAAAAACCCAATCCTTTACACCCAATTCCGATCCTCTGAAAAATGGCGCGATCGGCCCGATTTCCGATCACATGATCGGATCGGGACATCTCTAATGAATACAATGTGGTCATAGTGAGTCAACCAAAGTCTTCCCAAAAAGAGCTACAGTGGTATGAAAAAATATCTGAACCTTTTGGAATTTGTCACATTTCTGCATAAAATCCCCATCAATCTTTGTCAATATCACACAGATGTAAAAATAGTGTCTGCTTTAACTAAAACCACCCAAACATTTGTTGGTTTCCATTTTTTAATGAGGATAGCATGCAGTCAGTGACATTAGGGAGAAAAATCAGTAAGTGACCCTCTGCCTAAGGAGACTTAAGGAGCAATCAAAATCAATTTTTACCAAACAATTCAAGTCAGGTGTGTGCCCAATCACTGATGAGTGATTTAAGGCTGCCCTGCCCACTATAAAACATACACCTGGTAAGAATTGTTTTGATGAGAAGCATTGTCTGATGTGCATCATGGCTCGGTCAAAATAGCTGTCTGAAGACCTGCGATAAAGGATTGTTGATTTGTTTAAGGCTGGGAAAGGTTACAAAATCATCTCTAAAAGTCTGGATTTTCATCAGTCGACAGTCAGAGAAGTTGTCTACAAATGGAGAGAGTTTGGCACTGTTGCTTCTCTCCCGAGGAGTGGCCGTCCACCAAAGATGACGCCAAGAGTTCAGCACAGAATACTCAGTGGTAAAAAAAAAAAAAGAACCGTAGAGTGTCTGCTAAAGACTTACAGAAATCACTGGCACAGTCCAATATCTCTGTGCACACATCAAATATATGTAAAACTGTGGCTAAGAATGGTGTTCATGGGGGGACTTTACGGAGGAAGCCACTGCTGTCTAAAAAAAACATTGCTGCTCGTTTAATGTTCGCAAAAAGGTTTAACAAAAAATTTTGTGGTCTTATGAAACCAAAGTTGAATTGTTTGGGAGTAACACACAACGTCATGTGTGGAGGAAAAATGGAACAGCTCACCAACATCAACACCTCATCCCCTGCATGAAGGACGATAGAGGGAGCATCATGATTTGGGGCTGTTTTGCTTCCTCAGGGCCTGGACAACTTGCAATCATTAATGGAAGAATGAATTCAAAAGTATATGAGTATGTTTTGCAGAAAAACCTGAGGCCATCTGTCAGACAGTTGAAGCAAAAAAGAGAATGGATGCTGCAACAAGACGATGATCCAAAACAGAGAAGTAAATAGACTTCAGAATGGTTTCAGAAGAACAAAATTCACGTTCTGGAGTGGCCAAGTCAAATTCCAGACATGAACCCCATTGAGATGCTGTGGCATGACCTAAAGACAGCGATTCATGCCAGACATCCAAGGAATCTGACTGTACTACAGCAGATTTGTGGAGAAGAATGGGCCAAGATTTGTCCGGATCAATGTGCCAGACTGATCTGCAGCGACATGAAGCGTCTGGTCAAAGTTATTACTGCCAAAGGCGGGGGGCACAAAATATTCAATGTGATGGTTCACTTACCTATTTTTACCCCTTCTGTCTTTCTATCCATGAAAACCATAAATGTTTGGGTGGTTTTAGTTAAAGCAGACAGTTTTTTCATCTGTGTGATTTTGACAAAGATCAGATCACATTGGATGATTTTATGCAGAAATGTGAGAAATACCAAGGTTCAGATACTTTTTCATACCACTGTATTCATGTCAGCTCTTGAAAATTCTTATAGTTTTATTATCGCAATACATATCGCAATATATCTCCCCAAAAAGTTGCTATGTCAGTTTTTTTCCCCAATATTGTTCAGCCCTAAAGGCATCTACTTTGATTTTTAAAAAAACTACATTTTAGCTATAATCTCAATGCTTCTCATGGGCCTGCTTCCAAAAAGAAGCCCAAACAACTGGTGACAAACTGGAATGAAATTTTCTGAGGTGAGAGTTTATCCATGAAACAATTTTTACAGAACATACACGTTGTCTCCAGTGGGCTTCAAATCTTATTTCGGTGGGGGTTTCAGTGGAATGCCTCGCATATTGTGGAACTCGATAGGATGCGGCAGAAGGTCAAATCGTCCCGTACCAGAATTCAATCTTAATTCTGGGAACGGAACTTAAATTAGCAGCGGGTGCCTGGCTTCTATACTCGTATATTGATGACAGAATATGCTTAAAATGACTAATCGCCTGGACTGAACCAACCTATCACATACGGCTTTGTAAGCCAACTCGCCGCTCGCTTGATGATCACACAACCCTCCATCCATAAAAATCTAAGTTTAAACAAACATTTGTCCCCCCGTCAGCTCATTTGGCACGCGAACCACTCTCTGTGACACACACCTGAGCTGGAAGTCCAACCCCAGCAGGAAACAAGGGAGGCGGTTGCTGGGGGGGCCGCTTTGGCGCTTCACTCCGGGCCGCTCATTTGTCACAATTGTCACCCAATGCACAAACACCAATTAGTGAATTAGAACAGCGGATGTGTGCGTCCTGCCTTGGCCAAATCAAGTCAGCGCTGGGAGCTGTCATAGCAGGTCTGGCAGGCAACAGAGGATGCATGCATGGTGGTCCACTTCTGCTAGCTTAGGTGAATCGGCCTGTGGGTCATTCCAGAATTGGAGGACGTTTGACATCCCACCCTTCAAATTTGAAATAGTCCACGTAATAGATAGTCAAATCTGCAGCTTCTAAGTCAATTAGACTAAAAAAAATATACTCAATAAATCTGGAGTACCTCCGAAAATGCCATTTTTCTTTTGCTCAAAATGAACAAATTAAATCTCAAATAAAATGCTAGATTTGAAGCTTGGTTCATGTACCCCCAACTTGGCTAAAAAGACCACGCAGGAAGTTGATTTAGCTTTTTTGGAGGTCGGTAGCTGCTCACCTAGTTGCTGTGATAGCAACCCTGTTTATTCAGGGAGGGGCAGGAAGGCAACATAGAACATAGAATACAATACATAAGGGCTTCATGGGCCAGGACAAAGGACTGACTAGACAGAAGTTATCCTATCTGGTGACTAACTATAAAAAAGAAAGCATAAATGTTAACGGTATGCACAACAATTCCAACATAAAACAATGAAATCTACCGTATTGACCCGAATATAAGACGGGCCTTATTATCAGACGACCCCCTCTTTTAAAAGACTCAAGTTTGAAAAAAGACACCAAGTTTTTGAACACCAAATTAATTTTTATACAGAAAATAATTACAGTACATCTGAAACAAATGATAACAATATATTTGAGAGAAAAGCATATTATTTTGCCCCATTCAAATCTTAGTATCTGAACATTTGAATATGTAAACTAAAGTGCAATCACATTCGTAAATGAATGGCTTCTGGTTTTTGAATTGTAAATAAACCACTCTATTGTGTTAAAACAACAAAATTGCAATAACTGCATTAACCATCAAAGTGAAGTCTAACTGTAGTCTTGAAACAAATCTGAATAAGGAAAAACATTGCAATAAAATAATGCAAACTGGTTAAAGTAGTAGCTGAGATCTGTCATGACAGAACATCGCTTCAATGATATCTGGCGCCATCTAGCGTCGTGAATGGGGAGAGTAGCTGAGATCTGTCATGACAGAACATAGCTTCAATGATAACTGGCGCCATGTAGCGTCGTGAATGGGGAGAGTAGCTGAGATCTGTCATGACAGAACAACGCTTCAATGATATCTGGCGTCATCTAGCGTCGTGAATGGGTATAATGTCTAGACCGCGAATATAAAACGACCCCCTCTTTTTCAATCTTATTTCAATGCAGAAAACACCGTCTTATATTCGGGCCAATACGGTAATTAAAATTTGGGAAGGTGTCTGTTTCATTGCGGTCTCTTGCACAACTGTGGGAGCATTTGTTTTAATAAACACAAAATTTCAAGTATGAATTATTATTTCTGGAAGCTGTGTCCCACAACATATATGCAGCCCTGTTACTATAACCTTATTAGCATGGTAGAAGAAGAAAGCGGTGAGTCATATGATACGCTGGACCAGTGTTGTTTTTGGCAGCCATTTTAATTTTCGTCTTCGTCTTTTGGACGAAAATACTTATTGGTCTTAGTCACATTTAGTCATGTCAAAATGTGTTCGTGTAGTTTTAGTTGACAATTCTCAAAATGTTTTCATCTATAAATTCAAAAGTTTTACTCCATGAATAAATAAATACAGAAATAAAAGCTCTCCCAACAATTTCGAATGAACATGACAGATTAGCTCATCACTGTAGAGTCTACAAGGACATCACCATTTTTATTATATTTAATAACACACACAAAGCAGGAAAACAACACATTATTTGCAATTAAACTGTATGTAAAATGTTTTCCGAGAGTTTAAGAAGACACCGAGTCACCGTGCTAAATGCTAACACCAAAGCTATGCTAACACTACAAATTAGTGTAGTGTGTGATGATCACTCAACAGAGACCTTTAAAGGCTAAAGCAACATGACGTAACCAAGATAAGAAAACAAAACTTACCAAGCAGCACCTGACACATTTCACAAAAGGAGCCAGGACTGGGCACACAAGCCTGTGTGTGGGGGAGAGGGCGGGGGAGCTCAGCACGTCACATGATAACACAACCAAACACTGCTAAATGCGTTATAACAACACATACAGTAAGAAAATATCACACATTATGAATTTATGATGGAAACTATTCCGAATTTTCATCTTGTTCTCGTGTCGTCAGACGACAACTGGCATCCTTCTTGTTATGTTTTAGTCACCCAAGACACGTTTTCAGCCCGTCATCGTGATGTCATTGACATGAAAAAAATTGTTCTCTGACGAAAATAACACTGAGCTGGACTTGACATCATAGAACTTTTTTGAAAAAGAATGGCAAGACCAAAATTATGTCCTCGCGTCTATTGGTGAGTTAAAGTGCGTATAACGGTGAAAAAAAAAGTCTTAAATTGCATTATTATGTGAATTTGAATCGTATTTTGAGACGATTCGACTATACACAACAATTTGGCAAAGCGCAGATGACGAGAAATTTCTTTTTACCAGCCGTGTAGCCACGCCTACCATTATAGGGCTCTAGCGTCCCCAACAGAAGAATGACGTCGGAAGGTCATAGTTTCATCTGATTAAAATTCAGCCCATTGAGAGGGAATTATTCAGAACGAGGAAAATGCGACGAAGAGAGCAGCAAAATGTCTTCGTTTCAATCTCTCTACTCCAATATTTTTCCCCAATTGCTAAATAAATGGTATGGACATGACAAAAAACAGTCTTGTGCTAAATGGAATATGAAATATTAAAAATGCATTTATTCAGTACGACATACGACATGGCAAAACTGTCGACTTCACCTTTACTGTCACACGTCCCGAACTGTATTTTATGCCATTGTAGTTAGTCCGACTTTTGTCATTTCACTGCCCCGGCTTCCAATAATGTAAACAAACCAGGAGGCGTGACAGCTAGCTGACATGCTAACCCGAACCGAGTGACGTCTCAAAGTCTTTTTTTCGCTTTTTGAAGCGCAAAATCACACAAATCTACGCCAGATCATATCACACGTCGGTGGGGTTGTCGATTGTCATCGCCGATCGGCAACTCGCCTGGCGGCGAGCAAGTTACAGCTCATCGTTCAGGGGAGATCATTTGTTGGGAAGCAGATGGACAATGACCGGACAAACCGGCGGACATCAGAGGAGCGCGTAGCAGAGACATGATCAACACGAATATGGCGTAAATTAATGCTTAACTATACGGCGAAGACGTAAACAATGAGAGAGCGGCGTGCAGATAACAAGGCAGGATGTGTCTGATAAGAACTTTTCTACATGTCCGTCCATGATCAAACGTAAGTAAATATTCTTTTATTTAAAGAAAGTTTGTAGTGTTTACTTTGTAATCGCTGTGTTCGCGGCCATTTCAACACAAAGTTGCAATTTCTGATGGGGTGGAAAATTTGACAGAACACCGGGCACACAAACAGAGCAATAAGCCGAGTATAGCGCTCTCCAGGTGAGTGGACAAGGAGCATGTCAGTAACAAAATGCAAGCCACCTCTGTATTAAAACATGTGCCATGATCTCAGTATTTGACATCA